>NC_080590.1:16922500-17547500 GCF_029962835.1 Magnolia sinica | reverse complement strand
AAACAATAGTGATTGAATGTCTAATATTAAAATCCTCCTAGGGCTCTCTGTAATGTTTATTTGATATCCAACCGGTTGATTAGGTTAAACAGACCTGAATAAGGGACAAAAGAAATATCAACTTGATCCGAAACTTGCGTGCCCCCAAGAATTTTTTAATGGTGAGCATTCAATCGACACTGCTTTTGGTGATGTGGTCCACTTGAGATTTGGATCTACTTTGTTTTTGGGTTCATGCCATAAAATGACTTGGAAAAACGAATAGATAGCATGGATGAAACACATACAACATGGTGGGGCCCCTTAACAAAAATGAAAGAAGCCACAAGCAACTTGATGGAGCGACTAGATCAAATGAAGTTGGGCCACAACAACCATATTTTATGGTCCGTTATTAGAATCACTATCATTGGAATGTTATTGACAAGTCCTGTGAAGGGTTTTAGTAACATAAGCTCATTTTAGGATCAAATTTTGGTTTGAAGTCTTTTTATTTTCTTAATTGTTAATTTACTATTTTTAACTGTTGTTTTCTTTTTTAAGCCTGTTTGTACCACCAAATTAACATTGTAATGTAAAGAAAATATGTAATGATTAAAAATTACGTTACCTATCTTTTGATATCACCTGCATTTAATTACGGATTCCCATGTTAGGTTTTTGAATGGTAAAATTGTAAAATTGTAATGATGACATTTTTATTTTATTTTAATATCAAATGATCATAATAATACACTTGAGATAATTGTCTTTGTACATGCTTCACCTATAATTACAGGTGTAAGCATGTAACCTCTCATCTCACCCTATATATATATATATATATATATATATATATATATATATATATATATATATATATATATATGGATAATTGATATGAAATGTGTGTGGAAATTTACATTGAGACATTCTCTCCTTCCGTATATGAGTTCTTTCGCATTTCTTGCATCGTTTTTCGTGGATTAGCATCTCGAGGTCCGGTCCTTTTTCTCTTTGGCAATAAATACTTTTGAATCCTTCCTTCTTTTTCCCGTATGCCACTCCACAAGCAAGGAGTGCGACGCACCGGCTAGCCAGGACTGAAAGAGCCAGTTGTTGTGGATGAAGAAGTGCGTGCTTTTATAGCAATATAAGGTTGTTTGAGTCTTGAGGTCTTGGTATCGATCCCTAGCGGGGGTGGCTAACATGGAGTGTGTGTATTGACATGTTTGAGGGAGTAGGTAGTGTACATCATTCTAGAATCGAAGAGGGATACAATTGTTGAGTGACTTGACTAAGGAATGGGTAATGGAACGATACAGATGACTTTCTTCCAACATATACACATTTGTGCAACCTTCAAACATCACAAGAAGAGTGGAATCTAATTTCCTGACATCGTGAAAAAGACAAAGCAAGAAATAGCTTCAATGGTGAAATTGAAAAAAAAAAAAAAAAAGAAGGCATAAAAGGATAAGCAGTATAGGCCTTGCATCTTTCCCTCTCGCTCGGCTCATTCTCATCTGAAGATACTGATTCTAGGTCTCCTTTTTGGAAGAAAGTGATTGGATAAATCCAGTGTTGGTCATAAAATCTCGTATTATAATAAATGAGTGACCTCCGTCAACATCCACGAGCCCAGGTCAATCATTACTTCAAGTGTTATTATTTGAATTTGAGATTTTCATAGTAATGCCTTGAAACAGTATAATTAAAGAGATTGGATAGAATCATTGGCAGTGATAAAATTTTAATGCCCTAATTAGGTTAGAAGAGTCCAATCATAATTAAAGAGATTGGATAGAATCAAGCATGTTTATTATTTCCAATAAATCCAACAAATCGATATCCCGCCCACAATTAGAGGGCCGATTTTCCTCGATAAGGTGGGGTTAGGCGCGACTAGGGGGCGTCATCACAGCCATTAGCAGCTTGCATGTTGGGCCTGTCAAGTTTGTTAGTTTGCTTGTTTTCTTTCTGTTCAATTCTTCATAATAGGCGGGCCCTATCCTTTTTTTTTTTTTGGGCCTCTCCGAATTGTAAATCCTCCATTTTGGAATTGAATAGATCCAGGGCCGTTGCATGGCCGATTTTGCAAAAAATAAAAATAAAAAAATAAAAAATAAAAAATTATTTCCAATAAATCTACTATTTCAAGTCTAATTAGGAGCCTTTACTTGTGTAAGTCAAAACAATAATGTTATAGAGAACAATTTCCATTATTTCAATAATGTTTGAGTTTATGGCTAAAGCCCTCTATATCATTGTATTGCAAGAGGACCTTTTGAATCCTCTTATCACCTAGACCTTCTTTGAATAATTAATTTAGGCCCTTTTAGTTTTAATCAACTCTAGTATTTGTATATAAGGGTTGGTCTTGTCTCTTCCGTTGATGTATTTAATTTTGCCTACATTGGGTTTATATTTAAAAAATTTCATCCAAGCATCCTTTTATGAAACTTCTCAAATCGATCAAAATTGGTGCATTGGAATTGTATCATTTACCACCCATATAACCCTACGTCAAAACTAATATAGGGTGGTTTCGAGCATGATATGGGTACTGGTCATTCGTGCACAATATCAATACACACCAGGTGATATCATATCGAAATATGTAACATTACATTGTCTGCGCATGTAAGATAGAATATAATGTAACACTTTTTCAAAATGTAAGATAAATATTCTAAATATCTTCTCTTCTCTCATGTTAAATCAACTCTCATACTTAAACAAATAATACAATAAATTTTTTGAAATACTCCAACAAATAGAGTGACTTGTGTACACTGTTTTCGATTCACAAGTGGGTGTGATATATTTCAAAATCATTCACAGTAGCCACCAGGGTCAGTGGGAATCTTTTTTGATGAATATTAATCTTTTACTATTTTTTATTTATGCATCCATTGCACGTCTGCCGCCACCACCAAAGACCATGGTAAGCGGATTAGGTAGGCCTCAGCCTAACTTGACCCTGTGCCTCGGTGGTAGACTGACAAGATCAACATGTGGTCATAGGTTCAAGCACCATTGTGGTGTGAGTGGCTGATCAGAGGTCATAGGTCATAATCTATTTGGGTCCATGACTGAGCTGCCACCCTTCACTAGAGGGTTGATCTTCCTGAATAGAGCTGGCTTAGGCTACTTAGAGAGAGATTTAGTGGTTTTCTCCTCTTATTCTCTTTACTTCTTGGTTTGGTGGGCCTGCGTTTCCTTTTTGCTAACCGGTTCACCCAGGCTATGTATAGATACAACTCCGTGGGTATGAAAAGCCCTATCTTAAAAATAAATTTGTGGTGTGGGGGCACGATGCGTGTGGAAAAGAAAAAGTCACGTGCTATTGTTAGGTCTCCAACCAAGCAAAGCATGTTTCAAAGTCTGTGTTACATTTCTAAGTTGTTCAGTGGAATATACTCAACCAATGAGGTAAGACCGATCAAATGTCACATGTCAGGCTTTACCAAGCTCCACATTTGCTCCACTGTAATTTTGGGATACATCAATCTGTTGTGCGCTGGGTGGTTGTGATTTGGTGGATGTGTACCATAGGGGACCACCACATCACCATAATTACGTGGTAGAATGCTCACCAGCCATCACTTCCCTTTCCGTGAAGCTGCTGGGGGGAGTTCATTTGTCGCGGTACTAGCTACAGATATGTCAAGGGCTGAAGGTCGCTACACGCTATGTCCCCACGTATGCAACATGACTAAAACATAAGAATTTGTATGACAGCGCCCAAGAGATTCAACTGACCGTATCAGTCAATTATATATGTTGAAACTGGGACAAGTGTTTTCACGTTGCCTTATCAGATAATGACCTTTCCTTGACCCTTTCTGCCTGCTGATAACCCTATCATCCAGTTTTCCATCCAAGTTCATTTAGACACATGGCCAGCCTGTATCATCAATCTGCACCGCTCATTTCTTCAACCCTCTCTTCACAAGCAACTTATACTTGAAAAAAGGAAATAATAATAATAAATAAAATAACGCTGATTGCATGATCTAATAGATGAACAGTTCAGATTATGCCAGACTCTTGCCGGAAAAGAACTATAAGATAGTAAAATTAAGTGAGAGCACAGGGAACAAAGAAAGTTCTTTAGTCAACGACGGACTCTTATTTGAGAAAGCGGTAGTACACATGTAAGATCGGAAGTAGACAGAGCGTAGCAACTGCCCTCGCTGGAGGATGTATTTTCCACGGATATAGAGGCCATCTTCGGCAAGTCAGGTTTGCTTGCTAGCATGGCGGAGGGACCGCTGCTTTCTATACCTCCATGACTTAGAGGTGGCTCTGCCTGTATGCAGACCACGAGCCTCTCACATTCAAGGAAGCTGTGAATGAAGAATGTTAGAGAAAGGCTATGGAAGAAGAGATTCATACCATCGAGAAGAATCAAACATGGGAGTTGACCTCACTTCCTAAAAGCCAGAAGACGATTGGTCTCAAATGGGTGTATAAAATCAAGCGGAATGCCGATGGTAAGATCGAACGATATAAAGCAAGGCTCATAGCTAAAGGTTATAAACAGAAATATGGGGTAGATTATGAAGAAGTTTTCACCCTAGTTGCTCGCCTTGACACTATAAGAATGATTATCTCCCTTGCAGCTCATCACAGTTGGATGATCTACCAACTGGATGTGAAATCTGCATTCCTAAATGGGGTACTCGAAGAAGAAGTATACGTTGACCAGCCTGAAGGCTTTGTCATGCAAGGGGAGGAACACAAGGTGTATCGGCTAAAGAAAGCCCTGTATGGGTTGAAGCAAGCTCCCCATGCTTGGAATGCATGGATTGACGGTTATCTTCAAGAGAATGGTTTCGTCAAATGTCTATATGAGCATGCAATCTACACAAAGAAGAATGCCCGTGGTGATATCCTTATCGCTTGTTTATATGTTGATGATCTGCTGTTCACTGGGAACAACCAGGCGATGTTTGAAGAATTCAAGCAGGCTATGTTCAAAGAGTTCGAGATGACTGATGGTGGATTGATGTCTTTCTTCTTGGGCATTGAAGTGAAGCAACAAGTCGGCGGCATTTACATATCCCAGAAGAAGTACACAAAGGAACTTCTTGAGAAGTTTCAGATGGTTGACTGTAAAGCCGTAAATACACCTGTAACAACAGGCCTGAAGCTCACAAGAGATGGAGAAGGAAGAAACGTCGACTCAACCCTATTTAAGAGCCTAATCGGAAGCTTAAGGTACCTCACAATCACTAGGCCAGATATAGTCTACAGTGTTGGGCTTCTAAGCCGGTATATGGAAGCCCCAAAAGAGTCACACTGGCTAGCTGCAAAACGAGTACTGAGGTATATCAAAGGGACTATTGAATTCGGTCTCTTTTATCCATACGATGATGAAGCGATATTGTATGGATACTCTGATAGTGATTGGGGTGGTGACCAAGATGAAAGAAAAAGTACCACAGGCTATGCTTTCTATCTTGGGTCGACAGCATTTACATGGAATTCAAAGAAGCAAAGTGTGGTCGCCCTGTCCACATGTGAAGCTGAGTACGTAGCAGCTTCATCCACTGTATGTGAGGCGATCTGGCTAAGGAATCTGCTAAAGGAGCTGAAGCATCTACAGGAGGAATCCACTGTTATATATATGGACAACAAGTCGGTAATCGAACTTGCCAAAAATCCAGTTCAGCATGGAAGGAGCAAGCACATCGACACAAGATATCACTTTCTTAGAGATCAAGTAAAGCAGAAATTGGTAAAGCTGGAATACTGTCACACCACTGAGCAAGTGGCAGATATCTTCACCAAAGCATTGCCAACTGACACATTCAGGAGACTTAGATCAATGCTTGGAATGAAGCCGGTTTTGGTTTGAAGGGGAGTGTTAGATACGGTGATATTTGCAAATCCAAAAACTGTGTGCAGCAAGCTGTTAGATTAGATTTTTTTTCTTCTAAGATTAGATTGCTAGTTATGTAGATTTCTTTCTAGATTTCTCTGGATTATTTTTTCTTTATTTAGCTACCCTTAGGATGAATCTAGATAGGGATAGTTTAGTAATTTCACACAATAAGAAAGCCTATAAATAGGCGGCAGTGTAATACGATTTTCAATTCATTCCAATACAGCTGCTGTTCTCTCTTCTTCTTCTTCCAAAAGTTTTTGATTTTTGGATATAGAGGCCATCTTCGGCAAGTCAGGTTTGCTTGCTAGCATGGCGGAGGGACCGCTGCTTTCTATACCTCCATGACTTAGAGGTGGGTCCCACTGGGATGACGTGGATATCAATGCTCACATGTCATTGCGGAGCTACTCAATTTGATGAGGAGTCTTGTTATGATGGTGGATGGATGGGTCCTCCCATTTTCTGTTTTATACTGAGTGGAACCCAAGTTGCCTATGAAGTACGAGGTATATTCCTTACAAATAAGAGTATATTGTACTGTACCATTTATTTTATGTGGGCCCAAGCGTATTCATTGCATTTACGATAATGAAATTGTTACACTTCAAAGAAAGAAAAGAATAAAAAAATCAAGTGCTTTAAATCTTCTTCAATGAAAATCCCGTGCATTTTAACTTCATGGAAAGTCCATCCACCCCACATGTGAGTCCCACTTCATCCAAGCCATAAATAGTGCAGATCATGAACTTTGAATTGTCCAATGAGTGCAGCAAATGCATGAAAAAGTAAAACAGAAAGGAAATCAACTAAATGGAAGGAGAGTCAGTCCACGTGCTAAGTGCCGTCTCATCCATGCAACATTAAACCGAAATGGATGAAAAAGAGAATGCTGTGAGGTGGCAATGCCTCGGGAATGAGACCATAATTCTTGCGTTTGCCCTGTCTAAAGGCCCTGAGGTTCGGAACAAACTGGGCCCACAGCAGCTTGACCGGGTGGAGGCGCACGATTATGTACGGCCAGCATCCATTGTATTACACAGAAGATAAGTAATCAAGTCAAAGTAAAATACTATATGATTTTTAAAGGATGCAATGCATTGCTCAAATATTATAATTATTAGATCCCAATAATTATTCTTTTCTATTCTGTCACATGAGGTGTGAGCTGATTCCTTATTAGAATAGCTTGATTATAGAATCTACACCAATGATTCTCAGTTGTATATGTATATGTACCGATTTATTGAAATATATGAGAATGAATTTTAAGATGGTATCAGAGCCACGAAAGGACCTACTTCTGTCTAATTGCGTTCTCCATTGACACCACACAACAAGTGCCTTTAAAGCTTGTGGTGCTAGAAGAAGGGCACCATGGTTCAACTAGAATCTGAAACATCTGGTAACCAATCTGTACTTATTATTATTCAATCCAAAGCTTCATCTTTCAATGCAGGGATTGTACTCAACGAGACAAATTATGATATATGGTCTCAAATTATAGAAATGCATATTGCTGAGAAGGAGAAACTCTCTTTTATTCGGGAAAACTCAAAAATTCCTACAGCGAACGATGAGGGATATGAGAAGTAGTATGCACATAATCAAAAAGTCAAAAGATGGCTATTGATATCGATGTCTCTAGAAATTATGAAGCGATATCTTCGCTTACCCACTGCTCGTGATATTTGGAAAGCTCTTTCTAAAGCTTTCTATAATGGAACAGATGAGTTACACGTGTTTTCCTTGAATCAGAAAGCTTTCTCTGCCAAACAGAAGGGTAGAGCACTATCTATGTATTATGGAGAACTGACTGAACTTTTCTGTGAGTTACATCATCGTGATAAGGTGATCATGGAAAGTGAGAAAGATGTTGAAGCTTATTGAAAAGTAGTTCAACGACATAGGGTACACATTTTTCTTGCTGGATTAGATGGTGAATTCGAATAAATTCGTGGTGAAATTATACGAAAGGAACCTATTCCTGAATTAGAAGAATGTTATACACTGATTCGTCGTGAATCTATTCGGTACACAATGATGAATGATAAACCAGAAAATATTGAAGCTTCAGCCATGGTGGTCCAAAACTGGCAATCTCAAAATCAGCAAGACCGAACAAGGTCCAACCATCACAAGAATGGTGCTAACAAATCTACCTACAAGTGCACTCATTGTGATCAGACTTGTAATTGTTCACTCCCCAAGTATAGGGTTGTGATGTAGTAATAAACTCGGTAAGACCGAGGTCGAATCCACAGGGACTGAAACTTGTACGTTTCCTGAAACTAACTAGAAATAGAACTAGCCTAAGATGCAATCTAAATCAAATATAAATTGATGAATAATGGTGAGAGATTAATGTAAAACTTAAGGAATTTAGAGGAGTGGAAACTAGGGATTCAGAGGATCCACTTGTAGGGATCAGGGAGATCTTATGCCTGCATCAGGAATTATGAAATTTAAACTGAACTTTACTTGATCTGGTTTTCAAGAGATGAAAGGTATATGAATTAGAATGGATTCCATCATCTAACCATGCCCAGGAGACAAAGTAAACAACAAGATTAAACTAATTACCAACCAATCAACAGTGCATGAAAGTTAGGAAGGGTACCATCATCCAACCATGCCTAGGAGACGATGGTGAACAACAGGGCTTCCTGACGTCATAAACATCAAAAAGGGAAAAAGAAATATTCAAAGCCATTGCAGACCCATTGTAATTTTAGTCACAACAGATCATTAAAGACTAAGAAAAACATTCCTTTAATAATCAACACAAATCAAATTCAGTTTATGAATTTAAGTTAAAAGCTTGAAATAGTATCTCCCATCTCGCTACAGGCTTCACCTCTTAGCCCTAGCTAAGGGGTTTAGCCACACATAAATGGGCTAAAATAAACAAATAAACAAATAAATAAAAGAAAAAGAATAGGAAAGAAAAACCACAGCAAGGAAAGTAAAAAAAACTTCTCTCTCTCCTCCCTGTCTTCACGTTCCCATCTCCCTTTCAATCGTCCTCCTTGTTCCAGCCAAGCCAAACTCACGTGCCACCTCAATCCCCCTCTCTCTTGGCCTCCACGGCTGCCCATGCCAAACTTCCCTCCACACGCTCCAGCCGTCCGCCTGAAAATTCCCTCCTCTCTCCCGCACGTCTCCTCCTTTTTAAAGATGAAAGGACTCCTTTGGAGCTGCTGTGGAGTCCAAAAAGAAATAGGCTGCGGAAGAGGTCTTTACGCACAGCAGTTTACCGAACTGGAAAGTCGATGGCGTGAATGACCCTTACGCAGTCAAATTCGGAGCCTCCAAACTCCCATTTTCCTTTCAATCTGTCCGTAAAATCAACATCCCTTGGGACGTTTTTGAATGAGCTACATGATGGACGGATTAGATCTTCTATCCGATCATTGCCATGATCGTGCAATGGCCAAAAAAGGAACGCCCAGTGTCCGGCGCTAAAACAGGGATTGCGGATGGCACTTGCGCTGTTTCGATGGTGGGGCCCAAAATCAGTGTCAGACGAGAAATCCACCACGTCCATTGTGTTCTCCTCGGAAAACCGTTCGGGACAGGCTGATTGGTCTCGAGTTTGATGCGGCCCATGGTACCAGATCTTCTAGTCGTCTGTCCTCCGTTTGAATGGTTGAAATCCGCTTCATGTTATCTTCTATAATTCCTCCACCTAGGAGAGGGCCAAGCCACCCCTCTAGGACACATTGGACGGTCCAGATCATGAAAAAGGATGATGGATGGAGCTCACTGTAAAAACCCAATCACGGCACGTACGTCACTGGGCATTTTTTTACTATTTGCATGTTTTGTACAAAAAATTGGTGGGGCCCACTTATGATGACATTCTTGGAGATCCACTCCCTCCATCAGCTCCTATACATAGTGTTAGCCCATGGCTTCCAGTTTAAAGTAGATCTGACTTCAGGGTGGGCCACACGCTTAACCAATGTATGGACAACATTCACCGTTAAAAAAACAATGGGCTTCACGTAAGCCATGCATGGCACATCTATTTACAGATTTGCCATTCTGTTTTGTTATATCTTCTGCCGTCAGTATCTCCTGATTGCACCATCCAAAAGAAGTGGAATTTAACAAATATCCACAATTTTTCGTGCTCTTTCCATCAGTTCAGTTTGGGTCCAGAACTCCCAAGGATGTCCAAGATGCTTTCTTAATGGTTATTATCCTCTGATCTCTCTGTTGGGCCACTTTCACAAGGATCTAATGGCTGAAATTTGACGTGTACGGTTAATTTATGGTCCTCAGGCCATGTATGAAGTTTCGAGCCGAGTGGATGGTGGAAACCCTGTGATCTTGCATTCTGACTAACTTTCAGGCCACTTAAGCTTCAGTTTCTCAATTTTCTCGAATCTCTGGCGTGTATATCCATCGATCTTGGTCCCTTGGAGTCCATTCCTTGCTCTGGTGACTTCGGAGCATTAAATCCATGCTTTTAATACTCTTTTTCAATCAAAGCTCCTTATTACATCCTGCAACAAAAACACGATTAAATTATAATATTAGGCATTATCGTGTACGTAAAATCAGGCAGTAATCGGGGTCTGATATGCAATATTCGACCCTCAACAAGTATCAAGAGTTGATGCTTTGAGCTTGTAGGGTATCCAAAATGGTGGGATCACAGTAATGATCCACGAAAGAAAATTTCTAAGAAGACCTCCATGACTGCAGTTGCTAAAACTAAGACAGAGGATGAAATTGGTAGAAAAGCCTTAGCTTTGGCAGCAGTAATGGGTAATGGTGGTAAGTTTTTAAATATGTATACACTTGTTTCTAATAGTACGTAGATAATTGATTCCGATGTTACCGATCATATGACATTTGATTCAAAACATTCCTAACAAATTAAATTATCCTCACAAAAGTTTGTTTCTACTACCAATGGTAGTTCCACCCCGGTTAGTGGGGAAGGATCCTTGTTCCTCACTGATACATTGAATTTAGACATTGTTTTAGTTGTTCCTTCTTTGAACTGTAATCTATTGTCAGTTTCCCAGATAACCACTTCCTTATCTTCTGTTGCCATTTTTTGGCCTAACTTTTGTGTGTTTAAGGACATCCGAACAAGGTAGACGATTGGGTGTGGTATTAAGTAAGGGAAGTTGTATTAACTCGACTTGGCGTCAGATAGTTCGACCAAACTGTCTCAAGCTTTCACGATGGATGGTTCTCAGGGGGAGAAGGAAAGACCTGACATCTTATTATGGCATCGACGTCTGGGGCATGTCTCTTTTTTTTGTTACTTGTAGAAATTATTTCCTCGTTTATTTGCAAGATTTAATGTTTCAAGTTTTCAGTGTCATGTTTGTGAACTTGCAAAGAGCCATCGTACTTCTTTTCCATTGAGTTTGAATGGAAGTCCAGTTCCTTTTATGGTCATACATTCTGATGTTTGGGGCCCATCCAACATCCCCACCTTGGGTGGATCATGTTGGTTTGTTACCTTTATTGACGACTATACTAGGTTAACTTGGGTGTGTTTGATGAAGGTCAAAAGTGAAGTAATCTTGCTCTTTCAAAATTTTCATAAAATGATTAGTACTCAGTACAATGCACAGATTAGGGTCCTCCGCAGTGACAATGGTGGAGAATATATGAGCTCTGAATTTCAGCGATATTTGAAAGCCCATAGTATTATTCATCAAACTTTGTGTCCTAATACATCCCAATAGAATGGGGTGGTCAAAAGAAAAAATCATCACTTATTGGAGGTTGTCCATGCTTCATTGATAGAAGCCCATATGCCGTTAACTTATTGGGGAGAAGCACTTGCCTCTGCAGCATACTTAATCAATCGGGTACCTTCCAACACTATTGCTTTTCAAACACCATCCCAAGCTCTTGCTGACACAGTTGACGCCCCAACCACCCCAAACTTGCCTCCATATGTATTTGGGTGTGTAGCATTCATGCACCTTCATAAGCATCAACGCAACAAGTTGCAACGTTGGGTGTTACGATGTGTCTTTCTTGGGTATGCTACTCATCAAAAGGGGTATCGTTGCTATCACCCTCCCACTCAACGAATGTTTATTACATCAGATATAGTTTTTCATGAAGACTCCATGTATTTTTCTTTTGCACCTGAACTTTAGGGGGAGTATCAGAAGGAAGTTCAGACTATAGACTATGATGATGTTCGTATTTCTAGATAAGTTCTACCTAGTAACCAAGATGACACACGGCTGGTCATTCAAGAAGTGAGTGATTTAGATTCAAGTGGTGATACATACTCTGAAACTGAAGTTATGACACCTTCGTATGAATCCCCCACACCACTTACACCTGAGTCACCGCCACACCCATCGCTTGCTGAAGATGATCCTTATCTTGTGTCTAAACCTGAGAGAAAACAACTGCTACAACGTCATACTAGAGGTATCCCTAAACCCACATATGAACCCGAACTTTCCAGTAAAGTCAAATATCCTATGAGTCATTATGTGTCTAACCATCGTCTGTCTGAATCAAATTAGTCATTTGTAAATCAATTATTTACTGTATCTATTCCTAACATTGTGCAGAAAGCCTTAGCCGATCCGAGGTGGAGTGCTGCCATGAATGAGGAGGTAGAATCCTTGTTAACAAATAAAACTTGGGAACTTGTTGATTGTCTAATGGGAAAGAGACCAGTTGGATGTCGATGGATTTTTACTATGAAATATAAAGCAGATGGTACTATTGAACGCTTTAAGGCGAGACTAGTGGCTAAAGGATACACTTAAACCTATGGAATTGATTACACAAAGACATTTGCACCTGTAGCTAAAATCAACACAATTCATGTCTTGTTGCCTCTAGCTGCAAACTTGGATTGGCCATTACAACAATTTGATGTAAAGAACACCTTTCTCCATGGCGAGTTGTCCGAAGAAGTCTACATGGATCTCCCACCAGGATGTATGATACCCGAAATACACAGTCAGAAGTGTGTAAATTAAAGAAATCAGTGTATGGGCTGAAACAATCTCCAAGAGCATGGTTTGGAAGATTCACAAAGTCTATGAGAGCCTTTGGCTACCATCAGAGTAATTCAGACCACACCTTGTTCCTGAAGAAACGGCAAGGTAAGATCACTGCACTCATTATATATGTGGATGATATGGTGGTCACAGGAAATGACTCTAAAAAAAGGAAGAATCTACAAAGTTACTTGTCCAGAGAATTTGAAATGAAAGATCTTGGTCTATTGAAATTTTTCCTTGGAATCGAAGTGTCTCAATCTGGTAAAGGTATCTTTTTGTCTCAAAGGAAATATACCTTAAATTTATTACAAGAAACTGGTATGTCAGTGTGTCAACCAGTTGATACGCCAATGGAAGAAGGTTTGAAGTTATGTGTTGAGGTTAATCAGGTACCAGTGGATAAGGGAAGATACCAGAGACTTATAGGAAGATTGATGTATTTATCACACACTAGGCCAGACCTTGCCTATGCGTTGAGTATTGTCAGCCAATTTATGAACAATCCTGGAGAGCAGCTAGCATATGATTGCAGTTATTTGCATTTTGAGGTATCTGAAAGCTGCTCCTGGAAAGGAAAGTTTATTTAGTAAAAATTTAGATTGTCAGAATATAGATGCATATACTGATGCAAACTGGGTTGGAACAGTAGATAATAGGCAATTCAAGATACTTCTCCTTTGTAGGTGGTAACCTTGTTACATGGAGAAGCAAAAAACATAATGTTGTTGCACGTTCTAGTGCGGAAGCTGAATTCAGAGGTATGACACTTAGAATTTGTGAAGTGTTATGGCTACGACTTCTTTTAAGGGATTTGGGCTATCCGCCTAGGCAACCAATTCGACTATATTGTGACAATAAGACAGCATGTGATATTGCCCATAATCCAGTTCAACATGACTGCACAAAGCACATGGAGGTAGGTAGATTCTTCATTAAGGAGAAGCTGGATGCAAAAATTGTGGAGCTACCTAAGATTCAATCAGAGGACCAGTTGGCCGATATCCTCACCAAAGCTATTTCAAATCGAGCGTTCTCAACGTTTTTGGACAAGTTGGGCGTGTGTGACATATATGCACTAACTTGAGGGGGAGTGTTGAAATACTGTAATTATTAGATCCCTGTAATTATTCTTTCCTATTCTAGCGAGAATGTGGCTGTACATGAGGTGTGAGCAGATTCTTTATTAGAATAACTTAATTGTAGGATCCATAGCGTGATTGTAGGATCTACACCAGTGATCCTCTGCTATATATGTATATGTACCAATTTATTGAAATATATGAGAATGAATTTTAAGATGAATAGTTGGGCAGTGAGCTGTCTAGAAAGGAATCAACTAGGGTAAATCCTCAAAAAATCATTTCTAATCATAACTTTTGAATTAGAAGCATCTAGAAATTACCAAAGATAGTACAAATACATTGAGATATACCCTACCTCAGAAAACATCTGTGAAGGGTTTCCAAAGTTGCCCCAAAATATCTTGCCCAACCATGATGAGACTTATTGACAAAAATAAATAAATAAATAAATAAATCTTAAGGTAATAACGTTGAAGAAGTTGGGCAATTTTATAGAGTGTTGAGTTCAAAAGAAGTTAGGTCAAATCTATCGAACATGAATTATATTTTTTAATTACTGTACTTTTTATTCATTTATTAGAATCATTATTATAAGATATTGTTAGAAAGCTATTGACAAATCCTACAAACGATTTCACAACATAAAGTTATTTTAAGATCAAATTTTGATTTGAAGACTTTTTTCTAAGCTGTAATTTGCATTTAATGTTGATTCTTATGTTTGAATTTTGGGGTAGTAAAATCATAAAGATGCCTTTTTTATATTATTTTAATTACAAATCATTACAAAATATAATATATGGTCGTTTGGATTTGAGATTTTTACAATAATACAATGAAAAAGTGCAAAGATAACAAATTTCTTTACTTTTATCCTAAATACATTTGTATTTGGTTAGCAATTCCTTTGTTTCATTTTGCGGCAATAAAATCATAATGATAACACATTACTTTACCAAGGTAATTGGCAAAACAAAAGGGCCCTTAGGTTAGAAGAGTCCGGTCATATTCTAGGGTTCTTATTTAGTCATTTTAAAAGAGTGTGGATAAGATTAAGCTTATTTATATATTATTTTTAATTGGTTTACTTTTATAAGTCTAATTTGGAGCATTTAATTGCATTAAGTCAAAACAATTATGTTATAGAAAACAATATCTAGTATTTCAATTTTGTTCCACTTCATTGTGAAAGCCCTCTATCTAATATACATCTCTTGCTAGCATGATAACCTTAGGATTCTCTTTTAATGTATTTGATTTTCTCTATGTATGTTCTCTTTATCTATTAAAAAAAAAAAATTTGTATACAAGTATCCTTATATAAAATGCCCAAAACGTGGATCAAAATTGGAGCATTAAATTTGTATAATGCACCACCGATATACCCCGATGTCACATTGAGGTAAGGATGTTTCAAGTTGCTATAGTTGTACTAATTGTTGTGCACAATATCAATACACATTAGGTGATATCACATTGAAGCATAGAATATCACACCAAACAACCCCTAACTGATCTCGTACGCACATATAAGGTATAATATAATTGTTTACACTTGTAGGAATGACGGATGAAATCTTACTCATACCTTAAGGATGTGTGTCCATTTCAATCCTTCGATGACACATTACTTACCAAAAGCATAATGACTCAAAGCTATACGTGCCTTTGCAATCAAGGAAAGCAAGATAATGTGAGAATAACATGTGTTTCTCACGTGAGTGGTACATGTGACTAAGCAATATGCCCAATAAGCTTTAAAAGTCTCACCAATTACAAATATTTCACAATCCAGATACGCACAATAAGGCTTTCTCACACAATTAGATGATCAGTGTTTTCACAAAGACTACGAAGGTTCTAAAAACTGATTATTCCTAAATTAGAAGGAAATCAATGAATATGATGATGAATCTAATTATGTCCGCTTGGAATATGATACCGTAACGTTCGAAGATCAAATGTGGATCGGAAAGGAAACCTAGATACAACCTTACGTCCTTAACTTTTATCGAGCCTTTGCCACAATAAGTTCGGAGTTTAGAGTAGCTTAAATCCGCAATTGTCATACACCATCACTACAGTATGCCCTATTGGTAGTGTAAATATCAACAACCTCTATTGTTGGATCCCCAATCAATTAAGTCTATACTTGTAAGATCGCACCAATCATATCCTACTGACTATTTACCTTGATTGTTTGTTCGCATGTATGATTATAAGTAATTTCTATTATTTTTCTAGCTTATTTTATTTTATTGTCACTAATTATATTGATCTTAATCCCAAATCAATAAAATCAATGATCTATCCTCTTTTTTTAAGTCTTTTTATTTATTATTGCATTACTGAGAAACTTGGGATCGCGATCACCGTTAAAAGAAAAGTCTTTAACTCAAGGCAAAGAGATCACACTGAAAGACCAACCCTTCCCTTCCAAATCGCCTAATCGTTGCATATTGGTGGTTGGACAGTTAGGTAAACTGTTAAAGGTCTGATCTTACAATTGATTTGGCACTTGGGGTCACAAGCGTTTTATTAAACCCGAGTCACGTGTAACTTTTGCATGCTCGACACTACTATCACACCCGATCAAATATGAGTCATTTCTTAACACGTGTGGTCTTGTGTCTGATTACACTACAATACTAACACTTTTTCAAAATGTTATTAAAATAAAAATCTGAACACTCTGAATCCTCGGCATGCCAGTAGCCCGCGCCCTTGTGATTACACATTGTGTGTGTGGTGCATGAGTGCGTATAATAAATGCACGGAGCATCAAATCCAAGTTGCATTAAATGCAAGAGTTATACCTCGGTGTAGTCCGTACGCGGATTGCGTCCTACCCCCGCCTGGACGGTAATCCGTCCGGGCAGGGATCTGTGGGGCCCACCCGTAATGCAAGTGTCTTATCTATGCCGTTCATTGCTTTTTTAATATCATTTTAAAATATGAAACAAAAATTGAAGCATATACATAGCTCCAGTGTACCACATCAAAGGAGTCTGCAGTGATAATGACACTCACCGTTAAAACCTTTCTAAGGGCCACTGTGATGTTTTTTTAATCATCAAACATACTAATAAGGTCATGCAGACGTGGTGAAGTGAAAATGCAAATATCAGCTTGATCCAAAACTTTTCCAGATCCGAAGAAGCTTTTAATGGTGAACGTTAAATCCCCACTTTGTGGCCCATTTAAGCCTAGACCTGCCTCATTTTTTGTATCTCACATTATTATGATTTGAAAAAAATGATTAACTGAGTGGATAAAACACTTACATTACAGTAGATCCCTGCCCGGACGGATCAGGGTAGGACGCAATCCACGTCCGGTGTAATCTAATGAAGTATTGGATCTCTCTATTTTGGAATCCGATTGGCTACTCCCCCCGCCACCAGCGAATGGCTGGTGGTTGGTGCTATGTGGGCCCTACCATGATTTATGTGTTTCATCTATGCCATCTATCTATTTTTCTAGATCATTTTATGATGTGAGACCAAAAATGAGGTAAATTTCTATCTCAAGTGGACCACATTACAGAAAACAGTGTTGAATGAACGTCGACGATTAAAAACTTTTTGGGGACCATAAAAGTTTTGGATCAATCTGATCTTTGTTTTTTTCCTTCATCTGGGTATGTATGACCTAATAAACAGATTGGATGTTGAATAAACAATATAGTGGGCCTTAGGAGGATTTTAATGGAGGATATCTAATCACTATTTTTTTCCTGTGGTGTGGTCCACTTGAGATTTTTATCCCTCTAATATTTTGGATCAAGCCTTAAAATAATCTGTTAAAATGGATGAACGGCGTAGATAAAATACATACATCATGGTGGAGCCCACGGATTATCAAACACCAGCCATGGGGCGGTGGCACGGGGAGTAGCCAATCCGTTTCCCTCTATTTTTAGGCACATGTCTTATTGTTGTCTTTAAGAAAAGGGAAATGGATTGGCACACACCAGCTATGTAGATGCTGTAGGTACGTGGGGTGTGTGAAGACGCACCAACACTCTTCGAGCTCCCAGTTGTACAAACTGTTCAAAGGATATTAAAGTTAAATGAGCCCCATAGTGATGTATTTATTTTATCTACACCGTTCATTTATTTTTAAAGATAATTTTAGAGCATCATTAAAAAAATAAATCATATCCAAATATCATCTTGACCACACTGCAAATAGCAGTGAAGATAATGATTTTCATCATTAAAAAATTCCTGAGGCCCACCATAACGTTGATTTTCCATCCAATCTATTTATACGATTAAAAGACTTGAATTAAAAGGAAAAACAAATTTAATATTAATCCAAAACTTTTGTGACCCCTAAAAGGATTTCAATGGTAGATGTTCAATCCCCCATTGCTTTTGGCAGTGTGGTCCACTTTATAGTTAGATTTATCTTATTTTTAGTTTCAAGACTTAAGACATGCTTGCCAAACATATGAACGATTTGGATATAACACATACCTCATGATCAGACCCACAAAACTCGCTGACATCGGTATAGCAGCTATATAGCTGGTGTACCATACACCAACTAGCTAGTGTAGGCACGTGTCGAAGACGAGCATTGAAGCTCCCCGAGCTCCGAGTTGTTCGAACGCTTCGGATGAAATCAAAGTTACATCGCCCCACAGTGAGGTAACTTAGCCAATCCGCTTCCAAAAAAACACGAGGGTTCGAAGGCATAAATAAACAAATATATCATGTAGTCCCACATATCTGGTCCGACGCAATCCGTTTCCTGCATAAAGTTAAACCTAGCCAACGCACGCACTGTACTACCACGTGGAAAGTATTTACACGCGCTATCCCCACGTAAGCAACGCGATTAAGAAAAAATAACGGGAGTCCACCCTCACCTATGCAGCTAATAGTTTAGTCAGTCACGTTGAAACTTTGACAGCTGGTTTCACATTGCCTAGTTTCATAGAATGAGGTTTCTTGTCCCTTTCTGCCAGCTGATAACCCCTCCACCAGCTGTTATTAGTGACCCCATATGTCCAAATAAGTGCATTTACACACATGGCCATATCAACAATCTCGACCACTTATTTTTTCAGCCCTCTGGCAGGCCAATTATATATATATATATATATATATATATATATATATATATATATATATATTAAAAAGAAAAAAAGAAAAAGGAAAGAAGGCTGATTATATGATCGAATACCTGAACGGTCCAGATTATGCACACGTACCACACCGTTGCCGGAAAATAAAGACAGATGGTGGACATAAGTGAATTGGCTGGTGTACCACACACCACTGACCTGGCTGGTGTGGTACGTGTCGTGTGAAGACGAGCGCTGACGCTCCCCGAGCTACCAGTTGTACGAACGGTCTAAAAGAGAACAAATTAACATGGCCCCACAATGGTGTATTTATTCTATCCACACCGTTCATTCATTTTCCAAGATCATTTTCTAGCAAGAGACCAAAAATTATTTATATCAAAATCTTAAGTAGACCACACCACAAATAGAAGGGACAATGATTCTCACCTATAAAATATTCATAGGGCCCACCGTAACTTTTATTTTCCATCCAATCTGTTCATAAGGTCACACAGAACTATATAAATAAGAAAAACAAATATCATATTGATCCAAAACTTCTATGACCTCTAAAAGGGTTTCAATGGTAAAAGTTCAATCCCCCACTGCTTGTTACAGTGTGGTCCACTTGATCTTTGGATCTATGGTATTTTTCGCCTCAAGCCTTAAGACAAGCTCACCAAATGGGCAGACAGTTTGGATAAAACAAATACCTCATGATGGGAACCACGTAACTTGGTGACGTGAACCCACCAGCCAGATCGGTGGTGTATGGTACGCCAGCCAATCCGCTTCCAGCAGAAGAACCCTTTTCGGAAATGCACGACACTACATTTCAAATCTTATCCGCACACACGTGCTTGTTGAAAAAGTGATGATAGCTTTCTGAATGACGAGGCTCGGACGTGGGAGCACCGTGTGCGAGTATCAACCGCAATGGAAGGCCACTACGTTTAAAAAGAAGATAGCATTCCAAGCACTGCCAGAATCAAAACCAAAACGAATTCAGCTTCAGTTTTCAACACTACTACTGCTATCACTTCCCACTTCCTATGGAAACCTTCTTTAGCTATGACTTTGATTTCAACCCATATTACGCATCCGACAATTCGTCGACGTCCATCAGCAGCACCCGTTGCACTATCTCGGATGAGGAAGTATACGCCACCGTTGCAACTAGTGGCCCGAAGCGGCGGGCTGGGAGGAAGAAGTTCCATGAGACGCGGCATCCCGTCTACAAGGGCGTCAGGCAAAGGAATAGGGGAAAATGGGTATGTGAGGTGCGCGAGCCGAACAAGAAGTCCCGTATATGGCTTGGGATGTTTCAGACCGCTGAGATGGCAGCTCGGGCCCACGATGTTGCTGCAATGGCTCTTAAAGGACGAAGGGCATGCCTCAATTTTGCTAATTCAGCATGGCGTTTGCGTGTTCCGGCATCCAGCAGTGCAAAGGACATACAGAAGGCTGCTGCAGAGGCTGCAGAAGCCTTTCGGCCGTCCGAATCTTACAATGCTTCTAACAATGATGGTAATATAATGCCGGAGATTCCAACAGCCTCTACGGAGAATGTGTCTTACATGGATGAGGAGGCGATCTTCGGCATGCCAAGATTGCTAGCTAGCATGGCAGAGGGATTGCTGCTTTCTCCACCTACATTCTTTGGAGGTGGGTACCACTATGATGAGGTGGAGATCGAAGCTGATGTGTCATTGTGGAGCTACTCAATTTGATGAAGAGTCTTGTTCCCTTGTTGTTATGGTTTAGGGATGGGGTCCACAACCTTTTATTTTTTAATACCGGGTGGAACCCAATTAGCCCAGAAGTACGAGCTCTATCTCTTTCCGTACAATATCATTATTTTTGGGTGGGCCCAAATTAGCCCATCGCATGTAAGATAATGACATTGTTACACTTCGAAGAATGAAAATAATAAAAAAAATCAAGTGTCTTAAATCTTCTTATTAGTAATCATTTATCCCCTTAATCACTACAGGACATACAAATCACATGCATGCACCATAACTAAAAGGAAAGTCCATCCACCCCACATGTGGGTCCTACATATCTATGCTGCCAATAGTGCAGATCATGAACTTGAACTGTCAAACAAGTGGAGCAAATGCATGAAAAAGCAAAACAGAAAAAAGAAAAAAGAAATATCAACTAGAAGGGAGGAAAGTCAGTCCAGATCATGAACTTGAACTGTCCAACAAGTGCAGCATTTCATGAAAAAGAAAAACGGCAAAAAAGCAAAAAAGAAAAATCAACTACGAGGTAGGAAAATCAGTCCACGTGCAAGTGCCGCCTCATCCATGCAAATTGACATAAATGGACGAAAAAAGGAATATTATTAGGCGGCAACGTGTTCCGGGATGGGACCATACACCTGGCATTTGTCCAATCCATGGGCTCTGAGGTTGGATCTGAACAGGGCCCACACCTGTTTGACTCAGATGGGGCGGTCACATCTAATGCGGGTCAATGTATATTGGCTAACACAAATGATTAGTCATCAAGTCAAAGCTAGAATCCAACATGATTCCTAAAGGAAGCTATGGATCGGAGGCAGTGTATTGTCGTAAAAGAATCAGCTAGATTAAATTCTTCAAAGAATCTTTTCCGACCATATCTTTTGAATTGGAAGCTTCTAGAAATTTCAAGCATCTTCGGACTATTAGAGATACTACAAATACCTTGAGATATAACTCACCTGAGAAAACATCATTGAGGGGCTTTCAAAAGTTGCCTCCTTTAAAAAGATTATGACTAGCAACCACGGGACAATGACATAGAAGAAGCCGCAAGACAACTTCACGGAGCGCCAGGATCAAATGAAGTCAAGCCAAAACTGCATGTTATATCTTTCAACAATCATATGTTATGGTTGTAATTAGAATCACTATTATAAGGTATCATTGGAATGTTATTGACAAGTACTATGAATGATTGGGCAACATAGGATCATTTTGAGATCAAAATTTGGTTCCTAAGTCCTTTTCTTTTCCAAGTTGTTAATTTGCTATTTTCAGTTGTTTTTAAGCGGGTAGACAATTTCAAGAGCTTAAAATAAAATATAAAAAAAAAAAAATAGTTGTTAAAAAAATAAGTAGCTCACAACAAAGATAGGCCCCACACAATGGATAGCACACATCCATCCGCGTTAAGTCAGCCCCACTTGATGGATGGTCCACATCAAAGCTAGGATCCATGTGATGGATGATGGACATCAAAGATGGGCCCATCTGATGGACGGTTGACATCAAAGGTGGGCCCACATGATGAACAACCCGTATCGTAGGTGGGTCCCCACATAATGAATGGTCTACATCAAAGTGGCCCACATAATGAATAGAGTGAGCTTTACATGATGGATGGCTCACATCAACGTGTGGCCCCTCATGATGGACATTCCACATCAAGTGGGCCCTGCCTAATGGATGGTCCACATTTAACGTCTTGCATGATGGACGGCCCATATCCAAAGTAGCCTAATATGATGGATGATCCACATAAAAGGTGCACCAACACGATAATGGACATCAAAAGTTATCCCTCATGATAGACAACCCACTTCGAAGGCGGGGCCCACACAATTGACATGTCAAATGTGGATTCCATCTAATGGTTAATGAACATTGAGGGGCCCCACATAAAGGACAATTAGCAATAATGGTGGACTCCATGTAATAGATGACCTACATCAAGGTGGGCCCTACATAATGGACAGTTCACATGAAAGGTCAACCCTTAATGACAAATGCTCCACATCCAAGACAAGCCTTGCACGACCGACAACTTACTTTAAAGGCTTGGCTCACACGATTGACGATCCACATCAAAAGTGGGTTCCATATGATGGATGATCCACATCAAATGTCCAACATCATGGATGACTCAAATATCATAAAACATGTAGATTGTAGCCATCTATTCTTTTGTCATTTGGGATAATCAATTTATGATAAGATCCACTAAAATAACTGTAACGTCTCGGAAAAATCCGTACGAAAACCTGAGTACCACTTCAGGCAGAAATTCCTAAGGATCGTATTTTGTAGGAATTAGATGAAAATTAATTAAGTACAAACTAAATAAATCGGTGGATTTAATTCGAATCACTATCTATACTAATGGCAAGACCCAAAACCATAACAATCACTGACTCAACACTACTTAAAAACCTAGGAGAAATTCCAAAAGCCTGTTGCTCTCGAGAGTACATTGAAACTCCGTATTTGACCTAAACCGCACGTCGAAAGTCCGATGACCGCGAAACTATAGGATTATGACCATCTTATTGGGCTTGAGGACCATCACGGGAATCGAACCCAAATAGTATCCAGAATAGTACAACTTGAGCCCTGAGTAAAGTGTGTGAGAAACACGAATATCTTTAGAAAACATAACTGAACTTAAGTAAATTAGGCCTTTCGCTTGCCGGTGAAATTGAAGATTTCGGACTGTCAGTTTCTGACCAAACTTCACGCATAGATCAGAAAAATTTTCCTACACATATCTGTATACTTGTGGCCCTGATCGAGTGACAACGATCGTTGATCTGATATAGGTCCTTCACGGTCGATCAGCCTATCCACTCGTGCCGAAATCGTAACCTGGCTTAGATTCATGGTCAAGGAACTTACCCTATGACGTAGGTGAGTAATGGACCTTCCTAAGGGCCCTGTTTGTCAAAAACATGCACCCTCTGGTTATAACCTAAGTATACCATGGCCCTTGGGCTATTGACACCAATTTTGGGCCTATTTAAAGACCTTAAACCACTCCACCCCTCTCTCATACGAATTTACTCCAAACCCTAGGAGAGAGAGAGAGAGAGAAGGAGAGAAAAGAGGAAGGAAGGAAGAGAGATTCCTGGAGATCTTTGTTAGGATTCTTTCCCACAACTTCAGGCACTGATTCACCTCTCTATTGCGCTACACGAATCGTTTCAACTATGATTTGGGTAAGAAATCCAAACCCTAACGCCGTAGTTAAGGTTTAGAATAGTCATTTGTCGACCTAGCTAATGGATTTCATGATTTATGTACCCGTTATTCCATTTTTGGAAACGTAGGATTCAAACCATGTCCGAATCGAGTAATCTGACGAAAGGTGCGGACTATAAACGTTTAGGTTATGGTTTTTAAGGCTTTTAATGTCAGCAATAATTTATGTCTGACTTGATTGCTGCCATATGATGTTAGTTACGACGTTTTCGATAAATTATATATTTGTGAACTATGTTGAAAATAAGATGCATTCCATGTGTTTGTTGAAATATTTGAATGAATATGAAATTGTGATTTGTGCTTGTCATGACTACAAATCTAGGATTCATGCTTAACATATGTATTACGACCACTTTGTGTAACGAATTGCTATGGATCATGTCGTAACTAATCTAGTCGAATCCGAGTCGCACGACGATTGTCGACAGTGGTTAAGCGACAAAGGGTGTTTATGCGCTCCATGTCGATTAAGTCTGCGTGTGCTCGTACCAATCAAACTTGTCAAATAAATAGATTGGCCTATTGTGTGCATGTCGAGAGCGGACCCATTTACGAGCTAGTCAAACTCAGCCTAGCTATGCCTATTCTCTCAGGCGGGTAAGGCCACACCTCCTCCCAACCGACCACGACACAGTGAGAGACACGACATACTAGTATACGGCCCTCATGTGCTCATTTATATCCACTCAGTTTCGACATTGGGGCATCCTCTGGTACCAAGAGGGTTTAGAAATTTTTACCCAGGGCCATCTATGGCAGCTCGATGCTAATAACATATTTTCGGTGTCCCATCTAGCCATCCACGACATGCTTGTGGAGGCTATGGTCCTGATGTCGCTAGGGCGTACAGTAATCACAACACACAATGCCAGATACATAAGTCATACAATCCAGTCATGCATCAATCCTGCGCATACCGTGCGCTCAAGTGAGACAATCTCCGCCCATCAGGTAGTCTCATAACAAGCTGCCCAATGACATATGCAATGGTCAACCACATCTCATAACAAACATGTACATGATGCGTATGGGCATGTATCATGATGCTATGCTGTCACATACTCATAATCGGTATCAATAACCAGTATCGACAATTGACCTCGACAATGTGAACATTTAACCAACATTGCCTCCAAGGAATGGCCCGCATAGAGCCTAACATATAGTGGATCCATGGCCTTACACAAGGGCCTAATATACAACACCATGGGCCTCACTCAAGAGTTTAATATACATCACGATGGGCCGCTCACATGGGTCTAATATACAATACAACGGGCTTCATCGCCTGGCCCTCAAATGCAACACAATGGGCCTCATCACATAGGCCTCACATACATTACATAGGCCTCAAATGCATCAAGCGGAGGCCGAAAACTCATCAGAATGAGCCTCAAATACGGGCCGCATATACATCAAAATGGGCCTCGGCAATCGGCCTTGACAATCGGAGTCGGCCTCGACAATCAGAATCGGCCTCAATAATTGGAATCGGCCTTGATAATAGTCAGAATCAAAATCGACAATTAGAATTGGTGATGATGGGCCTAACAAGGCCTAAGGGAAGGTCACAATGTGGACATTTAACCATCATTGCCCATCAATGTGACATTCAACCAACATTACTCCCAAGGAGTGGCCCACATAGAGGTAAACATATCATGGGCCCATGGCCTCACATAAGGACCTAATACACATCATTATGGGCCTCACTAATGGGCTGCATATACACTACAATGGGCCTCAGCACATGGGCCATAATTACATCATATTGGGCATCACTTGTGGGCCGCTTATACATCACAATGGACCACATCTCAGGGCCTCATATACATCACAATGGGCCACAACAATGGGCCTCAAATACATCATGATGAGCCTCATCACATGGGCTTCAAATACACAACAGGTGGGCCCCGAACATGGGTTGTATCAATGGGCCGCACCAACGGACCTCGCACAAATGGGCCAGAACAATGGGTTTATATACATTAAGTGGGCCCACCGCTAAATGGGTCATAATTACACAATAGGTGGGCCCTGCACTTGGGCCTCAAATACATCAAGCGGGTCGCATCAATGGGCCATGCCAATGGGCCGCATACATCAAGTGGGCTGCATCCACGGGCTGTACCAATGAGCCTCATATTCATTAAGTCGGTCACATTACATGGGTCGCACCAATGGCCTTCATATACATTAAGTCGATCACATTACATGGGCTGCACCAATGGGCTTAATATACATAACAGGTGGGCCCCGCATACGCAGCAAATGGGCCCCCCACCAGATGGGCAGTGTGGGTACAACATACATCGCAGTGGAGCCCATGGCATTGTCCAAACATTGTCCAGCACCGTCCACCACTATCTGGATGGTGTGGATGAAACAAATACATAATGGTGTGACATCCCACTGTCCCAGATAAGTGGACTGTGGGGATATAGAATGCATAAATCAAGGTGGCCTCACATGGGACCCATGGATGCACGGAGTGGATACAACACTACATCAGGGTGGGTCCCACCATAAATGGACAGATGGTTTGTATATAATACATATGTCATGGTGGAGTCCATGATCTGGCCGATCTATCAAGGCAGGCCCCACACTGTACATACAACATGGTAGGTTCTACACATGTGTGGGGCCCACGCTGTAGGGCAGCATGAATGAAACACAAATATCATGGTGGTGTCCCACACCACCTGTCCAGATGGATGGTGTGGGATCAAAACATACATCATAGTTGGTCTTTCAACAGATGGACAGCGTGGATTACAAAACATATATCACGGTGGGGTCCTCACAGATGAATGGACTGTGTGGATGAAGTAAATACATCACTATGGTCCCCACGTGGGACCCATGGACAACATGGTTGAAACACATGTATCAGAGTGCGTCCCACAGCAATGGACGGTTGGAGAAACACATGCCTCGTGGTCAGCCCACAGCTATTGATGTCAACAGCAGCATGAGCTGCTGGACGGCTCAGATATACAACATATCATAAGGTGGGCCCCACCAGCACGTCCAGACGAACGGACAGAGATAAAATACATAAGTCAGGTGGGCTGCACCACCGTCCAAATACGGACGATGTGGATACAAGGCACTACCATCAGGGCCGGTCCCACCCCCCACGTGTGACACATGTGGGTGGGTCCCATGACCGAAACAGATGGACGACTTGGATGTATAAAAAAATACATCATGGTGGGCTGCACTTACCACTGTCCAAATATGGACTGTGTGTATAAAGCTCTTACATCAAGGTGGGTACCCTTCGTCCAGACTTGCTGGACGGCTGGGATATACAACAAATCATAAAGGTGGGTCCCACGTACGTGGGCCACCCCCTTCCCTCTCTCTCATGCTGTATATATTAATATATTATATAATAGGATATAACATGATATCATACCATGTAATATAATATAATATATTATATTATAATATACATAATATTCATGAAATGTAAAAAGGGCCATCGTCTAGAGTTTGGATGCTCTGGACGGTGCTGATTTAACACATGAAATCAGGTGTGGCCCACCTCACGTACTAACCTTGTATGAGAATATATTATATGTATATTAATTAAATATTTACTCCTCTTCTTTATTTATTTATTTATTTATTTATTATTATTATTATTATATATGGCTGCTTGTGATTTCCCTTACACAGTGGACGTCCAAGGTATGGATACAAATACCTTTATCAAGGTAGGGTCTACGTACTCGTGGCCCACCAACCACATATATGTATAGAGGTGGCCCCACTTATACATGGTCCTCAAATGGACGGGGTGAATCTAATCCATTCATTACGATGGGGTCCATGCATCCCAAAACGGACGATATGGATATAATATATACATCATAAGCGGGCCACACACTCATCATCAACATCACCAAAAGAAAATGAGAAAGAGAGAGGGGGAGAGAGATCGGTGTAGTGGAGGGACCCCACCACTATGGGCCCCTCATATGATTACAGCACATAAATCAAATTGGGTCCCATCACAAGTGGGTCATTAAATTAAAAATCAATGGTGGATCACCCACCTATCGGCCTTCTTCTTTAACTCATTGGACTCCTATGCTCCTTGCCTTCCATTTTAATGGAGGTTGATAGAGAATGAGTGGTTGAGATGGGAGATGAGAAGGTAGGCCACACTTAGTTTTAAGAGAGAGCTTGGACGTTGGAAGCTCTCATAAGATTTGAGAATTTCTTAGAGAATGAGAGGGAGAGAGGAATGATGGATTGATATGGGATGGGTGTTGTAAGGAAGGGGATGGAGAGGTAAGGTTTTGTTTGAAATTTGAAAAAAGAGGGATGGGTTGGGAGAGAGAGTGTTGACTTATGGGAAAAGAGGGAGTGGTCATTTGTACTTAAGATAGGGTGAGGTGGCATTAAGGTATGGTGGTGTACTTGACTTGAGTTGATGTGAAATGTCGTAGAGATTCTCTTGAAATTCGTAACACATGGCGTTTCTTTAAAATGAACACGGGCCCACATCTCCTGGCCCAGGTATAGGATTGGTGCGCGAGTCGCAGCGTTGGAACAGCGATGATGGTGCGGTCACTAAGGTATAAGTTTCTGGTCAAGCTGACTTTGGTATGTAGGACTCGGCTTAAGATCGCGCGCAAATGTCGGATATAGGTCGAGGGTTACAAGAATTCGACCGGGAGGACCGAGAAGCCTATAGAACGGTACGGTCTAAGATACGGGTCTTACAACTTAATAATGTAAAAGATCCACTTCAACCATGGTACCATGATCCGCTAAGACTTATGAGCCGGGCATGGTGGTATGGGACATCGTAGTCGAGCTGTCGGCCTACGTTGGGGTAACGAGCCTCCTCGTAGTGACCAATGAGCAACCCAAACTCGTGAGCTGAATATGGTGGTATGGGATACTATATTCGAGATATCGGCCTGCGCTGAGGTGACGAGCCTCCCCGTAGTGACCTCGAGTATAAACTCTTGAATTTGTTTATCCATTATTTTTCATTAGGGACGATGCCCTATAACTTGCCTATCGTATGTGGTTAACTAGGATTGATGACCTTAGATGGATCCTCCGGTTTGAGTAAATGATATAAAGGAAGGTACTTTAGTTTCCCAAATCTGCTGTATGAATAAGCCTAATTAAGTACTTGGCTAACACGGCCATGCACCGCAATGCATGTGCTTTGGTGAGGAAGTGCACATTTAGGGAGTTTGTCATGCCCGAATGGTTGATGAAGTTGCTTGAGGGAGCTTCGTGCGAGGGCATGCATCATTACTGCATATTACCCCTGCATTAATAAGAGTAGTTAGGAAATGCTTGTTGTACTGCTTTATCATTACTGCTTAATTGAATTGATCACATGTTAACCTTTGCCTTATAGTACCACTGAGTTGATCACTCACTCCCACTCTGGGACGGTATTTTAAAACACTAACTAGACTTTGGTTTAAATGTAGGTGATGACGGAATCTATGCAGTTGAGCTAGACTTCATAGACGAGGAGGAAGAATTCTCCTGCATTCAACTATCAGACGGGTCTATGTAGACCTTGTACTGATTCGACGGGATCACGGGGTTATATGGATTAGTCGGACATTTACATTTTGACATTTGTATATTTTGAGACAGAACATATATATATATATATATATATATATATATATATATATATTCAGCCCCATAATATAATCATACTCTGGAGGTTGTGAAACACGTACATACTTTATATATTTATCTCAGTCTTCCGCTTGCTTAACTATATTAACTCTGGAGTATGATATACTGATTTGATATAATCTCTCTCATGTTTAATGCACTAATATGGACAACATTTAAACATCATTATCTATATTGGATAAGTGATGCGTTGGATCTCGGGAGTTGAGCTTTGCTCGACCCTCAAAATTCGGGGTGTTACAATAACTATCTCGATTACTCTTATAATGGATTTGTGGTAATCTTTAAAAATGATATCTACCACCCTTAAAAAAAGTTCTGATTGAACATTTTACCAAATATGCTTACTTAAAACAACAATTTTTTTAATATAATTTTATCCAAAGTATTTATTTAAAACAAGATTTGGAGCATAAAGAGCTTATTAGAATAGCTCATATTTAAAAAGCTCTTATTATATTTAGAATAGATATGCCAAAACAAACCCTATGTCTAATTTGGTGCGTTTACATGTATGTGTGAAAACAATTATGTTGCGGAGAACAATATCCATTACTTCAATTTTGTTCCAATTTATAGCCAAAGCCTTCAATTTCATTGTACATCCCTGGCTTGAGTGAAGACCTTTGTATCCTCATATATTCATTTGACGGCTATGTTTTAGATGGTGTATACGAGGGATGGTCTTGTGTCTCTTCCTTTGAAGTAGTTCATTTAATATGTATATATAAGGTCAAGGGCATAGAACCATAACATACGGTCAAGTCGTGTCTTAATGTGAGCCATTGGATGATAAATTTTCAAAATATACAGTGGAAATGTCATCCCGGAAAAAAAAGTGCAAAATTGGATAAATCGAAGTTATACAATCTTTGGGTGCACTGCCAATTGTGTGAGGTCTTCCATGATCTATGTGTTATATCCATACCGTCTATCTATTTTGAGATATCATTTTAAGGCTTTACTGTAAAACTTAGGTAGATCCAAACCTCAAGTGGACCACGACACATAAAGTGGGGACAATGATGCCCACTGTTAAAACCTTTCTACGACCCATCATAATGTTTATTTTACATCCAACCTATCCATAACGTCACATAGAACTAGATGAAGGGACCAAACAAATATCATCTTGATCCAAAACTTTTGTGGCCCCAAGAAGTTTTCAATGGTAAGCGTTCAATCCCTACTACTTTCTATATTATGGTCCACTTAAGCTTTGGATCTGCTTAATTTTTGTGCTAATGTCCTAAAATGATTTTTTTTCAAATGGATGGACAGTGTAGATATAATACTTATATCATGGTGGGGCCATGGAACTTAGTGACGACAACACGGTCGGTGGCGTGTGGCACACCAGCCTTTCCACTTCCCACGCGGAAGGGGACGTGGATTAGATACTGACAGGTTGAGTAGCGAGTCGACTATTGAAGTGACGTCACCAAGTTACGTGGGTTCCACTATGATGTATGTGTTATCCATACCGTCCATCCATTTTTAGATATCATTTTAGAGCATGGGTTAAAGAATGAGGCAATTAAAAAGCTATAGTGGACCCCACCACAGAAAACAGTGGGGAGAGTGATTCCCACCGTTGAAACTATCCTAAGGCCCACCATAATGTTTATTTGAAATCCAACATGTCCAAAAGTTTTTAAAAAAAGACATGAAATAGGAGAAAACATAAATATCAGCTTGATCTAAAACTTTTGTGGCCTCTAGAAGTTTTTAATGGTGGGCATCACTGTCCCACTGTTTTCTATGTTGGGATCCACTGGAGCTTTGGATTTAACACTTCTATGGATATTGTCCTTAAATGATCTCTCCAGATGGATGGAAGGTGTGGATGGCGGGGCCCATGGAGCTTGGTGACATCACTTCGGTAGCTAGTCTCCCTACTCAACCTGTCAGTAGCTAATCCGCGCCCCACGGAAGGGAGCAGATTAGGTGCGGCCTCCGCTCAACCTAAGACAGTGCGTCCCTCATCGTGGGGCCCAACTTGATCTACATATTGTGTACCCATATGGCCCATCTGTTTTGGAAGACAATTTTAGGTCCTCATTCCAAAAATAAAGAAAATCCAATTCTAAAGTGAACCATACTATCGAAACAGTGGTGATTGAATAATCACCTCGCAGATAGCCTGTCCTATGGATTGTGTGGGAAGGAATTTTTATCTACACAGATAGGTGGGCCCATTATAATGTTTATGAGAAATCCACCACGTTCATTCATTTTTTCTGGTCATGTTAGGACGTGGGAAAAATAATGACGTATATCTATAAATCAACCGGGCCACACAATAAGAAAATGTGAGCAGTTAAATGCCTACTGTTGAAATCTTCCTAAGGTCTACCATTATTCTTATATGCTATCTATACTGTTCACAGGGTCATTCTTACTAGGATGAACTGAAAATATAAAAATATTAGCTCAATCCAACACTTTTGTAACCCACCAATGTTCACTAGTAGACATCCATTCCTCACTATTTCCTGTCGTGAAGCCTACGTGATTTTCGGATCTACCCCACTTTTTGTCTCATGCCCTAGCGTGAAATTTAAATAAATAAATAAATAAAAAGATGGACGGTGTGGATTTCTCACAACATGATGGTGGGCCCTAACTAACTTCCTATCCAATTAAGCTTCCCCAAGAGGTTGTCGCATCTTCCCGCGCATTTTGAATATTTGTCATCCAACGGCCTCATCCAACAGCTCACCACTAAGACATGACTCGACCATAAGTTATGGTTCTATGCGCTCGACCTTATAGTGTGTGTGTGTGTGTGTGTGTGTGTGTGTGTAACAACCCGTTTTTTTTTTAATAAACGGTGGGACCTAAATCCCAGCATTTCTTTTGGTATGATCCACTAGAGCACCGGATCTATCTCATTTTTTGGCACATGCCCCAACTTTGATAGGCAAAACTGATGAACAGTGTGGATTTGTCACGTCATTCCTGTGGAGCCCACTCTCTAAAAAAAAAAACAAAAAAAAACGAGAGTGACGTGCTGATGCACGTCACACCACAAACCAATCCACTTCCTCTCTCTCTCTCTCTCTCTCTCTCTCTCTCTCTCTCTCTGAGATGAGAATGCAGCTGCTGGCGCTAGCCAAACTCAAGCTACTGGGATCGGCGGCCCATGGGCCAGGGCTCATACTCAGTTCAATATTGGGGCTCTTCATCATCAAGATCCCTTTGGGTTCGACCATCTCCAGATCTTATGCCGACGTGGCATCATCCTCCATTTTTTTTTTCCTTCCGATTGATTTAAATCATCTTCCAAGGCCATGACCTCAGCAATGGCCACAACTGGGAGAGATTGATGTGGCTTGTCCGTGAGAGGGCCACCCACGAAATTTGACGGTCCTCCATCGATTGGTCAGATGAGGCTAGCCTGCATGAAGTCTCCATGATCGCTCTTTAATCCATCATAAATCTTATTCGATCGGACCAATTCTATCATACAAATCCATTTTTGTTCGTGATCATTACATTGAATCAGAGTTGTAGCAGACTTTGTTATCTTGAGAATAATCCTACGAAAATTTATATCTATATCAGAGTATTTTATCATCACACCAGGTAGGTGATTTTCCCAATTGAAAAGACTACATTATTATATACTTTCATTTCATTAATTATTTTTTTTCGTATTGCTGATTTAAAACATTTATTTTTGGTTTTATATGATTTAGAATGCATTTATTCGATTTCTAATATGTGGAATAAATTCATTTAATTATTGTTAAATACTTTTAATTATATTATGGGTGCTTTGCTCAGGGTCATTCCCAAAATGATCAACAGAGTATGGGTGCTCTGTCCAGGGTCATTCCCAAAATGATCGGCACTGGTGCTCTATCCTGGGCGATTCCCTAAAAAGATCAACACACACGGGTGCTCTACCCTCGGTATTTATCCTAAAAGTTTATTCACCAGGTGCTCTGCTAAGGGTCATTCCCTAAAAGGATCAACATTGGTGCTCTGTCAAGGATCATTCCCTAAAAGGATCAACACAAACGGGTGCTCTACCCTAGATTGAACCAAAAGGGATTTTAGATGACTGCATTGTCTTATTTTGTTGTTATGAAAAAAATAAATTGTTATTGTTGTCATGTAAAATGTCGATTCAATACTTGTAATTGTTCCTATTTATTTTTTGAGTTTTATTTGTGTTAACGTAGAATTTTCAATTTTGGGAAGGATGTGACCCTATGAGTCGCCCTGCTCACACCCGTATAGACTGTTTTGCAGGGTTTGTATATGAATAACCCATTGGGCAAGATTGATGATTTTTTCTATTGTTCTATTTGAAGATTTCTTAAAATTCAATACATTTTGTTATTATTATTATTTTTATGTAATTAAAGGTTCAAGATTTGATTAGTGAATGTTATTTAATAACAATATTATTATCCTTTCATTTTCTCTGATTGCCTTGAAAATGCATGAAATAATGTGGGTTGCGATGTATATTTTATTTAAATACAACTCACAGTCCTGGAATTCAGGTTCGGGCCTGGCCAACTTGGGTACCGAATTTCAGGGCGTGACAGATTGGTATCAGAACCTAGGTTTTAGATTCTCACGAGGACCTTTGATATATGTTACATTAATGATTAGATTAAGCTTAGGCTAGTTTCAATTTGAGGACCTATGATAGAGATTGAATTAGAGATCTAAATATAATATTTTTTACTTTTGTGATAAAAATAAAAATAAAATATGAACTTTAAAAAAAAAAAAAACCTATGTATCTGTATGACATCAAATATAATATTAATTAGGCTTAACATTGAACTAACAGCCCAAAACTAGACCCTAAGAAATTTTTAAGAATTTTTAGCCTAGTACGGTGAGTTGGACTATAATAGTAAGTATAAAACACCTGAATTATAAAAATTATAACTAATTAATTATAAATCCATTTAAGGCGATTCAAAATTTCAATTGTAGATTAACAACGTAGTTTTATAAAAAATTAATATAAAAATATAAATCTAAGTTTCTCCAATACCGATTTTAATTTATATGTATACTAGCTAGAAATCATTTACTTCTGGGTAGACCCAATTATCCGAATTTTAAGATTTTTTATAAACTTTGGATTCAGCTGAAATTTTTTAGAGGTATAATAGACTAATAGATGCATCGTTTTAAAAAGTTCTAGACTAATCCAATAATTACAAATACCAGAAACATTAGTAGGAACAATATCCTCATAATCTGAATTTTTTGCACTACAACCTTAGTACATATCACAGCTCTTATTCTCTTGATCTTCATGTGTAAGTCTTTTAAACCATCTAATCTTCCTTGCAATCCTAAAAAGAATCTTTAATGTACGTATAATTTTTTTAAAAAAAATCCTTGTCTAATCAATGGTAGATTATATCTGAGTGATACGAGCCACAACACGCTATCATGAACGCCTGACCCGATGCCTTTAGAGTGGATCACTTGCAAATAGAGTAGCTACGACCTAAAGTATTTTTAGGTTGCTTTGGTTATACCGACCATGATCAAACTTCTATATCACTACTATTAAAATCCTCCTACAACTGTGGATATGAAGACCATATTGTATGTCTATGCACGACCCCTTCCTCTTTCCCAACTGTAAAATCAGGGACTACCTAAGCAAGTTTATAGGCCACCTCCACAGAATGAGCTGTTATCCATGCACCAACGATCTCCACTACACTCTTCAGCATAACCATCATTTTAAGATCACTTTCACCATATTTTCAAAAGTGTCATGGTCATAATCGAGGTCACAACAGTAAGGTCATCCACAAGACATTTTAAGGCCACCTCAACAACCACATTAACAAGTTAGACCACTCAACATCAACATACAAGCCCAAGGAGCCATGCCCCATGACCTCATACTCATAGATACACCCAACCACGACACCACTCTTAGACGATATAATTCAACTTTACAGGAACACATCTCGACAATACGACGATCCATCTCAAGGTTATAATGACTCATCACTACCATAGAACAACGTGATGCAAGAGTGTGATGCCACTATATTACAATGCAAAGACTCAACGCACCAATAATAAATAAAAACAAATAATAATAATTTCCATAACTAGGCAACGAGATTCAATTTGCAGCAAGATCATACCAACCATCATACAACAGATCAAGTGAATAGGTAGTGGACATCACCGACCCCGCATTAGAAGCCACAACATTTAAGGTTAGACGCAACATTCAGAATCACAACCATAACACTTGAAGACTCAACCACAGGAACAGGTTCTCCACGGCCATACCGAGCATCTCAGCAACAACTTTCGTTGTACACATTACATTGAATCCATACCAAGGACCACGTCGATAATCTCAACAACTACTTGAACCATATCAACAACGATAACAATGACAACATCATAGGTCTTCACGATGCTCACATCAGCACAAGGATAAACTGTCACACCACCAGAGACTAAGCAAATTTCAACACACGGGTATGTCAGCCACCGTTTGAGGGAATGTCATTGCTAGAGGACGCGCCAACACCGACCGCACCATCTACAATGAGATTCGAGTGTTGTCGATAGTGTAGTAAATTTAAAAGATAAAATTTTGTTTGGGGGGGTAGAATGTAACAACCCGTTTTTTATAAACGGTGGGACCTAAATCCCAGCATTTCCTATGGTGTGGCCCACTAGAGCACCGGATCTATCTCATTTTTTGGCACATGCCCCAACTTTGATAGGCAAAACTGATGAACGGTGTGGATTTGTCAAGCCATTCCTGTGAAGCCCACTCTCTAAATAAAAATAAAAAAACAAGAGTGACGTGCTGATGCACGTCACACCACAAACCAATCCACTTCCTCTCTCTCTCTCTCTCTCTCTCTCTCTCTCTCTCTCTCTCTCTGAGATGGGAATGCAGCTGCTGGTGCTAGCCAAACTCAAGCTACTGGGATTGGTGGCCCATGGGCCAGGGCTCATACTCAGTTCAATATTGGGGCTCTTCATCATCAAGATCCCTTTGGGTTCGACCATCTCCAAATCTTATGCCGACGTGACATCATCCTCTACATTTTTTTCCTTCCAGCTAAGTTAAATCATCTTCCAAGGCCATGACCTCAGCAATGGCCGCAAGTGGAGAGATTGATGAGGCTTGTCCTTGAGAGGGCCACCCACGAAATTTGACGGTCCTCCATCGATCGGCCAAATGAGGCTAGCCTGCATGAAATCTCCACGATCGCTCTTTAGTCCATCGTAAATCTTATCCGATCGGACCAATTCTATCATACAAATCCATTTTTGTTCGTGATCATTACATTGAATCAGAGTTGTATCAGACTTTGTTACCTTGAGAATAATCCTATGAAAATTTATATCTATATCAAAGTATTTTATCATCACACCAGGTAGGTGATTTTCCCGATTGAAAAGACTATATTATTATATACTTTCATTTCATTAATTATTTTTTTCGTATTGGTGATTTAAGACATTTAATTTTAGTTTTACATGATGTAGAATACAAATATTCGATTTCTAATATGTGGAATAAATTCATTTGATTATTGTTAAATGCTTTTAATTTTATTATGGGTGCTCTGCCCTGAAAGGACCATTATATTATTTTGATACGGGTGCTTTACCCAGGGTCATTCCCGAAATGATCGGCACGGGTGCTCTGCCCTAAGCGATTTCCTAAAAGGATCAACACACACGGGTGCTCTGCCCTCAGTATTTACCCTAAAAGTTTATTCACCAGGTGCTCTACCGAGGGTCATTCCCTAAAAGGATCAACACACATGAGTGCTCTGCCCTGGATTGAACCAAAAAGAATTTTAGATGACTGCATTGTCTTATTTTGTTGTTATGAAAAAAATAAATTGTTATTGTTGTCCTGTAAAATGCCGATTCAATACTCGTAATTGTTCTTATTTATTTTATTAAGTTTTATTTGTGTTAACGTAGAATTTTCAATTTTGGGAAGGATGTGACCCTATGAGCCGTCGCGCTCACACCCGTATAGACTGTTTTGCAGGGTTTATATATGAAGAACCGATTGGGCAAGATTGTTGATTTTTCCTATTGTTCTATTTGAAGATTTCGTAAAATTCAATACATTTTGTTATTATTAATATTTTTTTATGTAATTAAAGGTTCAAGATTTGATTAGTGAACGTTATTTAATAAAAATGATTATTATCCTTTTATTTGCTCTGATTGCCTTGAAAATGTATGAAATAATGGGGGTTGCGATGTATATTTTATTTAAATACAACTCACAATCCTGGAATTCGGGTTCAAGCCTGGCCAACTTGGGTACCGAATTTCGCGGCGTGATAGTGTGTGTATTGTATCTAAGAATCCTTATACGAAAAAACTGTTTAAAACATGGTTCAAAAATGGTGCATCATTATTTATAATCAAGCACCTGCTGACCGGTCTTGTATGCACGTATAAGATAAGCACTCCAAGTATCTTCTTTTCTCCCACGTGAAATTAACTTTTACACTTTAAAAAAATAGCAACATAGTTTTTTTATTCATTCTTTTATGAAATACTCAAACAAATAGAGTGTGTACTATTTTTTTCTACACAGGTGGGCATGGTCTATTTCAAAATCAATCACAGTACCCACCAGTGATCAATAAGAATCTTTTTGTTGAATTTCAAACTTTTACCGCTCTTTGTGCCACAATGCTAAGCAATTAGGTGAGGCCTTAGGTGATGTGACAATATTTCAGCAGGCAAAGTGTAATTGCCAAAGATCATATGGTAGGAAGCATGTTTCAAAGTTCTCATCATTTTCAAAGTGGTTCATTCAAATATACCCGATGAGGATTTTGGAATATATCCATCTGTCACGAGGATCCACCAATTAGCACGTATACCGCAGGGGAACACGACATCACCTTTTACGTGGTACAATGCCCCCCAGCTATCACTTCCCCCTTCTCTGAAGGGAAACGGATAGGCTACTCACCCTACCACTAGCCAATGGCTAGTGGTCGGTGTTATGTGGGCCCCATGATGTACGTGTTTCATCCATGCCGTCCATCCATTCCTCCGGATCATTTTATATTATGAACCCAAAAATGAGTTTGATTGAAATCTCAAGTGGACCACACAGTATTGATTGAACTTCCACCATTAAAAACTTTTTAGGGGCCACAAAAGTTTTGGATCAAGCATTTTTCCCTTCATCCAATTCTGTATGACCTAATCAACAGGTTAGATGTGAAATAACCATTACAGTGGGCCCTATGAGTTTTTTAACTGTAGACATTCAATCACTACTGATTTTCCATGGTGTGGTCCATGTGAGATCTAGATATACCTCATTTTTTAGATCAAGCCCTAAAATTATCTTTCAAAATGGATGGACAACGTGGATAAAACACATACATCATAGTAGGGTCCACATAGCACAGACCACTAGCCACGTTGCTGACGGCAGCGTCACTAACCAAATCGCGTCCTCTGTGAAGCTGCTGGGGCGTCCATATGCCGTGGTATTGCAGATGCAACAGGAAGCGGCTTGGCTGGTGTACCACGGACCACCGACTTCGGTACGTGTCGTGTGAAGACCGAGGGTTTACCGCTCCTGGAGCTACGGTTCAAAGGAGATCAAAATTAGATAAGTCCCACGATGATGTATTTATTATATTCACACCGACATCCATCTGGATCGTTAAAATATTTGTAGGGATTGTTATAATGTTTATTTTCCATTTAACCCTGTTTCACATAGACATGGATGAAAATGGAAAACAAATATTATATTGATCCAAAACTTCTGTAAGCCTTAAAAGTGTTTCAATGGCAGACGTTCAATCCTCCGCTGCTTTTTACAGCGTGGTCTGTTTGATTGTTAGAGCTGTCATATTTTTCTGCTAAGCATATTACCACAAGCTTGCGAAATGGACAGATGGTCTAGATATAACACATACCTCATGATGGGACCCACATAACTTGGTGACGTCAACGTATCAGCTAAGTCGGTGGTGTATGTACACGCGCCACTCAATCCGCTACCGGTGTCACAAGAAAGTCACGTGTGCTCATTGGTCGCACTTTCAAGCATACGGAAAATCGCTACCCGCCACATCCCCACGTATGCAACGTGACTCCGCGCCATTCAAATGACAGTATCAGTAAAAGATGTTGAAACTGGACAGCTGCTTTCACATTGCCTTATTACAGATGTTGTCACTCCGTTTGTTTTCTTATTACATTTGGTGGTGTGGGCGGCCATGCCTAAATTAATATATAACAACTTGGTTTAAACCGATTAACTTTGACCCAAGCATTGAAAGTTGCAGATACAACGAGTGTAAATGTATACCAGTAGAATATGAAATTATCAATCACTTATATTGTCACTTTCAGAATTTTATATCGATGATTTGATAATTGAAGAGTAGATTTCTTCCTAAAAAGGTTGCCTTTTTGCCTTTTACTAGGAAGGACATTTTTGTTTACAGTACAAACTGACTTTTTTTTTTTTGTATACAATCTATAATTAAGAGTGATTGGAAGAATACGTCTGTTGAAAGAAATATTTGATATTGGATAAACATGCCGGTGTATAAATGTATACCTGAATTACAGGTACAAATGGTTATGATCACTACCAAAAAATCGGGCAAAGGATACAGCCTATAGCGGAGTTTTGCTACGGTTTAAAGCCGTAGCTATATAGCTACGGATTTAATCCGTAGCTAAAGCCTGTATATCCGTAGCTAAATCCGACGAAAAAACAAGCTGCGCGGGTCCTTCCTATTTCATTGACGCGGGCCTTTTTTTTTCATTCCCTCTCTCTCAAACATCCCTCTCACGCCTCCACCTCACCCCCACGCCCTAGCCGCACCTCCACCTCTCTCTCTCTCTCTCTCTCTCTCTCTCTCTCTCTCTCTCTCTCTCTCTCTCTGAATTGGAAGAAGGTCCCCACGCCCTAGCCGCACCCCCACCTCTATCTCTCTCTATCTCTCTCTCTTTGAATTGGAAGAAGGTCCCCACGCCCTAGCTGCACCTCCACGCTCTATCTCATGTCTACCATCTTTGATGCCTACAAGAAGCAAAAACGGCAGATCAAGGCCTATGCATTCCATGCGTTCGCAGACCCTAGCTGCCCAGTCGACTACTCGGGCCTGTTTCGCGACAATATCCGATCGTTCCTCCAGGAATGTGCTAAGATCGAGGACTACAATGTCGAAGGGATGCCGACATGGTGCACGTTGCTCGTCAATGAGAGCAGCGGTGTCGTTGTCCGTCTCTATTTCATCGAAGAAAATGTCAAGCACTCGAGCTGACTGTTCTGCGATTTCTGTTGTTGCATCGGTAAGGAATTACTGATTTGGATTTGTCACGTTTGATTGGAAATGGGATTTTCTTGAATTGGAATTTGCAGGATTTGGGTTTTGAATTGGGGATTTGGGTTAGAATAATGAATTTTGAGAATCACGATGAATTCTTTTTGGCAATTCATTAACATGGCATCTGTCATTGTAACCCTAACTGGATTTCTTGTGAGAAGTGATGAATTGGCTCTGTGTTAATTTCCCCCCTGCATTTCTACCCTCGACCTGAATTGGGAATCGGACTTGTGTAGGATTCTTTCAGGCGTCATGATATAAACCAGAGTGTGTTTGTTAAAAAAACCTTTTGGATTTGGGTGGGATTCTTTTCAGCAACGAATTTCAGTTATTGGGTGATTTTTTTTTTTTTTTTTCCATTTCTAGCCCTGAATCGGTTTCCTGAATTGGGGATGGGATCATGAAGAATTCCTCTTGATCCAAATCAGGTATTGTGATTTATGTCTTTTCTATGACAGAATCTTATTTCTTACAATTAGTCATGGATAGTTGTATAGTTGTCAAGGTATTTTCTTCATTTGAAGGTATAGGAAGCCTATGAACTCATTTTCAACTATATTCAGGCCTGTTTTGCAAATCAAAACATAAGATTTGATGTATTTAAATGAGGACCAAATCCATATCCTGTTTTGGGTTTTATCCATTGTTGGAATTAGTGGTGCTAAATCTTAGTAATTTGAATTATTTTTAGCATTTAATGGTTTTGGGAAAGAAATTAAAATAAAACCATCTTCCTATTTTGTGCATTGTAATTACTGATTTTCAAGACATTGAAACTCCATGCAGGTCAAGAAGACTATAACAGGCTGAGACTCTCAGCTACAGTGGCGCTAATGTCTCTCTCCTTACTTTCTCTCTCATTAGCAGGCCTAGTTTTGAGAACATAGCAAGGAAGGTGAGCTTATTTGATTGTCCTGCTGTGATTATTTTTTCAATACCCAATTGTATTTTGTTGGCATTGATATTCTGCTCAAAGTAATATTAATGATGCTGTATTCTTGGGGTACACTTTTCTGATTTTCTGTGACTTTCTTTTTCTGGATTCTGTTATTCGTATTGGTTTCTATTTGTATTTCACATGTGCTGAATCTCAATATGTTCTGTTATAGTTCTAGTCCTAAGCTTGCCTCTTCCATGTTGAACTCTTGCTTTTACTTTACTCTAACATTGCTCATTTTTATACTTTTATTACCTATTTTGATCTTTTGGCCACTAAGCTGGATTCGCACTATCCAACTATTGGTGACTCATGGTGTTGTGGCTTCAAAAAATCACACACCTGGTTCACCACTCACCAATGGTGGCTCAGTCACTTAGCATCAAAACTTGACCATCCAATATGAGAAAAACAAACAGGTCAGGCAGATTTGTGAGTTGCTTGAGTCGACTCAGTAAATCCATCCCATTTTGACTTGTACCAAGCACCTAGCTAACTAGGTTCCAACAATGGGGCAATAGAAGATCAAAGGGCAACTAAACTGATTTGGTGACATTTAGATCATGGGATTTAAGTTGGAGAGTCACTAAACTGATTCTATCATTTTTAGTCTCTAATGTCTCCAATGATTTCTATCTTGCAACGTATCGTTCCACCCAGTTTCTCAAATTAGCTTCGAATTCAATTGTTAGGTTTAGTTTATTAGCGTTGTTTTTAAATTGTGCGGATATTTGTTAATCAAATGAACACACAAAAATTGCTAAAGCAAGGTGACACCAATTTAATTCATATTAATGGTTACTCTTTAGTTATATTCTCATGCATTTCAAGCAGGCCTGAAGCAATCCTAGCTAGAATTTGGGGCCTAGTTCCGCCATTTTGAATGGAATGGAGCTAGCTACACTAGTTTACCTAGAATAGGAATCAAATAAATTTCCTAAATCAGATGATATCTATGTAGCCTGCATCTTTTCTGTGCATGTGGACTGTCTGATGATGAATCTGAAGCATCCAACTGATGGGCAAGCTTGGATTTTCCATGTTTCAAAACTCTGCTATCTAAACAGTGAGCTTCAACAATTTCTTCTCACCTAAAACATATTAAATATAGATGGTGCTTAAGGGGATCCATGAGGTCCATTGGAATATATGTGTTTGATCTAATCCGTCCAAAAATTCTGATATATAGTTTCAAAACTCTGCTATCTAAACAGTGAGCTTCAACAATTTCTTCTCACCTACAACATCTATTGTTTGGACAACATGGGAATAGTGAAGTGTAACATCTTTGGAAAGATGCAAACCACTAATTGTAGTTTGTGTTCTTGTTATTTCTAGTTAGTTATAGTGCCCATGTTACTGACATCCTGTTTGGTTTGTCTACAGTGAGTTTCAGCTAATTCATGAATTGTGCTTATATGTACTATCTTCATCACAAAGGACAAAACTTATACGAGCAACACTGGCAACATTGCATGCTTTTCTATCATGGATTCCTCTGGGCTATATATTTGAATCCCTGCTGGTTTGTGTTTTAACAACTACGGATCTAAAGAGTTATTAGTGCTAAGTTACTTTTGGTTTCTATATTTTTCTGTAACATTTTCCTTTATCCGACTTTCTTATCTCCCATTAATCTTATGCATTTGCTAATGTTTTGTGGGTGTGATAGCTGGAAACACTCCTAAAGTACTTTCCCATGGCATTGTATAGGAATCTTATTCTCCTGTGTTTAACAGATGTAAGAATCTATTTCACAGTTCAATAGAAATCTATATTTTACCATTTTTCTCTATTAAGTAGTGATTATTCTATGTTTCCTAATGTCATGATGTTCACAGGTTTCGTCCCTTCAATTTGAAGATTACTATGACATGTAATATGTTAAAATGTACACTATGTTCATGATGCAACTACCGGTATCGTTCTGTTATCATTGCATATTTGCATGTGTATTAGTTCTATATCCAAAATTGCTATTTGTTTCCTTGAGTGTGCTCAATGACACATCATCTAATGTTCCATAGAGTATTCTCCCACTTGGAACGAATACTCCTAATTCTTATGCAAATGGTAAGAGCAGGTACTTCTTCATTGCATGGAATTGCTGCATGCATGTAAACTCATGATGCCTCTGCTGCATCTTCATACTGAGATTCTGATGTGCCATTGAGCATGTCTGATATGCTTCTTTTGGTCCATTCAGGCATTTATTCAAAATCTAGCCCTTTTTTTCACTTCATTTTACAAGGCAAGTTCCTCGGCTGTATAGTGAATAGATAATATGAATGCCAAGATTTAAAAGGTGAAGAGTTCATGATGTATATGGAGCAATACTGATTGCACATGTCCTATTGAGTTTAGTCAAGTTTGGTTCAGACCGAATATACTGACAGTTCATACTTGTTTGTATAGGTTCCACTGTCGGCATGCCGTTATTCAGTCCATTTTTAATGTTCTTTGAGTGCTTGAGTAGTTTTATTAAAACCAAACTAAAAAGGGTTCCAGTTCTAGTTGAACCCGGTTGGATTGGATGGTCTGGTCTAGTTTTTAAAACACTAGACCTAACCTATAATTCCATTTGTATGCTTAGGGCTTGGTTTTCAATGAGATTAGTTTTTGAAAAAATTTCATACACTTTCAAATCTATCACCTCTCACTTGTAATCTTTTGTAGTGTTAAAGATAAATTGTAGCACATGTTACTTTGTCACTTAAGAACATGTGGTACCCTGGCACATGGGGCGGTTGAATATGGATTGTAGCTCACGGTGCCCCGTGGCATATCCGCATGTGGTGCACAAGCGGAGCTTGAAGATGGGCGAGGGACATGTGGTGCATGGGCATGGCGTACGCTTGTACAATCATACATGCGGAAAACTTAAAGATGAAGGTGTACTATGCTAATATATGATAAATTGATATGTAGGCGTTTGATGGGCATTGACAATACTATAGCATATACATCGCTTTAAGATAAATGGTAGCACATCCATATACTCTGTCTAATCTCAAGTGTCCTATCACAGGTGCCAACTGTTTTAAGCTGTCTATGCACATCCAAATGGAGCAGGTGAGCTTCTTTTACTTTATTTTATTAAAAACATATCACCTCCATTCTTCGATTTGGAAACATGATGTCCCAAGTAATTTATTTGCACTATTCAACCATACCATCAGATTCTTCACCCCAGAAAACCACCAAGGACCCTAAAACGAAGGAAACGAGCTACGAGGGAATCTGGACCCTTGAATTTCAGTCACAAAATAGCTGGAATATTTACAATCAGCGTCCCTTTTTTGGTGGGTGGTCGGTAACATTGGAGAACGCCCCTATGTTTTAAAGCTGTTATTACCCAAGAAGTATGTCTCTCCTCACCTCGGTTGTATTATCATAAATCACATCATTTTAGGGCATGAGACAACGAATGAGGCAGATCCAAAGCTCAAGTAGACCCCATCACAGAAAACAGTTGGGATTAAACACCTCCTATTAAAAAATTCTTTGGGCCACATAAGTTTTTTATTAAGCTAATATTTGTATTTTCCCTTATTATATGTCTTTGTTAACTTATAAATAATTTGGTTCTCAAATAAACATCATGGTGGGCCTAGGAAGGTTTCAAAGGTGGCGTCACATTTCCAGATTTTATTAAATATCATAAAATTCTATAACTCATCAAAACTCTAAATGAGATTGAAAACATATATCTATAAACATACATGACTTTTCCATTAAAACCCATCAATGCCTCACGGTGTGTGTGTTTTTTTTAGTTGTCTTTTCTGCCAATAATACATACTTGTCTGGGTGCCAAGTTCAAATATGCCCTGTACGCCGCAAGCAATTGATGTTCCGAGGAAGGCTAAAGTTCTGATTGTTCCAGAAAAGGCTGCCAGCGCCGGATGGGTATGAATATTTTTGGACAGCTAAAAATGAAAAATATCCTATGGGCCTTTTTCAATTAACCGTTAGCCTTTTGTTTAATGGGCCTTAAGTCCTAAGTAAATATGTTAGAGAGACTGAAAAGAATGTAAGGGACCTGTTTGCTGATGCTGAGAATGACCAACGGACTCCTGGTGAGCAGCTTTGCTTAGAGAAATGTCATGTTTTATAGTGATGGCTATGCCATACATGCTTGCTGATGCTGAGAATGACCAACGGACTCCTGGTGAGCAGCTTTGCTTAGAGAAATGTCATGTTTTATAGTGATGGCTATGCCATACATGCTTGTTTTGATAGTCTAATTTGTATTCCTTTCTTTCCTTGTTTTAGGTGATCAAAGTGATCTGCATGTTATCTTACCGAGTTTAATGAGTAAGTCTTCCATTTTCTTAGCTTTTCATGTTTCTCAATGTTTGTTTTGCTCACTAATTTCTTCTGCGTGTGTTTTTCTAGCTTCTTACACCCAGCTGATACTGATAATCAGATGTTGCATGTGGGAGGGTTGGAGCTGCATATTTCAGATTCAAGCATCTGGTACGTCTCTTGTCAAGAATGCACATGTGTAGTTCATCAAACAATACATTATGTGATATCGTGTGCATGATATCTATATTGTAATTTCCCTCATGTATTTTGCTTAAAATCCATGTTTATGCATGATTCTCATGCATTGACATGGATTTGAGCTAAAAAAGATCGAAATGGAAAATTTGAGAAAACATGGGATATTTTCTTTTATAAAGTAAGTATTTGAGACCAAGTGGTTACGTATTTGCTCCATTAAATTTGCTCAAAATTAATGGAGCAGACCCGGATGTGCGTCGGAGCTATCCGGATGAGCGGGTCCTGGAAGGTGGGAACCGTTATGACCATGATGAAGTTGTCCATTTCCTATGAACAGCATTGGAGGGGCCTGTCCATTTGGATAGGCCGTGTTTATGTATTTGATCGAAATTAATGGAGCAGTCCCGGATGTGCGTCGGAGCTATTCGGAAGAGCGGGGTTCCCTGGAAAGAGGGAACCGCTATTATGACCATGATGAAGCTGTCCATTTTTTATGGACAGCATTGGAAGGGGCCTGGCATTTGCGTCGGATGGCCTTGTTTATATCTGTATTTGCTTTGCAGGGACCATACCCTTAACCTTTCTCAATTCCCTAAACTTAAACCTACACCTAATCCTAATCGTAACTCCCTAACCTAAACCTATCTTTAAACTTGAAAACCCAAACATAAACCCGACCCCGAACCCAAACCCGATATCATAAACCTAAACCTTAACCTATTCTCAATTCCCTAAACCTATGTCTTATAACCTAAACCTAAACCTAAACCTAAACCTTAACCTTAACTTATACCTATAACCTATATCCTAAACCAAAATCCATGACCTAAAATTTTAACCTATAACCTAAACCTCAACCTTAACTTAAACCTATAACCTAAACCTGAACATATAACCTTAACCTAAAACCTAAAACCTAAACCTAAACCTATAACCCAAATGTATTCTCAATTCCCTAAACTTAAACCTACACCTAATCCTAATCGTAACTCCCTAACCTAAACCTATCTTTAAACTTGAAAACCCAAACATAAACCCGACCCCGAACCCAAAACCGGTTTCCTAAACCTAAACCAAAACCTATAACCAAAACCTATAACCAAAACCCAAACCGACACCTAAACCTAAACCTAAACCTAAACCCTAACCTAAACCTATAACCAAAACCCAAACCGACACCTAAACCTAAACCTAAACCTAAACCTATAACCTAACCTCAACCTAGACCTAAACTTAAACCTATAGCCTAAACTCAAATCCCTAAACCTAAACCTAAACCTAAACCTATAGCCTAAACTCAATTCCCTAAACCTTAACCTAGACCTAGACCTAAACCTAAACCTATAGCCTAAACTCAATTCCCTAAACCTCAACCTAGACCTGATCCTAAACCTAAACCTAAACTCAAATCCCTAAACCTTAACCTAGACCTAGACCTAAACCTAAACCTAAACCTATAGCCTAAACTCAATTCCCTAAACCTTAACCTAGACCTAGACCTAAACCTAAACCTATAACCTAAACTCAATTCCCTAAACCTCAACCTAGACCTAATCCTAAACCTATAACCAAAACCCAAACCGACACCTAAACCTAAACCTAAACCTAAACCTATAACCTAACCTCAACCTAAACCTAAGCTTAAACCTATAGCCTAAACTCAAATCCCTAAACCTTAACCTAGACCTAGACTTAAACTTAAACCTATACCTAAACTCAATTCCCTAAACCTCAACCTAAACCTAAACTTAAACCTATAGCCTAAACTCAAATCCCTAAACCTTAACCTAGACCTAGACCTAAACCTAAACCTAAACCTATAGCCCAAACTCAATTCCCTAAACCTTAACCTAGACCTAGACCTAAACCTAAACCTATAGCCTAAACTCAATTCCCTAAACCTCAACCTAAACCTAAACTTAAACCTATAGCCTAAACTCAATTCCCTAAACCTTAACCTAGACCTAGACCTAAACCTAAACCTATAGCCTAAACTCAATTCCCTAAACCTTAACCTAGACCTAAACCTAAACCTAAACCTATAACCTAAACTCAATTCCCTAAACCTCAACCTAGACCTAAACCTAAACCTATAGCCTAAACTCAATTCCCTAAACCTCAACCTAGACCTAATCCTAAACCTAAACCTAAACTCAAATCCCTAAACCTTAACCTATAACCTAACCTAAACCTATAACCAAAACCCAAACCGACACCTAAACCTAAACCTAAACCTAAACCTATAACCTAACCTCAACCTAGACCTAAACTTAAACCTATAGCCTAAACTCAAATCCCTAAACCTTAACCTAGACCTAGACCTAAACCTAAACCTAAACTTATAGCCCAAACTCAATTCCCTAAACCTTAACCTAGACCTAGACCTAAACCTAAACCTATAGCCTAAACTCAATTCCCTAAACCTCAACCTAAACCTAAACCTAAACCTATAACCTAAACTCAATTCCCTAAACCTCAACCTAGACCTAATCCTAAACCTAAACCTAAACCTAAACTCAAATCCCTAAACCGTAACCTATAACCTAACCTAAATCTATAACCAAAACCCAAACCGACACCTAAACCTAAACCTAAACCTAAACCTATAACCTACACCTAAACTTAAACCTATAGCCTAAACTCAAATCCCTAAACCTTAACCGCTGACCTAGACCTAAACCTAAACCTATAGCCTAAACTCAATTCCCTAAACCTCAACCTAGACCTAATCCTAAACCTATAACCAAAACCCGAACCGACACCTAAACCTAAACCTAAACCTCTAACCTAACCTCAACCTAGACCTAAACTTAAACCTATAGCCTAAACCCAATTCGCTAAACCTTAACCTAGACCTAGACCTAAACCTAAACCTATAGCCTAAACTCAATTCCCTAAACCTCAACCTAAACCTAAACCTAAACCTATAACCTAAACTCAATTCCCTAAACCTCAACCTAGACCTAATCCTAAACCTAAACCTAAACTCAATTCCCTAAACCTTAACCTAGACCTAGACCTAAACCTAAACCTATAGCCTAAACTCAATTCCCTAAACCTCAACCTAAACCTAAACCTAAACCTATAGCCTAAACTCAATTCCCTAAACCTCAACCTAAACCTAAACTTAAACCTATAGCCTAAACTCAAATCCCTAAACCTTAACCTAGACCTAGACCTAAACCTAAACCTAAACCTATAGCCCAAACTCAATTCCCTAAACCTTAACCTAGACTTAGACCTAAACCTAAACCTATAGCCTAAACTCAATTCCCTAAACCTCAACCTAAACCTAAACCTAAACCTATAACCTAAACTCAATTCCCTAAACCTCAACCTAGACCTAATCCTAAACCTAAACCTAAACTCAAATCCCTAAACCTTAACCTATAACCTAACCTAAACCTATAACCAAAACCCAAACCGACACCTAAACCTAAACCTAAACCTAAACCTATAACCTAACCTCAACCTAGACCTAAACTTAAACCTATAGCCTAAACTCAAATCCCTAAACCTTAACCGCTGACCTAGACCTAAACCTAAACCTATAGCCTAAACTCAATTCCCTAAACCTCAACCTAGACCTAATCCTAAACCTATAACCAAAACCCAAACCGACACCTAAACCTAAACCTAAACCTAAACCTATAACCTAACCTCAACCTAGACCTAAACTTAAACCTATAGCCTAAACTCAATTCGCTAAACCTTAACCTAGACCTAGACCTAAACCTAAACCTATGACCTAAACTCAATTCCGTAAACCTCAACCTAAACCTAAACCTAAACCTATAACCTAAACTCAATTCCCTAAACCTTAACCTAGACCTAATCCTAAACCTAAACCTAAACTCAATTCCCTAAACCTTAACCTAGACCTAGACCTAAACCTAAACCTATAGCCTAAACTCAATTCCCTAAACCTCAACCTAAACCTAAACCTAAACCTATAGCATAAACTCAATTCCCTAAACCTTAACCTAGACCTAAACTCAATTCCCTAAACCTATAGCCTAAACTCAATTCCCTAAACCTCAACCTAGACCTAATCCTAAACCTAAACCTAAACTCAAATCCCTAAACCTTAACCTATAACCTAACCTAAACCTATACTTATAACCTAAAACTATTCCCAAATCCCAAAACCTATTACCTAAACCTAACCTTTCCCTAAACCATAACCCATTCTCAATTCCCTAAAGCTATAACCTATAACCTAAACCTAAACCTAAACATAAACCTAACCTAAACTTATAACCTTTCCTAAAACCTTTAACTTAAACCTAAACTTAAAACCTAAATGTATTCTCAAATTCTTAAACCCAAACCTACACCTAATCCTAATCTCAACTCCCTAACCTAAACCTAAACTTGAAAGCCCAAACCTAAACCCGATCCCGAACCCGAACCCGATTTCCTAAACCTAAACCTTAACTTGTAATCAAGTTCCCAAAAGCTATAACCTATAACCTAAACCTTAACCTAAACCTAAACCAAAATCTATAACCTAAACCTTAACCTATAACCTAAACTTAATTATAACCTATAGCCTAACCTTAACCTAAACCTATAACCTAAACCTAAACCAAACCTAAACCTATAATCATATGGTGAGACCATTTCTTTTGTGTCAATTTCATTCCTCTTTGAGTTTTTTTTTAATTCATTAAGAAAAAAAAAGTGGTTATACGTGATGCACTTCTTTTACTGTCTTTCTTTTCTCTAATGGGCATTCTAATTTATGAATGACATGACTGTTTGTAAGATGATGGAATATACGAAGCTGCTGAAATTCGGTGAAGTCGAGCACATTTCTCTAATGAAACCAAAAATTTGTATTTTCAGCATTATTGTATTTGTAACTGTATTTGATTGTAATTGTAATTAATTGAATGAAGGATCGTAATTGTAATTGAATGAATGAAGGATTGTAATTGTAATTGAATGAATGAAGGATTGTAATTGTAATTGAATGAATGAATGATTGTAATTGAATGAATGAATGATTGTACGTGGTAATTGAATGAATGAATGAATGATTGTAATTGAATGAATGGATGAATGAATGAATGATTGTACAGTGGTAATTGAATGAATAGGTGATTTAATTTTTCAATGTACAAAATAGCTACGGATATTGACCGTAGCCACTAGTCAAACAGGTGTAGACTTTTTAATTTTGGCATATTGCTACGGACTTTCAGCTACAAATAATATCCGTAGCTGTTTGAAGTTTTTGCTACAGATATAATTGCTATGGATTATATCTGTAGCTATTTACAATATAGCTACGGATTAAATCCGTAGCCAATAATCAGATAGGTGTAGCCTTTTAAATTTTGCCCTATTGCTACGGACTTTCAGCTATAAATATATCTATAGCTGTTTATTTTTTTTTTGCTACAGGGGAAAAGGCTACGGATTTAATCCGTAGCCTTAGGTCTATGGCTACGGATTAAATCCGTAGCCATAGGTTCCAGACCTATCGTTATGGCACCTACGACGACGGTCGTGTTACGGACTAGCTACGGACTTAATCCGTAGCCATAGACCTAAGGCTACGGATTAAGTCCGTAGCCTTTACCCGTTTTTTTGCTAATGAATTATGGCTACTCCTGGTATAAATTGAGATAAAAATATAGATTTGTTTTGTTTTGATTTGATTGATATGAGGTGCCATGTTCTGCTAGTCCTTTAGTTATTTATAGATTTTTTTTTTTTTTTTTTTCTGAACCTATTCGTTTATATGTTTTTCTTCTTCAATCTAATGGTTAATATATGACAGTTGAGGAATCACCACATCAGCCTTCCAAATCCTTTGTACATTTCTTGATATGTGTCCCTTTGACCATTTCCCTTTCAGTCGACCACTTTATGCTTCCAAGCTTCCCGGCCGCCTCTTACCTTCCGACCGCTCGATCGCACCTCTTGGATTCTCTGCAGCATTTTGTTTCATCTAGTCTATCATGCTTCCTGGATTTTCGACTGCATTCTGTTTCTTCTGTCTAACCGCGCTTCTTGGATTTTTGGCCGCATTCCGTTTTTTCCGCTTGATCGCACTTCTTGGATTCTCGGCCACACTTTAAATTCCCTTAAAGATATGCCACAGGCTATCTCTGTCCCTGCAATGACACAAGTTCATTCCTAATTGACTATTCCAAGAATGGTAAGAAATAAGGTACAACATTGCCTCTCATGTCATCTCACACTTGGTTTAAAAAAAAAACAATAGATTCGACCATCTTGGTCGAATTCAGTCATCTTCATAAAAATAAAAAATAAAAATCGAAATCATCCATTTTGGTCAAATTCAGTCATTTTGATCGAAAAACATCAAAGTCGATAATCTTGGTCGAACTCAACCATCTAAGTCGAAAAACAACAAATTCAGCTATATTAGTCAAATTCAATTGTCTTGATTATAAAAAAAAACAAAAAAAAAAACAAAAAACATCAAAGTCAGTCATCTTGGTCGAAAAATATCAAATTCATTTATATTAGTCAAATTCGGTCATATTGATTAAAAAGCATCAAATTCGGCTGTCTTAGTTGAATTTGGTCATCTTAGTCGAAAAACATCAAAGTCGGTTGTCTTGATTAAGCTCATTCATCTTGGTAAAAATAAAATTAAAATAGTAAATTCGACGCAGTAATGGAGACTGTCGGTCAATCCATTCCTGAGAAGGCTTATGATAGGTTTAGGTAATAGTATGGCTGAGAACTTGGCATGCTGATTCTTAGAACAATTACATGATTCGGTCACAATCCAATTGGTGTGGTTCAGGTACTGGCGGCAATTCCAAACTTACCTAGTTTTGTCTTCCATGATACGGTGGATTCTGTTGAAAATCAATGGTTTAAAAATAATAATAATTCAATTTTTCAAAATTTTGGGATTTTCCCGCCTAAATACTTTTTTGAATTTTTAAATTAAAAAGTGCGATGTGTGTGCTTTGTCCCACATCGGAAATGCAAAGAATAGTTTTGTGGTTTATATGAGATGTTGAGAAGTGTATTCTTACTTGGAACTTTTTGGAAGAGATGAAACACGGGTTGCGTGTTCCAGTGCGAAGCACTGGAACACACGCACGCACATGCGCGCGCGCGCTCGCGCTCGGGCATGGGCGTGGGCGTGGGCAGTGAGGCAATGAGGCAGTGTGGCCGTAGTGGCGCTAGATGGCACACTTTGCACGAGACGGTGCGACCTCGGTGCGATGGGTCTGGTCAGAGCCTTAGGGCGGTGTGGATCTGAAATGTTGAAAATGAGCCTGAGTTTTATAGGTGACTGAGAACGGTCGGATCTTAAATCCGAAACGTCCAGCCGTTTCTTAAACGGATGGCTACCTTAAAAGCCACAATAGTCCTAAAACGAACGGGCTAGGATGATCCAACGGTCAGATCTACAGATCTAATGACCAGAAACGTCTGAGATTAATGGACAACGGCCAGAAACGTTTTTCAAATGTTCTGGACCATTGAATACCATACAGCAACAGGTCTAAACCTGAGGCCTATATAAACTGGACCATTCCAATCCGATTTCATCATCTCAACACACCATCTCCCCCATCAAATCAGATATAGTCTATAGCTTCATTTTAGAATACTGTTATCTTCTCCATCGTCTAAATCTGCCAGAATAAATCTACTGCGTTAAATTGTTCCATAGTGGACCTATCGTGATTGCTGCACGCTGGATCCAGATAAGGCTTGTCTTATCCTGGAAGCAATTTGCCTGTAACCCATCAGCAGTTGATAAGGGGGCGAATCACACTTTAAGGACAGCGTATTTTATATGTGATTCAGCCTAGTGATAATCTTTATTTTTCTTTTTTTCGGTATATCCAAAAGAAACTTTTCTAATAGATTCCCAGGGAAATGTCGCCCCCCAAGTATACCATGGTTTCCTTCTACATGAATGACATTTCTGACCTCCTATTCTAGTCATTTAAACTCAGCATGTAGAAGAAAATTCCACACTTCCCGTATTGGAGTAGGATGTATGTTCCGTCGTAAAGGAGGTGCTTGCGGTATTGGCTATACTAGGGGTATCAGTGTTAGACTTTTGAAAGAAGTAGTGTTAACCTGTTGCTAAGGCACCATAGGTGATCTTTTGGCAAAGAGAACCATCACTTAATTCATGTTTTTAGCATAGCTGTCCATCCATCTACCTAAAGCTTCAATCTGAACCCATGATTGTTTGACGATATGCTAAATTCCTTATCATATATCGATTATTCTATCTTAAAATATTTTAAGAGGATCAAACCGAGATGAGGATACCCTATTTGGGTTTAATGGAAATGATACTGGATTCGATAGAAAAGTTAATTACTTAGGTGCTTGATGAACCTATCTTTAGCTCATGATTTCTCAAGATTAATGCACTGATAAATATTCTAATACTCAGATTCCCACTAGGCATGCCAAAAAAATGTTGGCACTTGGTTTGTTTTTTTCATGTGTGGTATGTGTGAGCATGTCACAATCGATATAGTGGCTCGTTTCAAACTGATCAACTTTGACCCCATGTGCCAAAATAATACGTCCAATATGAACATATATTACAAGAATATAAAAAGATCAATCACCTACTCAGCTACTTGCAGAATTTTGTAATGATCAGGCAGTAATCAAAGGGTGGGCTTCTTCCTCCGAAAGTGAGTTGGCTTTTACATAAAAGGACTTTTTAGTATACCTGTGCAATCAAACAAAAGTAAAAACTCACAAGCAACTGGAAGAATGCGTCTCTAGAATTAACTACTTAATATTGGATAAGGATCTAGTCCAACGTATAAGCATATACCTGTATTACAACTAAGAACTATCATTAAGAATTACCACCACTGGATTGTCGCTACTCCTACGATTAATTGAGATAAAAGATACATTTATTTTGATTTAATTGGTGTGAGATGCCTTATATTCTGCTAATCCTCTGACTATTTATAGATTTTTTTTTCTTGTATACGTTTTTCTCCTTCAATCCAATGATTATGACAATTGAGTCGCCATGTTAGTTTTTTCGATCCTTCATTTCTTGGTGCGTGTCCCTCTGACCATTCTTCTTCCGCTTGACTATGTCTCACTGAAAACCACACTTCTTAGATTCTCGGCCATATTCCATTTCTTCTACTCAATTATGCCTCTTAAATTTCCAACTTGACTTCAAAAGTTTCCTCCAAAATTTGCAGCATGCTCTCCCTTTCTCTACAATGACACGAACGATTGAAATAGGGTACAACAACAGAATGAACTTTTGTTGTCCATTTTTACCCGCTTATAACCCCCTCTCCCGGTTGTTATTAGTGACCCCATATATCCACAGAAGTGCATTTAGACACATGGCCTACCCATGTCATCTATTTGGACTGTTCATTTATTCATCCCTCTCATCACATGAAACTTTTACTTAAAAATGCTGATTGTATGATTTAGTAGATGATTGGTCCATATTATACACGTGTATAATGAACTCTCATTTGAGGGAGTGGTGCACAAGTAAGAACACATGCAGACAACGAATATGTTTTACATGGATGAGGAGGCCATCTTTGGCATGTCAAGATTGCTTGCTAGCATGGCAAAGTGATCGCTACTTTCTCCACCACCACACCTTTGATGGTGGGTCTAATTGAGATGACGTTGAGATCGAAGCAGACGTGTCATTGTGGAACATATCAATTTGATGAGGAGTCTTGTTGTGATGGTGTAGGGATGGGGTTCACCCCTTTTCTGTTTTATACTGGGTGGAACCCAAGTAGCTTAGGAGTAATGAGTTATATCCAGGGGTGTGCATTAAACTGATAAAACCGTGGAACTGGAACGGAATAGACCAAACCGTACGATTTGGTTCGGTTATAGAGTGCACAGGTTCCAATTCTGGTTCCAAAAATCAAAGAACCGTTTAGTTTGATTCAGTTCTCAATCGGTTTAGGAGTATGTAGAACCGAACCGTGAATCGATCCATAGAACTGAACTGTGGAACTGTAATGCCCCGGCCGAGTAAATACTCGACTCCCGATATTCCAAGTGCCACTTATACTTTGCGAAAGCGGGATTTTATAATTCGTTTCACCTGACATTTGAGCTGTTTATATAATTAAAATAGACTATGCGATGTACCCTGGAATAAATGTAAATTTTAATGCAAGTAAATCAACTATAAGTAAAAAATGTCCATCCAGAGTATGGGAATACCGCTGATAAAAATATGCAACCCAAAATTTACAAATGTGTTAACTATAAGATCTTATCGATGACTAACGGGCGTCCTACCTTGGCCCACTGAGCAACTGAATATATGAGGACTTCTCCTCTGAATCTATGGATGCCTCATCCAACTCGTCGAACTCTAGGGTGCCTGCATTTATAATAGGGTCTAGTTGGTATTTTAAAACACCGTCTTAAAGTGGGAGTGAGTGATCAACTTAGTGGTTCTATTAATTCTAAGTTACACATGTTATTGATTCCACTAGCACAAGTAATGTAAAGCAAATTAAACACTCAGTTTCTAAATACTCTTATTAATGCACATATATGCTATATAAGATGATGCATGCCCTCACAATCCAACACTCCCTCATAGTGATTCCAACTCCTTATTCGTAAATAACCAACACTCCCTCATCATGCGACCTCAACTCCTAAGTCGCCACATCTAACTAATGCAATGTGATAAGTATGTAATGCAGGTAAACATCCATTGACTTACATAAATGACAAATCATCAAGTCAAAGCTAAATCTTATATGATTTTTAAAGGAAGCTGTGAATAGAATGGGAGTGGGTTGTCCAAAAAGGAATCAACTAGATTAAATTTTCTAATAATTATTCCCAATCATATCTCTCAGATGTTTAGAAATTTTAAGCGTCTTTGGTCTACCAAAGATAGTATGAATATTTTCAGGATATACCCCAACTTAGAAAACATCAGTGAGGGGCTTTCAAAGTGCACCACCAAAAAAAAAAAAAAAAAAAAAAAACATCATGCCTAATGCCCTTGCGATTTTTTGACCAAAAATCCCTAAGCAATAATGGAAAAGAAATTGCTAATAGCTTTATTGAGAGCTAAGTTCAAATGAAGTCGAGTCAAAATTACCAAATATGTATTACATTTTTTAACAGCTATATTTTAGGGGTCACAGGAGATTTGGATCAATATAATATCTGTTTTTCCTCTTCATCCGTGTATGTGTGATCTTATAAACATATTAGATGGAAAATAAAAGCTCTACAAATGTTTTAATGGTGAGAATCGGTGTTCACACTACTATTTGTGGTATGGTCCACTTGAACTTTGGATATGATTCAGTTTTGGGATCATAATCTAAAATAATCTTGCTAAATGGATAAATAGTGTGGATATAATAAATACATTATTATCGACCTCATGTAACTTTAATTTCATTCTAGTTTGAACCCTTCCTATAACATGGAAGTCGGGGAGGGTTAGTGGTCGTCTTCTTACATACTCACACCAGCGAGGTTGGTGGCGTGTGGCACATTAGTTGATCTGCTTATCTTACACCGAAAGTGGATTGGCTAGTGTACCACACACCAACTATATAGCTGCTGTAGGTATGTGTCATGCAAAGATAAGCATTGACACTCCTCGAGCTCCAAGTTGTACGAATGGTTCGAACGAGATCAAAGTTACGTTGGCCCCACAGTGATATCCAAAGATCATTTGGACCACACCACAAATATCAGCGGAGATAATGATTTTCACCGTCAAAAAATTCGTATAGCCCACCATAACGCTTGTTTTCCATCTAATCTATTCATAAGGTTAAAAAAAAACCTTAATGAAGAGTAAAAACAAATTTCATATTGATTCAAAACTTCTGTGACCCCAAAAAGGGTTTCAATGGTAGACGTTCAATTCCCCACTGCTTTTTTAGGTGTGGTCCACTTGATAGTTAAATCTGTCTTACTTTTTGTCTCAAGACTTAAGACAAGCTCGCCCAATACAGCAGCTGTATAGCCTGCATGAGGTACCCCAGCCAGTCCGCTTCCTCTTACACCCGGCCCGTGGGCTTTGGGATCCTCAACTAGCAAATCAGAAAATTTATGTTTTACTGCATCGTGTGATTGGCCAACATCATCATTAAAGCTGTCAGGGTACTGTATTACATGCACCAGTGTGATGATTTGACCGACTGCATAAGCGATACCTCACTAATTGTGACATTTCTGGACACGCGACATCCCAATGCATGCAACACGGTTTGGAAATAAAAATTAACGAGAGACCAACCCGGAAGTGCCCCACTGAAATTTCCTACTAATGCCTTTCACACGAAGTTATGTGCCCATGTGCCCGAGGCTTAGGTGGGTCTACTACGATGTTTGTTATAACAACCCTATCCATCAACTTTATTATCTCATTTTAGGAGTTGACGCCAAAAGTGAGGAAGATTCGAGAACCAAGTGGGCCGCACTGAAAGGAAAAGGTGGGTAGGAAAATTCTCCGAAACCTTCCTGGGTCAATAATGATGTTTACATGCCTTTTATACTGTATATAATGTCATTCCTACATGGTGAACTGAATAAAACAATGTTATACTGATTTAAAAAATTATGGGGTTCGACCAATAATTCAATCGTGGACATTCAATCCTCACGCTTTGAGCCCACTTGAATATTAGATCTTGCTCATTTTTTTATCTTAGGTCATAAAATGAGCTCACAGAACTGATGGTTGAGGTGGATTTCTCACATAAATCAATGTGGGCCCACCTAGATTCCCGGGACAGGAGCTTCCTGCGAAAGGCTTTGGTCGAAAATCCGCATCCCGCCCAACTCGAAACGGATTGCCTACTTACCCTGCCACTAGCCAATGGCTAGTGTTTGGTGCTCTGTCGGCCCCACTATGATGTATATATTTTATCCATGCTATCCACTCATTCTTTCGTATCATCTTATGGTATGATCCCAAAAATAAAGTTGATCCACTATTGTGTTGATTGATTGAACGCTCACCATTAAAAACTTCATGGGGGCTACAAAACTTTTGGATCAAGATGATTTAATTTTTTGCCCTTCATCCAAGCTTGTATGACCTAATCAACAGGTTAGATGTCAAATAACCATTACAGTAGACCCTAGGAGGTTTTTAATAGTGGTCATTCAGTCACTACTGTTTTCCCATGGCATGGCCCACCTGAGATTTAGACCTAACTCATTTTTCTCATCAATCTCTAAAATTATCTTTCAAAATGGATGGATGGAATGGATAAAACACATACATCACGGTGGGGGTCACATAGCACCGACTACTAGCCACCTGGCTGGTAGCAGCGTCACTAGCCAAAACGCGTCCGCCCCACCCATTCGAGTCTCAGTCAATCACGTACCTTGTCCCAATCCTTGTCACTTTCTGCCAGCTGATAATCCCTCGTACGTATGTCCACCTAAATGCATTTGAACACATAACCAGCCCATAGCATCAATCTGGGCCGCTAATTTCTTCAGCCCTCTCTTCACAGGTCACTTTTATTCAAAAGAAAATGGGGGGGGGGGGGGGGGGGAATAGCTGAAAGTACGATCCAGATTATGCACAAGTAAGACACTGTTGCCGAAAATAAGGATAAGATATTAGACACCAGCGAGGGCCCAGGAAATTAAAAAAAGGTCTTTCAGTCAAAGACGGACTCTCATTCGAGGGAGGGTACACATGTAAGAACTTAGGTATATTATCGGTGCGCTGGCCCAGATATCTACACGTGTCTACCAATCATCGAATCACCTTCCCTGGAGAAAATTGCTTTCCGGAGATGGACGACAAAACGTTTCAAATCTTATCCGTACGCACGTGCATGTTGAAAAAGTTCCGGCCACTTTGTACATAACGAGGCTCGGACGTGTGCGCAGCGTGTGCGCATACCCACCAAATTGGAAGCCGAACACCACTTAAAAAGAAGATAGCATTCCAAACACTCCCAAAATCAAAACCAAAACCAATCCAGCTTCAGTTTTCAACACTACTGCTGCTATCACTTCCCACTTCCTATGGAAACCTTCTTCAGCTATGACTTTGATTTCAACCCATATTACGCATCCGACAATTCGTCGACGTCCATCAGCAGCACCCGTTGCACTATCTCGGATGAGGAAGTATACGCCACCGTTGCAACTAGTGGCCCGAAGCGGCGGGCTGGGAGGAAGAAGTTCCATGAGACGCGGCATCCCGTCTACAAGGGCGTCAGGCAAAGGAATAGGGGAAAATGGGTATGTGAGGTGCGCGAGCCGAACAAGAAGTCCCGTATATGGCTTGGGACGTTTCAGACTGCTGAGATGGCAGCTCGGGCCCATGACGTTGCTGCATTGGCTCTTAGAGGACGAAGGGCGTGCCTCAATTTTGCTGATTCAGCATGGCGTTTGCCTGTGCCGGCGTCCAGCTGTCCTCGGGACATACAGAAGGCTGCTGCAGAGGCTGCGGAAGCCTTTCGGCCGTCCGAATCTTACAATGCTTCTAACGATGATGGTAATATAATGCCAGAAATTCCAACAGCCTCTTCGGAGAATGTGTCTTACATGGATGAGGAGGCTATCTTCGGCATGCCAAGATTGCTAGCTAGCATGGCAGAGGGATTGCTGCTTTCTCCACCTACATTCTTTGGAGGTGGGTACCACTGTGATGACGTGGAGATCGAAGCTGATGTGTCATTGTGGAGCTACTCAATTTGATGAAGAGTCTTGCTCCCTTGTTGTTGTTGTTATGGTGTAGGGATGGGGTCCACAACCTTTTATTTTTTAATACGGGGTGGAACCCAATTAGCCCATAAGCAGGAGCCATATATATATATATATTGTACCGTACCTTTTGTTTTGTGTGGGTCCAAATGAGCCCATCACATGTACGAGAACTAAATTGTTATGCTTCAAAAATCTTCTTGATTAGCAAGCATTTATCCCCTTAGTCACCACAGGAGTGACCCAATACAAATCAGATGTACCATAACTTCACGGAAAGTCCATCCACCCCACAAGTGAGTCCCACCACATCTAGGCTGCGAATGGTGCAGATCATGAACTTGAATTGTCCAATAATGGCAGCAAATGGATGAACAGAAAAAAAAAAAAAAAAAGAAGGGGTAGATAGTCCCCACATGATGGACAGATTAGATGTGATGCACACATCACAGTGAGCCCCACACATTGGCATTGCATGTGGGCCCCATTCGTACCAGCACTGAGGGCAGATCTGTGTGGGGCCCACCGTGATGTATCTGTTTATCCACTTCGTCCACCCTTTATCTTATATCATGTTGAGGTATGTTCCCAAAAATTAGTTAGATCCGAAGCTCTAGTGAACCACGCCAGAGATGAAAGCCTTTCCCATGAAGTTACTACGCAAGGATTCTTGGTGGGGCCACTGTGATATTTGTTAGAAATCCAACCGTCCATTCGTTAATGTGGATACAAAACTCAAAGGGGTCACACTAGAGGAAACAGTGGAGTTTTGGCGACCACCATTGAAATATTAATATGACCACAGTTTTTTATAGGTCCATGTTTCTTGTGTTTTCACATTATCCCAGTGAAAATGACCTTATAAACAATTTGGATGGCACGTAAACATCAATGTGGAGGCTAAGAAGGTTTCAAAGTAGGAATTCCTTTTCCTGCTGTTTCATCTTGTATGGTACATTTGAGTCATGGATACTCAGTAATTTTGGTCGCATACAATAAAATGAGCTTGGGTTAGATTTCTCATAAACATCATGGTGGACCCCACCTTGCATCCCTACCAAAGGCTTAAAATCCGCGTCCGTATTTGGTGTGGTTCACCAGAGCGTTGTATCTGCCTCATTTTTTGGCCTACCTTCACATGATCTGAGAAAAAAGGATGGATGGCTTGGATATACAGATACATCACGGTGGTCCCCTACACAGATCTGGTCAGACGTTGCTAGGTCAGACCGGCGGTCAGACGCAATTCGCTTCCGTCGCATATAACCGAAAGGTGGACCGTTCTGATCGTCCGTCCGTCTTTGCATGTGGGCCCCAGTGGTGCAACAGATCATCGTACGAACGCATGAGCCGCATAAACGCCACTTCTGGCCATCACAAGGCCACGAGTCCCCTTCTATTAGAAACATCCTCCTGATTCCCAGCTGGAGGATACCTAAAACCTTTTATGTAAAGTCAGTGACGTCCTTCATTGTCTTCAACGTTTTCAACGGTGAAACAACAACTGTTTAGTGGGGCCCACTTCAATGGCGGCCTCTGAATCTCATGTTCCCTATTCCTTTTCTTCTCACGCGTTTCCGCGGAAAGTAACTGTCAACTATCTCTATCATTTTCTTCGTGTTTACGACTAATTCGGTCTTCTCCAACTGTCAATAACTGGAAGTGAAAGCTACTCGCTTGAGTAGCACTGATTCTCCTCTTCACCAGGTATGGACTGGGCCCAATTCTAACTGGTCGGGTTTTAGTTTTTGAAATCGTTTAGAAATTGGGCTTGCTAAAAGTGGGGTTTCAGATTGAGTGGGCTTGGCTGTCTTGACCCAATTAAAACTGGATTAAGTGGGGTGCAGTTAGTGAGCATTGCTTGAACAATAGGCCCAAATCTGTATACGAATGCTCATGAAGGGATGGTCTAGATCTAACTATAAATACCCACAAACAAACAGTTTAGATCTGATCACTGAATATAAAAATAAATGGTTCAGATCTGATCACAAGTGATACATGAATAGGAAGTCCAGATCTGGCCTTAAAAAAGGGGTTCACAACTGATTTACCTGCATTGATCCACCATGATTGATGCACGGAATAATTAATGGATGGTCTATGAATCAGTTATAGAGATCATAAAAATAAATGATCATTTATGTATCAATTATGTAGATCATGAAAGAATTATGCACCTCATACCGTTTTTTTAAAACATTTTGAGACATTTTTCGCTCGTATTGGTTTGGAGATCAAGACATTTATAGAATAGGGCAATGGAGTAACCTAACTAATCATAGGTTTATACTCTGTTTTTAGAAGTGTTTAATAGAGTGCATGTCCAACTGAATTAATGTGACTATGTAACGTAGTCTAAGCGCACCACCCTGTAATATATTTGAATTAATCACAAATATAGTGTGACCCACTAATAAGTAGTTAAATCATCTAAATCGTTGATCATGTTGAGCTCACCTAATAAAAGTATTACATTGCTAACCAGCTTGCTTGTAAGAATACCCATTTACACAGTGCACATGTGTCAAAAGGGCACACATGTGAGGTTTGATCCATCTATTGTGTGGTCCTGACTATCGAATGTCCTTTGACAGTCCTAACTTCAATCTGACTGAATCACAACTTCAGTCTGACTGTATCCAATCAGATCCTATCCCTGGTCCTTGTAAACGCGACCCAGACCCAAAAAGAACTGCACCCAGCAGACCCAAAATCTGCCCAGGGATGGATACTCTAGGATCTAATTCTAACATGAATCGTTCACAGCCCTTTGCACGGGTGCTCCCATGCCCAAAATGGCCCGTTCTACATATCAGGTGGGCCACACATAGAATGTGGACTATTGGTCTAATTTAATTGTCCTACATTTTTCTTAGCACTCGATCTTCTGGCCGAACTAATGAGAAAACCAGCCTAATTTTTAAACTATGGGTATACAGGTGGGACCCACGTGGTCAATGGCCAAGATCTCAAAGACAACCAGTATACAAATTGGCCAGTCTAAGATGGCACCAAGAGATAAGTATCCGTTACTACACCTAGCCCAGCCCACTTCTATGTAAGTTGAGTTGTGACTCACCAGGGTGGAGGGTAACTTGTGGTATTGGACCAGATCAGGTCTGACCACGTTCAAGTGGCATAAGAGTTGGAATATTAAAACCATGAGCGTGACTATCATGCTGGATCATTTTTAATGTGTGTCTTGGGCCGGCCCAATATACAACTGGGCTTCATAAGCCTAGGCCATCCTACATCTCAGACTCTAATCCTAGTCGCATCCTAACATGTCATCTGATCTCGAAAAATGGGTGGACGGTGTGGATATAGCCCACACATCATAGTAAGACCTACACAACTTGCTAACATTGAGTGAAATTGGTACAGAACCCAATGCAATTCCATCTAATCTATTCCATGCTTTTCCATTCTTCCTAAACATTGAGTAGAATTGGCACAGGACCAAAAGCAATTCCATCCTACCTAATCCCATCTAATACCATGCACCAAACCCTCCGTTGAAAAGAGGGAAGTCGGTTAGAAGGTCCCATTGTGCAACATCAGCATCAAAGGACCCTTGTATCAGCATCAAGTGTCCATGAGTTCTTGGAACCTCCCTGTGATGGGACTAAGGAGGAGATACCTCGAGAATCTTCCTCATCGATTGGACATCTTGACCAATCGGCAAGTTAGGACCGTACTATTTGATTAATTTCTGCTATATGATCCGTTCCTAAGATGTCCATTATTTTGGGCGGTCAGGATATGGTGCACATGTACAGTGGAGGAGCCAGCACGTAGCTGCAGGACTAATTCCCAGCAACCCACTCAGATAAACGGTAGGCACAAATATCATCTGATACAAAACTAATGGACCCTACAAAATTTTCAATGGTGGCCGTTCAATCCCGCTTTTTTGTGTCGTGTGGAAAACATGAGTATTGGATCTGACCCCTTTTTTGCTATCTGTCCTTTTGTTGTCTTGTAAAAATGATGGACGGAGTGGATTTCTGACGGGCATATCTGTGGACACCAGACAGCTTCCGACTACAGCAACTTCCCATGCTCCGGGTGCACAGGCAACGTCATATCATATCCACGATGCTGCAGTGGCTTTCGAAGCATCCCACGGATGCCGGATGGCAGCTAATACCTTGCGCCCGGTAATAGCAAATTCCTGTACGGTGGACCTTTCCGCATTTGGAGAAGTCCGTGCACGCGGTGCTTCCCAAGTATAGGACGCGATTTAGGAATAAGAAGGAGAAAGCGTTGTCACCCATCTTAGATGGACAGTACTAGTCAATCGGATGGAAATTGGACAGTTGATTTCATATATTTTCCACCTAGGATGTAGAGGTGTACACGAGGTGAACCTTGTTCATTCAGCAGCTCGGGCCATTTCGAGCCGAGTTTAAGGTTCCGTGGTATTTTCTCAAACACATAGAGTACACCTTCAATTTCTCATGGAATGTAAAGCAACATTAACATCAGTTTCTAGGTATTTCATCAAACAGCCAGTAAGCAATATAAAAAATCAAAATACAATGGTATTTGTTTCATATTTATACATTCCTCACCGCTAGCCGACACTTCGTGGAGTCATTTCATCAAATAGTTGCTGAGCAACATCAATGTCTAAATAACCGACTCACTGAATTGGTTCAATCCAAGTCCGATTCGAGTTGGGGTTCGATCTAAGTTGAGTCAAGATCACGTAAGGTTAAACTTGGCTAGAAATTTTTTCATACTTAAAAAATCAGCTCTGATGCAGTTTTGAACGAGTCAACTCGAGCTTTTTCAAGTCGAATCGATATTTTTGAGTCAAGTTAAGCGAGCAAATTGAGCTAACTCGGTTCATGTACAACTCTATTAGGATGTCAATTTTCTCCTTCTTTAAGGCTTTTAAGCAATTGTTAACACTCTTTAAAAATTTCAGGCACAATGAGTGGGGACCCAATGTGGTGGCCGGACTATGTGAGGCCACCATAATGTATGTGGTTTATCCATGTTCTCCATCTTTTTTCCAACTCAATTTAGGATATTAGCCCAAAATCAAAGCATATCCAAGGCCCAAGTGGACCACACCATAAGAAACAATTGGGATTTAACACCTACCATTGGAAGCTTCTCGGGGATCACAAAAGTTTTGGGTCATGCTTATGTTTATATTTTCCCTTCATTTTGACCTTATGATAGGGTAGATGGAAACTAGCAATCGGAATCCTTTAGGATTCCTGTTTGTCGCAATGTGGTTGGGCCACATTATCACATACTGCATTTAATGCAATGTGGTTGGGCCACATTATCACATACTGCATTTAATGTAGTAGATTGGAGTTTTGGATCGATTCATGACCATTTTGATAGCAAAATTAATATTTTTGAAAGTTTCCATGATGCTTTTGCATGAGTACATCTTGGATCTGCCCATTATGTTATGGTTGGAATCCTACTTATGGTGACCTCAACGAATCGGCCTATTTCTTGTGCTAGCAATTGAAGTATTTTGATATGAAAGGAAGAATGAATGCTTTCTGTGCACGAGGGAAAGAACTCAAGAATTGCTTTTTAATAACTAAAGTTTCTCTCCTTTTTTAATATAGTTGAAGTTTTTTTGAAAAGTGCTGACAGTATCAGTGATGATGTGAGCTAATAACAATGTAGGGAAATGGAGAATCCCTGCATTGGAAACTAAATATTACTTTAGGCTCTAAAAATGCTTCAATGGACGTCGTCATTCCCACTAATTCATATGGTATCATCCACTTGAGCTTCTAATATGCTTCATTTTGAGTTCACGCCCTAAAATGAGCTGGAAGAATGGATGGGTGTGTGGATAAAACACATGCATCACATTGGGACCTACACAGCCAGGTCACCAAGTAATCCATGTCCAGAAATTTCTACCAAATTAGGACACCCCAATTATGATCTGGACCGCTCAATTCCTCATCATTATATGCCACCTTAGGAAATTAGACTGGATGATCAAGATCTTTCATCGATATGATTAGAGTTAAATCACAAGCAAAAAAAAAAAAGGAAACAAAAAACAATTTAAATAGATAAGGATTAGATCCAAGCAATTTATCTATTCCAGGGAATCAAATATTAGCAATCTAGATGAATGGTCCAGATGAATTAAAACTAGCCAATAGGTTTCTATGCTAAATGATGATTAAATAAACCTTGAACTATTGCTGACAAACCCGTTTATATGATGGACCAGCCTGATTTCTGGTAGGGAACATTTTTTGAATGGATTGGATGGCAAAACCAGTATTAAAAAACAGTGGTCTCGTACACTTTCGGTATGTGGGCCCCAATCCATTGCCATTGCATGTGAGCCCCAATCCATGGTACCAGCGCCGATGCCATCTGTCTATGGGAAAAATCCATCCATTCAGCTTAAGAAATATAGTTTAGGAAACAAAACGTGGACAGTTCTGATCATCCATCCGCCTTTGCAAGTGGGCCCCAGTGGTGTCACAGATGATCCTAAGTAAGCATAAGCCACATAAACGCCTCTATTGTCCGTCATAAATCCACAAGCCCCTTTTATATAATTTCAGTGACGTCCCTCATTGTCTTCAACGTTTTCAACGGTGATGGGAAACAGCTATATATAGTTTTGTGGCCCACTTCAATTGGCGGCCTTCGTATGGAAGCGGATCGGCTGGTGTACCACACACCAGCTATATAGCCGGTGTAGATATGGGTCGTGCAAAGATGACTGCCAACGCTCCTCGAGCTCCAAGTTGTACAAACGGTTCAAAGGAGATCAAAGTTACATGACCCCATAATGATGTATTTATTATATTTACACCGCTCATCCATTTTTTTAGATCATTTTAGAGCATTATACAAAAAATGAATCAAAATTCATAGGGCCCACCATAACGTTTGTTTTACATCCAATTTTTTAATAAGGTCAAAAATACATAGATGAAGAGGAAAAAAAAAAAAAAAATTCTTATTGATCCGAAACTTCTGTGACCCCCATAAGGGTTACAATGGTATCCCTTTCAATCCTCCACTGCTTTTTGCAGTATGGTCCACTTGATATTTAGATCTGTCTTATTTTTCTTTTCAAGCATTAAGACATCTCTCCAAATGGATGGACGGTTTGGAAATAACACATACCTCATGATGGGATCCACAGAACACTTGCTGACGTCAAAACACAGGCTATATGGCTGGTGTGTGGTACATCAGCAGCCAATCCGCTTCCCCTTCGTATCTCGTATGAAATGTTCCTTTTCTTCTCACGCGGAACCGCGGAGAGTAACTGTCAACTGTCTCTTTCATTTTCTTCATGTTTACAGCCTATTTCGGTCCATCCCTCGTTTATCCAACTGTCAATAACTGGCAGAACTTGCCTCTGTTGGTGATATGATTTCTAGATGTGAAAGCTACTCGTGTGAGTAGAAGTCGCTCTCCTCTCCAACGGGCTGGGCCCGATTTTAATGGGTTGGGTTCCAAGTTTTGAAACCGTTTCGGGTTGGCTGTCTTCACCCAGTTAAAACGGGGTCACGTGAGGTGCAGGCAGTTAGCTTTGCTAAGCGGCGTGCAAGTAAAAGACCCCATTTACGTCGTGCACATGTGTCAAAAGACCACACGTGTGACATTTGATCCATCCATTGGGTGGGCCTAACCATGCGAATGCCCTTATTTGGCACACACCCAGTCCTTCCTTCATCTCAGACTCATTCCCTAATCCTACTCGAACCACAGCGAGTAGCAATAGCAGCACCAACATACGTCATCTGAAAAGGAAGAGCGAAGTCGGTTGGAAGCACCCATTGTGCAACGTAAGCACGAAGGATCCTCGCGTTGAAAAGACCATCCAGCTATTCGGAGACAAACTGGTGCCACGTCCTTCATACGAGCCAATGCAAAGTCTGTGGGCGCCCAGGCTGGCATATGGATAAGACTCCGCGTACGCGTAGAAAGCTCAAATCATGGGCATGTCCCACCAAAACATATAAAAGCAGATGGTCACTCCACTCCTTTAACAAATTCTACCCAAACCCAATTCAATCCACACACTTCCTAAATATACATGGCCTCGTTCTTCAGCTGTGATCACTCCGATGTCCATACAAGCTACACATTAGAGAGTTCACGGCCGTCGACCACCATCTCTGATGAGGAAGTCTACGCCACGGTGGCGACCAGTCCACCCAAGCGTCGGGCCGGGCGAAGGAAATTCCGTGAGACACGGCACCCAGTGTACAAGGGCGTTAGGCAGAGGAACGGCGGCAAGTGGGTCTGCGAGCTGCGCGAGCCGAACAAGGGGTCACGGCTGTGGCTCGGGACGTTCCAGACCCCTGAGATGGCTGCCCGTGCTCACGATGTTGCCGCGATGGCTCTCAGGGGCCGATCGGCCTGCCTCAATTTTGCCGATTCTGCCTGGCGCTTGCCCGTGCCAGTGTCCGGCAGCGGCAAAGACATACGGAAGGCGGCGGCAGAAGCTGCTGAAGCTTTCCGACCTTTAAAATCTGAGACGGCTTCTGGCAGCAGTGACACAAGTAAGGAGGAGAAGTCGATGCCTTTGCCACCGGAAAATCTGTTTTACGAGGATTATGAGGTGGATTGCGGCATGGCGGGATTGCTTGGGGGCATCGCAGAGGGATTGATGGTTTCGCTGCCTCCGATCCACTTAAGTGGGTCCCACTGGGATGACGTAGAATGTGATGCTGACGTGTTGCTGTGGAGTCACTCCATTTGAATAAGTTCCAGGGCAGGCTCGCTGTTCATGTGTGCCAAGTGCGCACCGTGTGAATTGCACGAGCCGATCGAACACGGCGTCATGGCCGTGGATTGGGAGGTTCGAGAACCCTGAAATGGCCGCCCAGGCCCATGATATCGCTGCGAGGGCTCTCAATTTCGTTGAATTGAATAGGCTCTTGCCCTTGCCGGTGTCTGGCAGTGCCCAAGACATACGGAAGGGAGCAGTGGAAGCTGCTGAAGCTTTACCACATCTAAAAATCTGAGACGGCATCCGGCAGCAGTGATACAAGTCCGGAGGAGAACTCGACGTATTCACTACCGGAGAATGTATTTTACATGGACGATGAGGTGGATTGCGGCATGCCAGGATTGCTTGAGGACATGGCGGAGGGATTGATGGTTTCGCTGCCTCCGTGCCGCTTAAGTGTGTCCCACCGAGATGACGTAGAGTGTGATGCTGATGTGTTGCTTCGAGCGGCTCCGTTTGATTAAGTTCCATGGCAGGCTCGCCCATCGCGTGTGCCGAGTGCGCACTCTGCGCACTTCTCATTTGAAGAAAGGGTTTATGAAAATCCGTTGGGCGCACTGACGTCTTGGATGCACGGCTCCAATCAGTAGATGTTGTTTTATTATTTGTACGGCTGGTCTCCGCTTATTTGTATATGAAATAGAACAGCAGCATTTACATATCAGTAACGTGCTTTTGGATTAATTACCATGTGTCCTGGGAAATTTAATTTAAAAGAATAATAATAATAATAATGAGAAGAAAAAAGAAAATATTAGAAAATTGGGGAAAAAAGGACTATATGATCGTAGAGCATTCTGTTGGACAGGTGGGGAACATCCAATCAATGTTTTATTAGACCATCATCAGTGGGCCCTAAGTCTGTTGAAAATAAAAGATTGGGGTTCAAGGTTCATAGACATTCCCTCTGAAGATAACCCATCTTTCTCTTATAAGAAAATGGTGAGCGGATTAGTTCCTTCTTGAGTTCTCCCATTTGTCCCATGGAGAGTTCCTTCTTGGCTGTGCCAGGCTTGGCTCAATCAGGAAATCATAGTCTTTTCTATCTTGGTTCTTTCCTTTCAATCATTGTTTGTGCCCTCCTCTCCTTTTTGTTATGGAGGGGTATCAGATCCTTTTGCTTGATCTCTTTTGTAAAGTTCCCCACATATGAAAAATGCACACAGCCTGGGCCTCTCTCTCTCTCTCTCTCTCTCTCTCTCTCTCTCTCTCTCTCTCTCTTCTTCTTCTTCTTCTTCTTCTTCTTCTTCTTCTTCATCTTCTTTTGTAATGGTTAGCGGATTCGATCAGATAAGGATGGCACCCACACATACAAACATTCTCAAAACATGCTTCAAATTAGAGTATTGAACTATCTCATTCACCACCAATACAACTTTAGTATATAGATAATATCAATACATATTAGATATAGTAATGAATATAGAATGTTACACCTATTGTGATGCTTAGACACTTTCCAAAAGACTTTGTACCATATATAAAATAGAACATTACTTGGAAATATTGATGCTAAGATCTATTCGTCCCTATTAGCCTGTTGTATACCTGCAAAGCTAAGTGACAATGGGAGCCTTGGTTGTAGGAGGGGATCATTTCTTGCCTAAGTTAGAATAAGCATACTTTGAGTCTAATTGAATTAGGGTATTAGTGCATACGTTTTACTGTATGTAGGATTCTTATTTATAAATTTTCAAGACCTCTTCCCTGTATGGTAATGAGTCTGCTGTGTAGATACGTATCACATATGGAGTTCTCTAGATATATGGTGCTTATCTCGGCATGATTCTTGGTAAAAATCTCGAGGAGGTAATACATCCCATATATGGAGAGACATCTCCTAATGATTGGCATCCGAGGAGGTCATGGTTGATAGCCAAAGCTATCCTCTAAGTAGTTTTGGTCAAGGTCATGTAGAACGAGCTTAGTTGATGATCAAGGTCGAGGTCGAGTTCTTTGATCAAGACGGTGTCCATATATGTCCCTTGGTCCCGATAGTGAAATATTGACTAGGTGACTAAGGCCACCACTCATAGTGTCTGGATTAGTCGTGGGGGTTGTGGTCGGCACTTGGGGCCGAGTTCTTTCCCGATCTCTCATCCAAGCTTTTTGCCTCCAATGCTTTCATCTAATTAGAGTTAGTTCAATATGTGACTCTAATTTTATCCATATATAACAACACTCTTTTAAAAAGTTATAAATAATTTTATTTTATTTTATTTTTTTTAAAAAAAAAGAGCCATATTAAAAATCCATATGCTTTCACTCCCTCTCATGTGAAGTTGATTTTTAAATACAACAATGAAAAGAGGGATTCATTTACATTTTTTTTTTCTTCTAAACGGGTGAGAGTGATCTCTTTAAAAATCAATAGGTATCCACCTCTAGTTACTGGGAATCTTCTTGTTGAATTTTCATCTCTCATTACTTTTAGAATAGAATTCGGATCCTCTTATTGCCCCAAGCAAAAAATCTTACTTAGGGCAATCTAAATTGCAGCAGCTGACAATGTCAGTAATAACATGAACCAATCAGGATGTAAGGAAAATCCTTCTTTTATTAAGCCTTTATTACATGTCTGCCAGGGCCGCCTAAGACCATGCTCCCAACATAATTTTGGTATATGATCCATCTGCCGTTGGTTCCACTAATTTTATAGTTGGGATTTGATGCAGACGTGCCATAGGACCACCATATCACCATAATTACGGGATGACGCTAACCGGCCATCAATTCCCATCCCATGAAGCTGCTCGCAGAAGTTCATGTCTATCAGTTGATCCCACTTTACTGCCACGTGAAAGGTCTATACACGTGATGTTCCCCACGGATGCAACAAAATTAAAAATTAAGAATTAATGAGAGAGTGACCTGCCCATTCAACGGCCAGTATTTGTCAATCATGTTGAAACTCGACAGCTGGTTTGACATTACCTCATCACAGAATATCCTTTTGCCGTCCCTTCTGCGTCTTGTTAATCCCAAGTTCAACCGTTAGTGAGTAGTGACCCCTAATGTCCACCTAATGCATTTGGACACATGGCCAGCCCATATCATCAACCTGCATCACTCATTTCTTCAGCCCTCTCTGCACAGCCTGCTTTGTTTATTTATTTAGAAAAGGAACGCCGAGTACTGTATGATGTAATAGATGAACGGGACCCATACACATGTATGGACGCTGCTGCGGAAATAAAGTATAAGATAGTAGACAAAACTGAGAGTCGAAAAAATAGTGATAGTTTCTGTGTCGGTCGCGGAACTCATTTGAGGGAGCGATGCACGTAAGAATTTCAGGGCGTGTTTGGATTCACGGTTTCGAGTGTATAGTATTGTATTAGTGGGGTTGATGAGACCTGTCCCTCGTTTGGAAACGAACAGCGGGCGACGCATTCAACGCGCGCTAATACGCTCGAGAACCACTTTGCATCATCGATGAGATTGTACCGCGCAACCGGCCGGACTTTTAGTCAGACGTAAACAGAAAGAAAGTATTTTCTTCTTTCACTGTGTTACTGGTAATGCCCAGTATGACCGTCTTTTGATAAATCTACACCGTCCATCATCTTCCTCTCGAGATTTAAAACATGAATGGTGAGCTTTGATCATCCAATGATATGTCCCACTGAGACAATCAAGCTGAAACAACAGTCGAACAATCTTCTTTTAATCATTGTAGCGATCATGAAGAAGTACATGGCCATGAAGGTTAACATATTTTTGATGAGTTTTTCTCTCTCTACCTGATGAACGGTTCATATCCACCTTTCACTGCATGATGGTGGCCCATAACGAAAAGACGGAACCTCTGTTTCGCATACGTCGACTCTGTGAAGTTTGGTGGCCCATTTATTGAAGCTTCTTGGAAAATCCACTCCGTCCATTAGATTTAGGACAAAAAACCATCCGGAAGGGAGTGCTTTTGGAGTGAAATCAGCATAGCCCATGAGGGTGTTTACTCCGCCATCCATTTCATGTTTAACGGTTGAGATTCTGCAATAGTTTGCATAGAAATAAAAAGACACCTAGGCAAGGGTAATGCCCACCCTCTGAAGTGAAGGAATGACTTAGATCATTCAACGGAACAGTGAGTGGGCCCCACTACACGCACGTATATACATCGTGTGGCCCTTATCCGATCGTTTCCAAACATTGATCTGACATGAAATTGTATACATGCTAGAGTAATATGTCCTATCCAAACATTGGTTAGTGGCACGTCTCCGCTGGATGTATTCTGAATATCGCCCAACGTATACGTGAACAGTACCAGACTCAATCCAACTCAGTACCGAGTCCAGCATGCCTGACCCAATCCGAGTCTGGGTCTGGCCTGGACTGATCCGGACCGAGTTTGACCCGGTTAGAAGTACTAAGTTGGGTCGAATTGGCACCGAGTCGGATCGAGAGATGATGGAGGGATTGGAGAGAAAGAGAGAGAGAGAGAGAGAGAGAGAGAGAGAGAGAGAGACCCAAACCCAAGTCGAGTTGAGTTTTGGATCAAGTCAAGTGTGATCGGATCAAGTTACGGGTCAAGTCAGGTAAACACGACTCAGTTTGAGTTCGGATTGGACAAATCCTACTCGGTTCGGACCAACTCACCCATTCGGTTCAGGTTGAGTTGGACAAGTCCCAATGGGATGACATGGAGATCGAAGCTGACGTGTTGTTGTTGAGCTACTCAATTTTAGTACGTCTTGTTGCTATAGTTTAGGGGCCGAGCCCACCCTTAAATTTTTTCATAGTGGGTGGGACCTTTTATTTCCTGCTGGTGTAAGGCTAAAAGACCCCATCACTTGTGAGATAGTGAAATCATTACATTTATTTTTCTTTTCCGTTTCTTATTTTTTAAAAAAGAAAGATAAGACATTAAATATCAAGCGATTAATCTTCTTGATTGGCAGTCAGTTGCAACTCTTTACAAAATTGCCCACATCCAATGTACATGCTTCCTGCGTATACAACATGATTAAGGATTCGAAAGCGGGTCCACCCATCTAGATGAACAGTATTGGTCAATCCAATTGAAATTTAACAGCTGGTTTCATATAAGGCCCACCTACGATGTCAATTTTACTTTCTGCCTTGTTTTAATGCCTTTTTGCAAGTTTCGACACTTTCTAGAAATTTCAAACATGTATGTGTGGCAACCTCTACAGTGACCGGACTCTATGGGGGCCTAATGTAATGTATATGTTTCAACAAAGGTCGTCTACCCACCTTTTCAGTGATTTTATGGTGTGAGTCTAAAATTAAAGCATACCTAAGGCTCAAGTGGACCTGATGTAGAGCGGGTCACGGACAGTTTCATGGTCAAGATGGATCAGAAAAGGCCCAGTCGACAACAGAAGTGATTCGGACCGTCGGACTTTAAATTAGGCGTATCTCACAATCCGGAATGAATTATCGGAAGTAAGATATATGATTTTGACGTAAAACAAGCTACTTTAGCCGCCCAACCCTGTAATGCTAGGTTGCGCAAGCCGGATTTGCAAAATACCCCCAAATCTTTTCCTATTTTAATTTCGTTTTTAATATAAGTAGTAAGTTTTAGTTTGATTATAACTCTTCATCTGTCAGGCTTTAGGAGTTACACCCAACATGAAAAGAGCTTAGAATAATTAGGAAAATAGTTTGGTAAAGCCAAATAGGACACTTACTATTTTTGGCAGAAAACCTTGTGCATTAGTAGACATCACGACCATCTATAAATAGTAAGTTTACTATTTATAACAGGTAGAAAATTGTAGGAGTTTTAGTTGTAGTTTGCTTCCGATTTCTCTCTTATTACTTGGTATCCCTATTTAAAGGCCATTGTGAACTCATTTATTTCATTCATTAATCAATTTTGAATTTTATAGAATTTATTTTATATTTTGCTTGTTTTCTTTCTCGTGGATTCGAGAAGCTTCTGTGAGAACTCCAGAGAAATTCTGTGAATTCAGAATAGTTATCCTCTTGAGGAAGACAATGTTCGACCTAATCACGTTCATCCCTCCGTCAGGACCACACCACATGTAATAAGTGAGAATTTAACACCTAGTGGACCACACCACATGTAATAATGGGGTCATAGAAGTTTTGGATGGTCGCTGATGTTCGTGTTTTCTCTTCATCCAGGTCTGTTTGACCTCATGAACTAGTTGGATGGAAACTAAATATTACTGTGGGCCTTCTGAAGGTTTCAATGGTGAGCATCATTGTCCTCGCTTTTTCTATAACGTAATCCACTTGAGCTTTGAATATGCTTCATTTAGGAGTCATGCCTTAAAATGAGTTGAAAATGGATGTACAGTGTGGATAAGACACATTAATCACTGTAGGCCTCACACAGTCCAGTCACCATGCAATCCTTGTACATAAATTTACACCAAATTAGGACACGTTGATCATGATCTGGACTGCTCATTTCTTCATAATCATCTTAGGAAATTAGATTGATTGGATGATCAAGATCTCTCATTGATATGATTGGAGTTCAATTGCGAAAAAGAAGAAAAAAAAAAACAAACAAAAAAACACTATTTGAATGGATAAGGATTAGATCTAAGCAATTGATCAATCTGTGGGAATCAAGTATATATAGGGAATCTAGATGAATGGCCCACATGAATGATTAGACAATTAAAATTAGCCAATAGATTTCTAAGCCAAATGATGATTAAATAAACCTTGAGCCATTGTACCAGTTAAAGTCCTCTCATTGGACCTATCATATATAGCTTTCTAGCTGACCAACCTGTTCATATGATGGGCCACCGTTGAAAATGGAGCCTAAGACCTCTAAAATCACTTGGTGTTGACCATTTGAGTATCCGAACAGCCTGATTTCTGGCAGGGAACATCTTTTTAATGGATTGGAACTTGAATAGCGTTCTTTTTTTTTTTTAACAACGTGGCTGTACAACATCAGAAATATTTTTAATGGTGGGTGTTACCATCCCAACTGTTCCTGTGGCGTGGTCCACCTAAGTTCTGGATTAATCTGATTTTTGGATGCCCAGGTGGACAAGAGTAGACGAAGATGATGGACAGATTAGATGTCATGCACACACCCCAGTGAGCCCCCCACACTGCATTGCATGTGGGCCCCAATCTATCGTACCATCACCGAGGGCATACGTCAATGGACAAATTCATCCCATCGTAAGTTTCTTAACGTATCGTGGCAACCAAAACGTGGACGGTTCTGATCATCCAACCGTCTTGCATGTGGGCCCAGATGTGCAAAGATGACCCTACGTAGGCATAAGTGGCACAAACGGCTCTGTTGGCCATCATAAATCCACAAGGCACTTGTATATAACCTCAGTGCCTTCAACGTTTTCAGCGGTGATGGGAAACAGCGTCAGTTTAGTGGGCCCCACTTCAATTAGTGGCCTCTGTATATCCTGTTTCGTATTCCTTTTCTGCTCACGCGTTTCCGCGGAAAGTAACTGTCAACTCTCTATTTACAGCCGATTTCGGTCTCTCTAACTGTCAACAACTGGCAAAGCATGCCTCCGATAGTGAGATATTTGTATACGTGAAAACTACTTGAACTCAAGTCTCCTCTTCGATGGGTATGAGCTGGGCCTAATTTTAACGGTTCGTGTTCTACTTTTGGAACCGCTTAGAAATTGAGCCGGTTAAAAACTTGGATTCAGTGTGAGTCAGGTACGCTGTGGTCAGGTTGGGTGCAGTTGGAGAGCTTTGCTAAGCGGCGTGCATGTAAAAGAGCCTATTTACGTCATGCACATGTGTCAAAAAGGCACACGAGTGAGATTTGATCCATCCATTGGATGGTCCTGACCATGCGAATGCCCTTATTTCCTTCATCTCAGACTAAGTCCCAAATCCTACTTGAAACACAGCGAGTAGCAATAGCAGCGCCCATATACGTTATCTGAAAAGGAAGGGCGAAGTCGGTTGGAAGCTCCTATTGTGGAACGTAAGCACAAAAGATCCTCGTGTTGAAAAGACCATCCAGCTATTCGGAGACTAACTAGTGCCACGTCCTTCATACAACCCAATGCATAGTCTGTGGGCGCCCAGGCTGGCATATGGATAAGACTCCGCGTGCGCGTAGAAAGCTCAAATCATGGGCTTGTCCCACCAAAACATATAAAAGCAGCTGGTAACTCTACTCCTTTAACAAATTCTACCGAAACCCAATTCAATCCACATCCTTCCTTAATATACATGGCCTCGTTCTTCAGCTGTGATTACTCAGATGTCCATACAAGCTACACATTGGAGAATTCACGGCCGTCAACCACCGTCTCTGATGAGGAAGTCTACGCCACGGTGGCGACCAGTCCACCCAAGCGGCGGGCCGGGAGAAGGAAATTCCGTGAGACACGGCACCCAGTGTACAAGGGCGTCAGGCAAAGGAATGGCGGCAAGTGGGTCTGCGAGCTGCGCGAGCCGAACAAAGCCTCACGGCTGTGGCTCGGGACGTTCCAGACACCTGAGATGGCTGCCCGGGCTCACGATGTTGCCGCGATGGCTCTCAGGGGCCGATCGGCCTGCCTCAATTTTGCCGATTCTGCCTGGCGCTTGCCCGTGCCAGTGTCCGGCAGCGGCAAAGACATACGGAAGGCGGCGGCAGAAGCTGCTGAAGCTTTCCGACCTTTAAAATCTGAGACGGCTTCTGGCAGCAGTGACACAAGTAAGGAGGAGAAGTCGATGCCTTTGCCACCGGAAAATCTGTTTTACGAGGATTATGAGGTGGATTGCGGCATGGCGGGATTGCTTGAGGGCATCGCAGAGGGATTGATGGTTTCGCTGCCTCCGATCCACTCAAGTGGGTCCCACTGGGATGACGTAGAATGTGATGCTGACGTGTTGCTGTGGAGTCACTCCATTTGAATAAATTCCAGGGCAGGCTCGCTCTTCATGTGTGCCAAGTGCGCACCGTGCGAGGTGCACGATCCGAACAAGGCATCATGGCTGTGGATTGGGAGGTTCGATGTCGCTGCGATGGCTCTCACGGGCCTTCCGCCATGCCTAGATTTTATCGAATTGGGCCAGCTCTTGCCATGGCCAGTGTCTGGCAGTGCCCAAGACATAGGGAAGGGGGCAGTGGAAGCTGCTGAAGCTTTACGACATCGAAAATCTGAGACGGCATCCGGCAGCGGTGACAAAAGTGCGGAGGAGAACTCGACGTGTTCACCACCGGAGAATGTATTTTACACGGACGATGAGGTGGATTGCGGCATGTCGGGATTGCTTGAGAACATGGCGTAGGGATTGATGGTTTCGCTGCCTCCGCTTAAGTGTGTCGAGCCACTCTATTTGATTAAGTTCCAGGGCGGGCTCGCCCATGGCGTGTGCCGAGTGTGCACCGTGCGCCCTTCTCATTTGAAGAAAGGGTTTATCAAAATCCGTTGGGGGCACTGACGTCCGGGACCTATGGCTCCAATCAGTAGATGTTGGATCTTCTGCTTCTTTCTTTTTTTTTTCTTTTTCCTTCTTTCCTGTCTGTAATGCGGGTCTCCGCTCGTTTGTACGTGAAATAGAACAGCAGCACATTATGAGATTAATTTTATGAGCCCATTGTGATGTGTCATGAAATCCACTCCAACCATAACATGGGCCATCCCATGTCACGCTTGGGGCCAAAAAATTGGGCTGACTGATAGTTCAGATGAGCCCCACTAAATAAAACAGTTGTAATATTAAAAACATCGATGGTTGATTTTAACAAGGCCCACCATGATAATTGTGTGAAATAAGCTCAAATGCCACCATGGGAAATGGTTTGGAGGATGCGCTTCTCCCAATCATGTGGTCCACCTGAATAATGAATGGGGATAGTTTTTGAGCCCTACATGTAAATTTGGGTTATGTAACTTGTTATAAGTGAAATGAGACTAACCCAATAGAAATAAAATAAAGGGATTATAGAAATTCTCCAGCGAATGGAGTATCGATCCGACCTCAGGTGCTGACCAATGACTTTGGAGGTTGGTCATGTTTGTTGACGTTAAAAGATGACTTCAACCTCAGGTACCTCAATTCTACTATGCTTATTGTGAGTTTATACACCTGACTCATGCATCGGAGGGTCTCTGCCCTTAACTGGCATCCTCAGTATCTTCTCTTGTTCTCCATTAAATTGCAAGCACTCAGCAGCTCACAAGAGATGAGGCTGGATCGACCACATTTTAGTATCAACACAACTCATAGCCTAAGTAAATTTTGAAAATACAAGGGTTAAGATGTGGAACCACATCTGGGGGCCGCACGACTGGTCGTGGGCCCTGCTCGATCGGTTGTGGCCCCTGCTCGACCAGTCATGGATTGACACGACTCAAAGTCCAGCGAGCATAAGTTTTTTGGGTGAGGTCGGCTCGATTGGTCGTGCAATCTGCTTGACCAGTCGTGGTTACGCAGATTCGTTTCCGGATTTGATGTGGACTGCAGAAATTTGAGTCCGTTTTAGCAAGGGTGCGAAAGGGAAGTTGTCAAAACTATAAATTGGGGTCCCTACGGCTATTCTAGGGTTAAAGTGAATATTGGAGAGTTATTCTAAGGTGTGGGCAAAGAGTTTTCTCTACGGATTAAATCCGTAGCAAAATAGCTACGGATTTAATCCGTGGCTATAGCCTAGGTTCTCTGTAGCTAAAGCATACCTTTCAACCTATAACCTATATGGTGCTGAGGGGGATCCATGAGGTCCACTGGAATATATGTATTTGATCTAAGCCGTCCAAAAATTCGGATATATAATGTTGTTGCATAAGCCCAAAAATTATATGGATTGAATATCTAGGTGGACCACACCATATGAAATAATATAAATTAAATGTGTACTGTTAATTTGTTGTGTGGTCAGCTTAAAGATTTGATCTAAATGAATTTTTTATCATCCTTAAAATAATAATTTAAATTTATTGGATGGAGTGGATTATGAAATACATCAAAGTGGGCCCCACGTAGCTAAAATCCTAAAACAGCTCACGGCCGTCCGTCACGCGCCCGTCGAAAAGCCCATCTCCCTCCAAAAACCAAACCCAACGCCATTTTCTCCCGCCTCCAAAACAGAAACCCCCTCTCTATCTCCGTCTCCATCTCTCTCTCTCTCTCTCGCATGCAGTCTCTCTCGTTCCCTTGCCCTCTCTTCATCTCCCGATCTCCCTCACCATCTCTCACTGTCTCAAGGCCGCATTCCGCATCTCCCGAAACCCATTTCGCTGCATGAAGTAGAAGAAGAAGAAGCATCGTACGGTGAGTATATTTCTTTTTCCCTCTTTATCTCTTTCTCAAATCTTTCAGAGGTTCAATCCGCGTTCCCCTCTCTCTGTTTCTGAAATGTAAGGGCCGTTTGGCCGGTCGGATTGGAAGGGATTGGATGTTATTGGAAGGGATTGGAAGGATTTGCCCCTTCTGTTTCTATTTAGGGCCCATTTGGCGGTCGGATTGGAAGGGATTGGATGTTGGAAGGGATTGGAAGTTAAATCCTGGATTGGTCGCGTGCCAAACAGAGTCGGTGATCGGATCCCAATCCCAATGTGTTTGGTTGGAGGGATTGGAAGGGATGGGAAGGTTTAATCCCAGTATTGGCCGGGTGTGCCAAACAGACTGGATATATCAATCCAGGGATATAGCAATCCCATGTATCTGAAGACAGTCCACTGTCAACACCATCAATACCTAGAAATCCAAGCCATCCACCATAATACCTTTCAATCCCTTTCAATCCACCCAGCCAAACGGGGGAACGGACTGGCTACTCCCCCTGACACCAGCCAATGGCTGGTGGTCGGTGCTCTGTGGGCCCCACCATGATGTATGTGTTTCATCCATGCCGTCCATCTATTTTTACAGATAATTGTAATAACTGCTCAGGAGGCATCGCCGGCTGCTGAGTCGGCAGCAACGGGGATTGTGCAGTCGAAGAATTGTGTGCCGGTGTCAGGTATTGCCTTGTGAATTATAATTCTTTGTTTAGGTTTTGCTGGTTAGATTCTGCAGATTGTTATTTACGGTTTTAATTTATATGTTCGGTGATTGGAAGTTGAAATTTGTGAGGAGAAATGCGAAGGAGATTCGCTTGGACGGTGAATTGGGGGGAACATGTTGTTGTTACACAAGGGTGCAAGATCCTGGCCAGTCATCAGGTGGGATGAACATGCCTTGGATTATAAACCTGTGGCTGTGGTCCACTCATTAGGTTGCATGCTAGTTTCTGAGTAAAATGGATGGTGGAAAGAAAGGGCAATGAATGGTCCATAGTTAATGTACACGTATGGTCCGCCTGATGAGTAGACCAGTTTGGTTTTTTGCCCAGGGGATGTTCATGTTGGGCTCTGTCTGATGAATGGTTTGGACCTTTCAAACAGCCTTAGAGGAACGGATGGATGAGCAATTATTAGCAGTGTTGTCAAAATCCTAATATCTACGATTTATGATTTGAGTTGAATTTTAAGTAAGACGATTTGAATCTCACCTTGTATCCCATTTTATATAAATCCTACGATTCTCTGATTTGAATCCTATGATTTATGATTCAAATCCTGATTTACAATTCAAATTATGCTTGGTCTCTTCTATTTAAGCTTCCCTCGGCTTTCATATTATGTTTTTAAATTGGTGGGGGCTTTAAGAATCGTTTAGAAAAGGTAAATTATTTTATTGTGCTCTTTATGAGAGATTAAATGATATATATTTTCTTCAACATTAAATCATGGAGCTCTCTCTCTCTCTCTCTCTCTGTGTGTGTGTCTCTCTCTCTCTCACTCTTTTTAAGATCTCTTACTTCTTAACTAGTTGAAACACCAAATTAATGTATGACTTATCTGGAATGTTTTCATGGGTGCTTACGATCATGTGGACTTATCTGTATTGTGGAATAGTGGTTAGAAATCAAAATATCTTTTTCTGTTGGTCTACATAATCAAATGCCACTTTTCCAACGTGATTCTAAATCATGAAATGTCACAAGAACATAAATTATAAAAGGATCCTTGTATGTTTTTTAAATGAAATTTCTTGAAAGATAAATAATAATAAAAAGGAAGATAAGAATCCTTTATCGCTATCATAACATGGTATTACTTGGCGCATATTGATGGCAAAAGGATGATTGATAACTTTTTAATTTTTTTTGCTTATTTATATTTTTCATTTTTGTAGAAAATCATAAAAATCTTACAATTTACAATATGATTTTCGATTCGATATGATTCAACCCCTATTATGATTTGCAATACAATAATGATTTTGACAACATTGATTATTTGTTCCAAACTTCCAACGCAACATGGAATTAGCTCCCCCAATTTCCATTAGAAAGGCCTCCTTGAGATGCACCTCTTTTGGTGAACCCACAAGATTTCGAAAGTTGTGTATAGTTCTCGGTTTTGTTTCTTGAGTTGTTTAGTTGCTCTGCTTAGTTTTGTTTTTCGAGTTGTTTGGCTGGTTCCTTGCTTTTGTTTTCTGTTTTGTTTGGCTTTTCTATATTTGTTTTGTGCTTGTTCTTTTGGGTTACTTTAGAAAAGGGTGCATGCATTTGTTGGTGTAATGTTCTTTTTACCGGCTTGTTGCTTCATGTTATGTTGGGTTAGCTTGGAAAATTACATGATCAAGTTGTATATTTTAACAATTGTGGCCTGTTGGATGTCAGAAGTGATGTCTTGCATCATTTTGCATTGGATTGGATGCTTTGTATCCTAGAAATGAAGTGTCAAAGGGGTTGCGTTGGTGATGCCCGCTTCAATTGATGGTCTGCTATGTTCTTGGCATGAGGATCTGGGAGGAGTGATTGGGAGAAAGAAGTGGAGAATCCTTCTCCTGGCTGTTCTTTAGACTATGTAGGCAGAAATGAAAAATCATTTTTCAGAATCCGAGTGTCTCTTCAGCTGGGGTGTTTAACAGGGTTTTATTATTCTTTAGAGATTCGGTGCCTTTAGTTCTTAGGACCTTTTGGGTTTGGGTTTCCTCCGTCTTGGGACTGGTATTGTTGTATTTTATTTTATGCTTTTTTTTTTTTCCTTTTTGCTATTTCCTGCTTGCTGGTTTGCAGCTATGCCTATTGCTTCATCTTTCAAAAAAGAAAAAAGAAAAAAAAAAGGAAAAAAGAAATGAAGTGTCAAAGGTATGCAAACTTCACAAATTTTTCATTAAGCATTTTGTAAGAAAATCTTTTTGTTAACTAAGCAGTTGGTTGGAAGGAAGAAGAAAGGATATGGTCCAAAGAGGTACAAAACAGAAAATTTTTTCTCAAGGAGTAACAGGATATTGTGAGACTAGAAGACATGTTTTGGAGGTGAAATTCCTGTGCTATGTAGCTCAAGGAGGGGTGATGAGGACACTAGCTTCCTGTCACCATGTTGTAAATGCTATTGAGGGTGAATTTAATAAAGAAGATAAAGAATGGGGGATGCGCTAAAGGAGTGCTTTCTTAGTGAGTGCTTTGAGTTCTTAGGGGTGTGTCGGTGTGGAATTAATTGTTTGGTAGTTCAAGGCATAACAAACAAAGATATGTGAAGTATTGTTGATGGTGTTGATTGATGTGTTTTTCTTTACGAGTATAGATGAGAAGAGGATCTGGAAGTTCACAATTCTCAGCTAGATCATTCTTCCATGCTTTGAAATCTAGGGCCTGTTTGGGTTGTGGGAAAGGAAAAGAAAACTCGAGGGTTTTCCATTATTTGGACCTTTTTTGTTGTTTGGATAGCAAAGGAAATGGTGAGATTGGAAGCGATTGCTAGCCTTTCCATAGTCAAATTTTCATGCACAATATAGAACGTGAAAATTGTGAGAGGAATGTGAGATTTTCACTTTCTATCGAAACAAGATCCTCAAAAAATAGAATCCATGGGAATCCATGTTTAAATAATGCTCATAGAGTCTATGATTGGATAATCACTGTACTTTTCTCATCTTTTCCCAGTCCAAACAGGCTCCTAGTGATGAATTTTCCCATTCGTATAAGGGAATTGAGTGTGCCTAGGTTGGAGGCACTTGCCCGGAAAGAAACAACCAATAAAATTCTCACCCTAAATCTCCTGTAACGTGGCATCATTTACTTGAAACTTGCATCATGTTCCATAGGAAACTGTGGTGATTGAATGCCCACCATTAGGGCCTGTTTGGCTGGGCAGATTGGATGGATTTGGATGGTATTAGAGTAGATTGTACAAATTTCAAGGTAATGATAGTTGCGTCAATAGATTGGTGCAAGATCTATGGGATTGCTATATCCCGGGATTGCTATTTCTGGTCTGTTTGGGACGCCTGGCCAATCCCGGGATTAAACTTTCCAATCCCTTTTAATCCCTTGAACCAAACACGTCCCAAGCAATTTTAAAGGGATTAGGGTGGATTGGATGGGATTTAAAGGTAATGATGGTGATGTCGGTGGATTGTCTTAAGATCCATGGGAATTCCAGAATTATTTTTTTATGGGTTTGTCAAATTGTGACATCAATTTGAATTTCTATGTTTTTTATTTTTTTTAATTTTTTTTTTACAATGTCTTTTATGTTATTGGCATAGGCATTCATATATATATTGAGAAATATGATTGAAGTGTTGGACTAGCATGTGCATTTACACCATTTTTTAAATGTTGGTGACTCATCCACCACATGTGTCATAAAACATGTTAATCCACTGCATTGCATTCATCAGGAATCAAGCTTGAGGGTAAACATTTTTGGCTTTTATTCAAAAACTCAGGTTGTTTTAACTCCTAGTTTGGCCACTTATAAAATTATACCTAAAAATTGTAAATATACATCGTATGGTCCACTTCAGTCTCGGAATAATACAATTTTTGGGTAGTTTTTTCATCATGATGAGCCAATCCTATATGAATGGATTGGATGCACAAGAAACAGTGGTAATTCACCATTAAAACTTAATGTGGGTTGAAGAAATTTTGGATAGAGCTAATATTTGTGTGGTTTCTTCATCCTAGGTCTTTGTAAGCATTCCATTGCCCTTGTGTGGTGAAGTCTTTGACTGGTACGATCCATCATTTAGCTTGATATATTAGAATTGCATGCGAGACTTTTCATCTATGCAAGTGGTTTAATATTATACTTATTAATTGCATTATTAATTTTTTGTAAAAATACAATGATGGCAAACTCCTTAATACATTGTATTTGGTAGATAATATCTGTATGGGTCCAATCATCTGATAGCACTTTCTTCATTTTCAACTTTTAAGGAGGATGGTGCATTAGGTTAATTTCCAACTTTAATTTTTCATAAGGTGCAGGTTGAAAATGGACCCATTGGTTAATCGAGATTTGGCTGCAATGAATAGGGAGTGGATGACACTAAGTTTCCCTGACCCACGTTTTCTTTCTGGAATCAGAAGTTTTTCAAAGTTTGCACAAGAAAACCTTCCCTGGTAGAGAATTTGTTCCTTGTCCATGCACCACTTGCAGATGTGCACGTTTTCCGGTTTCTTATGATGATATGGAAATACATCTAATGAAAATTGATTCGAACCTAGCTATTGGGTTTTGAACATGCATGGGGTTCATGTATCACCTTAGTTTACTGTACGTGAATCAAGTTCCCAACAATACCATAGTGTCTCGAACTTAAATGAGGTTCACAACGCGATCGTTCAAGAACTTGGTGGTAATAACCTAGATGAAGTTGTACAGGATGAGCCCAACGTGACCCCTATAGTTGAAGGCGTCTTCGGAGAAAATGAAACTAATGAGTTTGAAGCAAATCTACGAGACGCAATGACTGAGCTATACCCTGGGGCCCAAGATTTCACCGTGCTGACTTTCATTGTACAGCTTTTCAAATTAAAGGTGAATCATGGATGGAGTGAAAAAAGCTTTACAAAGCTCCTTCAACTACTAAAGAAGGTTTTACCTTCCGATAACAAGGCCCCAACTAATACCTACCAAGAGAAGAAGATCATTACAAAGTTGGGTCTTGATTATGTGAAAATCCATGCTTGTCCAAATGACTGCATCTTATACTGGAGAGAGAACGAGATGAAAACCATTTGTCCAAATTGTAAAACTTCTAGGTACAAGACTGAAATAGGTTCTGAGAAAAAAGGATCTACAATACCTAGGAAGGTGTTAAGGTATTTTCCATTAACACCAAGGCTACAAAGAATGTTCAGTGTGCCATGGTTGGCGAAAGAAATGTCATGGCACTCAACATGAAAAGATGGAGCATCCTGCTGATTCTATTGCATGGAAGAATCTTGATGACAAGTATACAGAGTTTTCAGCTGAGCCTCGCAATGTTTGATTGAGTTTGGCTACAGATGGGTTTAACCCGTTCGGCACTTTCAGTATGTCGCATAGTTCATGGCCCGTTATGTGTGTGATGTACAACCTTCCACCAAAGCTTTGCATGAAACCTCAGTTTACTATGTTGACTTTGCTCATTGAGGGACCGCGACAACCGGAAAAGGATATTGATGTTTATTTACAACCATTGATTGATGAACTACAAAAGTTATGGCAAGAAGGGGTCACGACATTCAATGCATACCATGAAAACAAATTCAACATGCTTGCTGTTCTGCTTTGGACAATTCATGACTTTCCAGCATATGGTAACGTTTCTGGTTGTAGGACAAAGGGTAAGTATGGTTGTCCTGTATGTGGTCCTAACACAGATTCTTTGCGACTCCAATATGGAAAGAAACATGTTTATATGGGCCACAGACGATGGTTGCCAATGTCAGAACAGGCTAGGAAGGACACAAGTGCTGACACGTTCAACAAGAAGGTGGAGATACGACGTCAGCCGATCCGTCTGGATGAGATTGAGGTTAAAAGACAAACCGTGAACTTGAATATGCAGTGGGGGAAGACTAGGAAGAGTAATATAAGGGGTATTGATGGAGGCCGACAAGAGCTAGCGGATGATGTTGAATCACCGTGGTTCTCCAAACGGTTTATATTATTTGATCTGGAGTATTGGAAAGATATTCCCGTGCATCACAACCTTGATGTCATGCATATTGAGAAAAATATATGTGAAATCCTTGTTGCCTTGATGTTGAACACGCCTGGCAAAACCAAGGATGATGCTAATGCACGCAGGGACCTAAAACAATTGGGAATTAAGAAGTGTCTATGGCTGAAAAAGAACAATGGCAAGGTGATTCAGAAACAAAGTCCTTTCTGTCTAAGAAAAGAAGAGAAAAAACTTTTCATCTAGACTTTGCATGAGCTGCGTGTTCCGATCGGTTTTAGTGCGAATTGGAGGACCATCGTAAAGGAAGATTGCGTGGATTTAAAGGGAATGAAGTCTCATTCTTACCATGTGTTGATGCAACATCTGCTCCCAGTTCTCATCCAGCATGCATTCAGGCATAGAAAGGTCATTCGTCCTATAATTACAAGCTTTTGCACCTTCTTTAATGCCTTGTGCTCGACAACCGTAGACCTTCAAACACTCCTTACTCTCGAGAGGGGCATGGCTAGGACGTTATGTCAGCTTGAGACTATATGCCCGCCATCGATATTTGTCATTATGATGCATTTGTCGATCCATTTGGCTTACGAGGCTCGCATATGTGGTCCTGTATACTATCGATGGATGTATCCATTCGAAAGGTACGTTGTGAGCTTATTAAGAATAAATCGGCTTAACATCTACATTTGCATGTATATATAATGTATTATTAACTTTGTCAGGTTCATGAAGACATTCAAGGCTTATGTCCATAACAAGACACGACCTGAGGGTTGTATTGCAGAGCAGTACATCCAAGAGGAGACAATTATATTCTGCAACCAATATAAAGGAAAACAGAAAACAAGCCTACTGGAAAACCTGGAAAAACGGTTTAACAGAGTCATTCTAGGACTACGTAAGTTGGAAGATATCGTTAATGATGACGATGTTGGTCCAGTAGGTTCGGGTCAAAGTGTTATCCTAGCGGGTATCGAATACGAACAAGCTCGTAGATGGGTACTGAAGAGTCATCCCAGCTACGACGAGTGGGAATGGTATGTATAATAAGCTCATATATATGTATATATATATATATATCTTCCTTACTTTATGCGATTTCAATATAACAATGTTATCGAATATCACGCAGGAAGCACAAAGATTTCTTACAGCATTGCTATAAGAGGATCAACAGGGTGCCTAGGGAGGACGAATTCATATCTTGGTTGAAGAGGCAACCAGAGTTCATTGAATCTGACGATAATGAATTTAAAGATGTTGTGAGAGGACCTCTAGCTTTTTCTATGCAATACAATAAATATTGTATTAATGGTTTCCTCTTTGTCACTAAGGACTATGAGGAGAATAAAACGAACCAAAACAGTGGGGTTAGGACAGAGGGTATGACAACCTTTCGATCAAGTGCTAAGGATATCAATACAATGGATGAAAATCAACCTTACTACGGAGTCCTTCGTAGAATTATCCAATTAGAGTACCGAACAGGGTACAAGCCCGTCCTATTTAAGTGTGATTGGGTGAAAGTGACACATCATGGTGTTTCTTTTGATGCAGAAGCGAATTTGAGATTAGTAAATTTGGCTAGTCTTTACAGTTCAGACAAAGTCGGTGACGAGCCCTTCATTCTTGCAGAGCATGCCACGCAAGTTTTCTACTCCAGAGATCCAAAAAATCCTGACTGGCATGTGGTCTTGGAGGTTCCCCAAAAAAATTTTGTCGAAGAAGAGACGTGCGTTCTATCGGAACGATTAAGGGCTGTAAGTAATACCGATGCAGGACCTGATCTCACCTCATTGGCAATGATTGATGAATTGATATTCAATGAATCTGAAGATGTCAGTGTTGTGGTCGAGAAAATAAAGAAAAGAAAACGATCGAAGAGAATCTACTGATTTGTTTGTATTTTCTAAGAATGTAACAGAATGATATTTATTGGAGGAAGTTTAAACAAGGTTTGGATAATATAGTGAATTTTTTATACTTTATCTGTGATCTAAATTATTTCTTAACTATTAGATTTTTTTTAACAATTGTGTTCTTTTCTTATCTTTTCATATTAAGGAAGAAATAGGCACATGGATTCACAAGCAAAGGTATTGGGTGCGCAGGTGCTTGGGAGTACAGATTCAAGCAATACCAAAGGTAATAAGATACTTCTCCTTAATTATATATGTAAATTTCCTTTTCCTTATATATTGGCAGTAATCAATAATGTGTATATATAACTGTTATTCTTTTTATGTAATTGTGTCAGCTTCTTCTTCATCTAAAAAAAGAGGCATTACTAGGGGGGTCTCTTTACTTGTGCCACCTGATAGGAAAAAGTCTTAAAGACGAATGAATTCGGGCAACCGAATGAGGACTGTTCCGATCACAGGGACTTTGCATCGCATGTCGGTGTCCTCACCCGTTCTCATATCCCGATCATATACCCGGACTTTCGCCAAGTGCCTCATGAACAAATTCATATGGTCACAGAAAGATTGTCACAGTTTTATGAGTTTGAGGGTCAAAGTTGGGCTGCAAGTCTTGATTACGTTACAAAATGCATCAATGAAGCGTGGAGGAATTACAAGAGAAGATTGACTGCAAAATATATTACAAACAAGGATCCTATTGCTGTAAGAGATGGTCCTGCCCCCCCAGGTATCCCTATGGAGGATTGGAAGGCCTTCGTGGATCAACGTACCACCGAGGAATTCAAGAGGGTAAGCGCAAGGAATAAAGTCAATCGGGCCAAGCTAAAAGGACCTGCGTGTCTTGGGAGGCACAGCATGGCTGTTACTCGCCATAAGATGGTATGTATTTAAAAATAGATATTATAGTTTAAAATTGAATTTAAATTTGAATTATCATTCATCTAAATCTATTAATGATGTGTATTTCAATGATATATAATGTGCCAAAGGCGATGGAGAAGAATCTTACCTCCGATGTCGAGATAGGTAGATGTGAAGTCTTCTTAAGAGCCCATACAAGAAAGGACAAAGTTGTCCAATATCCTGTTGTTGTAAGTGTATCCCTCGTACCACTAACTAGTACCCTTGTGAAAAGACTATGTATAACTTTGAATTATATTGCATTCAATTATATTTTTCACAAGAAAAACTATATGAGCTCTATAGTACCAAACCTGCTTCTAGGATGACCGGCATGGATGATGCCCTTACAGAGGTACTAATAAAATTTAAAAATTACTTAAGTTTTAAGGTAATTATGAATATCATAATAACTTGATTTATAATGTTTTACAGTTGGTTGGTTCTGACAATAGAGGGCGAATGCGGGGTCTAGGTTACTCAATAAGCAAGCTAAGACTGAAGAAGTCAGCCCCTGCTCGTTCAAAGGTAGAGAATGTGTCAAAAGAAAAGGAGAGCGTAACTTAAGAGTTATTTCAGGTGAAGAAAAAATTGGATGGAATGACTCAAGATATAGTTAAGATAAAGAAAACATTGGTGAATATGTAGAAAGAGAGACAGTATACTCAAAATCTCTCATCGCCAACAGTCGCTAAATCTACTTATGCATCGTCGGTATGCAAGTATAATTTTTTTTTACTGTATTGAGCTTACAATTATATTATAAATGATAACAATACCAATGCCATTTTATGTGTAAATATAGCCGGATATTATATATATCGGTAAGAGATGCGACTTGCTTGGTTTTGGAAAACGTGGTGTAGTTGCTCGTGGTGAAGTACATGAAGTTAATCCAAATGCAACTGTCCATTGCGAGCCGTTGGAGGATGGAGCTTTTGTTGTTGTCCTGACTGAGGTTATACAACCTCACGCTCCTTTGTGGAAAGAAGATGGGTTCGCATCTACACTTGGAGAGGCCGGTCCAGGATCATTTGTGCAATGGGGGAAAGAGGCTTTGAGAATTCAATAATTTGAACAAATTTGGTACTGTATAATTGAACATGTGTTGTGTGCATTTTGAACTCAATTTAAACTTGTTGTGTGCATTTTGAACTAATTTTGAACTTGTTGTGTGCATTTTGAACTAATTTGGTACTTGTTTTTTTATTTCTTTTAATATTGAATGAATTTTGTACTCTATATTTGAACGTATTTATAGTCTTAGGCTCCATTTGGTCATCACATTAGTATTTATAAAAACATTTTTTTTTTTGAAAACCAAATGGAGCCTAAGCTCTTTTTTAACTCCGCCAATGCAACTCCTTGCATTGCCGGTCCCAAGCCCGGGTAAAGGAGGAGGGAGAAGGGCTTTAGAATGAATCGTCAACTATGGAGGAGATCTTGAAAATGCAGTGAGTATCTCTGGTTTTATAGTTTTACTTGTACATTCCTATAACGATTACTCAAGCATGACGGTTATGCGCATTCTTTCAGGTGGATGTTGCATGTGGGAGGGTTGGAGCTGCATATTTCAGATTCAAGCATCTGGTACGTCTCTTGTCAAGAATGCACATGTGTAGTTCATTAAACAGTACATTATGTGATATCATGTGCATGATATCTATGTTGTAATTTTCCTCATGTATTTTGCTTAAAATCCATGTTTATGTATGATTCTCATGCATTGACATGGATTTGAGCTAAAAAAGATCGAAATAGAAAATTTGAGAAAACAGGGGAGATTTTCTTTTATAAAGTAAGTATTTGGGACCAAGTGGTTACGTATTTGCTCCATTAAATTTGCTCGAAATTAATGGAGCAGACCCGGATGTGCGTCGGAGCTATCCGGATGAGCGGGGGTCCCTGGAAGGTGGGAACCGCTGTTATGACCATGATGAAGCTGTCCATTTCCTATGGACAGCGTTGGAGGGGCCTGTCCATTTGGATAGGCCGTGTTTATGTATTTGATCGAAATTAATGGAGCAGTCCCGGATGTGCGTCGGAGCTATTCGGAAGAGCGGGGTTCCCTGGAAAGAGGGAACCGCTATTATGACCATGATGAAGCTGTCCATTTTTTATGGACAGCATTGGAAGGGGCCTGGCATTTGCGTCGGATGGCCTTGTTTATATCTGTATTTGCTTTGCAGGGACCATACCCTTAACCTTTCTCAATTCCCAAAACTTAAACCTACACCTAATCCTAATCGTAACTCCCTAACCTAAACCTATCTTTAAACTTGAAAACCCAAACATAAACCCGACCCCGAACCCAAACCCGATATCCTAAACCTAAACCTTAACCTATTCTCAATTCCCTAAACCTATGTCTTATAACCTAAACCTAAACCTAAACCTAAACCTTAACTTATACCTATAACCTATATCCTAAACCAAAACCCATGACCTAAATTCTTAACCTATAACCTAAACCAAAACCTATAACCTAAATGTATTCTCAATTCCCTAAACTTAAACCTACACCTAATCCTAATCGTAACTCCCTAACCTAAACCTATCTTTAAACTTGAAAACCCAAACATAAACCCGACACCGAACCCAAACCCGATTTCCTAAACCTAAACCTTAACCTATTCTCAATTCCCTAAACCTATGTCTTATAACCTAAACCTAAACCTAAACCTAAACCTAAACCTTAACTTAGACCTATAACCTATATCCTAAACCAAAACCCATGACCTAAAATCTTAACCTATAACCTAAACCTCAACCTTAACTTAAACCTATAACCTAAACCTGAACATATAACCTTAACCTAAAACCTAAAACCTAAACCTAAACCTATAACCCAAATGTATTCTCAATTCCCTAAACTTAAACCTACACCTAATCCTAATCGTAACTCCCTAACCTAAACCTTTCTTTAAACTTGAAAACCCAAGCATAAACCCGACCCCTAACCCAAACCCGATATCCTAAACCTAAACCTTAACCTATTCTCAATTCCCTAAACCTATGTCTTATAACCTAAACCTAAACCTAAACCTAAACCTAAACCTTAACTTAGACCTATAACCTATATCCTAAACCAACACCCATGACCTAAAATCTTAACCTATAACCTAAACCTCAACCTTAACTTAAACCTATAACCTAAACCTGAACATATAACCTTAACCTAAAACCTAAAACCTAAACCTAAACCTATAACCCAAATGTATTCTCAATTCCCTAAACTTAAACCTACACCTAATCCTAATCGTAACTCCCTAACCTAAACCTTTCTTTAAACTTGAAAACCCAAGCATAAACCCGACCCCTAACCCAAACCCGATTTCCTAAACCTAAACCTTAACCTATTCTCAATTCCCTAAACCTATGTCTTATAACCTAAACCTAAACCTAAACCTAAACCTAAACCTTAACTTATACCTATAACCTATATCCTAAACCAAAACCCATGACCTAAAATCTTAACCTATAACCTAAACCTCAACCTTAACTTAAACCTATAACCTAAACCTGAACATATAACCTTAACCTAAAACCTAAAACCTAAACCTAAACCTATAACCCAAATGTATTCTCAATTCCCTAAACTTAAACCTACACCTAATCCTAATCGTAACTCCCTAACCTAAACCTTTCTTTAAACTTGAAAACCCAAGCATAAACTCGACCCCTAACCCAAACCCGATTTCCTAAACCTAAACCTTAACCTATTCTCAATTCCCTAAACCGATGTCTTATAACCTAAACCTAAACCTAAACCTAAACCTAAACCTTAACTTATACCTATAACCTATATCCTAAACCAAAATCCATGACCTAAAATCTTAACCTATAACCTAAACCTCAACCTTAACTTAAACCTATAACCTCAACCTTAACCTAAACCTATAACCTAACCTCAACCTAGACCTAAGCTTAAACCTATAGCCTAAACTCAAATCCCTAAACCTTAACCTAGACCTAGACCTAAACCTAAACCTAAACCTATAGCCCAAACTCAATTCCCTAAACCTTAACCTAGACCTAGACCTAAACCTAAACCCATAGCCTAAACTCAATTCCCTAAACCTCAACCTAAACCTAAACCTAAACCTATAGCCTAAACTCAATTCCCTAAACCTCAACCTAGACTTAATCCTAAACCTAAACCTAAACTCAAATCCCTAAACCTTAACCTATAACCTAACCTAAACCTATAACCAAAACCCAAACCGACACCTAAACCTAAACCTAAACCTAAACCTATAACCTAACCTCAACCTAGACCTAAACTTAAACCTATAGCCTAAACTCAAATCCCTAAACCTTAACCTAGACCTAGACCTAAACCTAAACCTAAACTTAAACCTATAGCCTAAACTCAAATCCCTAAACCTTAACCTAGACCTAGACCTAAACCTAAACCTATAGCCCAAACTCAATTCCCTAAACCTTAACCTAGACCTAGACCTAAACCTAAACCTATAGCCTAAACTCAATTCCCTAAACCTCAACCTAAACCTAAACCTAAACCTATAGCCTAAACTCAATTCCCTAAACCTCAACCTAGACCTAATCCGAAACCTATAACCAAAACCCAAACCGACACCTAAACCTAAACCTAAACCTAAACCTATAGCCCAAACTCAATTCCCTAAACCTCAACCTAAACCTAAACCTAAACCTATAGCCTAAACTCAAATCCCTAAACCTTAACCTAGACCTAGACTTCAACCTAAACCTAAACTTAAACCTATAGCCTAAACTCAAATCCCTAAACCTTAACCTAGACCTAAACCTAAACCTAAACCTATAGCCCAAACTCAATTCCCTAAACCTTAACCTAGACCTAGACCTAAACCTAAACCTATAGCCTAAACTCAATTCCCTAAACCTCAACATAAACCTAAACCTAAACCTATAACCTAAACTCAATTCCCTAAACCTCAACCTAGACCTAATCCTAAACCTAAACCTAAACTAAAATCCCTAAACCTTAACCTATAACCTAACCTAAACCTATAACCAAAACCCAAACCTACACCTAAACCTAAACCTAAACCTCAACCTATAACCTAACCTCAACCTAGACCTAAACTTAAACCTATAGCCTAAACTCAAATCCCTAAACCTTAACCTAGACCTAGACCTAAACCTAAACCTAAACCTATAGCCCAAACTCAATTCCCTAAACCTTAACCTAGACCTAGACCTAAACCTAAACCTATAGCCTAAACTCAATTCCCTAAACCTCAACCTAAACCTAAACCTAAACCTATACCTAAACCTATAACCTAAAATCAATTCCCTAAACCTCAACCTAGACCTAATCCTAAACCTATAACCAAAACCCAAACCGACACCTAAACCTAAACCTAAACCTAAACCTATAACCTAACCTCAACCTAGACCTAAGCTTAAACCTATAGCCCAAACTCAATTCCCTAAACCTTAACCTAGACCCAGACCTAAACCTAAACCTATAGCCTAAACTCAATTCCCTAAACCTCAACCTAAACCTAAACTTAAACCTATAGCCTAAACTCAAATCCCTAAACCTTAACCTAGACCTAGACCTAAACCTAAACCTAAACCTATAGCCCAAACTCAATTCCCTAAACCTCAACCTAAACCTAAACCTAAACCTATAGCCTAAACTCAAATCCCTAAACCTTAACCTAGACCTAGACCTAAACCTAAACTTAAACCTATAGCCTAAACTCAAATCCCTAAACCTTAACCTAGACCTAAACCTAAACCTAAACCTATAGCCCAAACTCAATTCCCTAAACCTTAACCTAGACCTAGACCTAAACCTAAACCTATAGCCTAAACTCAATTCCCTAAACCTCAACCTAAACCTAAACCTAAACCTATAGCCTAAACTCAATTCCCTAAACCTCAACCTAGACCTAATCCGAAACCTATAACCAAAACCCAAACCGACACCTAAACCTAAACCTAAACTTAAACCTATAACCTAACCTCAACCTAGACCTAAGCTTAAACCTATAGCCTAAACTCAAATCCCTAAACCTTAACCTAGACCTAGACTTCAACCTAAACCTAAACTTAAACCTATAGCCTAAACTCAAATCCCTAAACCTTAACCTAGACCTAAACCTAAACCTAAACCTATAGCCCAAACTCAATTCCCTAAACCTTAACCTAGACCTAGACCTAAACCTAAACCTATAGCCTAAACTCAATTCCCTAAACCTCAACCTAAACCTAAACCTAAACCTATAGCCTAACCTCAACCTAGACCTAAACTTAAACCTATAGCCTAAACTCAAATCCCTAAACCTTAACCTAGACCTAGACCTAAACCTAAACCTAAACCTATAGCCCAAACTCAATTCCCTAAACCTTAACCTAGACCTAAACCTAAACCTAAACCTATAGCCTAAACTCAATTCCCTAAACCTCAACCTAGACCTAATCCTAAACCTAAACCTAAACTCAAATCCCTAAACCTTAACCTATAACCTAACCTAAACCTATAACCAAAACCCAAACCGACACCTAAACCTAAACCTAAACCTCAACCTATAACCTAACCTCAACCTAGACCTAAACTTAAACCTATAGCCTAAACTCAAATCCCTAAACCTTAACCTAGACCTAGACCTAAACCTAAACCTAAACCTATAGCCCAAACTCAATTCCCTAAACCTTAACCTAGACCTAGACCTAAACCTAAACCTATAGCCTAAACTCAAATCCCTAAGCCTTAACCTAGACCTAGACCTAAACCTAAACCTATAGCCTAAACTCAATTCCCTAAACCTCAACCTAAACCTAAACCTAAACCTAAAACCTAAACTCAATTCCCTAAACCTCAACCTAGACCTAATCCTAAACCTATAACCAAAACCCAAACCGACACCTAAACCCAAATCTAAACCTAAACCTATAACCTAACCTCAACCTAGACCTAAACTTAAACCTATAGCCTAAACTCAAATCCCTAAACCTTAACCTAGACCTAGACCTAAACCTAAACCTATAGCCTAAACTCAATTCCCTAAACCTCAACCTAAACCTAAACTTAAACCTATAGCCTAAACTCAAATCCCTAAACCTTAACCTAGACCTAGACTTAAACCTAAACATATAGCCTAAACTCAATTCCCTAAACCTCAACCTAAACCTAAACCTAAACCTATAAGCTAAACTCAATTCCCTAATCCTTAACCTAGACCTAATCCTAAACCTATACCTAAACTCAAATCCCTAAACCTTAACCTAGACCTAGACCTTAACCTAAACCTATAGCCTAAACTCAATTCCCTAAACCTCAACCTAAACCTAAACCTAAACCTATAACCTAAACTCAATTCCCTAAACCTAAACCTAAACCTAAACTCAAATCCCTAAACCTTAACATATAACTTAACCTAAATCTATAACCAAAACCCAAACCGACACGTAAACCTAAACCTAAACCTAAACCTATAACCTACACCTAAACTTAAACCTATAGCCTAAACTCAAATCCCTAAACCTTAACCGCTGACCTAGACCTAAACCTAAACCTATAGCCTAAACTCATATCCCTAAACCTTAACCGCTGACCTAGACCTAAACCTAAACCTATAGCCTAAACTCAATTCCCTAAACTTCAACCTAGACCTAATCCTAAACCTATAACCAAAACCCAAACCGACACCTAAACCTAAACCTAAACCTAAACCTAAACCTATAACCTAACCTCAACCTAGACCTAAACTTAAACCTATAGCCTAAACTCAATTCGCTAAACCTTAACCTAGACCTAGACCTAAACCTAAACCTATAGCCTAAACTCAATTCCCTAAACCTCAACCTAAACCTAAACCTAAACCTATAACCTAAACTCAATTCCCTAAACCTCAACCTAGACCTAATCCTAAACCTAAACCTATAACCTAAACTCAATTCCCTAAACCTCAACCTAGACCTAATCCTAAACCTAAACCTAAACTCAATTCCCTAAACCTTAACCTAGACCTAGACCTAAACCTAAACCTATAGCCTAAACTCAATTCCCTAAACCTCAACCTAAACCTAAACCTAAACCTATAGCATAAACTCAATTCCCTAAACCTCAACCTAAACCTAAACCTAAACCTATAGCATAAACTCAATTCCCTAAACCTATAGCCTGAACTCAATTCCCTAAACCTCAACCTAAACCTAATCCTAAACCTAAACCTAAACTCAAATCCCTAAACCTTAACCTATAACCTAACCTAAACCTATAATTATAACCTAAAACTATTTCCAAATCCCAAAACCTATTACCTAAACCTAACATTTCCCTAAACCATAACCCATTCTCAATTCCCTAAGGCTATAACCTATAACCTAAACCTAAACCTAAACATAAACCTAACCTAAACTTATAACCTTTCCTAAAACCTTTAACTTAAACCTAAACTTAAAACCTAAATGTATTCTCAAATTCTTAAACCCAAACCTACACCTAATCCTAATCTCAACTCCCTAACCTAAACCTAAACTTGAAAGCCCAAACCTAAACCCGATCCCGAAGCCGAACCCGATTTTCTAAACCTAAACCTTAACCTGTAATCAAGTTCCCAAAAGTTATAACCTATAACCTAAACCTAAACCTAAACCTAAACCAAAATCTATAACCTAAACCTTAACCTATAACCTAAACTTAATTATAACCTATAGCCTAACCTTAACTTAAACCTATAACCTAAACCTAAACCAAACCTAAACCTATAATCATATGGTGAGACCATTTCTTTTGTGTCAGAATTTCATTCATCTTTGAGTTTTTTTAATTCATTAAGAAAAAAAGTGGTTATACGTGATGCACTTCTTTTCTTGTCTTTCTTTTCTCTAATGGGCATTCTAATTTATGAATGACATGATTTGTAGGATGATGGAATATACGAAGTCTGAAATTCGGTGAAGTCGAGCACATTTCTCTAATGAAGCCAAAGATTTGTATTTTCGGCATTATTGTAATTGTAGTATCTGTATTTGATTGTAATTGTAATTAATTGAATGAAGGATTGTAATTGTAATTGAATGAATGAAGGATTGTAATTGTAATTGAATAAATGAATGATTGTAATTGAATGAATGAATGATTGTGTAATTGAATGAATGAATGAATGATTGTACAGGTGGTATTTGAATGAACAGGTGGTAATTGAATGAACAGGTGATTTAATTTTTCAATGTACAAAATAGCTACGGATATTGACCGTAGCCACTAGTCAAACAGGTGTAGACTTTTTAATTTTGGCATATTGCTACGGACTTTCAGCTACAAATAATATCCGTAGCTGTTAGAAGTTTTTGCTACAGATATAATTGCTATGGATTATATCTGTAGCTATTTACAATATAGCTACGGATTAAATCCGTAGCCAATAATCAGATAGGTATAGCCTTTTAAATTTTGCCCTATTGCTACGGACTTTCAGCTACAAATATATCTATAGCTGTTTATTTTTTTTTTGCTACAGGGGAAAAGGCTACGGACTTAATCCGTAGCCTTAGGTCTATGGCTACGGATTAAATCCGTAGCAATAGGTTCCAGACCTATCGTTATGGTACCTACGACGACGGTCGTGTTACGGACTAGCTACGGACTTAATCCGTAGCCATAGACCTAAGGCTACGGATTAAGTCCGTAGCCTTTACCCGTTTTTTTGGTAGTGGTGAATATTGGGGAGTTATTCTAAGGTATGGGCAAAGGGTTTTCTCTATATTTTCAAGGGAGGGGTTAGTATATTGCCTTGTAATCTTCGTTATTCTTCATAGTAGAAGTTTGCATCCGTGATTTTTTACCCTAGTTTGAAATTTTTTCACATATATCTTATCTTGTGGTTTGTTTGGATTGCTTTGATCTGTTTCTAGTTTATATCTTCTTGTTTATCGTTTGTGGGTGAGACTTGAGATTGGATCTCGATTCACTACGTTGTTGGTTTGCTGCGCAACAACTGGTATCAGAGCTATTGGTTTAGTTTTATTGGGAGTGACGACGGAAGAAGGGAAAACTAGAATTGAGAAGTTTGATGGTTCAAACTTTGCCTTCTGGAAGATGCAGATGGAGGATTATCTGTATCAGAAGGACCTCCATATTCCTCTAGGAGGAAAAGAGAAGAAACCCGAAAATATGACAGATGATGAATGGTTTTTACTGGATAGGAAGGCTTTAGGAATGATCCGACTCTCTATGTCTAAGATTGTCGCCTTCAATATATCCAAGGTAAAAATGACAAAAGAATTAATGGAAGCCCTGACCACCATGTATGAAAAACTCTCTGCGTCCAATAAGGTTCATCTTATGAAACAGCTATTCAACATAAAGATGTCAGATGGTGGGAGCATGGCTGAACATCTAAACGAGTTCAATACAGTCACGAGCTAGTTAGAATCCGTTGGCATTATTTTTAAGGATGAGGTCAGGGCATTATTGATCTTATCCAGTTTGCCAAATAATTCGGATGGTTTGGTGATTGCTGTGAGCAATTTTTCAAGGTCGACAAAGCTGAAATTTGATGATGTGGTCGGTCTAATTCTCAGTGAAGAATATAGAAGAAAGGTATCAGGAATCTTAGAGGATTCAAGAAATGCTCTAAACGTTGAAGGAAGAGGAAGATCGCTGAATAAATGAGGTAATAAACACAGACGTTCTAAGTCGAGGAAGAAGTCCAAGGGACCGAAAGGCAAAGACGGGTATTGGTATTGTGACAAGAAGGGGCATATGAAACGTGATTGCAGGGCGCTCAAGAAACAAGAAGGAATCTTTCAAAGCGGGAAGGATTCAATGAATCTATCTGAGGAGAGTGACACAGAAGCGTTGATCTTGTCTCTTGATGCGATGAATGAGTCTTGGGTTATAGACTCGGGTGCTTCGTTTCATGTCACCTCATGTAAGGAAGTTCTGCGTGATTATGTGTCAGGTGACTTTAGGAGAGTCCACCTGGGTGATTGTTCACACCCCAAGTGCAGGGTTGTGATGTAGTAATAAACTCGGTAAGACCGAGGTCGAATCCATAGGGACTGAAACCTGTACGTTATCTGAAAATAACCAGATCTAGAACTAGGCTAAGATGAAATCTAAACCAATTGTGATTTGAGGAATAATGGTGAAATATTGATCTAAACTTAAAGAATTCAGAGAAAGGGAACTAGGGATTCAGAGGATCCACTTGTAGAGATCAGGGAGATCTTATGCCTGCTTCATGGATATTATACTGAACTTACTTGATATAGTTTTCAAGAGATGAAAGGTATACGAATTAGGTATGATTCCATCACAAATCCATGCCTAAGAGACAAGGTAAACAACAGAACTTAGACCAATCCATAACCAACTAAAAGATGTATGAGTGTTAGGAAGGATTCCATCATCCAACCATGTCTATGAGACGATGGCGAACAACAGGGTTTCCGAACATCAAAATAAAAGGAAAGGAATTATTCAAGCCATCACAGATCTACTGTAATTTAAATCACAATAAACCATTAATGACTAAAAGAATTTCTTAAATCAAAACAAAGTCAATCAGTTCAATTCAAATCAAACCTGTAGAAGCTCCTATCATGCCACAAGCTTCACCTCTTAACCCTAGCTAAGAGGTTTAGCCTAACATAATCATAGGAAAAAGAAGAAAAATAATGAAAAAATACATAAAAAAATTCTAAAACTTCTCTCTCTGCCTCTCTTTCTCTATCTGACGTCCCCTATTCAAGTATACCCTCTTCTCCACGTTTGGAACTCTTTTTATAGCTTTTGGAGTGGTGGAAATCGGATTTGGGAAGCTATCGCACGTGCAGCGAAAGCCTTTTCGCAGCCAAGTTCGGGACTTCATAACTCTCGCGTTCCTTACATTATTTCTGTAAAATAGCGTCTCTTGGAAGTGTTTTGGCTGGCCTACACGATGGACGGTTCAGATCTGCCATATGATCAAAGATGGCGGGCCACAACTGCTTGGAAAGTCCGATTTCACGGACGTGCGTAGCCTTTCGCACGTCCGGCGCTGACGTGATCGGTGGGCCCCACAGAGGTATTTTCTGAGAAATCCACCCCGTCCATTGGATTCAGGACGAAATTTCGATCAAGAATGGGTGGTTTTGAACGTCCATTGACGTGGAATCAGAGAAAAAATCACCCAAACATCAATTTAAACGTTGCAGGGCAGTCCACTTATGGCCTTTGTATCGTGCACGTGTGCTTGCATGGGTCCAAAAGTTTAGCATGGGTTTGAAGAACTCATGGCCCTCTACAAGATGGACAGCTTGGATCATTCACTAGGACAATGTGTGGGGCCCACTGGCGTCCGCAAAACGGACAACGTCCGTCCGTTATACGGCGCTTAAAATGGAAATTTCTGTTTTGGAAGAAGACGCAGGTCAGCGCTGCTGACCCGCCTAAGTTGGTTCGATGCACCGCGGACGTGTATACCTTATATACACACACTGTATAAACGGGGCCCATTGTGATGTTTCTACAAAATCCGATCCATCTATTTATTTCCTCATCTTATTTAAACTGCCAAGACCAAAGTTGAGACAGTTCCAGATATCAGGTAGGCCCAAAATCAACGGTTTATGGGCTGATCTGTCAATTGGGGTACTTCCATAGTGAACCGAGGGCTGAAATTTGATATGTACGGTTAATTTATGGCCCTCAGGCCATGTATGAAGTTTTGAACCAATCAGATGGCGAGAACTATGTGATCTTACATTTTTCACCAATTTCGGGCCTCTTTAATGTGAATGGCTTGATTTCCTCGGATCCCTGGTGTGTAATTCCATCGATCTTGGTCCCCTGGAGTCCGTCCCTTGCCTTGGGTGTCATCAGAGCGTTAAATCCATGGTTTAAGCACCCTTTTTCAGTTCATGCTTGTAAATACACTCTGCATCACAAACACGATTAAATCAAGCTATTAAACGGTATCATGCTTGTAAATCCATGCAATAACTGGGTCTGATATGCAATATTTGACCCTCAACAGTGATGATGAGCCGTGCAATATTATTAGAAAGAGAGACATTCATGTCAATCAGAAAGACGGAACGGTTTTGAAATTGAAGGATGTCAGACATGTACCAAGTTTAAAACATAACTTGATCTCAGTAGGGCAGTTGGCTGATACCGGTAATGTGACGACCTTCACTAGTGATTCCTGGAAGATTACAAAAGGTGCCTTGGTAATATCTTGATGCAAGAAGGAAGGTACTTTGTACATGGCTTCAGGATCGTATAGTTCACTCGTAATCGCATTAACTGGAGTGAATGGGCAGTTATGGCATCAGAGGTTGGGACATATGAGTGAAAAATGGATGAAAGTATTATTGTCAAAAGGAAAGCTACCATGGTTAAAGTCTATTGACTTGGAATTCTACGAGGACTACGTGTATGGCAAGCAGAAGAGGGTAAACTTCAAGAAGACGGGACGCGCTCCAAAGACACATATATTGAATCTTGTATGTGTGGGGACCGACACAGGTATTATCTCTTGGTGGGTCACGTTACTTTGTTTCCTTTATTGATGATACTAGTAGAAAACTGTGGGTCTATTTCTTAAAACAAAAATTTGATGTATTTGATGTATTTAAGAAGTGGAAAGTTATAGTAAAAAACGAGACAGGTAAAACAGTAAAATGTCTCAGATCTAATAATGGGGGAGAGTACTGTGATAAGAGGTTTGAGGAGTATTGTGTAGCAAATGGAATCAAACAACAGAAAATGATTCCAGGGACACTGCAACAGAATGGTGTGGCTAAGCGCATTAACAGGACCATCCTTGAGCGTGCCAAGAGCATGAGGTTACATGTAGGGTTGCCCAAGTTTTTTTGGACAGATGCTGTGAATAATGCATATCTCATCAATAGAAGTCCCTCAACACCATTGGATGGTGGGCTACCAGAAGAAACGTGGACTAGGAAAGAAGCGAACATTGCACATCTCAGAGTGTTCAGTTGCACTTCATATGTTCACATTGATCCAAAGCACAGAAACAAACTGGATGCGAAGTCCAGGAGGTGCACATTTATAAGCTACGGGCAGCATGATTTTGGCTATAAGTTTTAGGATGCAGAAAATAGAAAAATCATCAGAAGCAAGGACGTAGTCTTCAATGAAAAAATAATGCATAAGGACAGTGTGTAGGAAAATAAGGGTAAGAAAAAGGAATTCGTAGAGTTGAAAGGTTACCGGACATTGGTGTTACAATACCACAGGATGATCATACACAGAAGCATTATGAGGTAGAGCCGCATACACCAGTTGTGAGGAGGTCTACTCGGGAGAAAAGACCCACGGTCCGATACTCACCCTCCTTACATTATCTACTGCTGATAGATAATGGTGAACCAGAGTGTTTTGAAGAGGCATTACAGTCAGATACACGGATTAAGTGGAAGCAGGCCATGGATGATGAGATAGACTCTCTTGAGTCTAATCGTACATGTCATTCTACCTAAGGGTAAGAAAGCTCTTCATAACAAGTGGGTTTACAAACTGAAGGAGGAACACGATGGTTTGAAATAGTACAAGGCTAGATTGGTTGTGAAAGGGTTTCAACAAAAGGCAGGTATCGATTTCACTGAAATATTTTCACATGTGGTGAAAATGTCTACGATTCGCATGGTCTTGAGTATAGTGGCTACATAGGACTTACATCTAGAGCAGCTAGATGTTAAGAAAACCTTTATTCATGGGGACCTTGAAGAAGAGATATATATGCATCAACCGACAAGATACGTGGCACCAGAAAAGGAGAACAAGGTGTGCAGATTGAAAAAGAGTCTATATGGCCTGAAGCAGGCCCCGAGGCAGTGGTACAAGAAGTTCGAAAGTTTTATGTCAAGAAACGGTTACAGGAGATGTCATGCTGACTACTGTTGCTATTTGAAGAAGTTTGATACGTCATACATCATCCTTCTTCTGTACGTTAATGACATACTTGTGGCCGGTTCAAGCATGAAAGACATCTCAAATTTCAAAAGATAGCTGTCCAGAGAATTTGCCATGAATGATTTGGGAGCTATAAAAGAAATCCTAGGTATGAGGATAAAGCGTGATAGGAAAAACAAGAAACTGGTTTTGTCACAGATAGAGTACATAGTCAAGGTACTTGATCGATTCAATATGGGAGGTGCTAAGCCAGTTAGCACCTCATTAGTCAACCACTTTAAGCTATCTAAGGAGCAAGGTGCAAAGACACAGGAAGAACGGGAGTATATGGTTAAAGTCTCATACGTGTCAGCTATTGAGAGTCTCGTGCATGCTATGGTGAACACGAGGCCAGACATTACTCAAGTAGTGGGAGTTGTTAGCAGGTTCATGAACAACCCCAGGAAGGAACATTGGGAAGCTGTGAAGTGGATCTTCAGATACCTAGTAGGTACTAAGGATGTAGGGTTGTGCTATAGTGGATCGGAAATCAAGCTACAAGGCTACGTGGATTTAGATTTGGCAGAAGATATCGACAGCAGAAGAAGCACTACAAGTTATGTTTTTTCTCTGGGTAGTGCTGCAGTCAGTTGGGTCTCTCAGTTACAGAAAATAATATCTATCAGTACGACAGAACCAGAATATGTTGCGGCTACAGAAGCATGCAAGGAGATGGTGTGGATGCAAGATTTCATAGAAGAGTTGGGTACAAAGCAAGCAGATTGCAATACACTTGGCTAAGAATTCAGCCTTTCATTCAAGGACCAAGCATATTGTCATCAGATATCACTTCATACGTTCGTTACTGAAAGATGGATTAATTGCTCTGGAGAATATTCATACAAGTGAAAATCCTACGGATATGTTGACCAAGGCAGTCACACGAGAGAAGCTGAAGCTCTGTTCAGCTTTGATTGGTCTTCGGGCTTGAAGACAGGGAGGTGGTGCACTCCGGATGAAGAAGACAAAGTTTTATGGCAATGTATCTCCAAGTGAAAATTTGTTGAGATGTAGAGCCACATTTGGGGGCCGCACGACCGGTCGTAGGCCCTGCTCGACCAGTCGTGGCCCCTGCTCGACCAGTCGTGGACTGGCACTATTTAAAGTCCAACGAGCATAAGTTTTTTGGTTATGAGGTGCTCGACCGGTCGTGGCCCATGCTCGACCGATCACGGTTACAAAGATTCGTTTCCGAATCTGATACGGACTGTGGATTTTTGAGTCGCCTTTCGCAAGGGTACGAAAGGGAAGTTGTCAAAACTATAAATTGGGATCCCTAAGGCTATTCTAGGGTGAAGGTGAATATTGGGGAGTTATTTTAAGGTGTGGAAGTTTGCATCCGTGATTTTTTTACCCTAGTTTGAGATTTTTCCACATATATCTTGTCTTGTGGTTTGTTTGGATTGTTTTGATCTGTTTCTAGTTTATATTTCTTCTTGTTTATCGTTTATGGGTGAGACTTGAGATTGGATCTCGATTCACTGCGTTGTTGGCGTGCTGCATAACAACAAGATGGTGAGGCCATCCTAAAGGAACAATCCTTTAACATATAGCAAATGGAAAGTGATATGCATCAGAAAGGGGTTTGCTAGCAAGGGCACCTAACGGAATGTATTTATGAAAGTCGGCCCAATATTTTAGCCCTAAACCTAACATAAAATGGTACATGCAATAGGCGAATTCGACGAAAACATCAAGGTACAGCCAAAATGCTGCACTTCCCACACCCTACTACCAACATTGTACGCACATATAAAATAGAATGTAGCTATAAAAAAGAAAAGCCATATAAAAACTCCATATATTTCTCCCCTTTAAGGCAAACTTTTGCAATTGGAAAGGAGAATGAAAATACTAAGCAATTTATTATTACTATTTAAATACTTCAAATAAAAAGATTTTGTTATACATGTTTTTCTAAACGGGTGGGAGTGATGTTTTTCAAAATCAATCTCGGTACCCACCCCTGGTCAATGAGAATCTTTTTAACTGAATCTTGACCTTTTATTACATTTCATTTACGCATCTCTTATGTCTGCCACAGCTAATTGGGACCGTACTCCCACTGAAAGTATTGTTTCGGATTTGGTGCACGTGTAACGTAGGGGCTAACCCGTAATTACGAGATGATATTCAACCACCAATTCCCCCTGACTGAAGGGAAGCTGCTGGGGCCTGAAACACTTGTAGCCATTTGCAGAAACGACAAGGGTTGCTGAAAGGTATATCTAGCCAGCTATCCTACTTTAATAGCATATGGGAGGTCTCTACACGCGATGTTTCCCACGAATGCAACACGTTTAAAGTTTTAAGAATTAGTAAGAGAGAGGCCCACCCATTCAACGGATGGTATCCGTCAAATCATTTTGAAATTGGACAGCTGGTTTCACATTGCGTCATCACAGAATGTCCTTTCGTCGTCCCTTTCTGCCTGCTGATAACCCCCTCATTCAACGGTTATTAGTAACTCTGATATCCTGGATACATGCCTAACCATATCATCAGTCTTAACCACTCATTCTTCAGCCCTCTCTTCACAGGCCATTTTTTATTTTTATTTTTATTATTTTTTAAACGCTGACTGTATGATCTAATAGATAAACGGTCTAGATTATGCAAATATAAGCCATTGTTGCCGTGAATAAAAGATACGATAGCAGACATAAGTGAGAGCATGAAAATAAAGAATCTTCTTGAGTTAATGACGGGGGACTCATTCGAGGTAGCCGTACAAATATAAGAATCTAAGCGACGAAAAAAAAGTCGGTCCGTTGATCAGTGCCGTCAAACTTGCACGAGAAAAATGGGCGGTTCAGGAAAAAAATCTAACGGTCTGGTTTCAATTGTACATGCGTGGCTTTAATTATTGGTGTTGTACGTATATTCATGGTGTGCACTACCTGATGAACGGTTCAGATCTCTGCACGTATACTGGCCATCATGTAATCGCCATCCCTGAAGAAAGTCTTCTCGGAGGGAAGCGGATTGGCTGGTGTACCTCACAACAGCTATATAACTGCTGTATTGACGTCAATAAGTTATGTGGGTCTGATGACATGGTATGTGTTATATCCAAACCGTCCATCCATTTGGCGAGCTATTCTTAAGGCTTGAGATGAAAAGTAAGACAGATATAACTATCAATTGGACCACACTGCAAAAATCAGTGGGGGATTGAACGTGTACCATTGAAATCCTTTTTTGGGTCACAGAAGTTTTGGATCAATATGAAATTTTTTTTCCGTCTTCATTTAGGTAATTTTGACCTTATGAACATATTAGATGTAAAATAAATGTTATGGTGGTACCTAAAAATTGTTTAACAGTGAAAATCATTATCTCTACTGCTATTTATGTTTGGTGCAGATGAACTTCGGATATAATTCAGTTTTTGGATAATACTCTAAAATGATCTGTAAAAATATATGAACAGTATAGATATAACAAATACATCACTGCGGGGCCATGTAGCTTTGATCTCCTTTGAACCGTTCGTACAACTCAGCCAATCCGCTTCCTTTTCGGAGATGCACGACACTATATTTGAAATCTTATCCGGACAGGCATGCACAGTGAAAAAGTACAGGCCGCTTTATAAATAACGAGGCTCGGACGTGTGCGCACCGCGTGCGCGTACCAACAGCAATGCATGCCCACCACAACTAAAAAAGAAGAGAGCATTCCGAACACTCCCAAAAATCAAAACCAAACCAAATCAGCTTCTGTTTTCATCACTCCTCACTCAACACTACAGCTACTATCACTTTCCACTTACTATGGAAACCTTCTTCAGCTGTGATTATGATTTCTACCCATGTTATGCTTCCGACAATTCCTCGACGTCCATCAGCAGCACCCGTCTCACCATCTCGGATGAGGAAGTATACTCCACCGTGGCAACTAGTGGCCCGAAGCGACGGGCCGGGCGGAAGAAGCTCCATGAGACACGGCATCCCGTCTATAACGGCGTCAGGCGGAGGAATGGGGGAAAATGGGTATGCGAGGTGCGCGAGCCAAACAAGAAGTCCCGTATATGGCTTGGGACATTTCCGACGGCTGAGATGGCCGCTCGGGCTCATGACGTTGCTGCGATGGCTCTCAGGGGACGAAGGGCATGCCTCAATTTCGCTGATTCCGCATGGCGTTTGCCTGTGCCAACGTCCAGCAGTGCTAAGGACATAAAGAAGGCTGCTGCAGAGGCTGCGGAAGCTTTCCGGCCATCTGAATCTGACAATGCTTCTAATGATGATGTTGATATAAACCCGGCGAGTCTGACGCTCTCGCCCGAGAATGTGGTATACATGGATGAGGAGGCGGTCTTCAGCATGCCAGGATTGCTTGCAAGCATGGCAGAGGGACTGCTGCTATCTCCACCTCCATTCCTTGGAGGTGGGTCCCAATGGGATGACGTGGAGATTGAATTTGACGTGTCATTGTGGAGCTACTCAATTTGAGTGCAGTCTTGTTGTTGTGTTCGTTTAGGACAAGGGCCCACTCTCTATTCTTTTTTTATTTTACTGGCCGGGGCCCAACTATACCAAGTAGCCTTGAATTTGAAGTATGAGGTGTATATTAGACAAAACCCTTTATTTTCCACGAATGTGGGGCCAAAAGACCCCATGGCATGTGAGATATGTAATCATTACATCAACTTCTTTTCTTTTCTTTTAAGAAAGAAGAGACATTATATATCGACTAACTAACTTTTTTCTCACTAGTAGCAAGTTGCCAGTCTTTACAAGATTGCCCACATCGAATTTACATCAGAATGGCCTAATACAAATCACACGCACCGTAATTTCATTATAAGCACACCTCGCATGTGGGCTCCACCTCATTCATACAATTGATGTAGCTGGTTTAAGATGGATGGAATATCTGTCGGGAGGGCCAAAGCTACACTTTTTACACTGTATACCTGACACTGATTTCATAATTAGGATAGTGAAACATGTTGGGGGCAAAAATACAAGTCCGAAGATTCGGACTTAATGCCTCGGGACTCGGACTTAATACCTCGGGTCACCGAAGGATGTGTCAAATCCGAGGCATGGTTCGCTAAACCGAGACAATGGTTGAGTCGGTTCGGACGACTTATCAGCGTTCCGGGCATGTGTCGGGCGGACCACCTTGCAAGACCGACTGTCGCTAGGTCAGATCTCATCCCGAATATCTTGGGATAAGATCTCCGACCCCGAAGCTCACGGGATCGGATGACGGCTCAAGACGGGCACGATCCTACCTCCGTGATCCCAGGAGAAGATCCCGCGCTAAATATCAGGAGGACCCCAGCAGCTATAAAAGGAGGACCCCTGTCACCTTGAGAGGTACGAAACAAATTCCCTCTAAAAACCTTTCAATACTTTGAGACCCCGAGTCCAGGCCTGACTTTGGCATCGGAGGGTCCCCTGCTCAAGCCAGGGTCTCCTTTGTCCTCTTCCTGTGCAGGCATACAAGGGTTCAGGAGGACGAACCAGATACATTGCATCAACAGTTTGGCGCCGTCTGTGGGAACCGTGCAAGAAAGCCATCTCGTATCACTATATTGATTCCAATGGTGATGACTAGAAGGACGGTCCCAGAGGAAGATTTAAATGAGATTGAAGGACCGGTGGGTCCAGTCGCGGCCCCCGCGGCCCAGAACCCACCTAACAACCGCCAACGAGGAGCGACCCGGACAAGCAACAATCAGCGGGATCGCGACGATGGACGGTTGGATAAGGAGGTTCAAGAAATTCGGTCTGATATGAATATGATGAAGCAGATGCTGGAACGAATGTATCAGCAACAAATGCAGCCGCTCCCTCATCCTCAAGGGGAGACGGCACGGGCTCCGGCTACGGCTACGGCGGTTGATCCTCAACCTCCCGCGCCGCAGTCTGTCCGCCCAAGCCAACCCCAAGGCGGATCAGAACCATCTCCGGCGCAGTCAGCCCCCCGACTGATCTTCGGCACGAAATAGAGCGAAGAAGGCGCAATCGCCCTTCCATGGAAGGCACGGTAGAAAGCAGCGAACCTTGGAAAGCCGACATTCAAAATTTCAAAAAAGAAGTGCGGGAAGAAATGGCAAAAGAGATGGCGGACATAAAGCACGGCCGGAATGTATATTCAACCGGGTCCGAAGCGAAGGCCTCCCCCTTTGTAGACTCGGTACTGAAGGCCCGATTGCCCGAGAGGTTTCGATTACCTCAAATCACTCCTTTCACCGGCAAGACCGACCAGACCGAGCATATCGAGTGCTTCAGAACCTATATGGAACTTCACGATGCCTCGGATGCAGTAATGTGTCGGGCCTTTTCTCTTACATTGACTGATGTAGCTCGACTGTGGTTCAAACAGTTGAAACCAAAGTCCATCAGTTCATTCGTTGAGCTGAGCGACGCCTTCCTCACCAACTTCATCGGCGGAAAGAAGAAATTAAAGCCCCCTGCACATCTGAATAACGTAGTTCAGAAGCAGGGAGAGCTACTAAAAGATTACATCAAGCGTTTTAATTTCGAATCCCTTCAAGTTCGAAAACATTCGGAAGAAACGGCCCTCAATGCGCTCATGCAAGGAGTTCGGGATAAGCCATTCCTGGCATCTCTAGACAAAACTCCGCCCGATACTCTCGCAGAGTTTATGGCACGATCCGATAAAGATGCCAACGCCGAGAAAGCACGATTCTGCGTGAAACTAAAACCTTGGCCAAAGAGTCGGCCAAAAAGAAAGCCGACCGGAGGGAGGAAACGCAAAGAGGATCAAGCGCGTGACGAGCGAAGGTCGGAAAACGGCCGGATCGAAGATTTTCCACATATACTCCCCGGAATAAGACTCGGGAAGAGGTATTGATGGAAATAAAAATCGAAGGCTTTGTTAGGGCCCAGTAAGCTCAGGAGTAATCCTAATCGGCGGGACAAGGATAAGTACTGCCATTATCACCGCGATCACGGGCATAACACAAGTGATTGCCGTCACTTAAAAGAAGAGATCGAACGACTCATAAAAGACGGCCGACTCAGAGAACATATGGTCAAAGCTGGGGCAGCTGAGGCGCGCCCGACCGAGAGTCAGCCCATGGAAGAAATCCGGACGATTATCGGCGGTCCACAATGTGGGGGCGACTCAAACAACGCGCGAAGGAATCATGCACGAAAACTTAGTCAGCCTCAGTCCGAGCTCATGATTATTGATCGGCCATCAAAGGAAAAGAAAAGAGAAAAATATTGCATATCGTTCACTGAGGAAGACGCCCGAGGTATCCATCACCCCCACGATGATGCGTTGATCGTCTCCTTGGCGATCGCTAACCGAAAAGTGTTCCGAATACTCGTCGATACAGGATCATCTGCAGACGTATTGTTTACTGGGGCGTTCGACAAAATGGGGATCGAACGATCCGCGTTACGCCCGGTTCGGACCCCATTGATCGGTTTTTCCGGAGGACAGGTACTGCCCGAGGGGACTGTCTCATTACCACTCACTGCTGGCAATGCCCCACATCAGACGACGATGATGGTTGACTTCCTGGTCGTCGATCAACCCTCGGTATACAACGCGATACTCGGCCGACCTTCATTGAGTCTCCTCCAGGCCGTGGTATCCACATACCATCTTACAATGAAATTCCCGACCGAGTCAGGAGTCGGAATTGTTAAAGGAGACCAACAAGACGCGAGGCGATGTTACATGATAGCCGTAAAAGGAGCCGCCGACAAGAATCCGACCAACATATTAACAATCGAATCATTGGACCCTCGGGGCGAGAATTATGAACGAGGACAGCCGGTCGAAGATCTTGTCTCAATCCCCTTAGTCGAAACAGATGAATCCAAGACAGTACGAATTGGCTCATCTCTGCAATCCCCTTTGAGAGAAAAGCTGATCGCCCTGCTCCGAAGGCACGCCGACGTATTTGCTTGGAGTCATGAAGATATGCAAGGGATCGACCCCTCCGTGGTGACTCACCGACTTAACGTCGATCCGTCATATCGACCGATCCGACAGAAGCGACGACCGCTCGGCCCCGAACGATACGCCATCATTGAGAAAGAAGTCAACAAACTACTCCAGGCTAATTTCATAGAAGAAATACACTATCCAGAGTGGGTCGCGAATGTCGTGCTTGTAAAGAAGTCCAACGGGAAGTGGCGAGTCTGTATTGACTATACCGACTTAAATAAAGCCTGCCCCAAAGATAGCTTTCCGCTTCCGAGGATAGACCAGCTAGTAGATAGTACGGCCGGACATGAGCTCCTTAGCTTCATGGATGCATATTCGGGATATAATCAAATTGTAATGCATCAAACAGATAAATCAAAAACTACCTTTGTCACCGACAAAGGCCTTTATTGTTACCGAGTGATGCCGTTTGGTCTGAAGAATGCCGGCGCAACTTATCAAAGGTTAGTTAACAAAATCTTTGCTCGGCTTATAGGCCGAACCATGGAAGTATACATCGACGACATGCTCGTCAAAAGCATACACGCGGCAGATCATGTGAATGATTTGGAAGAAATGTTTCTAATCCTGCGGAAGTTCCGGATGAAGCTAAATCCAAGTAAATGTGCTTTTGGAGTAGGCTCCGGAAAATTCCTCGGTTTCTTGGTCAGTCAGCGAGGGATAGAGGCAAACCCTGAGAAGATAAAGGCTCTGATTGATATGAAATCCCCCAAAACCATTAAGGACGTCCAAAGGTTGGCCGGACGAGTCGCAGCACTTAATGTTCCTGTCCAGAGCAACGGATAAATGTCTCCCTTTCTTCAAACAATTGAAAGGAAGACAAGCGATGGGTTGGACGGAAGAGTGTGAAGCGGCATTCTAGCAATTAAAATCATATCTCGGTTCGCACCACTCTTATCAAAACCCGAACCGGGGGAGTCGTTGCTCCTCTACCTAGCCGTGTCCGAGGCCGGTTAGCTCGGCTTTGATACGAGAATCAGAAGGAAAGCAACTGCCGGTTTCAGCAAAGCGTTATTGCCAGCAGAAACGAGATACCCAAGCTTGGAAAAAGTGGCCTTGGCTTTAATAACTTCCTCTCGGCGACTTAGGCCGTATTTCCATGCCCACACCATCATTGTAATGACCGACCTTCCGCTTCGCCAGGTACTGCAGAAACCAGAAACTTCCGGCCGACTCACCAAATGGGCTATCGAGCTGAGTGAGTTTGATATTCAATACCGACCAAAGGCAGCAATCAAAGGGCAAGCCGTAGCTGATTTTATCGCCGAGGGAACGTCTTCAACCGAACTTTCAGTAAATGATACACTGAAGGACGGTGCAGTTCCGACCTCAACCGTTCCCCCTTGCCCTATTCCGTGGAATCTGTATGTCGACGGTTCTTCCAACTCGAAGGCCAGTGGGGCTGGGGTTGTGCTGGAAACCCCCGATCACACCTATATACAGTATGCCTTACGACTTGGATTCCAAGCGTCGAACAATACGGCGGAATACGAAGCGTTGTTACTCGGCCTCCGACTCGCCGCTAGCATGGAAGTCACGCACCTAAGTGTTTTCAGCGACTCTCAGTTGGTTGTTAACCAAGTTACCGGTGTATACCAGACACGGAAAGACCGGCTAAGGGCTTACATGGAGAAAGCGAAAGAACTTATCAACGGATTTCAATTCTGTCGTGTGACTCGGATCCCTCGCACGGAAAACAACAAAGCCGATTTGCTAGCGAAGCTCGCCTCAGCCAAAGAAGATGAAATACCCAGGTCCGTCCCTGTCGAATACGTTGACAAGCCAAGCATAGATGAGCCGATTAGCAAGGCCGTCAATACAATCGACTCGGAACCTTCCTGGATTGATCCAATCCGCCAATACCTTGACGAAGGAAAATTGCCCGATGATCGTGCCGAGGCTCGACGAATTAAGATTCGAGCCTCCCGTTATACCATATTCAACGGAACCCTCTACAAGAAAGGTTACTACGCCCCGTTGCTGCGGTGCCTCAAACCCAGCGAGGCAAACTATGTGTTGCGGGAAATTCATGAAGGAATCTGCGGAAACCACTCTGGAGGGCGATCCCTCGCCTACAAGGTCCTACGACAGGGATACTACTGGCCCACTATCCAACACGACGCTCGCGAGCTCGTTCAAAAATGCGACAGATGCCAACGGTTCGCGGCAATTCCGAGGCAAGCACCCGAAGCACTAACGCCGATGACCGGTCCCTGGCCTTTCGCACAGTGGGGCGTCGACATCATAGGACCGCTCCCTATGGGAAAAGGTCAGACCAAATTTGCTGTGGTAGCGGTGGACTATTTCACGAAGTGGGTCGAGGCAGAACCATTAGCTAAAATAACCGAGCAGAAGATCACCGAATTTGTATGGAAAAACATTATCTGCCGATTCGGGGTACCCCGTACCATTGTTACAGACAACGGAAGGCAATTTGATAACAGAAGCTTTCGCGGGATGTGCGACAACCTCGGAATCAGAAACGCTTACTCTTCGCCTCATCATCCTCAAACCAACGGACAAGTTGAAGCGGTTAATAAGATTATCAAGCAACATCTTCGGACCAAGCTTGGCCGAGCCAAAGGAGCGTGGGCCGAAGAGCTCCCGAAAATTCTTTGGGCCTACCGAACCACCGCTCGAATAGCCACGGGGGAGACTCCATTTTCACTAGCCTATGGCTCGGAAGCCGTCACTCCCGTTGAAATCGGATTACCTTCGGCTCGGATCACCACATTCAATGCAGAAGCAAACGAAGAACTCCTTGCACTCGGACTTGACCTTCTGGACGAACAAAGAGAAGTGGCACGGCTGCGCACGGAGGCGCGGCAGCGACAAGTGGCTCGGTTCTACAATACCCGAGTTAGGATTAGAAGATTTCGAATGGGGGATATGGTTCTTCGAAAAGTGTTTTCTAACACCAAGGAATTTGGTTCGGGTACACTGGGACCCAACTGGGAAGGACCCTACATCGTCTCGGGCACCATTAGACCGGGAACGTATCAGCTAGAAGACCTAAACGGACAACCGTTGCCCCACCCTTGGAACGCTGAACACCTCAAAGTCTACTATCCCTAGTTCTGTCTTCAACGATTAAAGACTCTGAACTAAGAAAGGATAAAGCCAAGTCGAATAAGTAAAGATAGGCGTTTCTCTTTCATTCATCAAAACATATGTAAGTACAAAGCAAGCGATTACATCAAAGCAAAAAAAATAAATATATGTCCAAGGGCCCCGGTAACGGTCCTCATGCACCGGCCTCGTCCCCAGCAGTATCTTCAGCAGTGGCGTCCGGGTTCTCGGATCCCGAGGCTGCTCCACCCTCGATTTCTGAAAGGTCAAGGTAAGGGAAGGATTTCTTTATGTCCTTGACGCATTCCAGATATCCGCTTTGGAACAAGCGGTCCCTTTCATCCTCGAACTCCGCCGACTCAAGGAATGCTTGGACGGCTTGGTCCCTAGCCTTCTCAGCCTCCCGAGTCTTCTCGACGGCCTGATATGCCTCGCCGCCTCAAGCTTAGCCGAGCTAAGTCATCCGCACACGAAGCATGGATCGCTGTAACTCGCCGATTCTCCTCTTGACTTTGGAGAGTCGAGCTGCCTCGAGCGACCTCGCCTTCGCCGTCCGGGGCTCTTACGGAGGAAGCCGCCTCGCCTCGCGTCTTGGCAGCTTTCCGGCAAGGGAGGCCTCGCTGTCGGGGACGCCGACCGGATCTCGGCCTCCTCGCGTCGACCTTCGGCCTCAGACAGACCTGCAGCCGATGAGTTGAGGATAGCTCCTTGTTGGCCTTGATTAAGCAAGGAGCGAGTTCAAAAAGCATCCGGGCAGCGTGGCTGACGGTCTGTGATTTTCACGAACTCTCTTTCACACCCGCGGGCCAGGGCCCAAGGAACCATCCCCGACACCACTTGCTGTAGGATTGACGGCCCCTCCTGGTCCGTCTCCTCCCCTCGGGAGGACGCGGTCCTCGTCTCTCCCTCCCCTCGGGAGGACGCGGCCCCGGCCTCTTCTTCCCGACTCGGCACAGCCGTCTCAACGCGTGCCGAGTCAAGTGCCGCCGAGCCGAAGCAGCAATCGCCGTCTCTTCCGCCCTTTCGTCCGGGTCGGGAATCACGACGACGGAAGGGGCAGAGCTCACTGGCTCTTTCTCCTTCCGCAGCACCCTTTGCCTCTTCGGCCGAGGTTCCGAAAGAAGAATTGAGCTGAGGAGCCTTCAACTTCGTGATTGGCCTAAGGGCGGGCGAGCACCAGTCATCTCCGGTTCGGGGACAACCCTAAGGTTGGGACGAGCTTGAGCATTTGTAAAAAAAAAAAAAGAGAATAAGTTATGGCGAAGTAAGTCGGGGAAATTGAAAATCCAAGATTCATTCTCATAACATAAAATCCATCCACCTGCAAGGTGAAGGCGCTCCGGCTGTAGAAGCACCTTCCAAGACCTATCCCTCGGATCCAACGACCTCAACTCTTTAATCCGAGCCGAGGCAGTGGTGCCGAGCTTCGACCTCTTCTTTGGAATATCTGCCGAACACAAGCTCCTCAGACTCAGAATATTTACAAAAACAAAAAATTTTAAGGGGGCGAGAGGGAGAGAAGACCCAAGCACCTGCTCTTTGAAACGCCCGAGGGACACGAGCCTCGTAGGACTCGGATTCATCCGTCTCCCAACGACCACATGCCCAAAACCAACGCTCTCTCCAGTGTTTGTTGGAAGTGGGAGGGTCGGTTATCAGGGAACCGCCTCCGCCTCGCCAAGCAGCGAAGACGTAGAAGCCAGGGTAGTTCGGATTTACCCGCACTTGGTACAGGTGGAGAAACTCGTCGACTGTGAGCGGTGGCTGTTCCATCTCAGCCCACAACACCGCACATCCGAGTAAGTTCCTCCACCCATTCGGGACTATCTGCCCGGGGCAATCTTTATGCGAGACAAAACTCCCCGGACTATGGTCTGAAGGGGCAGACGCAAGCCGCATTGCATCGACACTTGGTAAATCGCGACTGCCCCGGCCGGAGGGTGATCCGGCAAGTCATTCGGACGGGGGAGATAGGTGATGACCGACTCGGGAATATGGTACCCGACTCGGATTCTGTCCAAGTCCGTCTCAGTCAAGACCGAGGGAACCGGACCGCTTAAATCTTCCCCCGATCCTTCTTCTTGAGATTCGGCCTGCGCCGACTCCCAACAGGAGCAAGATCAGGGGTTCCTTCGGTGATTAAAATTTCATCTTCTTCCTCCTCATCCTCCTCCATGTCCCTTGGCAAGTCAGGCCGTCCCGGGCGGGTTACTAGAGACGACCCGCCCCGAGCAGGAACGACGGAAGCTGGACGCTCCGCCGAGCTTCGGTGACTCTCTCCGGTAGACAAGCAGTGTTGGCGTCCACTGCTATCTCCGTCAGTAAGGAAGGCGATTCCGCAACGTTCCAAAAACGTTGCGCTTCGCCTTCGTCTCCAGAAGCTCCCCCTGAGGACTTTGAGAACTCCTATCCGCCATTATTACCTAATAAAGAGGAAGGAGAAACTCACCGGAGGGAGAAGGGAAAACGGAAATGGCGGAAAGAGGCACCGACGGTTAAGAGAAAGGAAAGGAAGGAGATGAAAGGCTATGCGAACCCCAAAGAAAATGCGGAGCGGGAATGGCAAGAGCAGTAAAAGTTTAAAGTGCGGGGCCCCTGACGTTATATAAGGTCGCCATACGGCGGAGACAATTAATGGGGAAATGATTCGACGCCTGCATCGATTCCCTCACTCGACACGTGGCGCACGTCGACTGGCGACAATAATACCTTTGCTACGTGTCCAATCTTCGTTGGCGGGATGTGTGATTTGACGGCTGACGGCGCATGCGATGTCAGAAGCTGAACCGTCCCCCATCAAAGGCCTCATGGAATGCATTTAATGACCACGACTCATCTCGGACTAAGTTACGAACCGACTCCAAACTCGCTACTCCTCAGTGTCATATGAAGCACATAGCTCAAATGACTCTTGTTGGGGGCAAAAATACAAGTCCGAAGATTCGGACTTAATGCCTCGGGACTCGGACTTAATACCTCGGGTCACCGAAGGATGTGTCAAATCCGAGGCATGGTTCGCTAAACCGAGACAATGGTTGAGTCGGTTCGGACGACTTATCAGCGTTCCGGGCATGTGTCGGGTGGACCACCTTGCAAGACCGACCGTCGCTAGGTCAGATCTCATCCCGGATATCTTGGGATAAGATCTCCGACCCCGAAGCTCACGGGATCGGATGACGGCTCAAGACGGGCACGATCCTACCTCCGTGATCCCAGGAGAAGATCCCGCGCTAAATATCAGGAGGACCCCAGCAGCTATAAAAGGAGGACCCCTGTCACCTTGAGAGGTACGAAACAAATTCCCTCTAAAAACCTTTCAATACTTTGAGACCCCGAGTCCAGGCCTGACTTTGGCATCGGAGGGTCCCCTGCTCAAGCCAGGGTCTCCTTTGTCCTCTTCCTGTGCAGGCATACAAGGGTTCAGGAGGACGAACCAGATACATTGCATCAACAAAACACATACGTACATAATGATATTTGTTATGGGAAAATATGATCCCATCACATTTAAGGACAGCTCGGCGCAGCCACTTCAAGAACAGCTCAGCTTGATCACCTTTGTGGTCCGGTCAGTTTGACGAACTAATGTTCCCAAGGCACTTTAACCAGGAGAATTGGCATGTGGATTGCATACATAACCCTCGGTAAGTAGGTTGAGGTCTCAAGTTTGTGGCCGATCGAATTCACCAGAAATTGGATGACCTAACGGGGCTAAGAGGACACTGAGTATGGCTAGATCCAACGAAAGATCAGTTCCTAGCCATAGTTTAGACCGATTTGCTCACGTCTAGGTCGACTAGGGTCATCCCTGACCAAGCAACGGAGCCCAGTTATGGAAAGCTCAGTCCGAGTTGTTCTTGGCTTAGGTCGTCTTTCTTCGATGGAGCTCGGCTAGGGTCATCTTTCCTGGACCAGGAGGGCTCAGCCAGATCAGCCAGGCGCAAGATCCCTTCACAGTAATGTACAACAGGAGTGACGCCCGAATGCACGATCTTAGGATAACCAACAACATCACCAATCGCGCACATCTCGCCTAATAGCTGAGATCGTGCTGAGAATGACAGGCCACCACACCCTATAAACATTATATATAAGGAACTCACCCGCTGGGAGAGGTACGCAAAATCTCTTACCTGAAACTCCTCTACACTATTAGACCCAGATTTTAGGCCTGACTTTGGCATCGGATAGTCAGGTTCTCCTTTATTCTTCTCTTGTGTAGGTGCTCGGAGCTTGGTGAGGGTGAACCAGATTTTCTCATCAACGTCTCCTTTGTTCTTCTCCTATGCAGGTGCTCAGAGCCCGATGAGGGTGAACCAGATTTTCTCATCAACAGTATTAATTAGAAAAACTACAAACTAGAACTGGGGTTAGTCACATACCTTAAACCATGCCAAACTGGAAACTTCTCTAATCGGCTAGACTTGATAATGAATTGCTTCGATCTTTGATCCCAAGTCTCAATGAGGTAGATGAGCTTGGCTTACTTTCTCCTTAATTCTTCCTCAAGTGTATACAGTAGATTGGTAGCTCCACATGTTTTGAGCTTGGATAAAGATACCAATGAATTTTTCTTATTTACAGTTTAGTTATCCTCTTTCATCTTAGAAATCAAGTCTTCCTTGAACTTTTCTTTTCTGCACATGTTAGCTAATTGTAATGTAAAGTTTGCTATATATTTTGATTTAACTTTAAAACTTAAGAGCCTAAGTTTAAAAAAGCAAAAAAATAAAAAACAAAAAACAAAACAAAACAAAACGAAAGCTAAAGTGGCATATGCACATGTGTAAATGAGTGTGTGTGCGTGTGAGCCACCGTACAACAAACAATAAAAATGATGGCGCTTGCATTTTGCCATGCCAACTCTGTCAAGCATAAAAACACAATTCCTCTCCAGCTAATTTAAAAATTACAAGGAGTACAAATAAAAGATAGCGTGCGGGTTGAACTAGCAAAAACAGGAAGGTTAATTGACTTCATGGATTGAGCTAGCATCTTCTAGTGATAAAGTCCGGTGGAAGGCAGTCTCTCAATGGTCTTTGGAAGAAGCATGTTGATTAAATGTCATACATTTTTTTCTCATTACCATAAGTCTAGGCAACAGGGCCAATGGCTTTGAAGCTGGAGGCTGGTTTTGGTGAGCTGAAAAGCCAACTTCCAATTTATCTCCATAAGGTTAAGCTTTGAAGCTGGAGGATGGGTTTTGGTTAGGTGAAAAGCCAACTTCCAAACTCTATTTAATCACCGTAAGGTTCATCTTTGAAGCAGCTGCTTTTTGGAGGGTTTTTTTTTTTTTTTTTTTTACTAAGGGTTATGTGGAGAAGACTGAGTTTTTCAGGTGGGCCTCACAAAAAAGGGGCAAGGACCTCACCTATCCTTTAGCTCTAACTAAAAATCCATAGATTTAAATAAAGAGTAAACCATCTGCAGCCTCAGCCCAACCTGACAGTGCCTAGTCCCACCCTGTCAAGGAAAAATAAGCCCCGAGCAACTTTTTTGCACTTTGTTTCAGCTGAAAAGCCAGCTTCAAAACTCAAGGCAAAGTGTCACCATAAGCCATGCCGGGACCTACTGTCCTCTTCATCGCCCCTCATAAATCCGTACCCACCTAAATGTCAGGCATCCCTATGAAGTTAATCTCATGTATAAAATCAATTTTTGCATTATCATATTGATTACTATATATCTATATGGAGCATTTATTCAATCTTTTTCAGGCTGATACAGCCATAGGTTTCAGTTGATACTTTAAACGCTAACCTAGAATTAACTAATACATGTGCTCTCGTATAGTACCCAATGAATCATCTCCGTGCTCTGCCTTGGATCCTCAATGTGTTGGGACTAAGGTGTCGTCGGATAAATTGAAAAATAAGCTCTGCAAATTAATTTTAAGTAGCGGAAACTTAAATTCTTGAATTATAATTTTAAAATAATTTCAGATAAGCGCTTTTTTTAGTAAAAGTTAATTTAAGCATAATAAGTTGAATTTGCCTAGCAATATGAATCAGTGAAAATCAATGAAAATTTAAGTGAAAAGTGCTAAAATTGAGTTTTATCAAATGGCCCATATCAAAGAAAAGTAACTTGCCGAACAGAAATACTGACTGGGCCAGATATCTCGAGAATCCTCCTCAACGGAGTCTTCTATGCGACCCATCAGCAACTTAGGACCTTGCCCATTTGAGTAATTACTGCAATATGATTCATCCCTAAGAGGTCCATTATTTTAGCGGTCAAGATATGGTGCACGTGTACAGCAGAGGAGCCAGCACTTAGTTGCGGTACGGATGCCCACCAATCCATCATATCCACGAAGCTGCAGTGGCTTATGAAGACCGCATCCCACGGATGAGGGATGGCATGCACTAATTCCTACATAACTAGTCATCAATGCAAAATTCCTGTGGTGGTCCTTCTGGGAAAGTCTGTGCACGTGGTGCTTCCTTCGTATGCAACTGACGCGAATTGCCTACTGACCCTGTCAGTAGATAGAAGCCACTGGATGGAGCTCTGTGGGCCCACCACAATATATGTGCATGTGGACCGCACTGTAGAAAACGATGGTAGTTGAAGGCCCACCTTTAAAACTTCCTCTGGGGACCGCTAAAATTTTGGAAGAAGCTGGTTTTCCCTTCATCTAGGTATATGTGACTTAATCAACCGTTTGGATATCAAATAAACATTTCAGTGGATCTAGGAAGTTTTTAATGTTGGACGTTCAATTATCACTGTTTTCTTGTGGTGTAGTCCACTTGAGATTTGGATCTGACTTATTTTTGACCTTATGTACTAAAATAATATTGAAAAATAAATGGAGGATAAAAATATACATCATGGTAGGGCCTACAGAGCACCGTCCAGTAGCCACCTGGATACACGCAGCGTCAGTTGGCAATTCGGCTCCGTATGAATTATGAGACACTGTTTTAAGGATATGTTTCAATTTTGGGTTGATGCCCAAAAATGTGGTGTTAAAATGGATGGGTGGCGATGGACCGCACAGACTCCATCACCATGCACTCCATTTCCAATGCAAGCATCATTGTGGGGCCCACCTTGATGTACATATTATATATCCACACAGTCCGTACGTTTTGATAGATCAGTTGAAAGCAGGAGCTCAAAATTGAAGCAGATCCAATTCTCAGGTGAAAAATACCATAGGAAATAATAGTGATGGACCTTAAAAACTTCCTCTGAGTTACAAAAGTTTTGAATGAAGCTAATGTTAGTTCTTTCCCTGCATACAGTTTTTTTTTCCCCTAATCAATCAGTTGGGTGACAAATAAACACTACGGTGCCCTAGGAAGATTTTATTGCTGGGATGCTCAATCACTACTGTTTCTTCCAGTAGAGTTTACCTGAGATTTTGATAAGCTTCATTTTTGGGCTCATGTTCTTAATTGATCCAAAACAGATGAACAACATGGATATACAATACATACATCAAGGTGGGCCCCACGGTAAGGAATGCACCGTCCTGAGTAAGGACTGGGCCACACTTTATCTGCTCCCCTTTTATATAACCACAGTGACATACCCCAGTATATTTGACGTTTTCAACAGTAATGGGTAACAGCTACAGTTTAGTCAGCCCACTTCAATTTCTGGCCTTACTTATCTCCTGTTTCATCTTTGTTTTACTTACAATATTTTGAAGCATGAGACAAAAATTAGAGCAGATACAGCACTCAGGTAGCTCACATCAAAAGTAACAGTGGCCCCACAAAGTTTTTAACGGTAAATATTCGATTCCCTTTTTCGTATGGTGTAGTTCACTTGAGTTTTGGATATACCTCATTTTTTTGCTCATACTATAAATTCAAATGGTATAATGGATGAACAGTGTGGATAAGCGAAATGTATCACAGTAGGACCCATATATATTTTGTAATGTTTCAAAAAAGTTAATCAAATCAGGTATGTTGTAAATAGACGGGGAAATAATTATTACTGTTTTACCTGATATTTACCGCTGCACTGGAAAATCAAACGGGGCCATTATTCTCACGCGTTTCCGCGGAACGTAATTATCAACTCTCTTTGAAGACCTATTTCTGTCCCACCAACTCCTATCCAACTGTCAGTAACTGGCAGAACTCGCCTCCGCTGCTGAGACGATTTCCAGATGTGAAAGCTAACTCGCGTGAGTGGAACTCACTCTCGTCTTCAACGAGTATGGGGTGGGCCCAATTTTAGCAGGTCGGGTACTAGTTGTTGAACCGTTTAGAAATTGGGACCGCTAAAAATCAGGTTCAGTTGAGTCAGGTTAACTGTCTTGACCAAGTTGAAACTGGGTTAAGTGGGGTGCAATTAGTGAGTTTTGATAAGCTGCGTGAATGTTAAAGAGCCCATTTACACAGCGCACCTGTGTAAAAAGGGCACACGTTTGAGATTTGATCCAGCCACTGAGTGGTCCTGACCATTGTGAATGCCTTGTTTGACCTAGATCCATCTCCAACCTGTTCATCACAACTTGAAAACATGGTCCACAGACCAGATGGGTAGCCATGAGTAGCCGGATCCAATCCCAGGTCCTTCAATATGTGATCTGGACTCAAAAAGACCTACACGCAGCAGCCAAAATCTGCCCGGTCCTGGGTACTCTAGGATATGTGTCTAACCTGACCAGTTCACAGCCATATGCACAACTGCCATCATGCCAAAATGTGCAGTAGCAATATGGATAACCAGCCAACTGATGTAGAATGTGTCACCAATACATTTCTAGCATGGTTAGACTAAAAGGTGGACTGTAAATTGATCATAACTTTTGATCCGAATATCAAGAATCGAAGCAAGACGAATTCTTTTGAAGGGGAGGAGACCGATGTAGAACGGGTCACGGACACTTTCATGTTCAAGATGAATTGGAGAAGGCCCGATCAGAGACGAAAGTCATCAAGACCATTGGAACTTTAAAACGGGCATATATCGCAAACCAAAATAAGTTACTCGACGTACTATCTATGATTTTAGGGTAGGAAGATCTACTTTAGCCAACCAATCCGGCTATGCCGTGATGCCCACACTGAATTTGCAAGATTCCATTAGATCGATAGTCAAATTTCATGTTTATTTCCATTTTTACTATTTTTAATAAGTTTTGGTTTAATTGTAACACTTCATCTTCTAGGATTTAGGAGTTGTGCCCAATATGAAAAGTGTTTTGAAAAATTAGAAGAATGTCGTGGTTAAGTCATATAGGACAGTTACTATAAATAATAAATTTATTATTTATAATAAGATTCAAATTTTAGGAAGTTTTTAGTTGTAGTTTGATTCTGAAACTTCTTCCAATGCTTAGTATCCCTGTTTAAAGGGTTGTAGACTCATTTATTTCATTCATCAATTAATTTATGAATTTTCATGAATATTATTTATATTTTCTTGCTTTATTCTTGTGGATTTGAAAAGTGTATACAAGGAATCCAAAAAAGTTTCGTGGATTCAAAGTAGTCATCCTTGAGGAAGACAGTAAAAGTAGTTATCCTTAAGGAAGACGGTAATCGACCTCATCACGTTCATTCCTGCCTCACCTACGCACTAGGTGGGCCACAAATTGAATTTAGACTGCTGATCTCCGAGTACTTGTCTGGTCCAGCTAAGTCAATGCTCAATATCTCAATGACAACCACAATGCAAGGTGGCCAGTTTGAGATGGGACCAAGATCTAACTACTCATTCCCAGACCAAGCCCAGCCCACCAAAAGCACGTTGGGCCACTCCTAACCAGTTATGTGACCATGATTAAAAGACCACAGTGACTTGACTCAACTTGTTCAGTCGATGTCAGAGTTGCGACTCACACGAGTTCAGGATGACTCGTGGTAGCAAACTAGTCGCATCAGACTAGTCCAAGAGTCCTAAAACCATGAGCATGAGTGTCATGCCGGATCATTTTTAATGCATGTCTGTGCCGACCCGATATAAGACTGGGCTTTACAGTCAAGCCCAGACCATCATACCTCTAAGAATTTAATCCTACTCGCACCATTGCAAGTAGGCATAGCCTCACGCTTATCTGAAAAGTAAGAGCGAAGTCAGTTGGAAGCTCCCATCGTGCAACGCCATCGTCGCAGGATGCTCGTGTTGAAAATCTTTGGCACAAGTTCTGCCAAGTAAGCGGGGCCTATTAGAAGGGATCGTTTGGGGGCATGGATTCGGAACCCATCAATTCAGAACCCCTATATTTAAAATCTTCCTATTGTGTTTGGCCCTCTGGACTGAGAATCAACTTTAATCCAAAAGTAGTCATATATGGTACATTTATATAGATTTGAATTTAGTTACTAAATTAACTTTAATATCTATAATTAGTTACTGTATGTAATGCTTGGCATAATAGTTGTAATAAGTCCGTTGAAATATATACTTTACTTGAAAATGATGAAATTCTAAGTTTCTAATAGGCCACAAGCACAAGATCATGTTCGAGTGACCAGCAAAAAAAATTTAATAGTTGATTTAAATGGAAAATGTTTGGACAATGTTGATCATTATATTAAAGTAATTATAATGATATAATTGATAATCTAGTTATTTTGGGATATCATTAATAGACTATGAGCTCAATAATTTAATAGTCTAGTGAGACACATATTACACATGCAACTCTTGAAATGATTTTAGATTTAATCTAAGCTCTCATTGTGAACTTAAAACTCCCTGCTATTTTATGGTTCACGGGATTTGAAATCCCCTCAAATCCCCCAAAAGCCATGGTACCAGACGGCTCCTGGTGTTTATGAGAAATGCACCATCCAAAGCTCAAATACCCACGGGACAGGAAATAGTGGATATTGAGCACGTACTATTAAAAGGTTCTTGAGGTTACGGAAGTTTTGGATCAAGCTAATATTAGGGTTACATAAGTTTTGGATAGCATATAAACGTCTAGTCATTTTTCTCCCCACCCTTCGTTTTCACGTGACACACGTGGAGTTTTGTATCTGCATCATTTTTAATACCATAATAGCATATGCTGGCAAAATGGATGGACGGGTGTATTTTCAAAAGTAATATCACGGCGGTGATGAGGAAGGACTCCAAGGTAAGTTGATTGGCTGGTGTACCACACACCAGCGATATAGCGGTTACGTGTGGTGCGAAGACGAGCGCTGACGACTTCTCGAGCTCCGGGTTGTACGAACGGTTCAAATGAGATCAAAGTAACATAGGCTCCAAAATGATATATTTATTATATCCACACTGTTCATCCATTTTTCAAGATCATTTTAGATCATGAGCCAAAAAATAAATCATATACAAAGTTCAAATGGACCACACCACAAATAGCAGTGGGGAGAATGATTTTCACCGTTAAAACATTTGTAGGCTCACAATAACGTTAACTTTCCATCTAATATGTTCATAAGGTCACAAATTTCTAGGTGAAGAAGAAAAACAAATACCATATTGATCCAAAACTCCTGTAACCCCAAAAAGGGTTTTAATGATAAACGTCCAATCCCCACTGCTTTATGCAGTGTGGTCAAGTTGATATTTAGATCTATCTTACTTTTAGGCTGAAGGGTTACGATAAGCTCACCAAATGGATTGGCGTTTTGGATATAACACATACTTCGTGATGAAACCCACGTAACTTGGTGACGTCAACACAACAGCTAGATCGCTGGTGTGGGGTACACCAGCCAATCCGCTTCCATCAATGAGAAGAAGGCAGGTAACTTCCCATCGCAGGAACTTCGCGGGGGTAGCGGTCGCAGGCAATTAGCGTCCTGAAAGGGACCATCCAGCTTTTCGAGCCAACTGGTGCCACGTCACTCATACAAGCTAATACAAGCGCGGGCGCCCAGGCTGTCACATGGGGAGACTCCGTGTGCGCGTACAAAGCTCAAATCAGGGACATGGCCCACCACAACATATAAAACCAACCGCTCTTTCCATTCCTTCCCAAATCTTTCCAGAACCCAACTCACTCCACGCCCTTCCTTGATTCTAAATGGCCACATTCTTCAGCTGGGATTACTCGGATGTCCTTACAGCCTACACATTCGAGAATTCACAGCCGTCAGCCACCATCTCTGATGAGGAAGTCTACGCCACGGTAGCGACCAGTCCGCCGAAGCGGCGAGCCGGGCGAAGGAAATTCCGGGAGACACGGCACCCAGTATACAAGGGCGTCAGGCAGAGGAACGGCGGCAAGTGGGTCTGCGAGCTGCGCGAGCCGAACAAAGCCTCAAGGCTGTGGCTCGGAACGTTCCAGACCCCTGAGATGGCCGCCCGGGCCCATGACGTAGCTGCAATGGCTCTCAGGGGCCGGTCGGCCTGTCTCAATTTCGCTGATTCGGCCTGGTGCCTGCCTGTGCCAGTGTCCGGCAGCACCGAAGATATTCGGAAGGCAGCAGTGGAAGCTGCCGAAGCTTTCCGGCCTCTGAAATCTGAGACGGCTTCCGGCATCAGTGACACAAGCTCGGTGGAGAATTCGATGTATTCGCCGCCGGAGAATGCGTTTTACGTGGAGGATGAGGTGGATTGCGGAATGCCGGGATTGCTTGAGAGCATGGCGGAGGGATTGATGGTTTCGCTGCCTCCGTACCACTTAAGTGGGTCCCACTGGGATGACGTAGCATGTGATGCTGATGTGTTGCTGTGGAGCCACTCCATTTGATTGAGTTCAATGGCAGGCTCCCCCTTCGTGTGTGCCGAGTGCGTACCGTGCGCCTTTAGCAAAATCCGTCGGGCGCACTGACGCCATAGACGTACGGATGCAATCAGTAGATGTTAGATATTCGAGCTTTTCCTTTCTTTTTCCTCTGTCTGTGTGTATTGCAGGTCTCTGCTCGTTTGTAAATGAAATAAAACAGCTGCAAGTACATATTATTGGTGTGCTTTTGGGGTATTTACCATCTCTATCCCTGAAAATACAGAAAAAGGAATAGCCCGGGAAATTGGTAAAAGAAGGATCAGATGTAGGGCTGTCAACGGGCCGGGCCTGTGGTGGTCTTGTTCTAATTTTGAACTTTATGGGCCGAGCTGCGGGCCAAACATATTTAAAATTCTGAGTTTTAAGGCCTGAGCCCAGCCCATTGACAGTCATAAATTTACATGATCTTGGAGCATTCAGTTGGGTATGTTGGGCCATCGAATGAATGTTTCGAATCATCATCAACCCAAAATGTTAAAAAAAAAAATTGGGGAAGCTTTACATATATCCTTGAGTCAAAGTACAAGCATACCATCCCTTACACGTTGGATCCAGTGGGGCCCACCAGTATGTCCGTTTATAATATCCAACCCAAAATCTAGAGCGTTGATCAATTAGGCCCCAACTGCCCCATTGGCCTCTCCTGACCTCAGAATTGTAAAAGCATCAGAGTTCAATGAAAGCTTTGTACCCTCTCATTTTACTTCAATTTCGCTTATGTTGAATCGTGGGGCTCAACCATAAGCCGAAATTCTCATATTGTTTCGTTTCATAGGGACGAATCTGGTTTTGCAATTTATGCCCTAAAAGTCTTTTTAGGGAGATTAATATTATCAAAAAAATTTCTAAATATAAAAATGTTGATCATGAATTTTGTCATGCTCCGCAATTCGAATGCAGCCTGTGCACCCGCATACCCAAGTTACAGTCCATGACTTGTACACCAAGTATATTTAAATCGACAATTCCTAGAGTTGCTTGGAATCATAGCTTAATGCATTTTATCATTCTAATTTCTAACATTCATACATCCACACATATGATCATACAATTCCACACATTTCCAATTACCATTACCATCACGTTTACCAATCACATCATAAATTTGATAACTCAACTATGCGCGAACCAGTTCGCACGGACTACCTACGAACTTTTTTGAGAACTTATCATATCTGATGATTCTCGAAAATCTGAATGGTCCACATGAAGCGGAACCTCATGAAACCCTCTGGTACCAATTTTTACTTTGAACTAAAACTTTGGTGGGCCATAAAAATGCAAACAGTTTCTTCCTTTGATTTGAATTTCTCTTTACTATGGCCAACTAGAATCCTAGATCAGGGTGAAAATTCACCCCCGAAGGTTTCATGGGATTCTGCATCTTATGGACCGTTCAGATTTGACACCCATGACATGTGTTGAAAGGTGCGCACGTGCGTAGGTGCATAGGAGAGCATGCCTCTGTTTTAATAATGTCTAACCATAGTCAAAATGATATAAAGAAAATTTGAAGTTCAAAATCAGCGGTTCATGTTCACATTCATTCAATTAACTCACCGTAGCAATTTCATCCTTGGATAAATATAGCCATTGATCATCTAGTTCATCCACCATTTTGTCCTCATTCTCTGGCGCTTTATTTACATTTTAAATCTTGATCACCTCTGCACAATTATCATTCAACAAACGTCAACCAATCATGCCTAGTGAGTGAACCCATCACGGTTCATGCACAACACATTAAGATAGTATAAAGAAACAATTAAAGTACATGAATGTAAGAATGTACGTGAATGCAGAAATAACATGTAATGCATACATCAAGCGGGATAATCATCAACTTGATTGGGTTGGATATCCATCAAACTATATCTACACCTAACAAGGCTTCTATCGTATTAGTTAGGCATGGACAAAGCCCTACATCTATTCATTAAGTAGGCTTTCATTAGTTTAGTGAGCATTCGATAACAATTCTATTAGAAAACTATCTAGAGAGATTCCCCAAGAACCTAGGCACAGGATATGCATGCAAGTTATTTAGAGCAAGCTTTTGGGAATCAGCACAGGAGCGTTATCTAATGCATGTTCAATGCCCAATGCATTGACATATACAAATTATTATATACATGTCTTCGCATGAGAGGAAACTCGGATTTTATGATTGTAATGATATTCATATCCATATAAGCAATTCATAAAAATGACAATTCAACATAATCATTAAGAGGACAAAGGAGACCCTGGCTCGAGCAGGGGACCCTCCGATGCCAAAGTCAGGCCTGGACTCGGGGTCTCAAAGTATTGAAAGGTTTTTAGAGGGAATTTGTTTCGTACCTCTCAAGGTGACAGGGGTCCTCCTTTTATAGCTGCTGGGGTCCTCCCGATATTGAGCGCGGGATCTTCTCCTGATATCACGGAGATAGGATCGTGCCCATCTTGAGCCGTCATCCGATCCCGTGAGCTTCGGGGTCGGAGATCTTATCCCAAGATATCCGGAATGATCTGACCTAGCGACGGTCGGTCTTGTAAGGTGGTCCGCCCGACACATGCCCGCAACGCTGATAAGTCGTCCGAACCGACTCAACCGTTGTCTCGGTTTAGCGCATGCCCGGAACGCTGATAAGTTGTCCGAACCGACTCAACCGTTGTCTCGGTTTAGCGAACCATGCCTCGGATTTGACACATCCTTCGGTGACCCGAGGTATTAAGTCCGAGTCCCGAGGCATTAAGTCCGAGTCTTCGGACTTGTATTTTTGTCCCCAACAGTAAGCCCCCCTACTCCGTGTGCTTCATATGACACTAAGGAGTAGCGAGTTTGGAGTCGGTTCGTAACTCAGTCCGAGATGAGTCGTGGTCATTAAATGCATTCCGTAAGGCCTTTGATGGGGGACGGTTCAGCTCCTGACATCGCATGCGCCGTCAGCCGTCAAATCGCACATCCCGCCAACGAAGATTGGACACGTAGCAAAGGTATTATTGTCACCAGTCGACGTGCGCCACGTGTCGAATGAGGGAATCGATGCGGGCGTCGAATCATTTTCCCATTAATTGTCTCTGCCGTATGGCGACCTTATATAACGTCAGGGGCCCCGCACTTTAAACTTTTACTGCTCTTGCCATTCCCGCTCCGCATTTTCTTTGGGGTTTGCATAGCCTTTCATCTCCTTCTTTTCGTTTCTCCTAACCGTCGGTGCCTCTTTCCGCCCTTTCCGTTTTCCTTTCTCCCTCCGGTGAGTTTCTCCTTCCTCTTTATTAGATATTAATGGCGGATAGGAGTTCTCAAAGTCCCCAGGGGGGAGCTTCCGGAGACGAAGGCGAAGCGCAACGTTTTTGGAACGTTGCGGAATCGCCTTCCTTACTGACGGAGATAGCAGTGGACGCCAACGCTGCTTGTCTACCGGAGAGAGTCACCGAAGCTCCGGCGGAGCGTCCAGCTTCCGTCGTTCCTTCTCGGGGCGGGTCGTCTCTATTAACCCGCCCGGGAAGGCCTAACTTGCAAAGGGACATGGAGGAAGATGAGGAGGAAGAAGATGAAATTTTAATCGCCGAAGGAACCCCTGATCCTGCTCCTGTTGGTGAATCGGCGCAAGCCGAGTCTGAAGAAGAAGGATCGGGGGAGGATTTAAGCGGTCCGGTTCCCTCAGTCTTGACTGAGACGGACTTGGACAGAATCCGAGTCGGGTACCATATTCCCGAGTCGGTCATCACCTATCTTCCCCGTCCGAATGACTTACCGGACCACCCTCCTGGGCGGTCGCGATTTACCCAGTGTCGATGCAATGCGGCTTGCGTCGGCCCCTTCAGCATCGTCCGGGGAGTTTTGTCTCGCATAAAGATTGCCCCGGGCATATAGTCCCGAATGGGTGGAGGAACTTACTCGGATGTGCGGTGTTGTGGGCCGAGATGGAACAGCCACCACTTACAATCGAATTTCTCCACCTATATCAAGTACGGCCAAACCCTCAACAATCCGGCTTCTACGTCTTCGCTGCTTGGCGAGGCGGAGGAGGTTCCCTCGATAACCGACCCTCCCACTTCCAACAAACACTGGAGAGAGCGTTGGTTTTGGGCATGTGGTCGCTGGGAGACGAATGAGTCCGGGTCTTGCGAGGCTCGTGTCCCTCGGGCGTTCCAAAGAGCAGGTGACTTGGGTCTTCTCTCCCTCTCGCCCCCTTATTTTTTTTTATTTTTGTTTTTGTAATATTCTGAGTCTGACGAGCTTATGTTTGGCAGACATTCCAAAGAAGCGGCCGAAGCTCGGCACCACTGCCTCGGCTCGGATCAAAGAGTTGAGGTCGTTGGATTCGAAGAATAGGTCTTGGAAGGTGCTTCTACAGCCGGAGCGCCTTCATCTTGCAGGTCTGGACTCGGAAGTTACAGGTAATTGAGAATGAATCTTCTGGATTTTCCGAATTTCCCTCGACTTACTTCGCCATAACTTATTCTCTGGTTTTTTTTTTTTTTTTTTACAGATCTGCCCGAAGCTCGTCCCAACCTCAGGATCACCCTCGAACCGGAGATGACTGGAGCTCGTCCTGCCCTTAGGCCAGTCACGAAGTTGAAGGCTCCTCCGCGGTCAGTTCTTCTTTCGGAGCCTCGGCCGCCGAAGAGGCAAAGGGTGCTGCGGAAGGAGAAAGAGCCAGCGAGCTCTTCTGCCCCTTCCGTCGTCGTAATCCCCGACCCGGACGAAAGGGCGGAAGAGACGGCGGTTGCTGCTTCGGAGCCTCAGGCGGATCCTGACTCGGCACGCGTTGAGACGGATGTTCCGAGTCGGGAGGAGGAGACCGGGGCCGCGTCCTCCAGGGGGGAGGGAGAGACGAGGACCGCGTCCTCCCGAGGGGAGGGGACGAACCAGGAGGGGCCGTCATTCCTGCAGCAAGTGGTGTCGGGGATGGTTACTTGGGCCCCGGCCCACGGGTGTGAAAGAGAGTTCGTGAAACTCTACAACGCCCCGTCGTCGCAGACCGTCAGCCATGCTGCCTGGATGCTTTTTGAACTCGCTCCTTGCTTAATCAAGGCCAGCAAGGAGCTATCCTCAACTCATCGACTGCAGGCTCTTCTGTCTGAGGTCGAAGGTCGACGCGAGGAGGCGGAGGTCCGGGTCGGCGTCCTGACAGGCGAGGCGTCCCTTGCCCGGAAGGCTGCCGAAGACGCGAGGGCAGAGGCGGCTTCCTCCAGAAGAGCCCTGGACGAAGCGAAGGCAGAGGTCGCTCAGGCACTGGCTCGACTCTCCAAAGCTGAAGAGGAGAATCAGCGAGTTCTAGCAGTCCATGCTTCGTGCGCGGATGACTTAGCTCGGGCTAAGCTTGAGGCGGCGGAGCACATTCAGCAGGCCGTCGAGAAGACTCGGGAGGCCGAGAGGGCTAGGGACCAAGCCGTCCAAGCATTCCTCGAGTCGGCGGAGTTCGAGGATGAAAGGGACCGCTTGTTCCAAAGCGGATATCTGGAATGCGTCAAGGACATAAAGAAATCCTTCCCTGACCTTGACCTTTCAGAAATCGAGGGTGGAGCAGCCTCGGGATCCGAGAACCCGGACGCCACTGCTGAAGATACCGCTGGGGGCGAGGCCGGTGCATGAGGACATTTACCGGGGCCCTTGGACATATATATATATATATTTTTTTTTTTTTTTGCTTTGATGTATTCGCTTGCTTTGTACTTACATATGTTTTGATGAATGAAAGAGATCTGCCTATCTTTACTTATTCGACTTGGCTTTATCCTTTCTTAGTTCAGAGTCTTTAATCGTTGAAGACAGAACTAGGGATAGTAGACTTTGAGGTGTTCAGCGTTCCAAGGGTGGGGCAACGGTTGTCCGTTTAGGTCTTCTAGCTGATACGTTCCCGGTCTAATGGTGCCCGAGACGATGTAGGGTCCTTCCCAGTTGGGTCCCAGTGTACCCGAACCAAATTCCTTGGTGTTAGAAAACACTTTTCGAAGAACCATATCCCCCATTCGAAATCTTCTAATCCTAACTCGGGTGTTGTAGAACCGAGCCACTTGTCGCTGCCGCGCCTCCGTGCGCAGCCGTGCCACTTCTCTTTGTTCGTCCAGAAGGTCAAGTCCGAGTGCAAGGAGTTCTTCGTTTGCTTCTGCATTGAACGTGGTGATCCGAGCCGAAGGTAATCCGATTTCAACGGGAGTGACGGCTTCCGAGCCATAGGCTAGTGAAAATGGAGTCTCCCCTGTGGCTGTTCGAGCGGTGGTTCGGTAGGCCCAAAGAATTTTCGGGAGCTCTTCGGCCCACGCTCCTTTAGCTCGGCCAAGCTTGGTCCGAAGATGTTGCTTGATAATCTTATTAACCGCCTCAACTTGTCCGTTGGTTTGAGGATGATGAGGCGAAGAATAAACGTTTCGATTCCGAGGTTGTCGCACATCCCGCGAAAGCTTCATTATCAAATTGCCTTCCATTGTCTGTAATAATGGTACGGTGTACTCCATCGGCAGATAATGTTTTTCCATACAAATTCGGTGATCTTCCGCTCGGTTATTTTAGCTAATGGTTGCCTCGGCCCACTTCGTGAAATAGTCAACCGCCACCACAACAAACTTGGTCTGACCTTTTCCCATAGGGAGCGGTCCTATGATGTCGATGCCCCACTGTGCGAAAGGCCAGGGACCGGTCATCGGCGTTAGTGCTTCGGGCGCTTGCCTCGGAATTGCCGCGAACCGTTGGCATCTGTCGCATTTTTGAACGAGCTCGCGAGCGTCGTGTTGGATAGTGGGCCAGTAGTATCCCTGTCGTAGGACCTTGTAGGCGAGGGATCGCCCTCCAGAGTGGTTTCCGCAGATTCCTTCATGAATTTCCCGTAACACATAGTTTGCCTCGCTGGGTTTGAGGCACCGCAGCAACGGGGCGTAGTAACCTTTCTTGTAGAGGGTTCCGTTGAATATGGTATAACGGGAGGCTCGAATCTTAATTCGTCGAGCCTCGGCACGATCCTCGGGCAACTTTCCTTCGTTAAGGTATTGGCGGATTGGATCAATCCAGGAAGGTTCCGAGTCGATTGTATTGACAGCCTCGCTAATTGGTTCGTCTATGCTTGGCTTGTCAACGTATTCGACGGGGACGGACCTGGGTATCTCATCTTCATCGGCTGAGGCGAGCTTTGCTAACAAATCGGCTTTGCTGTTTTCCGCACGAGGGATCCGAGTGACACGACAGAATTGAAATCCGTTGATAAGTTCCTTTGCTTTCTGCATGTATGCCCTTAGCTGGTCTTTTCGTGTCTGGTATACACCGGTAACTTGGTTAACAACCAACTGAGAGTCGCTGAAAACACTTAGGTGCGTGACCTCCATGCTAGCGGCGAGTCGGAGGCCGAGTAACAACGCTTCATATTCCGCCGTATTGTTCGACGCTTGGAACCCAAGTCGTAAGGCGTACTGTATATAGGTATGATCGGGGGTTTCAAGCACAACCCCAGCCCCACTGGTCTTCGAGTTGGAAGAACTACAACGTCCTTCGGAGTATCATTTACTGAAAGTTCGGTTGAAGACGTTCCCTCGGCGATAAAATCAGCTACGGCTTGCCCTTTGATTGCTGCCTTTGGTCGGTATTGAATATCAAACTCACTCAGCTCGATAGCCCATTTGGTGAGTCGGCCGGAAGCTTCTGGTTTCTGCAGTACCTGGCGAAGCGGAAGGTTGGTCATTACAATGATGGTGTGGGCATGGAAGTACGGCCTAAGTCGCCGAGAGGAAGTTATTAAAGCCAAGGCCACTTTTTCCAAGCTTGGGTATCTCGTTTCTGCTGGCAATAACGCTTTGCTGATGTAGTAAACCGGCAGTTGCTTTCCTTCGGATTCTCGTATCAAAGCCGAGCTCACCGCTGCCTCGGATACCGCTAGGTAGAGGAGCAACGACTCCCCCGGTTCTGGTTTTGATAAGAGAGGTGCAGAACCGAGATATGATTTTAATTGCTGGAACGCTGCTTCACACTCTTCCGTCCAACCCATCGCTTGTCTTCCTTTCAATTGTTTGAAGAAAGGGAGACACTTATCCGTTGCTCTGGACAGGAACCGATTAAGTGCTGCGACTCGTCCAGCCAACCTTTGGACGTCTTTAATGGTTTTGGGGGATTCCATATCAATCAGAGCCTTTATCTTCTCAGGGTTTGCCTCTATTCCTCGCTGACTGACCAAGAAACCGAGGAATTTACCGGAGCCTACTCCAAAAGCACATTTACTTGGATTTAGCTTCATCCGGAACTTCCGTAGGATTAGAAACATTTCTTCCAAATTATTCACATGATCAGCGTGTATGCTTTTAACGAGCATGTCGTCGATGTATACTTCCATGGTTCGGCCTATAAGCCGAGCAAAGATTTTGTTAACTAACCTTTGATAAGTTGCGCCGGCATTCTTCAGACCAAATGGCATCACTCGGTAACAATAAAGGCCTTTGTCGGTGACAAAGGTCGTTTTTGATTTATCTGTTTGATGCATTACAATTTGATTATATCCTGAATATGCATCCATGAAACTAAGGAGCTCATGTCCGGCTGTACTGTCTACTAGCTGATCTATCCTCGGAAGCGGAAAGCTATCCTTGGGGCAGGCTTTATTTAAGTCGGTATAGTCAATACAGACTCGCCACTTCCCGTTGGATTTCTTTACAAGCACGACATTCGCGACCCACTCTGGATAGTGTATTTCTTCTATGAAATTAGCCTGGAGGAGTTTGTTGACTTCTTCTTCGATGATAGCGTATCGTTCAGGGCCGAGCGGTCGCCGCTTCTGTCGGATCGGTCGATACGACGGATCGATGTTGAGTCGGTGAGTCACCCCAGTAGGCAAAGACGTCGGCGTACCTACGGAGCAGGGCTATCAGCTTTTCTTTCAAAGGGGACTGCAGAGACGAGCCAATTCGTACCGTCTTGGATCCATCTGTCTCGACCAAGGGGACCGAGACAAGATCCTCGACCGGCTGTCCTCGTTCATAATTCTCGCCCCGAGGATCCAACGATTCGATCGTTAATATGTTGGTCGGACTTTTGTCGGCGGCTCCTTTTACGGCTATCATGTAACATCGCCTCGCATCCTGCTGGTCTCCTTTGACAATCCCGACTCCCGACTCGGTCGGAAATTTCATTGAAAGATGGTACGTGGATACCACGGCCTGGAGGAGACTCAATGAAGGACGGCCGAGTATTGCGTTGTATACTGAGGGTTGATCGACGACTAGGAAGTCAACCATCATCGTCGTCTGACATGGGGCGCTGCCAGCAGTGAGTGGTAACGAGACAATCCCTTCGGGCAATACTTGTCCTCCGGAAAAACCGATCAATGGGGTCCGAACCGGGCGTAATGCGGATCGTTCGATCCCCATTTTGTCGAAAGCTTGAGTAAATAACACGTCTGCAGATGACCCCGTATCGACGAGTATCCGAAACACTTTTCGGTTAGCGATCGCCAAGGAGACGATCAGCGCATCATCGTGGGGGTGATGGATACCTCGGGCGTCTCCCTCAGTGAACGATATGCAATATCTTTCTCTTTTCCTTTCTTTTGATGGCCGATCTATAATCATGAGCTCGGACTGAGGCTGACTAAGTTTTCGTGCGTGGTTCCTTCGCGCGTTGTTTGAGTCGCCCCCACATTGTGGACCGCCGATGATCGTCCGGATTTCTTCCATAGGTTGACTCTCGGTCGGGCGCGCCTCGGATGCCCCAGCTTTGACCATATGTTCTCCGAGTCGGCCGTCTTTTATGAGTCGTTCGATCTCTTCTTTTAAGTGACGGCAATCACTTGTGTTATGCCCATGATCGCGGTGATAATGGCGTACTTATCCTTGTCCCGCCGATTAGGATTACTCCTGAGCTTCTGGGCCACCTAACAAAGCCTTCGTTTTTTATTTTCAGTACCTCTTCCCGAGTTTTATTCAGGGGAGTATATGTGGAAAATTTTCGATCCGTTTTCTGACCTTCGCTCGTCACGCGCTTGATCCTCTTTGCGTTTCCTTCCCCCCGGCCGACTTTTTGGCCGAGGTTTTAGTTTCACGCAGATTCGCGCTTCCTCGGCGTTGGCATATTTATCGGATCGTGCCATAAACTCTGCCAGAGTATCGGGCGGAGTCTTGTCTAGAGATGCCAGAATGGCTTATCCCTAACTCCTTGCATGAGTGCATTGAGGGCCGTTTCTTCCGAATGTTTTCGAACTTGAAGGGATTCGAAATTAAAACGCTTGATGTAATCTTTCAGTAGCTCTCCCTGCTTCTGAACTACGTTATTCAGATGTGCAGGGGGCTTTAACTTCTTCTTTCCGCCGATGAAGTTGGTGAGGAAGGCGTCGCTCAGCTCAACGAATGAACTGATGGACTTTGGTTTCAACTGTTTGAACCACAGCCGAGCTACATCGGTCAATGTAAGAGAAAAGGCCCGACACATTACCGCATCCGAGGCATCGTGGAGTTCCATATAGGTTCTGAAGCACTCAATAGCTCCGTCGGGTCGGTTTTGCCGGTGAAAGGAGTGATTTGAGGTAATCGAAACCTCTCGGGCAACCGGGCCTTCAGTACCGAGTCTACAAAGGGGGACGCTTTCGCTTCGGACCCGGTTGAGTATATATTCCGGCCGTGCTTTATGTCCGCCATCTCTTTTGCCATCTCTTCCCGCACTTCTTTTTTAAAATTTTGAATGTCGGTTCGCTGCTTTCTGCCGTGCCTTCCATGGAAGGGCGATTGCGCCTTCTTCGCTCTATTTCGTGCCGAAGATCAGTCGGGGGGAGGGAGGCGTTGGCTGACTGCGCTGGAGATGGTTCTGATCCGCCTTGGGGTTGGCTCGGCCGGAAAGACTGCGGCGCGGAAGGTTGAGGATCAACCGCCGCCGTCGGTACATGCGCTGTCTCCCCTTGAGGATGCGGGAGTGGCTGCATTTGCTGCTGATACATTCGTTCCAGCATCTGCTTCATCATATTCATATCGGAGCGGATTTCTTGAACCTCCTTGTCCAACCGCCCATCGTCGCGACCCCGCTGATTGTTGCTTGTTCCAGTCGCCCCTCGTCGGCGGTTGTTAGGTAGGTTCTGGGCTGGGGGAACGGCGATTGGACCCGGTGGCCCTGTAATCGCGTTCTCATTCAAATCTTCTTCTGGGACCGTCCTTCTAGTCATCACCATTGGACTCAGTATAGAGATACGAGATGACTTTTTGCACGTTCCCACAGACGGCGCCAAACTGTTGATGCAAATGTCTGGTTCGTCCTCCTTTGACCCTTGTATGCCTGCACAGAAAGAGGACAAAGGAGACCCTGGCTCGAGCAGGGGACCCTCCGATGCCAAAGTCAGGCCTGGACTCGGGGTCTCAAAGTATTGAAAGGTTTTTAGAGGGAATTTGTTTCGTACCTCTCAAGGTGACAGGGATCCTCCTTTTATAGCTGCTGGGGTCCTCCTGATATTGAGCGCGGGATCTTCTCGATATCACGGAGATAGGATCGTGCCCATCTTGAGCCGTCATCCGATCCCGTGAGCTGCGTGGAGATCTTATCCCAAGATATCCGGAATGATATCTGCCTAGCGACGGTCGGTCTTGTAAGGTGGTCCGCCCGACACATGCCCGAACTGATAAGTCGTCCGAACCGACTCAACCGTTGTCTCGGTTGGTCCGCCCGACACATGCCCTGAACGCTGATAAGTCGTCCGAACCGACTCAACCGTTGTCTCGGTTTAGCGAACCATGCCTCGGATTTGACACATCCTTCGGTGACCCGAGGTATTAAGTCCGAGTCCCGAGGCATTAAGTCCGAGTCTTCGGATTTTATGATTGTAATGATATTCATATCCATATAAGCAATTCATAAAAATGACAATTCAACATAATCATTCATACATCAATACATCAACTTAGCATCACAATACAATAATCATAACAATCAATTCATCTTAATCACACAAAGACGAGACATGTTGGGATTCACTCACATGTTCTTAGTAGAGATTAATCCTTAGAACAATTATACAGGTTTGAATCTAGGATCCCTAATGGATAATTCAGATAAATCATGAATTGATCCAATTATTCATTCTAATTGAGCCCACCTTTGATCCAATCAAGGTGATCCTCATTCATCCATTCATTAATACGAATTATGTAAGTAATTTATGTGTATTATAACTTATTAATCTAATCATCACAATTCAAAACCAGTTAGATTAGCACAATAGTCTATCGATCAAATCTGTCAATCGATCGAGCCAGACCGAAAGCCCTCAATCGAATCAAGAATATCAGAATTAATTTAGCTTGGTCACTCGAACATTTTGTGTAACTTCGATCGAAACCTTCGATTGATCAAGCCCGATCAATGCTCCATGGATTGATCGGATCGAAAAATTCTGAATTCCATAGTTTAAGTCATTGGACATATTTCAACCCTTTTCGATCAATCAAATCAAATCAACAAAGGTCGACTATGCTTTGTGACACAATTCAATTTTCACAAAAACTTAATGTTTTTCTTGATGTAAGTTATTATAGATTTTCCACGCACATGAGTTGAATCCAAACCATCCATTGATTTCCACAACATCAAGTTTGAAGAAATCCAAAGGATCATTTAGATCTGGACCATCTAAGATCTCTTTAACCATCATCTAGCATGATTTCTCATTAATACCATCCTTTGATCATTGTGGATCATCCAACCGTTAAATCTATTTAAAATTTTAGGTAACATCTCAGATCTAACACATAGTTGATATGAATGGTATAGATCGATCTGAAACATCAAAAATCCATAGAATCAACAAATATGCAAAACAATGACTGAGATTTACTTTGATCGATGTGGCTCGCCCATTATTCTAGAATTTAGGATCCTAGTGTATTTTAGCCCTCAGAAACTTATGATCCGAATAGATTTGAGTTGACACTGCTAGACGGCCCATGCCAATCCCTATATAACTCATTCACGGCTTAGATCTAGGGGTTTTTAATTAAAAACACAAAGAAAAAAAAAAGAGTACAGTGATGGAAATCGATCTTCTAATCTCACCCACAAGCACGAGTCACAATGGCACAAGTCAATCCACCAACCTCTCTTATGACCAAGAGTGTGTCTACCAACGGACTAAGTGGTTTTTTTTCTCTTGATTATAAAATTAACTTTTTAATTCAATTAATCTGAAATTTTATATGGACAAAATAATTCAGGACGTTACATTTTATCAAATGAATTTAAAATTTTAAATATATATTTATATAACAAATTCCTTAATGCTTTTGTATTTCTTGATATTTTCATAAAAACTAATATTTTAAAAACTGATGAGATTTTGAAAATATCTTGATATTATTATGATATTTCCAAAATCTCAGCCATATTCGTCCCGCTACTAATTTCACCTATCCAATTAAATCCATTCATCACAGCCTATCGCAGCCTCCAATTTGTCATTTTTTTAATGGTTGCATCTTCCTTGTTAGATCTAGGAGTGTCAATGGGCCAAAATTGGCCCAGTTGTCCTATCCTAATGGGTTTAAAAGGACCTGCTCACCATGCAGGGCCAGGTTGGGCCTGTAAGAAAACATTATTTAAATGGTCCAAGATTTTTTTTGAGTATCCGTAATCTACCATAAGTTCTCTCATGCAGTTTTGCTTATTGAAAGATGATTCAGATCCAATATGGTGAATGGGCCGAGCCATTTAGATTGTCTAATGATGGCCCACTTGATGATTGGACCGAGCCAATAATCATTAGGCCAAGCCCTGCCTGGACCTGATATGGGCCTAGAATTCAATACTGGGCCAACTGATGAACGGTTCCAGTCTGGGTCATTTGGTACATTGACACACGGTACTTAATAACAAGCAGAGCGGCTGAATGGTTGATTCTTTCCATCAATATGTATGGCAGAATGTGGATCGTTCAAAGAAATTTTCCTTTTGATTCACATTCTAACTCCACAAAATCAGTGGTGAAAGGTCATCCTTTCCACGTTAATATTGGAACATAGGCCATTCAAAATAACACCCAAACATGGACGATTCCTATCACGAGACTTCCTCTGCATGTCGGCTCCAACCAGCATTACATGCTCTTGATCCTGACTTACCGCATATGCAAAACGAATTCATTTTCTTTCTTTTCTTCTTCTTGAGTAGCACTGGGAAGTTGCATACCTCGGTTGATGAGAAACCGAGGCTAAAAGTTTGTCATTTTGCCTCGGTTGGTGAGAAACTGAGGCCAAAAGGCTGCCCTTTTGCTTCGGTTAGTGAGCAACTGAGGCTAAAAGTCTTCCCTTTTACCTTGGTTGTTGAAAAATGAGGCCAAAAGTTTGCCCTTTTACCTCGGTTGATGAGAAACTGAGGCCAAAAGTCTGCCCTTTTGCCTCGGTTGTTGAAAATTGAGGCTAAAAGTTTACCCTTTGCCTCGGTTGGTGAGCAACTGAGGCCAAAAGTCTACCCTTTGCTTCGGTTGGTGAGCAATCGAGACCAAAATTCTACCCTTTTGCCTCAATTATTGAGCTGAGGCTAAAAGTATGCCCTTTGCCTCGGTTGGTGAGAAACGAGGCTAAAAGTTTGCCCTTTGCCTCGGTTGGTGAGAAATCGAGGCAAAAGTCTGCCTTTTGCCTCGGTTGGTGAGCAATCGAGGCCAAAAGTCTGTCCTTTTGCCTCGGTTGTTGAAACCAAAAGTCTAACCTTTTGCCTCGGTTGGTGAGCAATCAACCAAAAGTCTTACCTTTTGCCTCGGTTGGTGAAAAATCGAGGCCAAAAGTCTTCTCTTTTACCTCGGTTGTTGAAGCGAGGCCAAAAGTCTACCCTTTTGCCTCGGTTGTTGAGAACTGAGGCTAAAAGTCTGCCATTTTGCCTCGGTTAGTGAGAAACTGAGGCCAAAAGTCTGCCCTTTTGCCTCGGTTAGTGAGCAACTGAGGCTAAAAGTCTGCCCTTTTACCTCGATTAGTGAGCAATTGAGGCTAAAAGTATGCCATTTTGCCTCGATTGGTGAGCAAACTGAGGCCAAAAGTTTACCCTTTTGCCTCGGTTGGTGACAAACTGAGGCCAAAAGTCTACCCTTTTGCCTCGGCTGATGAGAAACTGAGGCAAAAAATCCACCCTTTTACAGGTCATATACCACGGTTGTCACTCAAAGTTGTTGCCCATTCCTAGCTGGAGACGGGCTGGGGAAGGACACGATCCGCGTCCAGAGGGTCATAAATGATATGCAAACACTTATAATACATGGAATACAAGTAATTAAAATTAAACGGTCCAAACTATTTATGAAATTTTAGGTGTATCATCAACCAAAAATTAAGCTTATTCTATTATCCAACTATTATATTGGTGGACATTTATTGGACGGTTAAGAATTTAAAATATCCAAGGGCCCTGTTTCAACAAATAAGTGTCCAAGAATCTGTGGCCAGGATTGTTCAAACTTGACTGTGACCTAGTGTTCCTGATTTCTACGATGTAGATAGTTTGATTTGAGTTAATGTACACTATGAGAAAATAAGCCTTTAGCCACAATTTTTTAGCCTCAGTTGAAAAAATGGAGGCTAAATGTGCCTTTTAACCTCGGTTGCATAGGAACCGAGGCAAAAAGTCTACCTTTTAGCCTCAATTGCGTAGGAACTGAGGCGAAAAGTCTACCTTTTAGCTTCAGTTGCATAAGAATCGAGGCGAAAAGTCTATTTTTTAGCCTCAATTGCATAGGAACCGAGGCCAGAAGTTTACTTTTTAGCCTCAGTTGCATAGGAACCGAGGGCAAAAGTCTACTTTTAGCCTCAATTGTATAAGAACCGAGGCTAAAAGTTTGTCATCTAAATTATAGTTATCAATCATACGATCTTAATACATATATCATACCTGTATGATATCTGGATCGTTCATCGGTCTAGACCTAGTGTGGATGGGCTCCACAGCAAGGAACATACTGTCTTGAGTGTGGTTGGGGCCACACAGAGTCTGTCAAGTCCAGCAAATGTTTGATGGGTCCTGGCACATGTGGCGTGTGCACACTTATAAAAATTAGACCGTTGGATTTTTTATTTTGAACCGTCCAACAAATATCCACCAATTCAATTATCAGATAATAAAATAAGCATAATATTTAGTTCATGATAGATGTAATCTAGTTAGCATAAGCTCGATTGTTTAATTTGACTGAATTTATGTCAAATTTGTAATTTCTAAGTGGCCTGCGTATCATCCAACACTGTCAGGCAGAGCATGAAAGTTCCCAAGTCGCGTTTGCTGTCACTTCCTCCCGCTTCTTCCATCCATTCGAAAAAATAATACATATAGAAATATCTCCGGAGAGAGAGGCGCTGCTATTTCAAATCGCCATTTTCACACACACACACACACACACACATACACACACACACAGAGGGCAGATCTACGGTTTCGTTTTTCCATTCTCAGAGATTTCATCAATATCAAGAGGTATTTCTCTTCTCTTGCAATAGATATGAGTCTTTTCTCATCTCTATGCTGCTCTTCCCACGTTTTAGGGTGTGGTTTTTTTTTTCTTCTTCTTTTATGCCGTATGCCGAGGAAGATTAGGGTTTCTGCCCTTGGGAGACGTTTCAATTTCGTTTTGGTCGGAAGCATCTCTCTCTATCTATACATCCGAGTGGATATGGCCATGGAAATGTCAGATTTCTTCTCAGATCTTACATTTTCCTGCAATTGAGGCATGTTTAAAGCCAGAGACAGACGAATACCATGCTTTTCGATGATTTTCCGTACGAGTACGCTGCGGAATTGTTAATTTTAGGCTTTCTGAAGGTTATTTTAGTAGATTCGGTGATTTTCAAGTTTTTAATTTCTCGATTTGTAATAGATTTCGGGGTTTTTTCTGTTGTAATTTGTGTATTCTTAGGGCAGATTCATAGAATATGGGTTTTCTGTGGTGTTTTTGTTTTGAATGATATGGCGGTTTCTAGGGTTCGTTGTGAGCTTCTGTGGGTTTTGAAGGGTTTCAAGTATTCTTGTTATTTGCATAATTGAGGGCAGATTGGCACAATTAGGGTTTTCTGAGATTTTCTTCTTTTTTTTTTTCAAAAAATTGTGGTTTCTGGGTTTTGTGTGGTGGATGAGAAGGGTTTGTTGGAATTTTGAACGATTTCTGGGGTTATTTCCGTCAATATAGTCTCCATCGAGCGGTTTATATGAAAAATTTGTGGAATTAGGTTTATCTAATGGTTCCTTTGGCGGAATTTGGTGCTTTGGGTTGATATGCTGTAGTGAAAAGGGGTTTCTGTTTGGGTTTCGGTCTTTCCTATTTCCCGAGGTGATTAGGAAATTGAATTAAGCAGTTTTGTAAGCTGCAGATTTCTGGAACTATGCCTTTTTAAGTTTTATATAGTTCACAGAAGGCTTTTCTCGCAAAAAGTAGGTTTCAAGATTTATATTGCTTGAATGATAGTTGAAGGACATATGTTGGAAAGGTTTTAATGGCGGCAGGAAGTGAATTGTTGTTGAGAAAGGCAGGCAGTTGCAGTCTGAAAGAAGAGATGGCCAAGGTGACGCTTCGTGGTATCCGGAATCAGGGGCATCCATACGTCGAGCTAAGGGAAAATGAGAAACGGTTCACCTTCTTTTGCACGTTGTGTCTCTCCCCCTGTTATGGTGAAACCACGCTGCTCAATCATCTCAAAGGAAACCTTCATGCTCAAAGGTATGCCGATGCGAAACTTACCCTCTTTGGATCCACACCATGGCCTTTTAATGATGGCATCTTTTTCTTCCATCAATCATCTGACAAAGACCAACGACAGTTAACAGTATTGAATTCTAACGTATGATAAGATTTCAGTTGCTAACAGTGACAACTCTGGAGCTATTATGAGTAACAGACATGACAATACTTTGGAAGCTGATAGCAGCGATGGAATTGGGCTTAATGGGAATAATGGAAGTGTCAATTTGAAGCCCAAAGACATTATTCTTGGACTTTCTTATAATGCCTGTGATAAAATTGTAAATAAAGCTCATATGATAAAATTCTTGGACTCTGCATTTCTATCAAGCAGTGGAACAGAATAAAGCTTAACCTAAAGCTCATATGACACGTTAGACTCATTAGTCTCATATGAAACATTAGATTCACTAGTTTGCAATCTACTCAAAAGTAACAGGTAGATGACTTGGATATTGTTTAGTGGAATTCATTCTTTTATTTGTTATCCAAACCCTTTTTTCTTTTTTCAGGCCATTTGCTCATTCAATCTCCTGAGTGTTTTTTTTCTTCTTTGAATTCTATATTAATTTTCATTTTTGAATTTTTGTGTAACTTTCAAGGATGGATTTGGACTGTGAATTTAGCCCTCTCAATAGAAGAAAAGTGAGGTCACCATGAGTCATTGGAATTTGGAATGTATTTCAAGCAAGGGATAGCTGATGCAACAAAAAGAGCTTTGACTGAGTAGACCTGGTCACATCAAGTTGTGTGAGTTTCAAGTTGAGCCACTTAGCTTTAAAATTATGGCAAATGAAAATTCAGTCTTTTATAAATGTTACCAACCATAGTGTAGCACCTCTTCTTATGTATGTTGAACATCTAAACCATTCATTAAGTAAGCCTCACTGCGCATACCATAATTCTAAAACTTGGTGGCTTGACTCAAAACTCACCCAAGTCAACTCGGCTAGAGAAGATTTCGAGCTAAGACTCTTGGAAACTTGCTGACAAGCATAACTCACCCAAGTCAACTCAGGAATTTTACTTTGTTTTAAAGATAATGGAATTTTTAACTATGATGGATGATTCCTTTGGATGCTCCGTGTCGGGGGAGTTCCTGGTGTCCGCTGTGAGAGACGGGGATCTTCAAGAAGCTAAGGCTCTCTTTGAATATAATCCTCGCCTTGCAAGGTACTCAACTCTTGGCATTCGTAATTCTCCTCTCCATTATTCTGCAGCGCAGGGCCACTGTGAGGTGATTCATTTAGTTTTTGTTTCCCATTTGATCCTGACTGGTTATTAAATTCATGGGCCTTTGTAGATTTTCTAAACTGATTGTATTGGCCTTTTCCTTTAGATTGTTTCTCAATTGGTTGAGGCTGGCGTTGATGTTAATCTTAGGAATTATCATGGGAAGGTAATATCAATCTTTTCTATTTATGCAAATTAGACGATTTTCTTCTGTTTTTTCAATTTGTTCTTTTTTAGCATTTACTACTTAGAAGTAACCCTTCAACAACAACCAAAAAGAAAAACGTAGAAGTTGGAAGTAAAAATATTTTGGTATCAATTTATACTTCATTTTGAATTGCCCATCACCTACATTTTCCATTCATTAATCTATAATAAGAGGATTGCTACTGTGACAAAAAATTCATGTCAAGTCTGTGCTAATTGTCAGAAAATAAAACCTGATGCTAATTCTGTGCAAGTCCAGCAAAGCAAGATTTGATTGGCAAAACAGAATTCATACTGAATCAGTGGAAACGTTATAATTTAGGGACCAGCAAGACAGATTCTAACAAGTAAACAGAGGATCCATCTTTCATTTTTATGTGGGCTGAAGGTTTTTAGAGATATCAACTCACCTGAGGAGTGGCATGGACTGCAAATCCATTAACGATGTGATTTTGAAAGAAAGATAAATTAGTAGATCCAATTCCACTTTTATTTCTGATGTATTCATGGCTTTTCAAATGACATTCTCCATTTATTTATTTTCTACTTTGAAATGGTGTTTGTATTTTGATTATTATTGTCATTATTTTCTTAAAGCAATTTCTTCATGGGTGTTGAGTTTTTGTGAAGGGTAGAATGCTTTTATTGTGAAATTAGATGCATAAACTGGATCTCAAAGAGAATAAGCTGTATTGGATTTTCTTTAATTTTGCAGTTGAGGTAAGCCTTACTGTTTCTTGGATTTTTAAACAGGGAGATTTCTAACCTGGTACAGGACATGAATTTACTTCCTGTGCGTAGCTCAAGAATGGGATACCTTGCACAATGATCCGGTGATCCTTGAAGTTCACTATGTTATAAAGATGCAACGGTCATAATACTGAGGTCATGGTTTTTTCCTCATTGCACTATGTTATAATATCTGTACTTTTTCGTTCTTTGAGAGAATTTTGAGTGGAAATGGAATCACTATGGGCCCCCTGGAACTCCATTACTTCTGCACTAGTCTTAAGTGATAGTGGCCATACATCCATGTGTTCATTTAGCTGTGGTTTGAGCATGGTAGGCGAGCAGTTGTATCTTGGAACATAAGGCTCCAATTTATCTAGCTCCAGATAATGGTGACATGCTGGTGAGGTAAAATAGATCATTTTAAATTCTATAAAACATGGCTATATGGTGACTGCGAGTTGATAAGGCTTGGACTCTAATTTCTCCTTTCTTTTCCATAGTAATGATTTTATTTTTTTTTGGAGTTCTTCTTCTTTGTTTCTGTAATGGTATGCTGATTTCTCTTAAGTCGACATCCTGATGGTTTAAGTGTTTGGAACTGAGGCTGGTGTTTTCTCTCGGGTTCTCATCATGTTTAGGAATTGGGCTCCTTGAGCTGGTCGTGTTGGGGGTCTTACTATACAATGGATGGTTTTTGTAGAGCTATTGTTTCTTTTAGTTCCTTTTCATTCTCTCTTTTGTTGTATTTTCTTTTCTTTTGGTAGTCTGTTCTCTCTCTCTCTCTCTCTCTCTCTCTCTCTCTCTCTCTCTTGTTTTGTTCAGGCTGGTGCTAAACATGTTTATGCGGTGGAGGCATCTGAAATGGCAGAATATGCACGCAGGCTTATTGCTGGGAATCCATCATTGAGAGAATGGATTACGGTGTGATTTTATTTTGCAGTTTAAACTTAATACCTGAATTTTTTGAGTTCTTTGCCGAACTCACCTGGTTGCTACATTGTTCTCATTTTCGTGAGGGTTTTTGTTCTTTATATTACAGGTGATCAAAGGTAAAGTTGAGGATGTTGAATTGCCTGAGAAAGCAGGCATTCTGATTTCTGGGGCTATATGATTCAGAAGGGTGTTGCAAGGAGCACAGATCCATTGCCAAAATATTAGATCTGAGGCAACATGATTGTGTTGAGATTTCCATCTTATTTCCATGGTTTCTCTGTTTGTGTTGAGATTTCAAGTCTCTTGGACTAAGGGAAAAAACCCATCTCTATTTTTCTTCTTCCCTTTTCTTTTCTTTATGTTTTTCATGTTTTATGGATTGGGATTCCAAGTCTATTTGACTGAGAATTGAAGACTCTTTCTGGGTTTTCTTGGGTTTTATTTTAGAAGAAAAACCCATTACAATATTGTAGCTAATGTTGTGGATCTGACTGACTATGCACAGGTTTATGAATGGGTTAAAATAAATGATTTAGCCTTCATTGTTGAGAATTGAAGTTAAAAGTGAATTTAGCTTCAGTTGATGCCAACAAAGGCTAAATCCATCTTTAGTCTCAGTTTTGCCTCAATTACCTAAATTGAGACTATAACTCCCGTGGCTAAAGGCTTTAGCCTCGGTTGTTGAAAACCGGGTTTAAAAATAGATTTAGCTTCAATTGGAGGCAACTGAGGCTAAAATTTGGATTTAGCTTCAGTTGGAAACAATGGAGGCTAAAATTTTGATTTAGCCTCATTTCGAGAAAATTAGGCTAAAGGTTCTTTTAGCCTCACTTGAAGAACCGAGGCTATAAAAGTCACTTTAGCCTCGGTTGCTAAAACTGAGGCTAAAGCCTTTAGCCACGGGGGTTTCAACCTCGGTTTGAACAATTGAGGCAAAACTGAGGCTAAAGGCTTTAGGACGATTCCTATCACGAGACTTCCTCTGCATGTCGGCTCCAACCAGCATTACATGCTCTTGATCCTGACTTACCGCATATGCAAAACGAATTCATTTTCTTTCTTTTCTTCTTCTTGAGTAGCACTGGGAAGTTGCACGGTAGTGGTGGCAATGGGCAGAGGATTAACCCTAGCCTAGCTCTAGTCCCCTTAGTCATGACCCTAATCAGTCTGAAAAGGCCCAGAAAGAAAATTATTTAAACGATCAAAGGTTTGAAATAATTCAATCAAAGGTTTATATCCTCCATCTACAATGATCCCACCATTTAAATGGCTTAGATTATTAAAGCATGACCCTATCCAATGATCAGTACCTTTAAACTATCAATGTTCAGTAAATGTTAACCATTTGCAAGTGTCTTTAAACCATTTACTTTTTGTGCATGATGGTGGCCACTTGATGATTAGACCAAGCTAGTGGCCCGGGTGGGGCCATTCATTACTTGCCCATGCCTGGCCTGGTCCACACCCCTGACCTGGATTTCAAGTCTGAGCCCAACCTTCAGTTCGAGAACTGGACCAGCTAGCCAGGACCAAAAGAGCCAGCTGTTGTAGACGAAGAAGTGCATGCTTCTATACTAAGGTTGTTTGAGTTCGTTCTGGGTGGACCTATCTTATCGAACCGAGCAAAAGTGCTCCATAAAGCGTCTAAGCTAGGCCGAGGCAGGCCTCCTGGCCCATTGCCACAGTACATGCTCCTAACCAGAGCCGCCATATTCGTAAATGAACTCTTTGTTGAGGCGGTGACTTCCTACCGCTCAAGGGGGTTGGCATGTATATGCCCATAACACGTGCCTTCCCATAAGAAAACAGTCTCTCCCGCCTTTGGTGTGCGTGGGTACATATATGAAGCCTAAATCTATTAGAACATTAATAATTTTTCCTTAGTAGTGTGGTTTATATGAAGAGAAACAAAAGGTAGAGAGAGTATTCTTCTAAGCGGCTATTCCATGATAAAATTCTAATACAATTCCATTGTAGGAGAGAGATAAGCCTCATATTTTTTTAGTGAAGAAGAAGCTCCATATATTAGGAATACTGTGAAATCATGTTAAATCAATGTCTGTTTTCCCTTGTATTTTTTTCTCATTGGCTTTTTAGATTTAATTTAGCTCTTTTTCTTTGTGGTTTTACTTCCTCAGCATTATGCATTATATTTTTCCACAGTACTCCTCCCTGTGTATTTTTAACCAAAACTGTAATTCTAACTTTGGTTTGGAGTTGTTTTCTGCATTATGGCCCATACATAGGCTAAGAAACAGGCCCAATGCTAACCATGGATAGCTGACCCATAAGACAAAAGGTATACTGGACCCTAGGTTGGCCCCACTTCCAATTTTCACTAGGTAAGCCATTGAATTAACTTGAAATTTTGCGATGATGCATGTGGATCACAGATGGACCTACCTGTCCATCCTTGGCCCCCACCTTGGACGGCCTATAGAAAAAACAGCACCAAACCTGACAATTATTTGTTAAAAAGAGCCATCCAAATCCTACATTCATCAGTAGACTGGCACTTGGATTGGTTTAAGCGGACCACGCACAAAAGCAGGTTGGCCTTTCGTCCAAGTCCAAAAATATTGATTCTATCTTGTAATAAACAGACACTCCTTTGGTTTGTACCATCTAATCTATGGCCAAAGGCATAAGAGTTAGGACAATTTTTTAGTAAAAAATAAAAATTGTAAAGAGCCCGTGGCATGTGTAAATTAAAACTACTCTCAAAATAATTGAAATAACTTTTCTTATCTGCTACTCATGACGTGCACAATGTGTAATCTCAATTATATTTATAAAGTATTTATGGTATCAGAACCATCAAAAGAAATTCTTTCTGCTCTTCTTTTCATTCTTTCAATCAGAAAATGATATTGTGCTGCAGACAAGCATCAGCGCTTGTCTTCCCACAGCATGTACTCACTCCTGCCAAGTTGGTGGTGTGTTACACCAGCCCTTACCATATGGGAAAGCAGATTGGCTGGTGTACCACACACCACCAGGCTGGTATAGGCACGTGAAAGGGAAACGGATTGGCTGCTTCCCCACCACTAGTCCAGTGGCTGGTGGTCAGTACCATGTGAGCCCCACCATGATATATGTGTTTCATCTATGCCGTTCATCCATTTTTACATATCATTTTATTTCTTGATCTAAAAAAATGAGAGGGATATAAATGTCAGGTGGACCACACCACACAAAAACAATAGTGATTGGATATCCATCATTAAAATCCTCCTAAGGCCCACTGTACTGTTTATTTAACATCCAATCTGTTTATTAGGTCATACAGACCTAAATAATAAAAACAAAAAAAACAAAAACAAAAACAAATAAAAAGCAAAACAAAAACAAAAAACAAAGATTAGCTTGATCGAAAACTTTTCTAGCCCCCATGAGGTTTTTAATGGTGGACAATCATTCAGCACGGTTTCCTATATTGTAGTCGACTTGAGATTGGGATGTACCTCATTTTTTGTCTCATACCTTAAAATAATCTAAAAAAATAGATAGACAACATGGATGAAACACATATATTATAGTGGGCCATAGATCACTGACCTAGGTGAAGAGTAAAAACAAATATCATGTTGATCCAAAACTTCCGTGACCTCAAAACAGTTTCAATGGTACACGTTCAATTCTCCCACTACTTTTTACAGTGTGGTCCACTTGTTTTTTGGATCTGTCTTATTTTTCAGTTCAAGTCTTACTACGAGTTTGGCCAAATGGTCGGACAATTTGGAAATAACACATAACTCATGATGGGACCCACTGAATTTAGTAACGTAAACACACCAGCCAGGTCGGTTGTGTGTGTTACACCAGCCAACCCGCTCCCCTTTTCGTGCACCAATGCTGCAGACGCGGATTTCTTGCTAAAGCCTTTCGCAGGGTGTTCCTGCACTCGAAACTTAGGTGGAGCCTACCGTGATGCTTGTGAGAAATCCATCCCAATCATCCGTTTTGTGAGATCATTTTAAGACTTGAAACCAAAATTGGGTAGGATCCAAGACTCAAGTGGGCCGCACTAAAGGAAAATGTGTGCAGGAAAATTCCTGCCATTGAAAAATTCCTGCCATCGACAATAATGTTTATATGACATCTATACGTTTATAACGTCATTCATATTGGGATGAAATGAAAACACAAATATTATCCCGATTCAAAACTTCAGTGGCCACACAATATTTCAACTATTGATGTTCAATACTCACATTTTTGGCCCATCTGATATTGGATACGGCTCAGTTTTGGCCTTAAATCATGAAATGAGCTCACAAAATAGATGAATGGAGTGGATTTCTCAAAAGCATCACCTCGGGCCCTGCCTAAGTTCTCAGCGCAGGAACTTCCTGGCCTTTCACAGGGTATCCCCGTCCCAATGCAGCAACGGCTAAAGCCCTTTGGCAAATAACCTCCAACTTATAGAAGCATATTCGCTAGTGTACCACACACCAGCTATATAGCTGCTGTAAGTACGTGTAGTGCCAAGACGAACACTGACGATCCTTGAGCAGTTGTACACACGGTTCAACGGATATCATAGTTACATGCCTCGAAGTGATATATTTATTATATTTATACAATTTCTCTATTTTTAGAGATCATTTTAGAGCATTATATAAAAAATAATCATATCTAAAGATCATATATACCACACCAAAAGTAGAAGGATATACTGATTTTCACCGTCAAACAATTCGTATGGCACACCGTAACATTTATTTTCCATCTGATCCGTCCATATAAAGTCACCAAGACCTAAATGAAGAGAAAAAACAAATTTCATATTAATCCAAAACTTCTATAACCCTAAAAAGGGTTTCAATGGTAGACGTGAAATCTCCCACTAGTCTTTTCAGTGTGGCCCACTTGATGGTTAGATCTATGTACTTAAGACGAGCTCCCAAATGGATAGATGGCTTGGATATGACACATACCTCAGTGGTCAAACCCAACCCCGGTAACCTACTGACATCAATACCGCAGCTGTATAACTGATGTGAGGTACACTAGCCAAACCGCTTCCCAAATTATACTGACCACACTTGTACGGCTAAGATCCTGGCGGTTTATTTGGTATGCCACGGTGTGTCTCCTGTCCGAGTGCGTTGGCTGTGTTATGATGTACACCCTGTTGCTTCTTGACATGGCCTGAGCGATTCTGCTGTCCTCAATTCAACGTACACATGTCGGCCACGTGGTGACCGACTGCCACCCTTTTCGGCTCGTGGCCCGTACATTGACCTGATGAACGTCTCTGAACACTTGCTAGGATTATCCCTTATACTGGGAAGATGCGAGTAACCACAACCAGTTTCTTGTAAACCGAGCGTGGAGATGCCGACACGAAAGGACGGATATCGCGACTCGCAATGAATGTGAGCTGGGATCTCGCCTCGCGTATCGATCTGAGTGGGCCCAGTACTCGGAAAGCACGCTCGTGACACGTGCTGCAAACGAATAACAAGGCGCCACGTGTGTGAGACATTAAATAGGCCGGAGAAAGGCGACAAATCCAAATCTTTTGAATTTCCCCGCCAAATCATACGGCCCAAAAATCCTTCCAATCTGAACTGGTACGAGCATGTACTATTTCTCTTATCAAAAGTAGAAAGAAATTGATGTTTATCAATAATTATAGGTGAAGATATCAATTGGACTGCGCTAACCTAACTTGCATTAAATAATGGCTACGTGGGACACACGTGTATCAGATCCACCCCGTCCATCAGATGCATCACCACATTCTTACCGTAGATCTTACAATCTGTTCAAATCCAGACTTGTTTGTGTCACAACACAAGGAATAGTGAAAAATCATGCCTAAAACACTAAATTCACATGGTGTGGCCCACATGAGTCTTTTAATATCCTGATTTTCAGAAGGGAAGCATCAAATGAATGAATTGAACCGTAAATTTATCAACAGTGGACCGCATACACAATTTTGAACATTTTAATGGTGGTACTGGAAGTCCTAGCTGTTTCCCATGGTGTAGCCCACGTAAGTTGCCAGGTGGCCTGATTTTTGGGTCCCAGCTCAAGCCATAGTTCTCAAACTCAATGACTCGACTTGAAACTTGGCCGAGTCAACTCAACTCGGCAGGATTTCAAGCTGGGTTTTTGAGATACTCGATTCTAAAGCTTGACTCTGAGTTTTTGAGAGACTCATCAAGTTGGCCTGTAAATTCAGTTGACTCAGTTAACCACTTTTAAAGTACAGATAAAGAGGAATTTGTTGCTAGTTTTTGCCATTTTATATATATCATCATGTACCGTAGATATTTATTAATCTCTCGAATATCTTAATTTTATTATCGAATATCAAGTCGAGTCATTTAGGGCTCATTTGGATACTACCAAATAAGTTACTTTCTATAATTACAACGGTAAATAAATAACTTATTTGAGATAAGTAAGTTTGGTTTATGATTAATTATAAGTAATTTTTTTACTTAAAGTTCTTTAATCACTTCAGTTTAATAAATAAAAATCAAGATAAGTAACTTAGGTAACTTACCATCCAAACACCCCCTTAGAGAATAATCAAGTCGAGTTTCTGGTTTCGAACCAAGGTCCAAATAAAGGGTGATGCATGTATGAGGTATTAGCATAATGGGCCACACGCATGACATCAGTCATGCAGGTAGTGTTGAAATTTGTGGAATACATGCACGCACGCACGTGCTTGGGCTCGGGCTCGGGCAGAGGCGTAGGCGAGGGCATGAGCAATGTGGCTATAGTGGTGCTAGTTAGCACACTTTATACTTCACACGTGCATATCATGTCGCAGATTAGTTGCTCCCTCGTGACCTTACACAAATCGTTGTGAGACGGTGCAATCGCGGTGCGAGAGGTCCGATAAAAGCCTATGAAATGAGCCAGGGCTCTATAGGCGATTAAGAATGGTCGGATCATAAATCTGAAACGTTCAGCAATTTTTCAAAAAGGCTAACTGCCTTGAAAGTCACAACAGTTCGAAAACGGACGGGCTATAATGATACAACGATCAGATCTTATGATCCGACAACCAGAAGCAGCTGGAATTAATGGTCAATAGTCAGAAACGTTTTTCAAACATTCTAAACAATTGATTGTCACCTAGCAACGGTCCACTACCTGGTGCCTATATAAACTGGACCATTCCAGTCCAAAATCAATCATGTTAACACCATCTCTCCCATTAAATACTCCAGATCTTCTTTTTATAATATTGTGAACATATTTGCTGTCTGATTCTGTCAACACAGATCTACTGCATTAAACTATTCCAAAGCGAACCATTGTGATTGCTGCACGCCGGATCCAGACAGGCTTGTCTTATCCTGGAAACAATCCGCCTGTAACCCATCAACAATTGATAAGGAGGCGAATCATGCTTTAAGGATAGCATATCGTTTTACATGATTCAGCCTAGTGAAATGAAATTTATATTTTATTTTTTATTTTCGGTGTATCTAACAGATTATTTTCTAACTTATGGGATTTCCTCCCAGGCTCGACCGATCGTGAGCCTCACTCGACCGGTCGTGGGTGGCGCTCGACCGATCAAGTGGGGCTCGACTCAAAGTCCAGCGACCATCTCATTATTTTCTCTGAGGTGCTCAGGTTATGCAGATTCGTTTCGCAATTTTGTGCGGATTGTCGATTTTTGAGGCCCTTTCATAAGGGGTACGAAAGAGAGTTTCATAAACTATAAATAGGTGGTCCCTAGGGTTTTCTAGTATATACAAGAGGGTTTTCTAAAGCTTTACAAGGGTTTGCAAAAGGGTTAAGGGCTATCAAAGGTGTGTGTGTGTATGTGAGAGAGAGAGAGAGGGGGAGAGAGGAAGCTTATGGAAGGAAGGTTCTGCTCGTAGAGGTAATCTATTATGTACTTGATATCTCAACGCTTCTGCGTCCTCGTAATCGGTTAGATCTCTCTGTTTTTCTTTTATTCTCTTACTGTTTATCCACTTTTGCGTGAGTGAAGAAGGTTGTAACGTTCTACTTCATATTAGATTGTTGATCTGAACGAGGTCCCGTGGTTTTTACCTCTTTGAGGGTTTTCCATGTAAAAATCTCTCGTGTGGTATGGTTTGTGCTTTGATTTATTTCATTGCTTTATTATCTCATAATTCTGGTTTGTTCTAGGAGGCTAGATCCTATGGTTTTGTGCAAGGCTCCTAACAAAGTGGTATCAGAGCTAAGTTCATTAAACGGAGTGGGATCAGTTCTGAATTATGGAAGGTGGCTCATCAAGGATGATTAATCTCAATGGTTCTATATGGAAGGTTAAGATGGAGGACTTGCCTTATTGCAAGGACTTATATTCTCCAATTTTAGGCATATTAGCAAAATCTAAGAATATGTCTGATAATGATTAGAAGAAGTTGGACCGGAAGACGGTGGGGTTTATTAAACAATGGCTGGATGATTCTGTGTTTCACCATGTGTCTATGGAGATCTCAGCCGCTAGCCTATGGCTGAAATTGGAAGGGCTGTATGAGAGGAAGATAACCGGTAATAAAATCTTCATAATAAGACGACTTGTGAATCTTAAGTTCAAAGATAGTGGTTCTGTGGCTGAGCACATGAATGAGGTCAGCAATATAGTGAACCAGCTCTCATCTATGAAGATGGTCCTGGATGATGAATTGCAGGCTTTGCTATTGCTTAGTTCATTACCTGACAGTTAGGAGACATTGGTGGTGTCTCTAAGTAACTCCGCGCCAAACGGAAAGGTATATACGGAATAGGTAACCAGTTGTCTCTTCAATGAGGAGACAAGGAGGAAGTCTCAGGGGTCTAATCAGCAAGAGGCCCTTGGACACATGAACGGAGGAGAGGAAAGGACAGGAAGAGCGGGAAGGCCCGAGATAAATCAAGAGGCAAGTCGAGTACTAGAAGGATGTTAAATGTTGGAATTGTGGCAAGAAAAGCCACTATAAGCATGAATGTCGTAAGAATAAGAACGACAAGAAAGAAAAAGGAAAGGAGAAGGAAGATGAATCAAATTCCACTGCGGTCGCTTCAGATAGCGACATTATAGGTATTCTTTCAGCAGATCATGATGTTTGTCTCACGGCTACGAGTCAGGATACCGACTGGGTGATTGACTCGGGATCCTCTTTTCATACGACTCCACGCAGGGACTTCTTCACAAGCTAAAAAGTCAGGTGACTATGGGACCATGAAGATGGAAAATTCTGGCGTATCAAAGATCGTAGGGGTCGGTGATATTTGTGTGAATACCGATGTGGGCTGCACATTAGTTCTTAGGGATGTGAGGTACATTCCAGACCTTCACCTCAACTTGATGTCGACGGAAAGGTTGGATGATGATGGCTATGAAAGCCGATTTGCTGGTGGGCGTTGAAAACTCATCAAGGGTTCGTTGATCGCAGCCAGAGGAAAGAAGTGTTGCACCCTTTACAAGGCAAGTGCCAGTGTGTGCAAAGGTGGGTTGAATGCAGCGGAAGATTCAGCTATTGACATGTGGCATGGGCGTCTAGGCCACATGAGTGAAAAAGGGCTTCAGGTACTATCGAGGAAGCGGCTCATTCCAGACGTGACAGTTATACCTCTCAAAATCTATCTTGATTGTTTATCAGGGAAACAGTATAGAGTTTCATTTATTAAATCTGCTTCTCATGCTAATAAAGTGCATGCATTAGATCTAATTTATTCTGATATTTGTGGTCCTATGAGGATAAAAACCTTGGGTGGGGCATTGTATTTTGTTACTTTTATAAATGATGCATCTAGGAGAATTTGGGTTTATGCTTTGAAATCCAAGGACGAGGACTTTAGTGTGTTTAAATTGTTTCATGCTATGGTCGAGAGAGAGATAGGTAGATCATTGAAGTGCATCCACACTGACAATGGAGGTGAATATATCGATGACTTTCACGAGTATTGTAAGTCCCTGGGTATACGGCATGAACAAATAGTTCCCAAGACCCTCCAGCATAATGGTGTAGCTGAGCGAATGAATCGCACTATTGTTGAGAGAATCAGATGCATGTTATCCCATGTGAAGTTGCCCAAGACGGTCTAGGGAGAAGCAATGCACATGGCAGTGTATCTGATAAACAGGTCTCTATTAGCCCCATTGAATGGAGAAGTACCTGAGAAGGTGTGGACTAGACAGGATCCATCATACAGATATCTCAGGGTGTTTAGATGTAGGGCATCCATTCACGTGCCAAAGGACCAGTGGTCCAAGCTCGATATGAAGATTAGGCAGTGTGTATTCTTGGGATACGATGATGAAAAGTTTGGTTATACATTGTGGGATCCGACCGAGAAGAAGCTCGTCAGGAGCAGAGATGTGGTTTTCTTTGAAGATCAGTGTATAAAATTTATTGGTAAGCCAGAGAAGAACTAGCCTAGTTCAAGTGAACTAGAGGACATGGATCCGGTTACTCCTCCTATGGTGCCTGATAACGAGGGAGTACAACAAGGTGCAGAGGACGAGGAAAGTTCCTACAGAAGATGGACTGGGGGAGCAGCCCCCACTTGATCCACTTGTTGAGCCACAGGTGAGGAGGACATCTAGGTATAGACACCCGTCCAAGAAGTACTCACCGCATGAGTACATTAAGTTCACTGATGGGGGAGAGCCAGAAGATTATTCTGAGGCCCTAGCCGACAAGTGGAGGAGTGGTTGAAAGCTATGCAAGAGGAGATGAAATCCTTGCATAAGAACCACACCTATGATATAGTAAAATTGCCTAAGGGCAAGAAAGCTTTGAGCAACAAGTGAGTGTTCAAAAAGAGGTTGAGAAGAAGAATTCACAGACGAGATTCAAGGTCAGACTTGTGGTGAAAGGGTTTAGTTAGAGGAAAGGCATAGATTTTGAGGAGATATTCTCACCAGTTGTGAAGATGACATCCATACGGGTGTTACTTGTGTTGGCGGCTAGCATGGATCTGGAGATAGAGCAGTTAGATGTTAAAACTGTTTTCCTCCATAGTGACCTGGAAGAAGAGATCTACACACCAACCAGAGGGGTTCGAAGTCAAGGGCAAAGAGTATATGGTAAGTAGGCTGAGGAAGAGTTGTATGGGCTGAAACAAGTTTCACGACAATGGTACAAGAAGTTCGACTCGTTCATGTTGAAGCATGGATATGACATAACAGAGTCAAACCACTATGTGTTCACACGCAAGTTCTTAGATGGTGATTTCTTAGTTCTGCTTTTATACGTTGATGACATGCTCATCCTGGGAAAAGACATCAAGAAGATCGACAGGCTGAAACAGGAGTTGGGTAAGTTGTTTGCGATGAAAGACTTGGGCCTGGCTAAACAGATCCTACGAATGGAGATAACCCGTGACAGAAGTAGCAGGAAGCTTTGGCTGTCACAAGAGTGGTATATTAAGAAAGTCCTAGAGCGGTTCAATATGAATGCAGCGAAGCCGGTCAGTACTCCACTGGATGGTCACTCTTCAAATTGAGCGACAGGTAGTATCCCAAGATGAAGGCAGAAGTGGATGAGATGCAGAAGATACCCTACGCATCAACAGTAGGAAGTTTGATGTATGCTATGGTGTGTACACGCCCAGACATAGCATATGCGATTGGTGTTGTCAGCCGATATCTTTCTAATCCTGGCAAAGAGCATTGGGCAGCAGTAAAGTGGATACTGTGGTATCTAAGAGGCTCATCTAGGTTGAGCCTATGCTATGGTGATGAAAAACCTATGTTAGAGGGCTACACAGATGCAGATATGATAGGTGACATTGACTCCAGGAAGTCTACATCGAGGTTTATGTTCACGTTTATAGGAGGAGCGATATCTTGACAAAGCAAGTTACAGAAGGTCGTAACGTTATCGATAATAGAGGTCGAGTACATTGCAATCATAGAAGCATGTAAAGTGATACTTTGGATGAAGAGGTTCCTACAGGAACTTAGCCTGAAGCAGGAGCAACACGTGGTATATTGCGATAGTCAAAGTACTATACACTTGAGCAAGAATCCAGGTCAGCATTCCAAGTCGAAGCACATAGAGATTCGGTATCACTGGATCAGGGATACTTTGGAACAGAAAGTGTTACAGCTTGAGAAGGTCCATACGGACGATAATGGGTCAGACATGATGACCAAGGCTTTACTCAAGGGCAAGTTTGAGGTTTATAGAAACCTGGCTGGCTTGAAGAAGGTGAATCCTTCTTGGGTCAGAAAGGGAGAGTTTTGATGGGATTTCCTCCTAGGCTCAACCGATCGTGAGTCTCACTCGACCGGTTGTGGGTGGCGCTCGACCAGTCGAGTGGGGCTCGACTCAAAGTCCAGTGACCATCTGATTATTTTCTCTGACGTGCTCGACTGGTCGAGTGGGCCGCTCGGCCGATCGAGGACCCTGCTCGACCAGTCGATGTTACGCAGATTCGTTCCGTGATTTTGTGCGGATTGCGAATTTTTAAGGCCCTTTCGCAAAGGGTACGAAAGGGAGTTTCCTAAACTATAAATAGGTGGTACCTAGGGTTTTCTAGTATATACAAGAAAGTTTCCTAAAGCTTTACAAGGGCTTGCAAAAGGGTTTAGGGCTATCAAAGGTGTGTGAGAGAGAGAGAGAAAGAGAGAGAGGAAACTTATGGAAGGGAGGTTCTGCTCGTAGAGGTGATCTATTGTGCACTTGATATCTCAACGCTTCTACGTCCTCGTAATCGGTTAAATCTCTCTGTTTTTCTTTTATTCTCTTACTATTTATCCACTCTTGTGTGAGTGAAGAAGGTTGTAACGTTCTACTTCATAGTGGATTGTTGATCTGGACGAGGTCCCATGGTTTTTACCTCTTTGAAAATTTTTCATGTAAAAATCTCTTGTATGGTTTAGTTTATGCTTTGATTTATTTCATTGCTTTATTATCTCATAATTCTGGTTTGTTCTGAGAGGCTGCATCCTAAGGTTTTGTGCAAGGACCCCAACACTAACAGACAGTGGAATGGACGGTTTGCGATCAACATAAGTAATGGCCCATGAAGGTATGGTGCATACTACTATTTGATACGCTCCTCGTGTATTATGCTGATAAGTCTTTGAATTTTAAGCATGGCTTCCTCTCTCGTTCCAACCGTGGAGGTGACGACAATCGTGTGAAATTTAGTGATGGGTGGAATTCCTCTATCATCAATTCATGTAAATAAAGGAAGGCTTAGTCCCCTTTCCTCCCATCGATCTCAAGCAGCAGAAATCTTCATTTTTCAAAGGATAAGAAAGAGTAGAAGGTTGGGAATGTTTATTATCCAACTACCATCATCAACAAGCATTAATGATGGAATCAAGTACACATGAAGCAATTCAAATCCTTTTGCATAGATAAATGTTTTCTGGCACTTACAAGAGGTGGATCTCACACACATGAAGTCATCCAGTACATGTCAATAAAAGTCACTACCCTTCTTACCTACAATGGTCATCCAAGCTTTATATATATATATATATATATATATATATATATATATATCAATTCTGCACCATATAAAAAGAAAGAGTTTGATACTCTGGCAAAGCATGAAGGATGATGTGCAGGCACTTAAAAATTACTTGCAAACTGCATCCATGGTAAAACGTCAAAATTATGCTTACTGTGGAGATGTATCATTAACCATAAATTTCACTTTCTTGATTATCTAATTATTAGATTGTTGGAAACTTATTGGATGGTAAATAAATATTAAAAAATTACAAAAAAAATTCATTGGTCCTATTTCAATTTTTTTTAAAAAATAAGTATCAGTTAATCATAGGTTATAACTGTTCAACCAAATCTTATTTTCTAATTGTCACTGGGTGACAGTGTTTCCCACAATGTACTCTATTTAGTTGGAGTTAATGTGTGTCGCATGTACACCTTTTTTTTTAAAACCTGAAGTCGAGCATCTCAGCCTTATTATGGGAGAACTCCTATTAAAATATGGTGGTGACTCTGCAACCACACACATGGAATTGTCGTACGTGGATCATTCAAATTGCTGACTCAACTGTGGATGGAGTATAACCGAAAACTATGGGCTAAGCAAATAATAGTAATCACTTACTGTTTTACTTTTAGCCATTAATTGAATGGTTAGCATTGCTTGATCAGTGTGATTTTAGAGATACACTTGGTCCACTATATATGGGTATAGATCAAGTCAGGACTCGGCGTGGTTTGTTGCCTTTTCTTCTGACCCAAGATAATTAACATTAGCAAGAGGCTTGTTGGTGGGTTCATGTCTGATGTAGAGCGGGTCATCGAACTTTTACGGCCAATATGGACCAGAGAAGACCCGATCAGAGGCGGAAGTGATCAGGACGGTTAGAATCATAAAGCAAGTGTATCTCACAAATTGGAATGAGTTATTTGACATATAAAATATGATTTTGGGTAGGAGAAGCTACTTTAGACAACCAACCCTACTGCGCCGGATTGCCTACACCGAATTTATGAGATTCCATTAGATCAACAGTCGAAAGTCTATTTCAATTTTATTTTTACTATTTATAGTAAGTTTTAGTTTGATCATAACTCTTGATGGTTTGAGCTTTAGGAGTCTGCCCAACATGGAAAAGGGCTTAGAAAATTTAAAAGAATTATATAGTTAGGCCAAATTGGACACCTACTATTTTTGGTTGAAAACCATGAAGTCTAGTAGAAATCACCTATAAATAGTAAGTTTGCTATATATAATAAGTCACATTTTCTAGAGAGTTTGAGTTGGAGTTTGATTCCGAAACTTCTTCCTAAGTTTAATACCATTATTTAAAGGAATGTAAATTTGTTTTTATCGTCAATTAATTTATTTTGAATTTATTTCTATTTTTTATTTTTCGACATGAAGCCAAAGAATCTCTATGAGGAACCCAGAGAAGCTCTACGGATTCATAGTACTTATCCCCTTAGGAAGATGGTGATTGACCTCATCATGTCTATCCCCTAGTCAATGTCAAGCTGCAAAATGTAGACCTGTGCCCAGCTCATTTGTTAATCGTGCTTCAAAAATCAGGCCCATATATATTCATTCTCAGCCGTCCATTTACATCTCTAAGTCCAATCCATATTGGACCAGGACCTGAAATCATTGGACCAACCCGGCGTGTTGCCACCCCCGCTACTATGAATTATGAACTTGGGTAGATTCATCTGCAACCCATTGCATGGTAACTTGCATTCGTTGTCTGCAGATGGGTCTTGGTTGAAAGAGAATAGTTGGAAAAAGATTCAAATCTAGATTTTGAAATCCGATGGTCCGACAATAACCTGTTACAAATCATTGCCCAATGGCCTGTAGGTGATCATTGCACATTCAATACGTACAGAAGTATTGTACAATGTGTTACTAAAAAGTAGAAATAAATCCAAGTTTCATCAACACAACAACCTGCTTGTGCAGACCTACTTTGGAAAAGAGATTTAAGTGGGAATAGGGAATAAGATTTTGAAATCCGATTATTCCTGGATGATATGAAGTATCATGCAGTGGTTGGTACGTGAACTAATTTTCACCTTCCGTCTCTTTTCTTTTCAGTAGAATTTTGGGAACTTGTTCCCACGTCAGATGGCATCAGTATTATTTTATTATAAGGGATCTGGGCCATCCATTAGGTAGGGCACACTGAACATGCCACATACCTGAAATCCACACTCATCAAATGACCTACAGTGCTACACAAGTGAGATGAATTTGGACTTTGGACTTTTCCCTTACTCGCATTTTTCTCGTATAAATTTGCTGACCGAATTAATTTTGATCCATGGCATGTTTAGAAGGGGAGTGGATTAGGTGCAGCCCCGGCCTCACACAACACTGTGTGGCTCTGACCGTGGGGCCCACCTTGATGTATGTAGTATATATCCAGGCTATCCATCCACTTCGTTTAGGGCACATGAGCCCAAAAATGAAACAAATCCAAATATTAGGTAGATCATACTATAGGAAAAGTGGTGATTTACCGTTAAAAACTCCTTGTGGGCCACAAGATGCTTGTCTCAGTGGCCTTACCAATAGGTTGGATGGAAAGTAAGCATTATGGTGGGCGCTAGGAAGTTTTTAGTGGTGGGCGTTCAATCACCACCTTTTCTTGTGGTATGACCCACCTTAGATTTGAATCTGCTTCACTTTTTGGCCCATGCCTTAAAATGAACTGGAAAAATGGAGGGACGGCTTGGATATACAATAAATACATCAAGGTGGGCCCCACGGTTAGGGCCGCACCATGTTGGGTGAGGGGCAGGACTGCACCTAATTCGCTTTGTTCATAAGGTACCCGTAGTTAATGTATGACCCACACATCTTATTTTTGGTCCATGGCATGTTTACAGCATACCCTATGTGGCGTGTAGCCTGCATGGCTGACAATGGTTGATCCAATGGGACTTTCCACCCTCTCACATGTATAGGCCCTCAATGTATCATGACCATTTTTAAAAAAAGGAATAAATCTCGTAAAAGAACACATGTACGGCATGAAAAGGAACTCCACCGGATTACTAGATTAGTTAGCAGTGCCAGATTGATTACAGACATCCGAAATAAATGTATATGGACACTATCAAATGGTCTACCTTGACCTCTACCATACATGCATGTAGTGTCCATACGTTATGAGATTAATTCCCTTGCTAGGTTCTAGGAGGCCCCGCCACCGTACTACCAGAGCATTTTGGCCAGGAGATTTTAATTTAAATCCACAGCAGTGGACAGAGGACCACTATCCAATCAAGAATTTGGAGGGTCGAGAATTCCTGAGAAAATAAACATCAGGTAGGCATTTCGTTTTCTTTTGGACGACTCAGAGAGTTACTGCACTGAGGATTTTACAGCGTCAAGGGTCCACTAGCTATGAATACTAGTACTAGTGGGAAACTCCACGTCCGGTACAGATTTCTCCAACCAGTTTAGCCTACATGATGAACTGATATGATGATGCGTTAGCATGCATGGATTGGTGACCAAATTTCACCGCCCAAACTCTTTTTCAAGGAAAATAGCTTCATTCATCTCTTCTTCAGGCTATTACAATGTACCAACATTTTTTCATTTTCAATGATAAATATTCCCCTAACAATCTACAATTTATTGTTTGGATTGATAGAAACCAAATTGCAATTGTAAAAAGGACAACTGATTTCTTCATATTCAATGGTTTTTCTTATTTGCGAAGGACAAGCGGACCATGGTTGTCCTACTCGTTAAGTTGGCAAGAACGACCCAGAACAGAATCAATTCCTTGCCCTTTTATGCCTACAGCAGCTGTATGCCGCGGAAGAGAGAACCAATGGCCAATAGTAAGTTTATTCTAGCTTATCATGCACCCCGATTTTTCTAACTAATGCCTCATATGGGTAGGACAACCACATATTCAAAGGTTGTGGCCCACCTAAATAATAGGTGTCTCAAAAATCAGGCTGTTCCTCTTATTGGGTTGGCCACAAATTTATTATAAATTAGACTTTAATTTGTGCAGTTACTTTGATGGTAGCGTGCTGCAACAATCATTATGAAGCCAGCCCTATCTCTTATTACACCAACCTTTGCACCCTATGGAGTCATATTAATTAATGGTTGTAATGGTACGTGCAAAAAGAGAAGACTCTCATTGGACCACCACTATTCGTAACAGCCTTAGTAACAATTGTAATAGATTAATATTAATGAGGCTGATACAGTTTATTTTTTCAAAAAGAGAGAGAGGGGGGTAAGTATTGTAAATATTACGCCATTACTATTATGGCACACCTTAGTTAACCGAACTGTATTTTTTGAGCTCAGTGATCTCCATTGTAGGCCCATCTTTCGCATGGCTTGGATGTACTACAGAAGTGACACATTGATGCGAAGAATGGGGTTGCATGCTAAGTTAGTATGCACCTACCTTTAGCAGATTACTTCTTTTATACTGCACTACACTACCTGGCCTTTCAGGGCTTGTTTGGTCGAAGGGTTTAGTGGTATAGATTTGCATTAGATAAAATTAATATTATTATTGCACAATGATTGTATGTTTGAAAATATAATGGTATTGGTATCAGATTCTTCCTCGAGTAAAAACACCGTGTTAAATAAAACTTGTGTTAGGTGGATCATGGAATTGCAATGAAAAGACCAGCTTAACCATTAATGTTGGTCACTTGCACGCGTATACAACTAAGTGTCAATATGTAAAGGGCACACATGAATGGACGGCATGAATGGTACACATGCATATATCAATGTTAAGATTTTTTTTCTTTTTTTTATCAAAGTGATTCCACACTATTAGCTCAAATCATTAATTAGACAATTTTCAGTAATTTGTATACTGTTCATTTTATGGGCTACTGATTGAATGGTTAGGATCATCTTATCAGTGTGATTTTTGCCCGTGGCCACTGATGAGGGGCGGCTTGGGCTAAATGACGGTCCAAATAAGTTAACTGCTCTGTCCAGGCATCGCTGTCGAGCAAGGAGCACTGTCACGAGCCTTGGATCGTGTAGCGCGTTAACCTGAGGGAGTTGACATTTCGTCACACGCTGTTCACAGTGGACACCTGGAGCACGTGTGCAGTATCAAAGTCGCTCGTATACGATGAACCCCATTAGTTAAATGGATTGTGCAAAAGTCAGGTAGATCTGATTATCAAGTGGGACCCACTTATACGAAATAGTGGCAAAGAAGAGAAATTTATCAACAGTCCGTATTTACGTGAAAAATTGGCCCACGTGATCGTCTGGCTACCCTGATTTTCTACACCATAAACCTAACCGCTGGGCCCGTTTGATCTGAACAGTAGCGTGAATACTTCACATACGTACCAACTGCACCATGTGGCAGGCACGTGGCAGAAAGTGCAACTCGTCTCAGCTCACTTGTCAGTATCCTCATAGTCAAAGGACTGGGTCAAATTCAAAACCGCAAGTATACTTTTATGGCTACGGAGAGAATCCTACTCTCCGCACGTGTAAAGTTCCAGCTTCCGGGTTATCCATCATGTGGGCCACTGTTTGTGGTTCAAAATACAAGCCGGTTCCGACAGGGATTGCGTACTGAGTAACTCAGTACTATAGCCTTCTAAGTAAACTCTATGAGGCCCACTGTGATGTATGTGTCAAATCCATGCCATTCATCTGTTTCATCAGCTTATTTTAATACATGAGACCAAAATCGAAGCATATCCGAGGCTCAAGTGGACCACAGCACAAGAAACAGTTGGGGATAATGACATCCACCGTTGAAACCTTCCTAGGGCCAATGTGATACTTATTATCATTCAACTTACTCACAATTTCACACATACATACATGAACGGAAAGCAGAAATTTCAACTTGATTCAAACATGTGTCGTCCAGTTAGGACCCACATGCTGAGATGGTCTTACCATCAGAACCGCTCATGATCTGTATTCTATGCCATGCGGGCCACCGTTAACGCTGAAATAATGTTAAAAAGAAGATATTCAAACGGCCCACCATAAATCAATGGTCAGGATGATCACTTGATTGTGATGATGGGATCATACACATCTCCCTCACCTGGAAACCACAAAACCTAAGTTTTAGGCACGTTAAATTCAGCGCGGCCCACTAATAAGGCGTGTGGGATTCGCGAGTAGCCATCACTTCTCGAATTTTTACTTCTCAGGCTCAGTCTCTCTCTTTCAAAACAGTCAACCATTTCCCGCGACAGATTGACGCAGCGACGGTCCAGAAAACAAAATCTCCCATACGAATTCCGACGTAGCATTTCCGAATTAAAAACCCCTTGTGAAATATTCAAAAAACAAAAAACTACACACCAGTCAGGTTTCTCCCATGGCTTTCCATTTCCTTCGGTCTGGAGATCTTCACCTCAGAAGCTACTTCACTCCTTCCTTTTCACCGTTTCCATCTCTTTTCCCTCTCTCTCTCTAAATTCTCACTTCACTCCTCTTTTACCTTCGTAACCTTCCCAGCTTCTCTTTTCTCCTTCTCTTTATCAAGATCCGCCCCATCCCTATTTTCCTTTACTCCTCTGCTTCTGATGCGCTAGATCTGCTGAAAGCATCTGAAACAATGGAAATTTTCTTCTCAGCTTCCTCTCAACAGGCGGAAGAACCGTTCGAAATTCAAGGTTTTCTGCTCAGTTCCTTCTTTTACTGATGCAATTAGGTTGTTTTTTCTAGATCCGTCTTGAGATTTTGATTCTTATATCCATGGCTTTAATTTCATCTCCTTTCGGATCCGAATCGGAATCGAGAAGATTCCAGAGACCTCTAATGCTTAAAGATTTCCTCCTGCATTCCTCATCTTCTAATGGATTCATTTCCTTCCCGAGACGATCCCGTACTACCGTTAGAAATCTTCTGGAAATCGATCTCAGAGGTGGAGATTCAACTAATGAAAGAAGACTGTATAGGAGCCGATCGACTACGTCCTCTGCCTTACGGAGGGCGTCAGAAACGGTGATCAATGCCGTTAAGCATCTTCCGTTTTACTCCGCTAAATCCCCACCGTCCGTGCCTAAGCAGGGGATTTTGGGGAGAAGCCTTTCCCAGAGGCTGAGAAGAAGCTTCTGGAAGAAGAAGCAGAGGGAGGAGGTCAGTACGGAACGGAGCATTAGGGTTAGGGTTAGGGATATGATAAGATTGAAGCCGTTTGGAGATGAAGAAAACGAGAAGAATAGGAAGAGAACGATGGATTTCTCTTCTGGCATGGGAAGTGCGAGAAGCAGCAGTAGCAGCGGATGGCTGGAGAGTGACTGTGCGTCCGACTCCGTGCAGTCGTGGAGTGGCAGTTCGGAGTATTCGGGTGAAAACGAAGGGCTTGATGGTAAAAAGGACATTCAGAGGAGCAGCAGAAAGAGAGGTGTCGGTGACGATTCCATGGAGACAGCTACATGCCGCAGGGGACCAAAGGTGCGTTTCTTTAATGCTTCATTTATTTTCACATTCGTTTGGTGTATGGGATCACCTAAAATTGTAGTCCGCCATGGTAGACCGTACATAGTGCGATCTACCATGGACGGTTTATAAAGAAAATACCATCGTGGGCGAGATAGAACGAACGGCTCTGATCATGCTGTAGTGCCCAAGTTTAGTGGAGTATCTGATGACGCGCCCAGGACCACCAAAAGCTTTCCCATATGCATGTATGATAAGTGCCTATTTCGATATGGTACACATGTGAGAGATGAAATCGGATTGCGTACTGAGTTACTCAGTACGCTTTTATCGTTCTGAGTAAACTCAGTTGGGCCCACTGTGAATTTATGTAGTTTATCCACACCATCCATCCAGTTTCACTGATAATTTTAGGGGTCGATCCCAAAATCGAAGTAAATCCAAAGCTCAAGTGGACCATTACACAGGAAACAGTGTGGAATAATGATATCCACCGTTGAAACCTTCCTATGGTCTAAAATAATTTTTATTTGTCATCCAACCTGTTCATAAGATCACAAAGACATGGATGAAGAGAAAACACAAACATTAGCTTGATCCAGAACTTCTTTGGCCTCCAAAAACTTTTCAATGGTAGAGGTTCAATCAAACTCTTTCTCTTGAGATTTTAATTTGCTTCACTTTTGGTATCAAGCAATAAAATTACCTGTTAACATGGATTAACGGAGTAGATAAAATAAATAAATAACAGTGGATCCCACACAGTTTACTCAGTACGCTAAGGGTACTGAGTTACTCAGTACGCAATCCGCTTCCGTGAGAGATATGGGCTTTCATTAGGACATTTGGTTACAGCGCCGGCCCTAAAAGCGGGCTGTTTACATCAGTGAATGGAATCTATTAGAAATGGACGGTTAAAGAGAAAGACGGATAACAGAGCTGATGAGCTTCATTTTTTGGATATAGTCATAAAATTATCTGTTAACATGGATTAATAGAGTGGATAAAATAAATAAATAACAGTGGACCCACACAGTTTACTCAGTACGCTAAGGGTACTGAGTTACTCAGTACGCAATCCGAGGGCCCCAAGAAAAGTGAAGTGAAGGAGAGTATCTATTTTTTTTTCAGTGGCGTGTAGTATGGACGGTTAAAGAGAAAGACGGATAACAGAGCTGATGAGAGGCCTGGCCTTAATTAATATACGACGTACCTCCAATGATGCCCCTGATTTTGATGGTTAAATATGAGTTGCACGTGTGCTGCGTGGGAAATCTCCGAGTGCACATGTATGAATAAGTTCAGTGCCGGTATCAAAGTTATCTCGTGAAAGCAAAAGGTTAGGGTTACTAGTATATAAACCCCTTCCTTTTCTTTATACTGCTAGAACCGCTCATGTATGCATATTTGCGAAAGACCTGTACCTTTTTTCTATCGTTGATTAAAGGAAGCCGATTGCGTACCGAGTAAACTCTGTGGGACCCATCGTGATTTATATCTTTTATCCAGGCCGTCCAAAGGGTGTAGCAGATCATTTTAGTTGCATGATCCCAAAATTGAAGCATATCCAAAGCTCAAGTGGACAGACCAAAGGAAACAATGTGAATTGAATGCCTTCCGTTGAAAACTTCTCAGGGGCCACGGAAGTTTTGGATCAAGCTGATATTTGTGTTTTCCCTTCATCCATATCCTTGTGACCTTATGAACAGGTTGGATAACAAATAAACATCAATGTGGGTCCGAGGATGGTTTCAACGGTAGACATCATTATTCATGTTGTTTCCTATGGTGTGGTCCATTTGAGCTTTGGACATTATTTAAGTTTGGGATCATGCCTAAAATGATATGTAAAAATAGATGTACGGCGTGGATAAGACACATACATCTATGGTGGGCCCCTCAGAGCTTACTAAGCAACACTACCCAATCCGCTTCCTAGATTACAAATTCTAATTTGCCCAGGATGTTTTCCAGGATTTAACTATAGTAAAGAGTGAAGGAAAAAGGTCTGATTTGCCCATCCTTTTCCACACCAACCGACTCTTATCTCTCGTAAATCGTGGAAATCATGATAATTTCAATGGAAACCTAGCTTTGGGATCCGATGGCTTTTTTTAAAGCTGAGAGAGTTCAACTCACCTAAGATTAAGATATTTGAACTTTGTAACAGCGGCCAGCTAGGTTAAATCTTATTGAAAATGATTTAAAATATAGTAAAAGAATATCGTTGAACGCTTAGGATTTACTCTTAGTTGTTAGCATGGTTCAATGGTTGAGATTCGAAGCCCTCTATCGCACGGGGGCATTTTCATATTTTTCAACGTCTTCTGTAAATGGAGTCGCAATTTCTGTTAGAAAAAAGTAATCCGAGGGTTACGCATATGTGAGGGGGGCTTTTGCAGTATTTTAAAAGTAAGTGTTTATATGAAAATAAAATAATGCCGAATCGCTGAACTGGTTGGTTCCGCTGTATTCGGTTAGTTGCATTTGTCGGGTGGGCTGCGAATCTGCACGCGACCACACGTGCCATCTTTGTACTTGTTTACGAAATCTGAGCCGTTCATCAACTAGCTACATTTGTATAGATGATTTGCACAAAATCATCCCACTGTATTTCATGTGTTGTCCCAAACATGCATATACGCTTGTGCTTTGTCGTTTTCTTAAGAGCACCCACTGTTTACTATTTTCGTTGACATCTGTTGCACACCTGATGAGTAGAAGTGCTTGAGTCTTGGATTTGATCATCTAAAAGTGTGGTCCATCTCATGCATGGATTGATCTGTCACAAAAATGCCACGTTGGCCGTTTGTCGGGGCACTTGAGGGCATTAATGAGGGATTCTAACGGCACGCCTATAGGCAAACGCATTGATTAATGCCACATGTGACAGGTCTAACCATTCATGAGGCGGGCCCAGCAATGTGTATACTGACATCTTACCAAACAGGCCGATACACCAACCGCTTGGGCCACTTGTATTCAATGAACCTTGACCGCTGGCCATTTTTTAAACCGTTCATTAATATCGTACACGTGTGGTCCTCATAAGAAATTCCTGGGCAAGAGAGAAAACACAATGGGCCCGTATGATGAACGGCTTGGATCTCGCGCACACGGCACACGTGAGTCTCACGGCGCAAAGAGTTTTTCTTTACAATGTTCGTTTGAAAAAAAAAACAGGTGGAGGAAGCGGATAAAAGAGGGGGAGCAGGCTCGTACGAGGAGAAGGACCAGTTAAGTCCTGTTTCCGTGCTGGATCTTCATCCATATGAAGACGAAGAATCGCCATCTTCGAACCTGCCAAACACTAAGAGTATGCTCCTGTCCACTGCTGTTTCAATGATCGTAGTGCATGTAACTCCAACTTGAGAGTTATTTCATACTCTGTCAGAGTATGATGGACCATATTTTTCATTTTAACCGTCCATTATTTTAGCTTGGTACCCGGATCCACACAAGTACAGTTTATGAGTTCGTGGGTACTGAGAGCGCATCGGCCATCAAACTCTGCCAGAGTATTAATGTTTCCTCAAGTTCAATTTAAATTTACACCAACCTCATTTATTTGCACTGACGAAAACATATAATTTTTGCGACTTTTCTTTTACTTATATGTGATAAACACGCACCAAATCGAGACCTATGGTAAGGTAGGCCGTATTTTGGATGGGCCATGTCTGAAAACCTTGATTGGAGAATCCTGATAGTTGGATTAGAGGTTTGTTTAATTAGGAAGAAAAGGGCAGTAGAGAATGGCCCATCCAACGCATGGCCTACCTGATGACTGGTTAAGATTCATGCATGTTTCTCGAAGTGTACTAAAGAGAAGCCAATGATGAGTGAAGTAAGACAAGATTACAAACAGCAGGCCAGCTTGTTGGCATGCATCATTTATTTCCATATCTGGGATTGAAATCGTACGAACGTACTGTTTAAACTCCGAACGTAGAAAACGGGTGCGCGAACGTAAATGCTACGTACGGGTGTAAATAATGGAAGCGGATTGCTTGTGGGACAAAGATAACTCGCGCACGGGGCTGTGTGGAACCCATGGATGTCCGTGACAAATCAACTCCGTCCATCTGTTTTGAAAGACCACAATAGCATGAGGATCGAAAAATCAGGCAGATGCAAAACTCCAGTGAGCCCCACCAAATGAAACAGTGGGAATGGAAATCTTCACCGTTGAAACCTTTCATGAGCTGACCATGATGTTTCTATGCCATCCAAACTGTTCAGAGGTTTATTACCCTATAAACTGTAGGCACAAATATCATCCTGATAAAAAACTTCAGTCACCCCTAGGTGTTTAAACCCAATGTTGTGTGTGTCATGGCCCACATAAGTTTTGGATCTGCCTGATTTTAAGATTCATGTATCTTTCAAATCAGGTGGACGGAGTGGATTTGTGACGTACATCCCTGTGGGCCCCACACAGCCCCAGGCATGGGAATATTTCTGTTCTAGGGTTACAAGGAATCGGGTATAATGTTTGCTACAACAAGCTTGGATGTGTTCTGTTGAAATACAGCTATTGGATCTTGGATTATGGTTGGTGATTCTGTTAGCCCAGCTCATGGACTGCATCTGGGTAAGATCCTAGTACACTGACATGGTGATACCCTGACCGTGTGAGGGCTTAGCTCGATATACGAATTGTATATCCATGCTATTCATCTCTTTTTTTAAGCTTATTTTAGGACATTGTTCCAAAATGGAGTAGATAAAGATTTCAAGTGGACTGCACCACATGAAACAATGGTTGGTAAGCATTGAAAAAAATTTATAGGCCACAAAAGTTATAGATCAAGCTAATATTTATTTTTTACTTTCATCTATATTTGTATGACCTTATCATTAGGATGAATAGTCAATAAACATTACACTGGATGCTCATGAAACTTTTAATGGTGAAAGTCCAATGACTATTGTTTCCTATGGTATGGTTTACCTGAAATTTGTATCAACTTCATTTTTTAGACCATGTCTAAAATAAGCTGGAAAAACAAATTGACTGGGTGGAAATACCATGTATACATCAAGGTAGGCCTTATAGTTACGTCTCACCCATATGTTAGTTCTCAGGTCTGACCCAAGTTGCGCTACAGCTCATGTGGCTAACTTAAAAATATTTGAGACTGGAAGATTTACATGGTATCAGAGCCTCACTGATCCAAATCCAGCATCACCTGTCAGATCCGACCACCCCTGCATCGTCCGGCCACCCCTGCTGCGTCGTCCGATCATCCCTCTGCTCGTCCAGCGCCATCTGCTGCTCGTCCCGCGTCCCCTGTTGAAGATTTGACCACCCCTGCGTCGTCCGACCGTCCCCTGTTGAAGATCCGACCACCCCTGCGGGTCCGACCGTCCCCTGTTGAAGATCCGACCACCCCTGCGTCGTCCGACCGTCCCTTATTGAAGATCCGACCACCCCTGCCCGTCCGACCACCCGTTCGACCACCTCTGCTCGTCCAGCGTCGCCCCTCTGATCGTCCAGCGTCGCCCGGTCACTCGTTCTCTTCGAGTTCCAGCAACCTCTGCTCGTCCAGATCTGTTGCTCCTCTGCTCATCCAGATCTGTTGCTCCTCTGCTCATCCAGATCTGTTGCTCATCCAGATCTGTTCCAGCAACCTCTGCTCATCCAGATCTGTTGCTTGTCCAGAGCTGTTCAGCCAAGATCCAGATACTGCTACGCGTTGGATATCTCCTGCTGTACGGTACACCTAAAACATTCTTCTGCTGCAACTCTTTGCGTGCTTTATATTAATTCCGCTCAATGGACAAGAACTCATCACGTACAGAGGCCCCAAGGTGTAGTTTTGATGGTACCAACTATTCACTATGGGCCATCCATTTTCAGAACTTCCTGAAGGGTCGTGGTTTGTGGGGACTAATTGATGAATCTGTTACTATTCCTACTTCCACGGATGCCGATAAATTGGCTGATTGGAAAATGAATAATGGACGGATTATTACCTGGATTCTCGATTCGGTCGATCGATCCATTGCTGTTGGCCTCACACCTCATCGCACGGCTAAGGCAATGTGGGACCATCTTCAGACAATTTATCAACAAAGTAATGCGGCCCGGTCATATCGTCTGGAACAGGATCTCGTAAATCTTACTCAGGGGGATGACAGTATTCAATCATTTTATTCTAAAATTGTCACAATTTGGACTGAGATGGCCATGATGGATCCAATATTTCCTAATGACTTTAGGATTTTCCAAACTATGCGCGAAAGTGCGCAAGTTTGCTAATTTCTTATGAAACTGCGTCCGGAATTCGAGCATTGTCGAGCTGCTCTCTTGAACCGTAGCCCTACTCCTTCGTTGAATTCAGTTATTAATGACCTATTGGCTGAGGAACAACGACTGAAAGTTCTATCACTTCTTTCCTCGACTCCGGGATCATTTGATATGGTGCTTGTTGTGTCCACCACTGCACCAACACGTGGCTCCTCTTCTTTAACCTGTCGTGACTGCAACAAGGTGGGTCATGTTGTCGCTCAATGCAAAGAATGGTGCGCTTATTATCGGTTTAATCGGTCATGGTATTCAAGACGCCGTACACGTGCACATGCATCTTCTTCCGTCCGTGGACATGGTGGTCGTGGTCGTGGTCGTGCTCTTTCTGCTATGGCTACCACTATTTCTTCCGAGCCGATTGTTACTGATTCATCTACTGTTTCTGCTAAAGGTCTTTCATCTCCATTGACTCATGCGATGCTCCAGTAAATCGTTCAGGCCCTTTCTGTGGCCGGTATGTCAGGTATATCTCCATCTTCTACATGGTTCTTCGATTCGGGTGCTTCTAATCATATGACCGGTGTTATATCCCATCTTCGTGATATTCGTCCCTACACCGACAATCAGGCTATTTCTACTGCGGATGACACTAGACTACTTATTCAGTCCGTTGGATCATTGACTTTCTCTCCTTCTGCTCATCGCTAGTTCACCCTTCGTGATGTGTTTCATGTCCCTAACCTCTTCTCCAATTTAATTTCAGTTGGTCAACTCACATCCAATAACCGCTTAGTCATATTTCTTCCCAACTGTTGTTTTGTGGAGGATTTGGCAAAAGGGAAGGTACTTGGGATGGGTAGGCGGCATGGTCGTCTGTACGTGCTAGACTTTGATCCATCTATCACTCCGGCTCATTGTTTCTTTTCTCTATCTTCATCAGATATTTGTTTAGCAAATAAATTGTGAAAACTGTGGCACTTTCGCCTGGGTCATCTACATTCCGATCGGTTACTTCAGTTAATTTCTTCTGGCATGATAGGGAACATTTCTCTTAATAAAAATGATTTGAATTATTCTTGTTCTTCATGTTGTCTTTCAAAAAGTAAGTGTATTCCCTTTTCTCTAAGTATTACAAAATCATCTTCTATGTTTGAACTTGGGCATACAGATGTTTAGGGTCCATTACCAATTATGTCTCTCTCTGGGTTACGATACTATGTTATATTCATTGATGATTTCACACGTTACACTTGGATTTACTTTCTGCAATCGAAGTCACAGTTTTAAAAATTCAAGTTATTTCACTGTATGGTGAAGACTCAATTTCGGGTTTCAATTCAAACTCTCCGCTCCGACTCGGGGAGGAATATCTCTCAACCGATTTTCGTACATTTCTTCAAGGGCATGGAATTATTCATCAAACCACATGTTCTGATACTCCACAATGAATGGGGTGGCTGAACAGAAAAATCGTCATATTGTTGAAACCGCCAATACCTTAATGCTATGAGTGTTCCTCGTTCTTTCTGGGCGGAAGCAATGTTACATTCCGTCTACTTGATTAACCGGATGCCAACCAAAGTTCTGAACAGTAAATCTCCTTACTCTATTCTCACCGGCTTACCTCATGTATATTCCACATTTCGTGTTTTTGGTTGTATCTGTTATATTCACCTAGCTTCACGTGAATATAACAAACTATCTCTAAAATCAGTCAAATGTATGTACTTGGGATTTGGAGAAACTCAGAAGGGTTTTCGATGTTATGATCCGGTTTCTCGTCGTGTTCGAATTTCACGACATGTTGTTTTTCTTGAACACATTGCTTTTCATTTATCTCTTCCTCCTCCGCACACTCCAAACTCTTCTGGTCTAACTGCCTTTTCAGAAATTCCGTTTGCCTCAAGTACTCTCCCTTGTCTGTTGCAGGTTTACTCACGTCGACCACGTACAGATCCACCACCTATTACTCAACCCGAACCTACTGTACCTGTTGATCCCGAACTTTCATCGATCCGTCGTTCGCTCGTGAACATTGAGCGCTGATCGGTTGATATGCTCTATGTCCGCCATGAATGCTACTCTGGATCCGTTTCTATTCCTACTTCATACTCTCGGAACCACTCATGATTGTTGGAAGAAGGCTATGGCAGAAGAACTTGCAGCATTGGAAGATAATCATACGTGGGACATTGTCACTCGACCTGCTGACCAACAGCTAATTGGTAGCAAATGGATTTATTCGGTCAAACTCAAGTCTGATGGATCATTGGATCGATACAAGGCTCGACTTGTCGCTCAGGGATACAAACAGGAATACGGAATTGATTATGATGAGACTTTCGCTCCCGTGGCCAAAATGAAAACTGTTCGTACTCTTCTGGCTATATCTTCTATTCGCTCATGGCCACTCGCTCAGATGGATGTGAAAAATGCCTTTCTTCATGGAGATCTTCAAGAAACCGTGTATTTGAAACCTCCTCCTGGCTCCTTAATCCCTGACAATAAAGTATGTCGCCTAAAGAAAGCCTTGTACGGCCTCAAACAGGCACCTCGGGCATGGTTCCAACGCTTTCACGATGTTGTTACGGGTGCTGGCTTTACTCAAAGTGGTCATGACCCATCCTTATTTTTGCGCATCACTGCTCACGGAATTGTCATTGTTCTGGTCTATGTTGACGACCTCCTACTGACTGGTAGTGATGCTACTGGCATCTCGGCTTTAAAGGAAGTTCTGCAATCCTCCTTCAAGATGAAAGACCTCGGCCATCTCACATACTTTCTTGGGCTTGAAATTTCACGTTCTAAACGTGAGATCCTAGTCAGCCAGCGTAAATATGCCAAGGATCTTCTCGCTTTGGCATCATTGACAGATCAGAAAATAGTTCAGACTCCCTTAGAACTTAACATTCATTATGGCCGCGACGATGGTGATCTACTTACACAGCTTGACTTATACCACCATTTGGTTTGAAGTTTGGTTTACTTAACTATGACTCGCCCTGATATTGCTTATGCTGTCTAAGTCGTCAATCAGTTTGTTTCTGCTCCTCGGACTCTTCATATGACTACAGTCTTATGCATCATACGGTACCTACATGGAACTCTAGGTCAATCACTGTTCTTCTCCTCCACGGCGAACCTTCGTACTTATTCAGATGCTAATTGGGCTGGTTGCGCTCTCACACGAAGATCTACCACTGGTTACTGTGTTTTTCTCGGCACTTCTCTCATCTCTTGGAAGTTTAAGAAGCAGACCACTGTTTCCAAATCAAGCACAGAAGCCGAGTATCGAGCGATGTCTGCTGCGTGTAGTGAGCTTGTTTGGTTACGTGGACTTCTTTCCGACTTGGGCATTCCTGTGCAGAATCCTACTCCACTCCATGTTGATAATCTCAGTGCCATTCAGATTGCCTCTAACCCGGTTTTTCATGAACGGACGAAGCATATTGAAGTTGACTGTCACTTTATCCGTGAGAAATTTCAGTCTGGGCTCATTTCTCTACCACATGTTGCATCCCATGATCAAATTGCAGACATTTTTACCAAGTCCCTAACTTCTGCACGTCACTCATTTCTCGTTGGCAAACTATTACTTGTCGATGACCCGCATTAGTTTGAGGGGGGATGTTAGACAGGCTGCAACATACCTTGTATAGCTAGCATACCTTATATAGTTGGTTTTCCCATAGGTAGATGATTCTGATTTTATTTCCTTCCTTGTATAGATGCTGTAATCTCTATATATTCAACCCCTTTGGGTTGTCTCAAATACACAAATTGACTGGGTGGAAATACCATGTATACATCAAGGTAGGCCTTATAGTTACGTCTCACCCATATGTTAGTTCTCAGGTCTGACCCAAGTTGCGCTACAGCTCATGTGGCTAACTTAAAAATATTTGAGACTGGAAGATTTTGAGATTTCAATCAATAACTCACAAATACAAAGGAGACCTTCGATATTAATGACCCACAAAATAACGGCTAAAGATCGAGACTATGGATGTTCCAAGGTTTGAACGTAGATCATCCAACAGCCAAAGTCCAGCAGTATTTGACCCCAATATTGCGTCCGAACATATTGTACCAGACTTCATTAAACAGTTGCTGTAGCAGTACAAGTTAAACAACTACGGTACAGGTCCACCGCTCGATGGTTGAACTGTCAGAGACTGTGTAGTGTGTACACATTACCCAGGGTTCGATTCTCGTAAGACGCCCTGCTGGTAAAGCAGCAACAACAACAGCACAAAGTTAGATTAGATTTACTAACGGAACCCCCAGCTCCTGTGGCTGTTATCTGTGTGACATCCATTCCCTCCATCTGGTGTGGTCATCCAAGCTCTGTGGTTGTTGTCTGTGTGCCATCCATTCCGTCCATCAGGTGTGCTCCTCAATTTTAGGCCATGTAGACAAAAATCAACAAAAAAAAAAAATACAACTTATGCAGGCCACATCTCGGGGGGAAATGGGAATATGGCGCCAACCATAGGTTTGTCTGTAGGGCCACCAGGATGAAGGCATAATATATATCTTCCTATCCAAAACTCAGATGGGCCCAGAAAGTGTGAACTTAAGAGGTTCTAGGCACAATTTTATATGGTTCGCATTGGTGTGGCCCAGCTAAGTTATTTATTAGACTGATATTTTGTATTATCTATGGTGAAGATAAGTTTTCTCACCTGATCGATGGACAGTGGATTTGACATCCCTACAGAGCTCGGTTATTTCTTGAGCTGGATAAAACAGATGTTGTATACTTGCACATGATTCCTGACCTAGTCCTCAGGTAGATGTACAAAATAAACCGGGGTATGCAGTTATTTTCTAGATGTAATTTTCATTTCTTTTCTACGGTGTGGCCCACCTGAGAAGTGAAATTGTCACTTTTGATCTAAACAATGTCCCATCTGATGGAAAGCTATGGTGTCGCATATGTGCCGTATCGGCACCTGGGGCATTCGTGTGGAGTCAGGACTCCCACGCGCCTACGTGCATTGCACGGAATTCGGAAATTCTTCGGGATTCGTTTGCACGGAAAACTATCCATAAGAAAGAGTTTCTTAGGCATCTGGGATCATTCACCACCAGTTTTAAAGTTATGGTATCTCATCAGCTGTACATGTGACGCATATCTACAGCAATCCAATCTACCGTACAGATCATGGGCCTTGATAGAGCATAGCTAGAAAGTCACGGTGAGCAAACGATCTTAATGATCTGATTCCACTGGTTGATTTTGGAGGTTGACCATGTTATTTTTAGCAATCCATTTGTTGGTCATCAACTGGACGGTTAGGATTGGTTCTTCAGTGTGATATTTTGACCAAGATCCATCCACAATGGACCCTGTGATCTAGACGGTCTAATTGGAATTCATATATCGCATGTGTAACATGGATGACCAACAACAACTTCAAAGCTAGTGGTTAACTGTCATTTAGATACAGGTGCAGCTGTGTGTACTAAGGTAAGGCTATACTAATCTACTCAGATTATGCTAATCAGAGAGAGAGAGAGAGAGAGAGAGAGAGAGAGAGAGAGAGAGAGAGAGAGAGAGAGAGAGAGAGAGAGATCAAAACCGTCCATAGTGTGGGTTACAAAAGATCTGTGTTCAGTGGCCTATTTGTCCAATAATCAGCTACTATCAAGGAACACTGAGATTCTCTCTTGATGTTTTGGTTTTATTACAGGGACCAAGAAGAAAATTCATCATAAACTTGGACGGTTTGGGATCATCTCTCAGCTGGGGCCCATCAACCTTGATAAACAGATATATCAGACCGAACTGGAAGAAGAAGAAGATGAAGACATGAAGGCAACAGACAAAGCTTATGACTTGCTTAAGATTCTCAAAGCGAGACATGGAGAGGTGAAAAAAGGGACAGGCGTCGATCGACTAATGTTGGATTTCTTCAGAGAGGGATTGGTAGAGTCCAAAACGAAGAGAAGCATGCGTGTGAAAGAGGAAGAGGAGCTGTTGCGAACGGCGGGCCATTGGATGAATTTGGAAGGAGGGAGGGGATTGGGGGTGGAAGATAACAAGGTGGCGTACGTTAAAGGAATGGAGGAGAGCGGGAGATGGAGGGAGTTTGGGACGGAAGAAAAGGAGGTGGCGGTGGAGGTGGAGACTCACGTCTTTCGTTCGTTGCTGGACGAGCTGTTGCTCGATCTCCTTTCCCCCTGAGGAGATTGGTGGGAGGAGGGACTGAAGGGCCCTGATGCATCAAGAACGTGAATGAAATCGGATTGCGTACTGAGTTACTCAGTACGCTCTTATCGTACTATAAAAACTCAGTTGGGCCCATCTTAAATGTATGTGGTCTATCTACACCGTCCATCCGTTTTTCCATCTAATTTAAGGGGTTGAACCCAAAATTGAAGCATATCCAAAGATCAACTGGATCATACCACAGGAAACAGTGGGGATAATGATTTCCACCGTTGAAACCTTGCTAGGCCCCACAGTGATGTTTATTTTTCATCCAACTTGTTCATAAGATCATACATACCTAGATGAAAGGAAAAAACAAATATAAGCTTGATCCAAAACTTCTGTGGCCCCTAAGAAATTTTCAACGGTGGAAATTCGAGTCAACTCTTTCCTGTGGTGTGGCCCATTTAAACATTTAATATACTTCATTTTTGGGTTCAAACCCTAAAATCATCTAGGAAAATGGATGGACGGAGCGGATAAAATGCATAAATCATGGTGGACCTCACAGAGTTTACCCACTACGCGCTAAGCGTAGTGAGTTACTCACTACCGAATCCGCTTCCAACATGAATAGGGTCCATGTGTCCGTGGCTCCGTGATCCAGACCCATCTAATGATGATCCGCTGTTGGCACGACGGTAGAAAACGGCCATTCATCGAATCATGTTTCGACCTTCATTGCACTTCTGATGACCGTTGATTTGTATGGAAGAGAGAGATTTTAGGCCTCCATCGGCTACCCAGGCTACTAAAATCCATGGTGTGGATCTCGCATAGCCTTACAAAAGCAAACAGTGCATGAGGAGGAGAAAGTCTGGATCCTCTGCTTGCCGTGTGTAAGTGCCCACAATGTCATCACTCCTGGATCAATAACGACGCATGAAAACAGAAGTTTTCTTTTCGTGGCAAAGAGTAGCCGGATTTATGAGGAGAATATTCACTACGTATTGTAACAGAAATTATTTCTTTTTCCCTTTTTTTTTTTTTTTTTTTGGCTGAGCTTGAGAAGAAAATCTCGTTGGTTAGATCTGACGGTCATTTTAGACAGTTGAAATGACTGAAATGCTCCTTAGGGTATGCTTAGGTACATGGAAATATAGAAAAAAGATAATAATTTGCAATGATTATTTTTATCCCATTGTTGAAGACTTATTTTTAACAAATCTGGATCTTCTGTTTGCCAGGAACATAAATTTTGTATTATGTGTAATGTGATTGGCCACGTCATCACACGGATGATTTGGACCAGTCACAGCGCATGAAAACAGGAAATCGTTGTTCCTGGCAAACAGAGAATTTGGACTCATTTTTTCCAAATCAACTATAAGACCTATGCTTAAGAGTTGTACAATGCAGTTTCACCCATAAAAAATTTCTTTTAAAAAAAATCTAATCAAATTGATTTTTTCTGGCTAGATATATTTTGCCACGAAGATGGGATGCATGCATGATTAAGCCAATCTTGAAACAAAATCGGAAGCAAGAATATCTAAATTTTTAAAAAGATCAAGAAAAACTCACTAGAAATATTGAGACTCAACCATACGATAAGAGAAGAACACGGGACAAACTCTAAGATTTTCATATCAATGGATAAGATACAGAAAAATAGGGAAAGAAGACATAGAACTTTCTCGCACTTTTTCTCTCTTTCAAGTATTTTTATGATAAAAAAAAAATTAAGGAAATGATTTTGGTATTGGAGGACTACGGAAGCAAACTTTGAATTCGAATCACAAGAAATAAGCAAATACAAACAACTCATACACAAGTACACACAAATTTTACGTATAAAATTCTCGCAGAAAAAACTACGACACCAAGCGATGTGCAATCATTATGAAAACAAAAGGTACAAGAGACAGATGAACTTACAATTTCAAAAACTATGTTTTCTCCTCTCCAAACCCTAGAGGCATTTTAGCTTTGATTAGTATCCCCTAATCTCGCATTACAGCCATATATAAACTGTTACACCTAGAATAGGAAACAATTCGCACAATTACGCAAAATTGCACACGTCATCAATATAAGCATCAATCGATCAAGTAATTCTCGATTGATCAAGCTTCCATTAAACATTCCCAAAACTTCCTGGAGAACAAACTGTAAAATCAATCAAGTAATTCTCGATTGATCGAGCTTCCATCAAACATTCTCAAAACTGCCCAGAGAGCAAACTTATAAATTTAAAATAATAATTAAAAAAAAAACCTTGATTAATCCAGTGAGGAGTTTGATTGATCAAACTCCCCTATTCCAAATAGATTGAAGACATCTTACAACATTTGGCACATGTCGTAAGTAAGCCTACTTGCAAAGGCAAGGCCTAATATCAGAAATAACCATCTCTCCCATGTATGTACCAATTCTTATAGTCCATGTTGTAGATATATGGAAATTTATTCAGTCGTTCCACTTAAAATTGTTAAATCTTTAGAACCGATAATCCTCCCAAGGGGATGATGCTGTAACAAATCCAAAAGTGGACCGGTGGCAACATTTCACATCTCCAAGTACTTTACCTTTAGATATTCTTTACAGCCATACGAGAAATGAATTACCTAATTTTGGTAAAACATGTGTTAATATGTTAAGTGGCAGGTGTGTAAGAGTCATAATCGACTCAGATCAAATTAAACACCTTGTGACCGAAGGCACTAAATTAACCGAATTAGGACCAAATTTGTGAAAATTAACCTGACTATTCAACCACTGATTGTTAAAACAATCAAGCAATTTACGAAATGGAGGGTAAGTCCTTTGAATAGGTCCTTTTTATAAAAAAAAATAATAATGACTTTTCTTATAATGGTGATAGTTTTTGTTGTGTTTTTCAACAAAATCAATTAAAAAAATCATTTTTAAAAAAAGTTAGAAAAAATAACCTAATTGTCAATTTTATTGATCTAAATATGAATGTAATATAATCAACAAAAGAAAATGAGCAGAAAAGATTACCAACGGAGGTTTGTGCTAGTGAAATGACCATGGAAAATACCAAACGATCATAGTGTATGGTCAGCAGGTTATGACCAAAGAATTACCAAGTAACAACTCAATAACTTGAGAATCCAATGACGAGGTCATAGATATTTATACCTAACTAGTTGGCGTACCACAACAGTGTATTGCCAATAGCAAAAACTAAGCTATGTTAAAACTAAAGACTCCTCACTTGCTGTAATATGATGTTAGATAGAAGTAAAGGAAAACTAGAATTAAAATTAATTTGAACAAATGTCCACGCGGGGTGAAAGAAAGATAGGTAGCGTGGAGCTAAAAGATCTGTGAGCGATTGTATTAGTGTGAAGCCCCATACTCTTTTTCGTGTGCTGATTTTATAGGTTTGGAGAGGTGGTGGCTGTGCGTAAGATTTTGTAACTTTCGTGATTAGACGATGACTATTTTGGTAACGTGTTCTATTTGGACCTAGGATCCTTTAGGCGCTAGCTCTACTACTGTGAGCGGCGATGTCTCTATCTTGGGACGACTTCTTGCTCTTTCTATCTAATTTTGAAGTCTATAACTTATACGGTGCTTAATCGAGTGTGCCTTACTTCATTGTTCACGTGTGGTGAGAGAGACAACCACCTTTTAGCTTCTAGCCATGTGTATGTCTTTGAGTGCCTGGCCTTTCTGGCATGACACGTGTTCTCACTACATAAGTGTCTGCATCTTTTTGTATTACAAGTATGTTCGCTCCTTTACTTTTTGACATGGGCTGTGTCAGGTCAGCTGTAAATGGATGCAATTACACATGCACGTTAGAAAATCACCAATAAAATATAAAAAATATTTCGGAAAAAAAAAAAAAAAAAAAAGTATATCTGTCCAATAAATTTGACAGGCTACACATAATCTAACAAATCCAACCATCAGCTCGACCACCCCATGACTTTGTAGGTTTTTGGGGAAGATTGTTTATCATGGTATGGCCCGCTCAATGATTGTATCAGCCTGTTTTCCGAGGAGTCCTCTTTTCGTTCAGGTCGCCTTCCCAGACACAGGTCGGTGGACTACTGATCGAACTGTACGGAATGATTGCCAAGTGCAACAATCCAGGCGCAATAGGATTAGGCCCATTGAATTGATGGCCACGAGAAAAATCCCACCTGCTAACATAGAGTTTTTAACTCATTTGATCCTCACCATCAATTCGATGGCCTTAGATTTGGACAGTCTTACATTATCCTACGCTTTTTCTACCATAAACCATCCACAGTGGGATTTACTAGATGGACAAGCTAGATTTTCCAACCATTCAACCACATGTATAGTGATGTATTATGACGAACCAGAAATTCTCATTTTCTCAAACCTCAGTAGACCACTTGTAGCAATGGGCCGTTGGGACCTGTCCAGGATAGGCCCAGCCCGCCCTTAAGACCCAAAGCCTGAGATCAGCCCAATCCCACAGTGGGCCTAGCACCGCAGCCCAAGCATGACTGAAAATTTTGTTGGCCCAACTAATCCATCCAACCCTGGAAATCGATAAAACCCTTATTTCCATTTTAATTTTCCTCATCTATCAGTTGATCAAGTGGGCCACACATGCACTAAGAAATAGACATTTGAAAGGAAGAAAACCATCTACGCTCCGGATGCATTGTATTGCCAAATCCAGGATATTGGAATGGCAAGTTTGTAGGATTAAAATGTCTTGAGCCTAGGCCTGCCCAAAAATTGATTGGGCAACTCATGAGAAGCCCCAGCCCTGCACACGGTCCAAGCTAGTCAATCCAAACCCAGTCCAAAGCCGGTTTGGGTTCATCGGCCAGGTGGGCCGCTCAGCCCATTGCCACTCTTACTCTTGTCCCTCAAGAAGTTTCAGGTGGAAATATCGTTTTGGGCTTTTGGGCTCACCAGTTTACTTATGTGATGGTCCTCAGGAACCTTTTTTATATGGACAACAGTAAAGGAATCACACCCAATTGCTGATGTTGATCTTACAACAGTATAGGTCAGCATGTTTGATGGAATCAGACCATCTAGTTACATTGATGTTGGGAAATGGGATGAATCTGACCCACCACTTCTCTCTCTGTCCATCACCCTCCGCAAGACATTAGTGGGCCAAAAGATGGGAATTTCTCTATTAACGCCCAAACTCATTCATGGAAGACCAAGGGTGAAATTGAGCTAGATTTAAGTATAGACCCAGCCCATCTTGATACCTTGAAGAACGACTGTCTACGGCCCAACAGGCTAACCCATTACCAATCCCTACTGAACCGAATAAGTCAGGCTGACCAGATTGGTCATTTACCGTGTGGTCCATCTTTAATATCCATTCTCCATATTACATGAGACCAACCTTCTATGTTAACCGTTCTCTGTATTATTGGGCAATATCTCCCGCCTTGGCTCTTCACCACCTAGGATGTGAGTTGTCCATCATATTAAACATTAGATGTGGATCATCCATCATGTGGGGCCCAATTTGAAGTAGGCCGTCCATCATGCAGGTCTACCTTTGATGTGGGTCATCCATCATTCATAGATAACCTTTGATGTAGACCGTCTAATGGGGTCCACTTTGATATGTCATGTAAGGTCCACCATCCATGTTAAGTGTACATTATCTAAGACCCACCTTCATCACGGCCCATCCTTCTCACGTAAGCTGCTGTTCAGGTGTTTTAAAGCACCCTCACAAATCCTAGTATGCCCCACATCTACCTTACGCCCAACGTAAGGGATTATTCCCTAGTGGCAATTTGCTTCCTCTCTGCACGTGCATTGTACGTGCCATACCGTCGAAGCCGTACGGCCAAGCGGGATTTAGTATTTTAAAGCTAAAATGATATAGGGAACTAAAATATGAAAACTTTCCCATACACACAGCTGTATTTGTACCCGTTTGCACTCACATCACCAATCTGGACCGTACAATAAGTCCTCTTCACTCTTCTTCCCCTGCCGTTCAAAAACCATAGCAATTGGATGGTTCTAAACATCTGTGGCTGAACCTATCTTCTATGAACAATCTTATCCGTCAATTTTTGCATACCACTGACTGGACGGTTTGAATCATCTGATCAATATGATTTTTCAAGTATAGACTACGGCGAGTTGGCATCACCTCATGGCCGGTCCAGACAGAGTGATGTGGTTGCTAACGAGTTCAAATACATCTATGTGGATGGGAAGGTTCACATGCACCTAGTCCAGTAGATCTTTATTATTTCAAGATCCCCTTCCATAAATCAAGAGATACTATTGTTTATGCGCGTATCAATTTTAGGAAGTGGACAGCTCACTTCCTTCTCCTCTTTAATTAAGTGCATTTATCTTACTCCCTAGCATTCCGTTGGAGTAGATTGTACAGCAATAGTCAGAAAAGCTTGCTTGTTGGGGCCCACCGCCATCTTTATTACAGGCTTTCTTGGTGGGCCCTCGTGATTTGAGGGTTGCATTTCACGTGTAATGGCAAAAGTACGTTCGACTCTGCATTCATCCGCCTTACATGTGGCATACCTGCATGTATATGGACCTCAATTTTGATTGGCTAAGCCTGATCATATGATCCTACCGTTCAAATTCCCCTAATGAATTTTAACCGTTGATCGTTTTCTTTTCAACTTATGATTATGGTGGAAATCACCTGGATGGTTAGAATGTCTGATTAGTCATATTTGGGATATGCACCATCAATGGCGGGACCCATGAATTGGAGGGTAATATGTCTGTTTGCAGTAGATGTATGCATGAATGTATGTTCCATAGAGTGGTGGGGACATGTTTGGTGATCCAAGCCGTTGATATGCTGGACCATCGCAACGCTTCATCTGGTCGCCTAATAGGATAGTGGTGGAAATGAGTACGGTGGCGATTCGCGCAAGGAGAGGTAATTTGCGCCATGTAGTGTCAACTTGGCACATGCGTGCGTAATCTGGACCGCTCAATAAGTTTTTGCCAGCGTGGACATGCCATGACGCGAGAAATCAAGCGAGTATGCTCATCGGGTGTGCTGCGAGTGTGAGAAAAATGGACGGGTAGGAAGGAAGGAGTACCAATGACCATTCAATATACGCATGTGCTCCACCTAATAAGCAGATCGGCCCGAATTTCTGCCCATGATATCTTTACATGGTGACCCACCTGATGTGCGGCCCAGATCCCGCATGCGTGCCCCACTGGCACGTATGCCCAAAGTCGTCGGTCGATGAATGGGCCATGCCCGCGGTTAAAGTTGGTGCAGATGATTGGTCTGTTGCACCCAACGATGAATGGGCCATGCCCAACAAGTGACATGGCTGAGACAATACTAACCTTTGGATGCGTAGCTTATAAACAGACGGTATAGATGAGAAATGGAACAGCGACCCTAGATGCGCTTTGAGAGTGGTTCATCACCGTTGGACACAACAGACCAATGGTTTGGATCACCAAACCATGGGCGTCCCTCATCAGAATCCAAAGCAGTGTATAGAGACAGCTGCAGCCTGCAGGAAAGCCTCCCCATATTAAGAATCCGGTCAAAACCGAGGAAAGGCAATCCGAGCAATGCGCAGCAAAGTCCAGCTCATGCGACCTAGTCTTGATAGGATATGGCCCAGAAATCAAAGGGATCAATCAGTCTCAACGCCCTGTTCATTGAATCAGAACCGTTAACATTTTTCATTTGGACCATCCAATCTAGTGGCCCACGCAGATAATTAAGATCATCTGTTTCCAGATATCGACGGTTTAGATTGACGTGGCAAGGTCGGCGGTGCGGACGGTCACTTGCCCGCGTACGGCGTATCCGAATAATAACGCCTTAAATAAATAAAGCCTTCCATTGGACCCACATGCTCCAGGCTTTTTCTGGCGGGTAGTTATCTGATACTCCGGCTGCGTGTGACACTTGATACGCACGCATTCGGAAATTGCATACGTGGCATATATTAATTGACATGAAACCGACTAAATTGTTGACAATTAACGTACTAACATACAATCCGGAGATTTGATAGTTTCAAAAACTACAATCTCTAATTCGTGGGCACTTGTTTGTTGAATCAGAACCGTTTGATATCTCCAATTTTTGACCGTTCAATAAATATTTACCAATCAGAGAGTCATCTGACCAAATAATCGTAACTTTTGATTCCAGATGTATCTAAACTGGAACCCGAAATTTGGACTGTTTGATTTGAATGATATGAGTTTGATATGTGCAGATTCCAAGTAATTTATTTGTGCCTGCGTATCACCATTACACTCTACCCAGAGTATCAAAGTTTTTTCTCTCTAATAAGCAGCGTGAATGTGGAGTACTCTTGAAGGAAGGGAGAGCATACAGAGCAAATCCCGGTTTGGCAGCTGCGGATGCACTTGGCACAAGTCGTGACACGTGGCGGCAGCGGTTGAACTTTCCTGTTTCAGGACCCGCGATACTTCCAATTTCTCGCATATATCGTAGGAGAAGGAGCTTATGCAATGCCTTCGTGGGCGTCTGGATTGATCTGCAGCCACACATAGTTTTATTCCTACTTCGCAACGAGATCATTACCGTTCAATATGATCGTACGGTAGATAAAGATTTGCCTTTATATGACAGATTCTAATCATCTGATTAGCGATCATTTCATCTGATTTCTCGCTTAGTGTCCATTCACACCGTGGTCCGTGCTCTGTGGGCCCCACCATGATGTATGTGTTTCATTCATTCCTTTCATCCAGTTTTAAAGATTATTTTAGTGCTTGATCCCAAAAATGAGAGAGATATAAATCTCAGGTGAACCACACCACATGAAAACAATAGTTATTGGATATCCACCATTAAAATCCTCCTGAGGCCTACTGTACTGTTCATTTGACATCTAACATATTGATTAGGTCATTCAGGCCCAGATGAAGGGAAAAAATAAAAATAAGGTTGATCCAAAACTTTTATGGCCCCCAAAATGCTTTTAATGTTCGATGCTCGTTGAAAACTGTTTCCTGTAATGTGGTCCACTTGAGATTGAGATATAACTCATCTTTGGTCTCATACCTTAAAATTATTTTTAAAAATATATTGATAGCATGGATGAAACACATCATAGTGGGGCCCATAGACACCGGCCACCAGCTATTTGATGGTGTCGGGGGAGTAGCCAATCCGTTTCCATTCACACCCAACCAATTATCTGTTGGGATTGGAGTTTCTGCCTCGTTCACTACAAACTTTATTTCTTGTACGGTTCAGATCTTGACTAACGTGTATAGAAAATAATGCCTACCTATGGGATGGGTGAGCAAGCAGAATTTTTTTATTTTTTATTTTTTTTGTTAGCTTGTTAATACACCCACTTTCAGATCACACTTCACTGTTAGCCACCCCCACTAGGGAATTGATGCCGGGACCTCAATGTTGAAACGAGGTATCTTTCAATGCGTCTACCACTTGAGCTATGGACCTGGGCATATGAGCAAGCAGAATATATCACTCACACTCGACGCGTGAAAAGCCTCTCTTCCATTCCATGGTGTGGGCCGTTGAAATTGTCGGAAGACTTAAATTGTTGAAATTTGAAATTTGATCGATTTATGAGGTTAGAGTCCAAGGATTAAACTCCTTTGTTTTTTTCACCATACTGAAGTTATCAATTTTCATCAATTTACAGTGTGATTGTAATTTCCATGCTCCTCAGTTCTAAGTTGTTTATTCCATCTTTAATTGTCTTCATCATCTCTTCTTATGCATACTTCATCTTTATTTTGTCGTTGTCTAGTTTAGCGAAGTTGAGCAAAAATTGAACTTCTCTATAAGAACCATATTTATAAGCATGTCGGCCGAATTTAGCCAAGTATGAATCTTCTTAAGAATAGTATTATCTTTCTCAGGTATATATTGGATAAAATTATTACAAACATCAATAAGTTTAGTATGAGAATAGTATACCAAATTCTTTACTAAATTGATAACACTCTTGCTATTCTAATTCATAAGCACAGCTTTTTGTTGAAGCCCCAACTCATTCATCATACCCATCAACCAAACTGCTTCCAGATACTCAGTTTCTGTTATGGAAAGAACAACCACAAACTGAAGATTCAGCATCCAACCAATCACTATATCCATTAATACAAACGAGTGTCTGGAAGTCGATCTTTTATTATCCATATTTCCAGCATAATCGGTGTGCACATAGTAAATTAATTTGTCCTCAGGCTTACTGAACATCAAAATTTAGTCAACCATATCCCATATGTAAGAGAGTAGTCATTTCATAATCTCAGTGTTGCTTACTAGAGTTTGACATATATCTACTCACAACACCTACTGTATGTTAAATGTCTGATCTAGTACAGACCATGGCCTACATCAGACTGCCAACTGCACTTGAGTAGGGCACACAGGACATGCTATTTTTCTTCATCTGTAGGAGGTGATCAAACCCAATGGTTGACAATCCCAAGCATAGGGTTGCGATGTAGTAATAACTCGGTAAGACCGAAATCGAAACCATAAAAAATTTAGTAAGAATATACTAAAATTTTAATCTAAGAAGAATAGCTGATCAAGATTTTTAATCCAGTGGAATAAAGTTGTAAAAATAATAAATGATCTAGGAATTTCCATTCAATAGAGTTTGAATTCATTTCGTCTTCTTGAGTTGATAACTCAACTAGAACTGGATTCCAATCTGATTTAGTCGGAAGATAATACGTTAATATCAATCAAAAACATCTGATATATATTAGAATTATGATATGTTTGATTTCTCATGAAGATTTAAGTAATCACATCACATGGAATTGAAAACATCTAATGTACCTAAAGGCAACAATATACCAAATAACTTTACAGATTGATTCATTCTCCGATATAAGAATTCAATCACAAATCAACATAAAAACCTTAATTTTCATTAAAGAAACAAATTAAACATTAAATATTTATTAAAAGGTTCATCCTTTAACCTTAGTTATTAAATTATCCAATTAAAGACATGATTGAATTAAAACTCAAAGTGAAAAACATAAAAAATAACTAGAACCGAATGATTAGAGAATGACTCCTTGAAGGCTCCACAACTTCTTGCTTTACACCTTTTAACCTAATTCGTACCTAAGAAATCTTAAAACACCTCATTAAATAGGAAAAGTTTGCACTAACTTGGAACCAACTTCAATTTACGCACTTTGGTTACGCTTCGGCTACAACCGACTAGGACCTTTAGTAGCACCGAACGTAGCCTTCAGTCGCACCGAATTATTTATCAATTGGAGCCAAATTTTCTTGATTCACATTTAAAATTTTTGTCTTCCTTAGGTCGCACCGAACCTAGATTCGGTCGAACCGACTACCGAGCCGAATTATCTCCGAAAATCACCAATTGTTGCTGGACTGTTCTATGCACATTCGGTCGGACCGAAACAATCTTAAGTGAGACCTAACAATTTGTTTATTCTGTAATTTGCATTGCGTGATTCTCAGTCTTTTCTCCACCTTTTATACTTAGTTTCTAAGATCTTTGCCATGTGAATTCTTTATTAATGACCTCCAAATCTACAAGTCTTTTATTGATTAATCTGTAAAGGTTTAATCTTTCTTCATATGCATTATTTCATCTTTGTTTCCCAGATTACTTTGTATGTACAAACTAAATGTTAGGTAATCGATTAAGCACTTTGAATGCATGAAAAATAGTGTAATTAAGAGAATAAATATGTAAAATTTAGATGTATCAGTAGGACATTGTTATGAAGAAAGCTGAAAGTGAGTAGCGTTGAGAGTGGTAACCGGTTTTGCCTTGTTCATTTCAAATTGAGTAAGGCCTTCTCAATGTATTATGTCAAAGATGACCATAGCACGGTCATTTCCTTGTTCTTGTGTATATTAATGCTGATAATCTTTTTTGCAACCATCATATCTTTCATCTCAAATATCCTTGATAACTGAGCCTTCAATATGTTAATCTCATACATGTTATGGCTAGCGATAAACATATCATCAACATACAATACTATGATAATGAATTCATCGTCACTCGGTGCTCTAAAATAGACATGTAATTAAATTCACTTCCAGTAAACCGCTGGCTCAATATGAAAGAATCAAACCTCATGTATCACAGCCTAGGCAACTATTTTAAGTCGTACAACAACATCCTCAACCTGCAAACTTTATTATTTGACTCATGTACCTCGAACCCTTCTGGTTACTTCATGTATATTTGCTCTTTCAATTCCCTATGTAGGAAAGCAATCTTAATATCCAACTATTCCAGTTCAAGATTGTATTAGGCAATCAGCGTCAACACAAATCTGATAGATATCTGCTTGACCATAGGTACAAAAATCCTTATGAAGTTGACACCCTCCTTCTGCGCACAACCCTTTTTTACAAGTCTGGCCTTGTGTCTATCCAGTATCTTCCAATAAACCCACTTGCATCCAATTATTTTCCACCTGGCAAGAAGCTCCACCAACTCACATGTCTCATTCTTATACAAAAAATCAATCTCATCTTCCATCGCTGTCATTCACCTTTATGGTTATACGTTATCAAGAGCTTCCTGAAAAGTAAACCAGTCCCCCTCATCCGTAATGACGTTTGAGTCATCCCTGTATATCAACAGTAACTTGCGATCCTGTGGTAGATTTCTCCTGGCAGGTGGCGACTCCACCTGTCCCGATACCTTTTCATATGACTAGCTTCTTTAAGGGACTCACCCTTGTCAATTTTGGCATCATTCACTGTTGATTTCTCTGTTTCCTTGTGTTCATCCTACGAAACAAAGAACCTTCATCAAACTTAATGTTCTAGCTCATTGTGATTTTTCATGTGGCCCAGTCATACAATCTATATCCCTTCACACCATTATCATAGCCAATAAAGGTACACTTCTCCACCTTTTGGTTTAGCTTATCTCTCCCAACAAATGGTACATAAGAGTAAATATCACAATTAAATATACACAGCCCTAAGTAGTCTACTCGCTGACTACTCCATACTTCTTTTACAATCTTACAATCAATAGCCATAGATTGGGATCAATTCACCAAATAACAGCTCATAAGTGCTTGCCTAATACAGTATTACTCAACATACTTTAGGCCTTCTTCAAAAGAGTCAGATTCATACGTGACTATTCTGCTCAGGTGTATGCTTGATTATGTTCTGCCTCACAATCCTCTCATTCTTTCAAAACTAATTAAATTCCTTCGAAGTAAATTCTTCACCATTATTCATCATCAGTACCTTCAACTATCGTCCTGACAGTTTTTCAACAATGACCTTTCGAGACTTGAAAGTGGCAAACATGTCCAATTTATTATTCATGAAATAAACTTGTACATTTTTAAAGAAATCATGGATGAATGTTACAAAAAATGACGATCATACTCTATAAACTATGAGCAATAACTCCCACACGTCAAAGTGTACATAATCCAACGATCCCTTACTACTATGTTTTCCTGTTTTAAATGACAATTTTGACTATTTACCATATATGCAATGCCCACATACATTCAAATCAAAAATTTTAAAAGTATGAATTAAACTATAATCTAAGAGTACCTTCATACTGCGCTTGTTCATGTGGCTTAAGCACGCATACCATATACATGCTGATGTGGACTTCGCTATAGACATTGTAGCTCCACCCGATAAAGCTTTCTCAATCAACTTATAGAGATTGTCGTTCATTTTTGCTTTCATTACCATGAGTGCCCCCTTTAAAACTCTTAGGACATCATCATGGCCAATAAACTTATAACCTAATGCATCAACAGCACTCAGATAAATTAGATTTTTCTTCAAATATATAACATGCCTCACATTGGTCATAGTACGTTCCACCCAATCAAACATTTTTATGTGAACGAATTCAATTACAATCATTTTACAGGCATAGGCATGATCATTGCTTATAAGAACCAAGTCACCATCTTACTCCTTGTACGTGGTGAACCAACTCTGGTGAGGGTTCATGTGGTACGAAACCCTCGTATCCAAAATTCACTCCTGATAAAAGTGACCCATTTTGGACACTAATAATATATCTCAACCACCAGAACTTTCATGGGATTTTGCCGAATTAGCCTCCCTTAAAAAGTATATGAATTCTCATCCTTTTATGCTTTAGGATTCTGACAATTCTTGTTCATATGTACATGTCTACTACAATTCCAACACTTCAACTTCCCTTTACTCTTCGACTTGGATATCGATCGTAATTTTCCTTTTATTTCTCAGACGCTCTTCCCCTAACTACCAATGCTACAATATATGTACATTCCATACCGTTCTTCCTTGTCAATTCCTTCAACTGAAGCAATGAGATAGCAGTGTCAAAGTCCAAAGTATCTCTATCGTGGCATAAAGTATCCACCAAATTCTCGTAAAAATCCAAAAGGGACGTTAAAAGCATAAGGACTTTATCTTCTTCATCGATCTTCAACTCTACATTTGTCAGTTTGCAAATTAGTTTGTTAAAAGTGTTGATGTGCTCATCGAGATCCAATCCCTCCGCCATCTTCAGATATAAACAGTTTAAGAGAGATTTTGTCATGTACAAACTCTCCAACTTCGTTCATAACCTTGTGGTAGTCGTCTTATCAGGGATATAATCCATCAAACATAATTAGATTGAGGTAATCATCATCTAGTGAAATTCTTCTCATTCCTCTTCATTCACATATTCTAGACGCTTCATTTTTCCAATGAGTGTATGTTATAGCTCTTGTTGAACTAGAAGGCATCTCATCTTCACCTTTTATTGTTTAAAGTTATTTTTTTTCCGGTGAACTTCTTTATCTCATACTTCACGTTCGATCTCTTCATCATCATGTTTCAAATTCTAACTAATTCCCAATGTATACTCTGATACCACTTGTTAGGCACGAAAGTATCATTCAGTCATGACATAGATATGAATCAAATATGCATATAGATAGAAAATTCAAGCATAGACAAAGAAAACGTTGATTTATGTAAAAAACCTACAATAGAAAGCAACAAGTTATCAACTATAAAAATGAAATTACAAGAGATGAGTAAGTTACAATCAAAATCGTAGACTATAAAATCCTAGATCCCATTTTTCCAATCCCTAGCTTTCTTTAGAACAAGTTCCTGATACCATAATTCCATATTACACCCGTTTATTACACCCGTTTAGAACAAGCACTACGGTAAGTAAATCTTTTCACGAGGCTTATTAAAAATAAATTCGACCATTAATTAATATTTTAGGTCTTAGTATGTATATTTACATCCTGTAATATGTAAATTGTTTCCCAAATAATTAATTTTAAAGCAATATATAATTGTAATATAAGCCAACTCACTGAGTCAATTAGCATGTAATTATTTATTTATTTTTAGAAGTTTTTGTACAGATAAAAACCCTAATTATGAGAATTGTATTGGAACCATAGGTAAATCTTATCTGATCGGACCAATTCTAGCATACAACTCCAATTTTGTTCGTGATCGTTACATCGAATCAGATTTGTAATAGACTTTGTTATTCAGAGAATAATCCTGCGAAATTTCAGAGTGTTTTATTATCATAATAGGTAAGTGATCATTCCCTATTGAAAAATTCATAAGTAATTGCCTTATATAATCTAGATATTGAAATATTCTTTATTTGACTGAACCAATGCAAATATTATTTTTTTCTATTTAATATTATCTAGTGGTGATAATGAATATTCATTATGTGAACATAGACATTATATCTGTCATATTTCCTTGTAAGTTATATGCATTTTATGTGAACTATTTTTTAATACAAAGATTCTTATGGGTATTCTGCCCAAGGTCATTCCAGAAATGATTAGCATGACACGGGTACTCTGCCCAGGGTCATTCCCAAAAGGATCGGCACGGGTGCTCTGCCCTGGGTGATTCCCTAAAAAGGATCAGTACACACGGGTGCACTGCCCTGAGCTTTTGTCCCTAAAAGGTTATACCGACGCTCTGCCGAGGGTCATACCCTGAAAGGATCGACACTGGTGCTCTGCCGTGGGTCATCCCCTAAAAGGATCAGCACACATAAGTGTTTTGCTCACTCCAAATCCTAGTATTTTTAGAAAAGCTATGTTAAACAATTTATTCATTTCATATTTATGAATGTCAAATTATTAATTATGATTTTACATCCCATGTTCGCCTTTTTTATATTAATATGTCGAGGTTAAATTTGGTAATATTTGTGAGGCTTTCAACTCGGGATTGATGTGATCCTATTGAGTTGTCAACTCATTATGTTTTAACCATTTTAAGTTCTGAATATTTTGAAGATGCAGGGTACTACTATTAGTAGTGGAGCATTGAATGTGGTTGGATGCACGTGGCATGTCATTCTACATAGGATCAATTTTATTTTATTTTAGAACTCTGAATGTAGTAATGTTTTAACTTGATTTTTTTGCTTCAAGTTAAGTTAAATAATTATGCATCGATGTAGTAACAAATTATGTAATTAGTTATCTTAACATGTGTTTTGATCTTAAAATTGTGGGCTATGGTGGGAGAAAATGAAATGCATATGTAATTGTCATACTTTATATTTATATTTATATTTTTTTATAAGTCACGGGTTTGGAATTCGGGTCATGGACACCCTATTCGGGTACCCGAATTTTGGGGCATGACAACAGGATCATCTAAAAGCCCTTTTTACAATAGGCTTGGACGCCATGGAGCATAACTTTCCAAAGAAACTTATGTACCTCATAAGAAATTTTTTGTTGAATTGCTTGAGGTATTCAAAGTATATATGATTCACATGTGACAAAAGAAGTTTCAACATTAGTATCTCATGGTGAATCAGAGACTATAAGTAAATAAAGTTCAAAAAACTTCTCAAGAAGTGATCTAGTCTCAACATATTCCGAAGTTCCAGACTTCGGTTCCATTGTCAGCTCCTCCTCCTTTAATGGTAGACAGTGAGGATCTAGAGAGGGAGGGGCTTCAAATTAAGGGTTCTCTAGGCCCGTGACAACTACCGAGATGTTGTCTTGCAAGGCATTCACTGTGTCTCTTATCATGGAATCGTTTGAATCTGTAAAGTGTGCCAAGCAATCATCCAAAGAGTTGGAAAATTTATCTGAGCGTGATTTATTCTTCACATTAAAGTTTGTGATGTGCTGCCCAAAGAATCCATCGTCTTTAAAAGTAAACATAGGTACGCTCTCTTGCTCCAGCCCTGCATAGACAGATTGAGGGTCAGTAGCCGAAGCATTGATGTGCAGACTCAGTTCATTGATACTACTCAGAAGAGGCATTGAATCGTCAAAACTCGACAGTTTAAATGGATGCCTCAACTGGGTGGGTTCAAATTCCACAGTCGTATCAAGCAACTCGTCTATCTCTCGAATCATATCATCATTCAATTCAGAGGAGCAGTCCAAACCTGTCTCACAAGAGATAGAAGGGTTGGTTGTAAGGAGCTCATCCACTTTTAAATCAAATATGTCAGGTGAGTGGAGTAGCTCATTATGACCACTCACTTCGTGTACTTCGTGATCATTGACCTGGACCAAACTTGAGATTAATTTCAAGGGAACTGGGGCTGCGCATTCATGATCATCATCCCAATACTCATCATATTCTAGTTCAGTACAGTACACACTTGGGATGGAATTGCTTTCCTCATATTTTATTCCTAGGTTGGATTGAGGTTCACATAAACTAACCTCTTCCACTGGTTATAGTCATACTGATCATACATGGGAGAATATGATGATTGATAATAATCTTCATTCCCATAATTATGATCATATACAGACCTATTAACCGATGGAACATAACGTTCTAGTCGGTTCTCAATGTCGGTTCTCGATGGAGAAAAATCTTAAGGTATACGTTGAATTCCAAAACCCTCATGTATTCCCCAAAACTGCTTATCCATCTCAGCATAGACACGTACCCAAGCTTCCATGGTGAACCCTAATTCTGAGTCTAATCTTTAAAGAAAAAATAAAATAAAATTCCTACAGCAGTATAGAAAGTAAGAGGAGTAGTTAGAAAGGTGTTACCAAATAAGAAGTTCCTATGTTAAGATCCTGCAAAACAAAACAAACCAAGTTAGTATCTAAGAGGTAAGACCTAAACTAAAGAATAGAAAAAGTAAAGAAATTAGGACGAAGTTACCAATTTAGAAGATCTATCAACAACCCTACAAAATAAGAAAGTTAGTTCTAAAAATCAAATAGAAAGGAAAATATAAAACTAAAGTTAGTAAAATCCTAATCTTAAACTAATTCTAAAACTAATTAATTTCAGAGAATCGTAGCCGTTAGTCCTTGGCAACAACGCCAAAAACTTGTTCACACCCTAAGTATTGGGTTGTGATGTAGTAATAAGCTCGGTAAGACCTAGGTTAAATAACGGGACTGAAACCTGTACGTAATATGAAAATAACTCGAACTAGAACTATGAGAAAATGAAATCTAATTTGAATAAATGTGGGGGAATAATCGTGAAAGTATTAATCTAAAACTTGTAAATTCAAAGGTAGGAAACTAGGGTGCCAAGGATCCACTTGTAGCAATTGGAAAGCTACCTAGCAATGATTTAAGGACACAACTGGAATCAGAGTTCTATCTTATCCAGTTGGTAAGAAGAGATTTGTCAGATCTTTGAACTTCTCATGGGTCTAATCATCAATAGACAAGAATAACAAAGATTTGGAAGTGATCCCGTCACCTAACCATGCCCAGGAGACTATGGCAAACAATAGCAATTTACCAAACCCACAACCAATCATAAGAGAATTGTGAAAATTAGGAAGGGTTCCATCACCCAACCATGCCCAGGAGACGATGGTGAACAATAGGACCTCCTAAGTTCACAATCTCATAATAAAAAGAACATACTCAAAGCTATTGCAGATCTACTGTAATTTGAGTCATAATAAACCATTAAAAACTAAAAGTATTCCTTAATAATCAAGCTAGAATCCATAAGAGTTTAATAACCATAAATCAAAGCAAAGCTATCATCCTAATCATGCTACAAGCTTCACCTCTTATCCCTAGCTAAGGGGTTTAGCCAATCATAAACATAGTTAACTGAAATCCCTAAAACAAAAGCATTAAAGGAGCAGAAGACTAAGATGAAGAAGAAGACTTTGGCCGACCCACGGTGTCTCTCTCTCCTCTGTTCACGCCCAAGCTCGCCTCCACGACTGCCCAAAGATCAGATGGTCTTCACGTTCTCTCTCTCTCCCTTTTTATAAGAAGCAAAGTTGGTGGACGGTGAGGAGAGCTGGAGTCGGCTGCTACGTGTATGGGCGGTGTAGAATTACGCAGCCACTTGTGTTTACGCAAGAATGCAAACTGCATTGCGTTTGAATGAGTTTTAAAGTCGTTATTGGTTACAAGTCCTTTCGAAGTCGTTATTGGTTAGAAGCCTAGGAAGCCTATTGATCTTATCCCCATGTCATTGTCCCATAGGCCATCAAAGTCTGTAGAGTCTTTTACGCAGCACATACATTCATTACATCAAGAAATTAGGCGAAAGATCACTACTAGTAATGAACATTATAAATTTTCTACATACCAACATAGACATTTTAAAGAGTTCAATATTGGGGACTCTGTGATGGTCTGCATCAGGCTCGAGCAGTACCCTTCAGGGGCCATTTGTAAGTTATATGCACGTAGCACTGGGCTCTTCAAAATTATAAAGCGAAATTGTCTCAATGCGTATGAGGTAGATCTTCCACCTTCCATGGGAATTAGTTCCACATTAAATGTGGAGGATCTAGTTACTCTTCAAGGACCCACTAATACTTTGTTTGGCCCTTCGCTCACCCATTCTCATTCCCCAAATTTACCCCTTGATCCATAGCCTCTTCCCGACCTTTCATCCCAGTCTCTGCCTCCCATACCTAGCCTTTTGAGGATTTTGGACGGTTTAGATCAGCAATCCGACCGTGATCATGATCACGGAATGCCCCACAAGTCTCGGATTTCACGACCATGCGTATCTTGTGAAATTCATTGCGCTGACGTGTTCGGTGGGCTCCACAGTGATATTTTCTGAGAAATCTGACTTATCCATTAAATTCCTGGTAAAAAACCAATTAAGAAAGAGTGGTTTTTATCGAGTTTTGGTGTGGTCCACTGTATCAAACTAACTCGTCGTTCATCCTACTTTTTTCAACGATCCACGTGCATACACGTGTATAGGGCCAAAAGGCCACCTAGACGAGGGTCACGTCTACCCTAGAGACACAATGGACGGCCCGGATCATAAAAATACATGATGGGTGTGGCTTACAATAAAAAATCGGACGACGTGCGTTAGACGTCGTTGCGTCTTTGAAATTTCTTTGAGAAATCCTCGGTCAGCGCTTACTGACCGAGTTCTTGAAAACCAGTGCGCGGCTGGAGCACCACACTATACACGTGCAATACACATGTGGGTCCCACGGTGATGTATATGAGAAATCCACGTCGTCCATTTATTTTATCACCCCATTTAAGGGGTTGAAACCGAATTTGAAACATATCCAGATATCAGTCGGGCCCCAAATCAGGATTTAAATGGATGAGCTATCCGTTGGGTCACTTCCACAAGGATCAAATAGCTGAAATTTGACATGTACGGTTAATTTATGGTCCTCAGGCCATATATGAATTTTCGAGCTGAACGGATGATGGGAACCCTGTGATCTCGCATTCTAGACGATTTTCGGGCTCGTTTTACGTAAGTGGCCTGATTTTCTCTGAACTTTGGCATTTAATTTCTTCGATTTTGGTCCTTTGGGGTTCGTCCCTTGCCTTGGTGGCTTCAGAACATCAAATCCATGCTTTTAATATCAATTTTCAATCCGAACTCCTAAATACACCCTGCATCACAAACACGATTAAAATAGGGCCGTTAAACAGTACCATGTCCATAAATTCAGCCATTAACTGGGGTCTGATATGCAATATTTGACCCCCAACATTAGTCTTACATCAAATTTCATTCCTATGACAAAAAAAAATAAAAAATAAAAAAAATAAATCTTCGGGATATAGAAAAGGTTTGATACACTCTGTCAAAGCTTGACAGATATAGGCCAGCACGGAGAAAAGGTTTGATACAGTACTTTGTCAAAGCGTGACAGATAATAGGGCAGCACGGAGAAATTACTAGGAAATTACATGTGACATGTACAACTTACCTAATAAGTTCTGTGGGTCTGATCATGAAGTATGTGTTATATCCAAACCGTCCATCCATTTGGCGCGCTCGTCTTAAGGATTGAGAAGAAAAATAAGACGGATCTAACTATCAAGTGGACTGCATTACAAAAAGAAGTGGGGGATTGAACGTCTACCATTGAAACTCTTTTTGGGGTCACAGAAGTTTTGGATCAATATGAAATTTGTTTTTCCTCTTCATTCAGGTCTTTGAGACCTTATGAGCAGATTAGATGGAAAATAAACATTATGGTGGGCCCTACAAATTGTTTAATGGTGAAAATCATTATCTCCGCTACTATTTGTGGTGTGGTCCAGATGATCTTTGGATATGATTCATTTTTTGAAAAATGAAAGAAGCCACAAGCAACTTGATGGAGCGACTAGATCAAATGAAGTTGGGCCACAACAACCATATTTTATGGTCCGTTATTAGAATCACTATCATTGGAATGTTATTGACAAGTCCTGTGAATGGTTTTAGTAACATAAGCTCATTTTAGGATCAAATTTTGGTTTAAAGTCTTTTTATTTTCTTAATTGTTAATTTACTATTTTTAACCGTTGTTTTCTTTTTTAAGCCTGTTTGTACCACCAAATTAACATTGTAATGTAAAGAAAATATGTAGTGATTAAAAATTACTTTACCTATCTTTTGATATCACCTGCATTTAATTACTGATTCCCATGTTAGGTTTTTGAATGGTAAAATTGTAAAATTGTAATGATGGCATTTTTATTTTATTTTAATATCAAATTATCATAACAATACACTTGAGATAATTGTCTTTGTACATGCTTCACCTATAATTACAGGTGTAAGCATGTAACCTCTCATCTCACCCTATATATATATATATATATATATATATATATATATATATATATATATATATATATAATTGATATGAAATGTGTGTGGAAATTTACATTGGGACATTCTCTCCTTCTGTATATGAGTTCTTTCGCATTTCTCGCATCGTTTTTCGTGGATTAGCATCTTGAGGTCCGGTCTTTTTTCTCTTCGGCAATGAATACTTTTGAATCCTTCCTTCTTTTTACCGTATGCCGCTCCGCAAGCAAGGAGTGCGACGCACCGGCTAGCCAGGACTAAAAGAGCCAGTTGTTGTGGATGAAGAAGTGCGTGCTTTTATAGTAATATAAGGTTGTTTGAGTCTTGAGGTCTTGGTATCAATCGCTAGCGGGGGTGGCTAACATGGAGTGTGTGTATTGACATGTTTGAGGGAGAATGGAGTAGTGTACATCATTCTAGAATCGAAGAGGGATACAATTGTTGAGTGACTTGACTAAGGAATGGGTAATGGAACGATACAGATGACTTTCTTCCAACATATACACATTTGTGCAACCTTCAAACATCGCAAGAAGAGTGGAATCTAATTTCCTGACATCGCAAAAAAGACAAAGCAAGAAATAGCTTCAATGGTGAAATTGAAAAAAAAAAAAAAAAAAAAAAAAAAAAATGGCATAAAAGGATAAGAAGTATAGGCCTTGCATCTCTCCCTCTCGCTCGGCTCATTCTCATCTGAAGATACCGATTCTAGGTCTCCTTTTTGGAAGAAAGTGATTGGATAAATCTAGTGTCGGTCATAAAATCTCGTATTATAATAAATGAGCGACCTCCGTCAACATCCACGAGCCCGGGTCAATCATTACTTCAAGTGTTATTGTTTGAATTTGAGATTTTCATAGTAATGCCTTGAAACAGTATAATTAAAGAGATTGGATAGAATCATTGGCGGTGATAAAATTTTAATGCCCTAATTAGGTTAGAAGAGTCCAATCATAATTAAAGAGATTGGATAGAATCAAGCATGTTTATTATTTCCAATAAATCCAATAAATCGATATCCTGCCCACATTTAGAGGGTTGATTTTCCTCGATAAGGTGGGGTTAGGCGCGACTAGGGGGCGTCATCACAGCCATTAGTAGCTTGCATGTTGGGCTTGCCAAGTCTGTTAGTTTGTTTGTTTTCTTTCTGTTCAATTCTTCATAATAGGCGGGCCCAGTCCTTTTTTTTTCGGCCTCTCCGAATTGTAAATCCTCCATTTTGGAATTGAATAGATCCAGGGCCGTTGCATGGCCGATTTTGCAAAAAAAAAATAAAAAATAAAATAAAAATTTATTTCCAATAAATCTACTATTTCAAGTCTAATTAGGAGCCTTTACTTGTGTAAGTCAAAACAATAATGTTATAGAGAACAATATCCATTATTTCAATAATGTTTGAGTTTATGGCTAAAGCCCTCTATATCATTGTATGGCAAGAGGACCTTTTGAATCCTCTTATCACCTAGACCTTCTTTGAATAATTAATTTAGGCCCTTTTACTTTTAATCGACTCTAGTATTTGTATATAAGGGTTGGTCTTGTCTCTTCCGTTGATGTATTTAATTTTGCCTGCATTGGCTTTATATTTAAAAAATTTCATCCAAGTATCGTTTTATGAAACTTCTCAAATTGTTCGAAATTGGTGCATTGGAATTGTATCATTTACAACCCATATAACCCTACGTCAAAACTAATATAGGGTGGTTTCGAGCATGATATGGGTACTGGTCATTCGTGCACAATGTCAATACACACCAGGTGATATCATATCGAAATATGAAATATTACATTGTCTGCGCATGTAAGATAGAATATAATGTAACACTTTTTCAAAATGTTATGAGAATAAAACTTAACAAATATTCTAAATATCTTTTCTTCTCTCATGTTAAATCAACTCTCATACTTAAATAAATAATACAATAAATTTTTTGAAATACTCCAACAAATAGAGTGACTTGGGTACACTGTTTTCGATTCACAAGTGGGTGTGATATATTTCAAAATCATTCACAGTAGCCACCAGGGTCAGTGGGAATCTTTTTTGATGAATATTAATATTTTACTATTTTTTATTTATGCATCCATTGCATGTCTGCCGCCACCACCAAAGACCATGGTAAGCGGATTAGGTAGGCCTCAGCCTAACTTGACCCTGTGCCTCGGTGGTAGACTGACAAGATCAACATGTGGTCATAGGTTCAAGCACCATTGTGGTGTGAGTGGCTGATCAGAGGGCATAGGTCATAATCTATTTGGGTCCATGACTGAGCTGCCACCCTTCACTAGAGGGTTGATCTTCCTGAATAGAGCTGGCTTAGGCTACTTAGAGAGAGATTTAGTGGTTTTCTCCTCTTATTCTCTTTACTTCTTGGTTTGGTGGGCCTGCCTTTCCTTTTTGCTAACCGGCTCACCCAGGCTGTGTATAGATACAACTCCGTGGGTATGAAAAGCCCTATCTTAAAAATAAATTTGTGGTGTGGGGGCACGATGCGTGTGGAAAAGAAAAAGTCACGTGCTATTGTTAGGTCTCCAACCAAGCGAAGCATGTTTCAAAGTCCGTGTTACATTTCTAAGTTGTTCAGTCGAATATACTCAACCAATGAGGTAAGACCGATCAAATGTCACATGTCAGGCTTTACCAACCTCCACATTTGCTCCACTGTAATTTTGGGATACATCAATCTGTTGTGCGCTGGGTGGTTGTGATTTGGTGGATGTGTACCATAGGGGACCACCACATCACCATAATTACGTGGTAGAATGCTCACCAGCCATCACTTCCCTTTCCGTGAAGCTGCTGGGGGGAGTTCATTTGTCGCGGTACTAGCTACAGATATGTCAAGGGCTGAAGGTCGCTACACGCTATGTCCCCACGTATGCAACATGACTAAAACATAAGAATTTGTATGACAGCGCCCAAGAGATTCAACTGACCGTATCAGTCAATTATATATGTTGAAACTGGGACAAGTGTTTTCACGTTGCCTTATCAGATAATGAACTTTACTTGACCCTTTCTGCCTGCTGATAACCCTATCATCCAGTTTTCCATCCAAGTTCATTTAGACACATGGCCAGCCTGTATCATCAATCTGCACCGCTCATTTCTTCAACCTTCTCTTCACAAGCAACTTTTACTTGAAAAAAGGAAATAATAATAATAAATAAATAAAATAACGCTGATTGCATGATCTAATAGATGAACAGTTCAGATTATGCCAGACTCTTGCCGGAAAAGAACTATAAGATAGTAAAATTAAGTGAGAGCATAGGGAACAAAGAAAGTTCTTTAGTCAACGACGGACTCTTATTTGAGAAAGCGGTAGTACACATGTAAGATCGGAAGTAGACAGAGCGTAGCAACTGCCCTCGCTGGAGAATGTATTTTCCACGGATATAGAGGCCATCTTCGGCAAGTCAGGTTTGCTTGCTAGCATGGCGGAGGGACCGCTGCTTTCTATACCTCCATGACTTAGAGGTGGGTCCCACTGGGATGACATGGATATCAATGCTCACATGTCATTGCGGAGCTACTCAATTTGATGAGGAGTCTTGTTATGATGGTGGATGGATGGGTCCTCCCATTTTCTGTTTTATACTGAGTGGAACCCAAGTAGCCTATGAAGTACGAGGTATATTCCTTACAAATAAGAGTATATTGTACCATACCATTTATTTTATGTGGGCCCAAGCGAATTCATTGCATTTACGATAATGAAATTGTTACACTTCAAAGAAAGAAAAGAATAAAAAAATCAAGTGCTTTAAATCTTCTTCAATGAAAATCCCGTGCATTTTAACTTCATGGAAAGTCCATCCACCCCACATGTGAGTCCCACCTCATACAAGCCATAAATAGTGCAGATCATGAACTTTGAATTGTCCAATGAGTGCAGCAAATGCATGAAAAAGTAAAACAGAAAGAAAATCAACTAACTGGAAGGAGAGTCAGTCCACGTGCTAAGTGCCGTCTCATCCATGCAACATTAAACCGAAATGGATGAAAAAGAGAATGCTGTGAGGTGGCACTGCCTCGGGAATGAGACCATAATCCTTGCGTTTGACCTGCCTAAAGGCCCTGAGGTTCGGACCAAACTGGGCCCACAGCGCACGATTATGTACGGCCAGCATCCATTGTATTATACAAAAGATAAGTAATCAAGTCAAAGTAAAATACTATATGATTTTTAAAGGATGCAATGCATCACTGAAATACTGTAATTATTAGATCCCTATAATTATTCTTTTCTATTATGCGACATGAGGTGCGAGTGGATTCCTCATTAGAGTAGCTTGACTGTAGAATTCATAGCTTGATCGTAGAATCTACACCAATGATCCTCTATTGTATATGTACATGTACCGATTTATTGAAATATATGAGAATGCATTTTAAGATGGTATCAGAGCCACGAAAGGACCTACTTCTGTCTAATTGCGTTCTTCATTGACACCACACAACAAGTGCCTTTAAAGCTTATGGTGCTAGAAGGAGGGCACCATGGTTCAACTAGAATCTGAAATATCTGGTAACCAATCTGTACTTATTATTATTCAATCCAAAGCTTCATCTTTCAATGCAGGGATTGTACTCAACGAGACAAATTATGATATATGGTCTCAAATTATAGAAATGCATATTGCTGAGAAGGAGAAACTCTCTTTTATTCGGGGAAACTCAAAAATCCCTACAGCGAACGATGAGGGATATGAGAAGTGGTATGCACATAATCAAAAAGTCAAAAGATGACTATTGATATCGATGTCTCCAGAAATTATGAAGCGATATCTTCGCTTACCCACTGCTCGTGATATTTGGAAAGCTCTTTCTAAAGCTTTCTATGATGGAACAGATGAGTTACATGCGTTTTCCTTGAATTAGAAAGCTTTCTCTACCAAACAGAAGGGTAGAGCACTATCTATGTATTATGGAGAACTGACTGAACTTTTCTGTGAGTTAGATCATCGTGATAAGGTGATCATGGAAAGTGAGAAAGATGTTAAAGCTTATCGAAAAGTAGTTCAGCGACAAAGGGTATACATTTTTCTTGCTAGATTAGATGGTGAATTCGAACAAATTCGTGGTGAAATTATACGAAAGGAACCTATTCCTGAATTAGAAGAATGTTACGCACTGATTCGTCGTGAATCTATTCGGTACACAATGATGAATGATAAACCAGAAAATATTGAAGCTTCAGCCATGGTGGTCCAAAACCGACAACATCAAAATCAGCAAGACCGAACAAGGTCCAACCATCACAAGAATGGTACTAACAAATCTACCTACAAGTGCACTCATTGTGATTAGACTTGTCATACCAAGAGTTGATGCTTTGAGCTTGTAGGGTATCCAGAATGGTGGGATCACAGTAATGATCCAAGAAAGAAAATTTCTAAGAAGACCTCCATGGCTGCAGTTGCTGAAACCAAGACAGAGGATGAAATTGCTGGAAAAGCCTTAGCTTTGGCAGCAGTAACGGGTAATGGTGGTAAGTTTTTAAATATGTGTACACTTGTTTCTAATAGTACGTGGATAATTGATTCCGATGCTACCGATCATATGACATTTGATTCAAAACATACCTAACAAATTAAATTATCCTCACAAAAGTTTGTTTCTACTACCAATGGTAGTTCCACCCTGGTTAGTGGGGAAGGATCCCTGTCCCTCACTGATACATGGAATTTAGACATTGTTTTAGTTGTTCCTTCTTTGAACTGTAATCTATTGTCAGTTTCCCAGATAACCACTTCCTTATCTTCTGTTGCCATTTTTTGGCCTAACTTTTGTATGTTTAAGGACATCCGAACAAGGCAGACGATTGGGTGTGGTATTAAGTAAGGGAAGTTGTATTACCTCGACTTGGCGTCAGATAGTTCGACCAAACTGTCTCAAGCTTTCACGATAGATGGTTCTCAGGGGGAGAAGGAAAGACCTGACATCTTATTATGGCATCAACGTCTGGGACATGTCTCTTTTTTTGTTACTTACAGAAATTATTTCCTCGTTTGTTTGCAAAATTTAATGTTTCAAGTTTTCAGTGTGATGTTTGTGAACTTGCAAAGAGCCACCGTACTTCTTTTCCATTGAGTTTGAATGGAAGTCCAGTTCCTTTTATGGTCATACATTCTGATGTTTGGGGCCCATCCAACATCCCTACCTTGGGTGGATCACGTTGGTTTGTTATCTTTATTGACGACTATACTAGGTTAACTTGGGTGTGTTTGATGAAGGTCAAAAGTGAAGTAAACTTGCTCTTTCAAAATTTTCATAAAATGATTGGTACTCGGTACAATGCACAGACTAGGGTCCTCCGCAGTGACAATGGTGGAGAATATATGAGCCCTGAATTTTAGCGATATTTAGAAGCCCATAGTATTATTCATCAAACTTCGTGTCCTAATACACCCCAATAGAATGGGGTGGTCGAAAGAAAAAATCATCACTTATTAGAGGTTGTCCATGCTTCATTGATAGAAGCCCATATGCCGTTAACTTATTGGGGAGAAGCACTTGCCTCTGCAGCATACTTAATCAATCGGGTACCTTCCAACACTATTGCTTTTCAAACACCATCCCAAGCTCTTGCTGACACAGTTGACGCCCCAACCACCCCAAACTTGTCTCCAATGTATTTGGGTGTGTAGCATTCATGCACCTTCATAAGCATCAATGCAACAAGTTGCAACATTGGGCGTTGCGATTTGTCTTTCTTGGGTATGCTACTCATCAAAAGGGGTATCGTTGCTATCACCCTCCCACTCAACGAATGTTTATTACATCAGATGTAGTTTTTCATGAAGACTCCATGTATTTTTCTTTTGTGCCTGAACTTCAGGGGGAGTATCAGAAGGAAGTTCAGACTCTAGACTATGATGATGTTCGTATTTCTAGAGAAGTTCTACCTGGTAACCAAGATGACAAGGGGCAGGTCATTCAAGAAGTGAGTAATTTAGATTCAAGTGGTGATACACACTCTGAAACTAAAGTTATGACACCTTCGTACGAATCCCCCACACCACTTACACCTGAGTCACCGCCACACCCATCGCTTGCTGAAGATGATCCTTATCTTGTGTCTGAACCTGAGAGAAAACAACTGCCACAACGTCATACTAGAGGTATCCTCAAACCCACATATGAACCCGAACTTTTCAGTAAAGTCAAATATCCTATGAGTCATTATGTGTCTAACCATCATCTGTCTGAATCAAATTAGTCATTTGTAAATCAATTGTTTACTGTATCTATTCCTAACATTGTGCAGAAAGCCTTAGCCGATCCGAGGTGGAGTGCTGCCATGAATGAGGAGGTAGAATCCTTGTTAAAAAATAAAACTTGGGAACTTGTTGATTGTCTAATGGGAAAGAGACCAGTTGGATGTCGATGGATTTTTACTGTGAAATATAAAGCAGATGGTACTATTGAACGCTTTAAGGCGAGACTGGTGGCTAAAGGATACACCTAAACCTATGGGATTGATTATACAAAGACATTTGCACCTGTAGCTAAAATCAACACAATTCGTGTCTTGTTGCCTCTAGCTGCAAACTTGGATTGGCCATTACAACAATTTAATGTAAAGAACACCTTTCTCCATGGCGAGTTGTCCGAAGAAGTCTACATGGATCTCCCACCAGGATGCATGATACCCGAAATACACAGTCAGAAGTGTGTAAATTAAAGAAATCAGTGTATGGGCTGAAACAATCTCCAAGAGCATGGTTTGGAAGATTCACAAAGTCTATGAGAGCCTTTGGCTACCATCAGAGTAATTCAGACCACACCTTGTTCCTGAAGAAACGGTAAGGTAAGATCACTGCACTCATTATATATGTGGATGATATGGTGGTCACAGGAAATGACTCTGAAAAAAGGAAAAATCTATAAAGTTACTTGTCCAGAGAATTTGAAATGAAAGATCTTGGTCTATTGAAATTTTTCCTTGGAATCGAAGTGTCTCAATCTGGTAAAGGTATCATTTTGTCTCAAAGGAAATATACCTTAAATTTATTACAAGAAACTGGTATGTCAGCGTGTCAACCAGTTGATACACCAATGGAAGAAGGTTTGAAGTTATGTGTTGAGGTTAATCAGGTACCAGTGGATAAGGGAAGATACCAGAGACTTGTAGGAAGATTGATGTATTTATCACACACTAGGCCAGACCTTGCCTATGCGTTGAGTATTGTCAGCCAATTTATGAACAATCCTGGAGAGCAGCTAGCATATGATTGCAGTTATTTGCATTTTGAGGTATCTGAAGGCTGCTCCTGGAAAGGAAAGTTTATTTAGTAAAAATTTAGATTGTCAGCATATAGATGCATATACTGATGCAGACCGAGTTGGAGCAGTAGATAATAGGCGATCTTCTTCAAGATACTTCACCTTTATAGGTGGTAACCTTGTTACATGGAGAAGTAAAAAACATAATGTTGTTGCACGTTCTAGTGTGGAAGCTGAGTTCAGAGGTATGACACTTAGAATTTGTGAAGTGTTATGACTACGACTTCTTTTAAGGGATTTGGGCTATCCGCCTAGGCAGCCAATTCGACTATATTGTTACAATAAGACAGCATGTGATATTGCCCATAATCCGGTTCAACATGACTGCACAAAGCACATGGAGGTAGATAGATTCTTCATTAAGGAGAAGCTGGATGCAAAAATTGTGGAGCTACCTAAGATTCGATCAGAGGACCAGTTGGCCGATATCCTCACCAAAGCTATTTCAAATCGAGCGTTCTCAACGTTTTTGGACAAGTTGGGCGTGTGTGACATATATGCACTAACTTGAGGGGGAGTGTTGAAATACTGTAATTATTAGATCCCTGTAATTATTCTTTCATATTCTAGCGAGAATGTGGCTGTACATGAGGTGTGAGCAGATTCTTTATTAGAATAACTTAATTGTAGGATCCATAGCGTGATTGTAGGATCTACACTAGTGATCCTCTGCTATATATGTACATGTACCGATTTATTGAAATATATGAGAATGAATTTTAAGATGAATAGTTGGGCAGTGAGCTGTCTAGAAAGGAATCAACTAGGGTAAATCCTCAAAAAATCATTTCTAATCATAACTTTTGAATTAGAAGCATCTAGAAATTACCAAAGATAGTACAAATACATTGAGATATACCCTACCTCAGAAAACATCTGTGAAGGGTTTCCAAAGTTGCCCCAAAATATCTTGCCCAACCATGATGAGACTTATTGACAAAAATAAATAAATAAATAAATAAATAAATCTTAAAGTAATAACGTTGAAGAAGTTAGGTCAAAACTATCGAACATGAATTATATTTTTTAATTACTGTACTTTTTATTCATTTATTAGAATCATTATTATAAGATATTGTTAGAAAGCTATTGACAAATCCTACAAATGATTTCACAACATAAAGTTATTTTAAGATCAAATTTTGATTTGAAGACTTTTTTCTAAGCTGTAATTTGCATTTAATGTTGATTCTTATGTTTGAATTTTGGGGTAGTAAAATCATAAAGATGCCTTTTTTATATTATTTTAATTACAAATCATTACAAAATATAATATATGGTCATTTGGATTTGATATTTTTATAATAATACAATGAAAAAGTGCAAAGATAACAAATTTCTTTACTTTTATCCTAAATACATTTGTATTTGGTTAGCAATTCCTTTGTTTGATTTTGCGGCAATAAAATCATAATGATAACACATTACTTTACCAAGGTAATTGGCAAAACAAAAGGGCCCTTAGGTTAGAAGAGTCCGGTCATATTCTAAGGTTCTTATTTAGTCATTTTTAAAGAGTGTGGATAAGATCAAGCTTATTTATATATTATTTTTAATTGGTTTACTTTTATAAGTCTAATTTGGAGCCTTTAATTGCATTAAGTCAAAACAATTATATTATAGAAAACAATATCTAGTATTTCAATTTTGTTCCACTTCATTGTGAAAGCCCTCTATCTAATATACATCTCTTGCTAGCATGATAACCTTAGGATTCTCTTTTAATGTATTTGATTTTCTCTATGTTCTCTTTATCTATTAAAAAAAAATTGTATACAAGTATCCTTATATAAAATGCCCAAAACGTGGATCAAAATTGGAGCATTAAATTTGTATAATGCACCACCGATATACCCCGATGTCACATTGAGGTAATGATGTTTCAAGTTGCTATAGTTGTACTAATTGTCATGCACAATATCAACACACATTAGGTGATATCACATTGAAGCATAAAATATCACACCAAACAACCCCTAACTGACCTCGTACGCACATATAAGGTATAATATAATTGTTTACACTTGTAGGAATGACGGATGAAATCTTACTCATACCTTAAGGATGTTTTTCCATTTCAATCCTTCGATGACACATTACTTTCCAAAAGCATAATGACTCAGAGCTATACGTGCCTTTGCAATCAAGGAAAGCAAGATAATGTGAGAATGACATGTGTTTCTCACGTGAGTGGTACATGTGACTAAGCAATATGCCCAATAAGCTTTAAAAGTCTCACCAATTACAAATATTTCACAATCCAGATACGCACAATAAGGCTTTCTCACACAATTAGACGATCAGTGTTTTCACGAAGACTACGAAGGTTCTAAAAACTGATTATTCCTAAATTAGAAGGAAATCAATGAATGTAATGATGAATCTAATTAAGTCCGCTTGGAATATGATATTGTAACGTTCGAAGATCAAATGTGGATCGGAAAGGAAACCTAAATACAACCTTATGTCCTTCACTTTTATCGAGCCTTTGCCACAGTAAGTTCGGAGTTTAGAGTAGCTTAAATCTGCAATTGTCATACACCATCACTACAGTATGCCCTATTGGTAGTGTAAATATCAACAACCTCTATTGATGGATCCCCAATCAATTAAGTCTATACTTGTAAGATCACACCAATCATATCCTACTGACTATTTACCTCGATTGTGTGTTTGCATGTATGATTATAAGTAATTTCTATTAATTTTCTAGGTTATTTTATTTTATTGTCACTAATTATATTGATCTTAATAACAAATCAATAAAATCGGCGATCTATCCTCTTTTTTTAAGTCTTTTTATTTATTATTGCATTACTGAGAAACTTGGGACCGCGATCACCATTAAAAGAAAAGTCTTTAACTCAAGGCAAAGAGATCACACTGAAAGACCAACCCTTCCTTTCCAAATCGTCTAATCGTTGCATATTGGTGGTTGGACAGTTAGGTAAACTGTTAAAGGTCTGATCGTACAATTGATTTGGCACTTGGGGTCACAAGCATTTTATTGAACTCGAGTCACATGTAACTTTTGCATGCTCGACACTACTATCACACCCGACCAAATATGAGTCATTTCTTAACACGTGTGGTCTTGTGTCTGATTACACTACAACACTAACACTTTTTCAAATTGTTATTGAAATAAAAATCTGAACACTCTGTATGTCTTCTTCTCTCCATCATGAGACTAACCTTTGCACTTAAAATTTTATAAAAAAAACACCATAGTTTTTTATTTTTTGAAATACTCCAACAAATAGTGACTTGTGCACCTTATTTTTTTTCCCTAAATGGGTGAGAGTGATGTATTTCAAAACCAATCGCAATGGTCCCCATTGGTCAATGAGAATCTTTTTGTTGAATTTTAAATTTTATCAGTTTTTTTATTTATGCATCCATTACATATATGCCACAACCACAGGGAACGCACCAAGCAGATTACGTGAGGCCTACCTAACATAGCCATATTTGGCCACATGATGCTACCCTTAAATAGAAGGGCATGTAAGACATGTTTGAAAGTGGTTCGGCCCAGTACACTGGACCAATCAAATATTGCCACGTTAAGGCTTTACCAAACTTAGCTCTGCTCTACTGTGAGCGATGTATCTATGTGTCATGAGATCCACCCATTATATGGTTGGCTTTTTACATTCCTAGGAACCGTTACCAAATCACCATATTCTCACCGGCCATCAGTTGTCCTTTCATGAAGCTGCCACGGCATCTAAACACATGTCATGGTATTGCAGAGCACGACTTGGCTGCGATTCAATAGCCAGGGATGTGGGTAGGAGCCTAACCGTTGGGCCCACCTTGATGTATATATGCATGGTAAAACATTAGTTATTAAAATAAACTAATATAAGCCTTAATCTAAAAAAATGAATTAGATACAAATTCACCACAGGAAAAATTGGTTATTAATTATTAAGAAACTTTTGTGAGTCATAAAAATTTTATATCAAGCCAACATTTGGTTTTTTTTTTTTTCCTTTCATCAAGGTCCGTGTGGCATTATCAATGGGCATGATAGCCAAAAAAATTAAGGTGAACCTTAAGAAGTTTTTAATAGTGGGTGTTTATATCAAGCCAATATTTGTTTTTTTTTCCTTTCATCAAGGTCCGTGTGGCATTATCAATGGGCATGATAGCCAAAAAAATTAAGGTGAACCTTAAGAAGTTTTTAATAGTGGGTGTTCAATGGCCACTATTTTGTCTGGTTCGGCCCACCTAAAATTTGTAAATGCTTGGTTGTTAATACCATGCTCTAAAATAAATCGACCAAAATAGATAGGCGGCTTGATATACAATGCATGCATCTACGTGGCTCTACGGTTAAGAGTCCCACCCACAGGTGGTCATGAGATGGCATCAAAGTATCCCACAATATCCCAGGTGTGATAAGTTGTATGAGGGTTTTATAAGAGTTTCAACATGAGGTGCTGGGTGTGATTAGGACGCGGATGGGATGATGACAGGTTGAGCAGCGAGACTCTCTAATGAAGTGACGTCATCAAGTTTTGTAGACCCCACTGTGAAGTATATGTTATATCCACAACGTCCATTCATTTGGAGATAGTATTTTACGGGATGAACCAGAGAACGAGCTAGATCAAAAGCTTTAGTGGACCCCACCATAGAAAACCGCGGGAAGATTGATGTCCACCGTAGAAACCTTCCTAAGGCCTACCATGATGTTTTTTTCAAAATCCAACCGCTTCAAAAGTTAACAAAGACATTAAAAAAAGGAAAACATAAATATCAGCTTGATCGAAAACTTTTGTAGCCTTTACAGGTTTTTAATGGTGGTGTCACTCTCCCTAATATTTTCTATGGTTGGGTCTAGCGGAGCTTTGGATGTGACTCGTTCTTTGGATATTAGCCTAGAATGATCTCTTCAGGTGTATGGACGGCGTGGATCCTCGACATGCCAGTAGCCCGCGCCCTTGTGATTACACATTGTGTATGTGGTGCATGAGTGCGGGTAATAAATGCACGGAGCATCAAATCCAAGTTGCATTAAATGCAAGAGTTATACCTTGGTGTAGTCCGTAAACCCCCGCCTGGACGGTAATCCGTCCGGGCAGGGATCTGTGGGGCCCACCCGTAATGCAAGTGTCTTATCTACGCCGTTCATCGCTTTTTTAAGATGATTTTAAAATATGAGACAAAAATTGCAGAAGCATATACACAGCTCCAGTGGACCACATCAAAGGAGTCTGCAGTGATAATGACACTCACCGTTAAAACCTTTCTAAGGGCCACTGTGATGTTTTTTTAATCATCAAACATACTAATAAGGTCATGCAGACGTAGATGAAGTGAAAACGCAAATATCAGCTTGATCCAAAACTTTTCCAGATCCGAAGAAGCTTTTAATGGTTAGCGTTAAATCCCCACTTTGTGGCCCATTTTAGCCTAGACCTGCCTCATTTTTTGTATCTCACATTATTATGATCTGAAAAAAATGATTAACTGAGTGGATAAAACACTTACATTACAGTGGGCCCATAGATCCCTGCCACGACGGTAATTCGTCCGGGCAGGGTAGGACGCAGTCCCGTCCGGTGTAATCTAATAAAGTATCGGATCTCTCTATTTGGGAATCCGATCGGCTACTCCCCCCGCCACCAGCGAATGGCTGGTGGTCGGTGCTATGTGGGCCCTACCATGATTTATGTGTTTCATCTATGCCGTCTATCTATTTTTCTAGATCATTTTATGATGCGAGACCAAAAATGAGGTAAATTCCAATCTCAAGTAGACCATATTACTGAAAACAGTGTTGAATGAACGTCGACGATTAAAAACTTTTTGGGGACCATGAAAGTTTTGGATCAATCTGATCTTTGTTTTTTCCCTTCATCTGGGTATGTATGACCTAATAAACAGATTGGATGTTAAATAAACAATATAGTGGGCCTTAGGAGGATTTTAATGGAGGATATCTAATCACTATTTTTTTCTGTGGTGTGGTCCACTTGAGATTTTTATCCCTCTAATATTTTGAATCAAGCCTTAAAATAAAAATGGATGAACACCATAGATAAAATACATACATCGTGGTGGAGCCCACGGATTATCAAACACCAGCCACGGGGTTGGTGGCAGGGGGAGTAGCCAATCCGTTTCCCTCAATTTTTAGGCACATGTCTGATTGTTGTCTTTAAGAAAAGGGAAGTGGATTGGCACACACCAGCTATATAGATGCTATAGGTATGTGGGGGTGTGAAGACGCACCAACACTCCTCGAGCTACCAGTTGTACAAACTGTTTAAAGGATATTAAAGTTACATGAGCCCCATAGTGATGTATTTATTTTATCTACACTGTTCATCTATTTTTAAAGATAATTTTAAAGCATCATCCAAAAAATAAATCATATCCAAATATCATCTTGACCACACTGCAAATAGCAATGAAGACAATGATTTTCATCATTAAAAAATTCCTAGGGCCCACCACAACGTTTATTTTCCATCCAATCTAATTTCATATTGATCTAAAACTTTTGTAACCCCGAAAAGGATTTTAATGGTAGATGTTCAATCCCCTATTGCTTTTGGCAGTGTGGTCCACTTTATAGTTACATTTATCTTATTTTTAGTTTCAAGACTTAAGACATACTCGCCAAACATATGAATGATTTGGATATAACACATACCTCATGATCAGACCAACAAAACTTGCTGACATCGGTATAGCAGCTATATAGCTGGTGTACGATACACCAACTAGCTATGTAGGCACGTGTCGAAGACGAGCACTGAAGCTCCCCGAGCTCCGAGTTGTACGAACGCTTCAAATGATATCAAAGTTACATAGCCCCACAGTGACGTAACTTAGCCAATCCGCTTCCAAAAGCAAACGAGGGTTCGAAGGCATAAATAAACAAATACATCATGCAGTCCCACATATCTGGTCCGACGTAATCCGTTTCCTGCATAAAGTTAAACCTAGCCAACGCTCGCACTGTATTACCACGTGGAAAGTGTTTACACGCGCTATCCCCACGTAAGCAACGCGATTAAGAAAAAATAACGGGAGACCACCCTCACCTATCCAGCTGATAGTTTAGTCAGTCATGTTGAAACTTGACAGCTGGTTTCACATTGCCTAGTATTTCTTGTCCCTTTCTGCCAGCTGATAACCCCTCCACCAGCTGTTATTAGTGACCCCATATGTCCAAATAAGTGCATTTACACACATGGCCATATCAACAATCTCGACCACTTATTTTTTCAGCCCTCTCGCAGGCCAATTTTATATATATATATATATATATATATATATATATATATATATATATATATATATATAAAAGAAAAAAAGAAAAAGGAAAGAAGGCTGATTATATGATCGAATACCTGAACGGTCCAGATTATGCACACGTACCACACAGTTGCCGGAAAATAAAGACAGATAGTGGACATAAGTGGATTGGCTGGTGTACCACACACCACTGACCTGGCTGATGTGGGTACGTGTCGTGTGAAGACGAGCGCTGACGCTCCTCGAGCTACCAGTTGTACGAACGGTCTAAAGGAGATCAAATTAACATGGCCCCACAATGGTGTATTTATTCTATCCACACCGTTCATTCATTTTCTAAGATCATTTTCTAGCAAGAGACCAAAAATTATTTATATCAAAATCTTAAGCAGACCACACCACAAATAGAAGGGACAATGATTCTCACCTATAAAATATTCATAGGGCCCACCGTAACTTTTATTTTCCATCCAATCTGTTCATAAGGTTACACAGAACTATATAAATAGGAAAAACAAATATCATATTGATCCAAAACTTCTATGACCTCTAAAAGGGTTTCAATGGTAAACGTTCGATCCCCCACTGCTTGTTACAGTGTGGTACACTTGATCTTTGGACCTGTATTATTTTTCGTCTCAAGCCTTAAGACAAGCTCACCAAATGGGCAGACAGTTTGGATAAAACACATACCTCATGATGGGAACCACGTAACTTGGTGACGTCAACACACCACCCAGATCGGTGGTGTATGGTACGCCAGCCAATCCGCTTCCAGCAGAAGAACCCTTTTCGGAAATGCAACACAACATTTCAAATCTTTTCCGCACACACGTGCTTGTTGAAAAAGTGACGATAGCTTTCTGAATGACGAGGCTCGGACGTGTGAGCACCGTGTGCGAGTATCAACCACAATGGAAGGCCACTACTTTTAAAAAGAAGATTGCATTCCAAGCACTACCAGAATCAAAACCAAAACGAATTCAGCTTCAGTTTTCAACATTACTACTGCTATCGCTTCTCACTTCCTATGGAAACCTTCTTTAGCTATGACTTTGATTTCAACCCATATTACGCATCCGACAATTCGTCGACGTCCATCAGCAGCACCCGTTGCACCATCTCGGATGAGGAAGTATACGCCACCGTTGCAACTAGTGGCCCGAAGCGGCGGGCTGGGAGGAAGAAGTTCCATGAGACGCGGCATCTCGTCTATAAGGGCGTCAGGCAAAGGAATAGGGGAAAATGGGTATGTGAGGTCCGCGAGCCGAACAAGAAGTCCCGTATATGGCTTGGGACGTTTCAGACTGCCGAGATGGCAGCTCGCGCCCACGATGTTGCTGCAATGGCTCTTAGAGGACGAAGGGCATGCCTCAATTTTTCTGATTCAGCATGGCGTTTGCGTGTTCCGGCATCCAGCAGTGCAAAGGACATACAGAAGGCTGCTGCAGAGGCTGCAGAAGCCTTTCGGCCGTCCAAATCTTACAATGCTTCTAACAATGATGGTAATATGATGCCGGAGATTCCAACAGCCTCCACGGAGAATGTGTCTTACATGGATGAGGAAGCGATCTTCGGCATACCAAGATTGCTAGCTAGCATGGCAGAGGGATTGCTGCTTTCTCCACCTACATTCTTTGGAGGTGGGTACCACTGTGATGAGGTGGAGATCGAAGCTGATGTGTCATTGTGGAGCTACTCAATTTGATGAAGAGTCTTGTTCCCTTGTTGTTATGGTGCAGGGATGGGGTCCACAACCTTTTATTTTTTAATACGGGGTGGAACCCAATTAGCCCAGAAGTACGAGCTCTATCTCTTTCCGTACAGTATCATTTATTTTGGGTGGGCCCAAATTAGCCCATCGCATGTAAGATAATGACATTGTTACACTTCGAAGAAAGAAAATAATAAAAAAATCAGTGTCTTAAATCTTCTTATTAGTAATCATTTATCCCCTTAATCACTACAGGACATACAAATCACATGCATGCACCATAACTAAAAGGAAAGTCCATCCACCCCACATGTGGGTCCTACATATCTATGCTGCCAATAGTGCAGATCATGAACTTGAACTGTCAAACAAGTGCAGCAAATGCATGAAAAAGCAAAACAGAAAAAAGAAAAAAGAAATATCAACTAGAAAGGAGGAAAGTCAGTCCAGATCATGAACTTGAACTGTCCAACAAGTGCAGCATTTCATGAAAAAGAAAAACGGCAAAAAAGCAAAAAAGAAAAATCAACTACGAGGTAGGAAAATCAGTCCACGTGCAAGTGCCGCCTCATCCATGCAAATTGACATAAATGGACGAAAAAAGGAATATTATTAGGCGGCAACGTGTTCCGGGATGGGACCATACACCTGGCATTTGTCCAATCCATGGGCTCTGAGGTTAGATCTAAACGGGGCCCACCCCTGTTTGACCCAGCCGGGGCGGTCACATCTAATGCGGGTCAATGTATATTGGCTAACACAAATGATAAGTCATCAAGTCAAAGCTAGAATCCAACATGATTCCTAAAGGAAGCTATGGATCGGAGGCAGTGTATTGTCATAAAAGAATCCGCTAGATTAAATTCTTCAAAGAATCTTTTCCGACCATATCTTTTGAATTGGAAGCTTCTAGAAATTTCAAGCATCTTCGGACTATTAGAGATACTACAAATACCTTGAGATATAACCCACCTGAGAAAACATCATTGACGGGCTTTCAAAAGTTGCCTCCTTTAAAAAGATTATGACTAGCAACCATGGGACAATGACATAGAAGAAGCCGCAAGACAACTTTACGGAGCGCCAGGATCAAATGAAGTCAAGCCAAAACTGCATGTTATATCTTTCAACAATCATATTTTATAGTTGTAATTAGAATCAATATTATAAGGTATCATTGGAATGTTATTGACAAAGTACTATGAATGATTTGGCAACATAGGATCATTTTGAGATCAAAATTTGGTTCCTAAGTCCTTTTCTTTTCCAAGTTGTTGATTTGCTATTTTCAGTTGTTTTTAAGCGGGTAGACAATTTCAAGAGCTTTTTTTTAATTTTTTTTTTTTAATTTTTATTTTTTAAATAGTTGTTAAAAAAATAAGTAGCTCACAACAAAGATAGGCCCCACGCAATGGATAGCACACATCCATCCGCATTAAGTCAGCCCCACTTGATGTATGGTCCACATCAAAGCTGGGATCCACATGATGGATGATGGACATCAAAGATGGGCCCATGTGATGGACGGTTGACATCAAAGGTGGGCCCACATGATGAACAACCCATATCATAGGTGGGTCCCCACATAATGAATGGTCTACATCAAGGTGGCCCACATAATGGATAGAGTGAGCCTTACATGATGGATGGCTCACATCAAAGTGTGGCCCCTCATGATGGACATTCTGCATCAAGTGGGCCCTGCCTAATGGATGGTTCACATTTAACTTCTTGCATGATGGACGGCCCATATCCAAAGTAGCCTAATATGATGGATGATCCACATAGAAGGTACACCGACACGATAATGGACATCAAAAGTTGTCCCACATGATAGACAACCCACTTCGAAGGCGGGGCCCACACAATTGACATGTCAAATATGGATTCCATCTAATGGTTAATGAACATTGAGGGGCCCTACAAAAAGGACAATTAGCAATAATGGTGGACTCCATGTAATAGATGACCTACATCAAGGTGGGCCCTACATAATGGATGGTTCACATGAAAGGTTAACCCTTAATGACAAATGCTCCACATCCAAGACAAGCCTTGCATAACCGACAACTTACTTTGAAGGCTTGGCTCACACGATAGACGATCCACATCAAAAGCGGGTTCCATATGATGGATGATCCACATCAAATGTCTAACATCATGAATGACTCAAATATCATAAAACATGTAGATTGTAGCCATCCATTCTTTTGCCATTTGGGATAATCAATTTATGATAAGATCCACTAAAATAACTGTAACGTCTTGAAAAAATCTGTACGAAGACCCGAGTACCACCTCAAGCAAAAATCCCTAAGGATCGTATTCTGTTGGAATTAAACAAAAATTAATTAAGTACAAACTAAATAAATCTGTGGATTTAATTCGAACCACTATCTATACCAATTGCAAGACCCAAAACTATCATAATCACTGACTCAACACTACTTAAAAATCTAGGAGAAATTTCAAAAGCCTGTTGCTCTCGAAAGTACATTGAAACTCCGTATCGGACTTGAACCGCACGTCGAAAGTCCGATGACAGCGAAACTATAGGGTTATGACCATTTTATTGGGCTTGACGACCATCATGGGAACGAGCCCAAATAGTATCCAGAACAGTACAACTTGAGCCCTGAGCGAAGTTTGTGAGAAACGCGAATATCTTTAGAAAACGTAACTGAACTTAAGTAAATTGGGCCTTTCACTTACGAGCGAAATTGAAAACTTCGGACCGTCAGTTTCTGACCGAACTTCACCCACGGATCAGGGAAATTTCTCTACACATATATATATACTTGTGGCCCTGATTAAGTGACAACGATCGTTGATCTGATACAGGTCCTTCATGATCGATCGGCCTATCCAATCGTACCGAAATCATAACCTGGCTTAGATCCATGGTAAGGGAACTTGCCTTATGATATAAGTGAGTAATGAACCTTCCTAAGGGCCCTGTTTGTCAAAAACAGGCACCCTTTGGTTATAACCTATGTATACCATGGCCCTGGGGCCATTGACACCAGTTTTGGGCCTATTTAAAGACCTTAAACCACTCCACCCCTCTCTTATACGAATTTAGTCCAAACCCTAGGAGAGAGAGAGAAAGAGAGAGAGAGAGAGAGAGAGAGAGAGAGAGAGAGAAAAGGAGAGAAAAGAGGAAGGAAGAGAGATTCCTGGAGATCTTTGCTGGGATTCTTTCCCACAACTCCAGGCACTGATTCACCTCTCTATTGCGCTACACGAATTGTTTCAACTATGATTTGGGTAATAAATCCAAACCCTAACGCCGTAGTTAAGGTTTAGAATAGTCATTTGTCGACCTAGCTAACGGATTTCATGATTTATATACCCGTTATTCCATTTTCGAGAACGTAGGATTCGAACCGCGTCCGAATCGAGTAATCCGACGAAAGGTGCGGACTATAAACGTTTAGGTTATGGTTTTCAAGGCTTTTAATGTCAGCAATGATTTATGTCTGACTTGATTGTTGTCATATGATGTTAGTTACGACGTTTTCGATAAATTATATATGTGTGAACTATGTTAAAAATAAGATGCATTCCATGTATTTGTTGAAATGTTTAAATGAATATGAAATTGTGATTTGTGCTTATCATGACTACAAATCTAGGATTTATGCTTGACATATGTATCACGACCTCTTTGTGTGACGAATTGCTATGAATCATGTCGTAACTAATCTAGTCTATGTATTTAGAATGTGTAGCCTAAGTGTTTGATAAAATATCTAAATGAGAAATTGTTGATGATTTGTATTTATTAAGTGTATTAAGATAAGATTCTCAATTTTCTTAATCATATGTATAGTTTCTTTCAAGTAATTATATTTGTCGTTACGCGATTTATGGATAAAATGCAAGTGCTTGGTAACATATTTAATGTGTTTGATGAAATGCCCATATGAGACATCTATTTAGAATGTTTGTTAAATGCTGATACGATTATCACATGTATCATATTGCATCTGAGTAAGGTTGGGACTACAATATAGTGCAGGCAATCGGTAACACTTCTAGTCTGGGTGGCTGAATTAGTCTCGCCACATTAGGTAACTTGACGAATCCGTGTCGCACGACGATTGTCGACAGTGATTAAGCGACAAGGGGTGCTTATGCGCTCCATATCGATTAAGTCTGCGTGTGCTCGTACTAATCAAACTTGTCAAATAAACCAATTGGCCTATTGTGTGCATATCGATAACAGATCCATTCAAGAGCTGGTCAAACTCAGCTTAACTATACCTATTCCCTTAGGCGGGTAAGGCCACACCTCCTCCCAACCGACCACGACATAGTGGGAGACATGACCTACTAGTATACGGCCCTCATGCACTCATATATATCCACTCGGTCTCGATGTTGGGCCGTCCTCTAGTACTAAGAAGGTTTAAAATTTTTTATCCAAGGCCATCTATGGCAGCCCGATGCTAATAACATATTTTCGGTGTCCCATCTAGCCATCCACGATATGCTTGTGGAGGCTACGGCCCTGATGTCGCTAGGGCGTACAGTAATCACAACACACAATGCCAGATGCATAAGTCATACAATCCAGTCATGCATCAATCCTGCGCATATCGTGTGCTCAAGTGAGACAATCTCCACCTATTAGGGAGTCTCATAATAAGTTACCCAATGACATATGCAATGGTCAACCACATCTCATAACAAACATGCAGATGATACGTATGGGCATGTATCATGATGCTATGCTGTCACATACTCATAATCGGTATCAATAACCTACATCGACAATTAGCCTCGACAATGTAGACATTTAACCAACATTGCCTCCAATGAATGGCCCGCATAGAGCCTAACATATAGTGGACTCATGGCCTCACACAAGGGCCTAATATACAACACCATGAGCCTCACTCAAGAGTTTAACATACATCATGATGGGCCTAATATAAAACACAACAGGCTTCATTGCCTGGCCCTCAAATGCACCACAATGGGCCTCATCACATAGGCCTCACATATATTATATAGGCCTCAAACGTATGAAGCCGAGACCGAAAGCTCATCAGAATGGGCCTCAAATACGGGTTGCATATACATCACAATGGGCCCCGACAATCGGCCTCAACAATCGGAGTCGGCCTCGACAATTAGAATCGGCCTCAATAATCAGAATCAGAATTGACAATCGGAATTGGTGATGATGGGCCTAACAAGGCCTAAGGGAAGGTCACAATGTGGACATTTAACCATCATTGCCCATCAATGTGGACATTTAACCAACATTGCCCCCAAGGAGTTGCCCACATAGAGCCAAAGTCAAACATATAGTGGGCCCATAGCCTCGCACAAAGGCCTAATATATATCGCAATGGGCCTTACTCAAGGGTCACATATACACCACATTAGGCCTCGTCAAATGGGCCACAAATACATTACAACGGGCCACATACTTGGGCCTATATACATCACAATGGGCCGCATCTTATGGGCCAGGAATACATCACAATGGGCCTTATCGCATGGGCATTAAATACATAACAGGTGAGCCCTGCACATGGGCTATTAATACATCTCAATGGGCCATGACCCATGGGCCATAGTACATCACAATGGGCCTAATCGTATGGGCCGGAAACATATCACAATGGGCCACGGCATATGGGTCGGAATTACATTACAATGGGTCTCGCTAAATGGGTCATAATTACACAATAGGTGGGCCCTGCACTTGGGCCTCAAATACATCAAGTGGGACGCATCAATGGGCCATGCCAATGGGCCGCATACATCAAGTGGGTTGCATCCACGGACCGCACCAATGAGCCTCATATTCATTAAGTCGGTCACATTACATGGGTCACACCAATGGGCTTCATATACATTAAGTCGGTCACATTACATGAGCCGCACCAATGGGCTTTATATACATAACAGGTAGGCCCCACATACGCAGCAAATGGGCCCCCCACCAGATGGGCAGCGTGGGTACAACATACATCGTAGTGGAGCCCATGGCATTGTCCAAACATTGTCCAGCACCGTCCAGCACTATCTGGATGGTGTGGATGAAACAAATACATAATGGTGTGACATCCCACTGTCCCAGATAAGTGGACTGTGGGGATATAGAATGCATAAATCAAGGTGGCCTTGCATAGGACCCATGAATGCACGAAGTGGATACAACACTACATCAGGGTGGGTCCCACCATAAATGGACAGATGGTGTGTATATAATACATATGTAATGGTGGAGTCCATGATCTGAACAGTCCATCAAGGCAGGCCCCATACTATACATACAACATGGTAGGTTCTACACATGTGTGGGGCCCACGCTGCAGGGCAGTATGAATAAAACACAAATATCATGGTGGTGTCCCACACCACCTATTCAGATGGACGGTGTGGGATCAAAACATACATCATAGTTGGTCTTGCAACAGATGGACGGCGTGGATTACAAAACATATATCACGGTGGGGTCCTCACAGATGAATGGACTGTGTGGATGAAGTAAATACATCACTGTGGTCCCCACGTGGGACCCATGGACAACATGGTTGAAACACATCTATCAGAGTGCGTCCCACAGCAATGGACGGTTGGAGAAACACATGCCTCGTGGTCAGCCCACACCTGCTGATGTCAACAGCAGCATGAGCTGCTGGACGGCTCAGATATACAACATATCATAAGGTAGGCCCCACCAGCACATCCAGACGGACAGACAGGGATAAAATACATAAGTCAGATGGGCTACACCACTGTCCAAATACGGACGATGTGGATACAAGGCACATCCATCAGGGTGGGTCCCACCCCACATGTGTGACACATGTGGGTGGGTCCCATGATCGAAGCAGATGGACGACTTAGATGTATAAAAAAATACATTGCGGTGGGCTGCACTTACCACCGTCCAAATATGGACTGTGTGCATAAAACTCTTACATCAAGGTGGGTACCCACCGTCCAGACTTGCTGGACGGCTGGGATATACAACAAATCATAAAGGTGGGTCCCATGTACATGGGCCACCCCCTTCCCTCTCTCATGCTGTATATATTAATATATTATATAATACAATATAAGATGATATCATAACATGTAATATAATATAATATGTTATATTATAATATACATAATATTCATGAAATGTAAAAAGGGCCACCGTCCAGAGTTTGGACGCTCTGGACGGTGCTGATTTAACGCATGAATTCAGGTGTGGCCCACCTCACGTACTAGCCCTGTATGAGAATATATTATATGTATATTAATTAAATATTAACTCCTCTTATTTATTTATTTATTTATTATTATTATTTTATATATATGGCTGCTTGTGATTTCCCTTACACAGTCCAGCAGCAAAGACTATTGGACGTCCAATGTATGGATGCAAATACCTTCATCAAGGTAGGGTCCACGTACTCGTGGCCCACGAACCACATATATGTATAGAGGTGGACCCACTTATACATGGTCGTCAAATGGACAGTGTGGATCTAATCCATTCATCACGGCGGGGTCCATGCATTCCAAAACGGACAATATGGATATAATATATACGTCATAAGCGGGCCACACACTCATCATCAACATCACCAAAGGAAAATGAGAAAGAGAGAGGGGAGAGAGATCGGTGTAGTGGAAGGACCCCGTCCCTAAGGGCCCCTCATATGATTATAGCACATAAATCAAATTGGGTCCCATCATAAGTGGACCATTAAATTAAAAATCAATGGTGGATCACCCACCTATCGGCCTTCTTCTTTAACTCATTGGACTCCTATGCTCATTGCCTTCCATTTTAATGGAGGTTGATGGAGAATGAGCGGTTGAGATGGGAGATGAGAAGGTGGGCCGGAGAGAGCTTGGACGTTGGAAGCTCTCATGGGATTTGGGAATTGCTTAGAGAATGAGAGGGAGAGAGGAATGATGGATTGATATGGGATGGGTGTTGTAAGGAAGGGGATGGAAAGGTAAGGTTTTGTTTGAAATTTTAAAAAAGAGGGATGGATAGGGAGAGAGAGTGTTAACTTGTGGAAAAAGAGGGAGTGGTCATTTGTACTTGAGATAAGGTGAGGTGGTGTCAAGCCCGTGTTCTAGTGTCCATTTCGTTCCGTAAGATCCCACGGTCCTTCCGGTCAAATCTCAGCGACTTGCGACCCTTAAATTTCATTTGCGCACTACCTTGAGTTTCATCCTGTAAACCCGAAGCGATTTAACCCTAAACCTACGCCATTGCGACCGCGTCATCGCCGTGATTCCGACGTCGCGTCTCGTGTGCCAATCCGACGTCCAGATCATAAGTTGTGGCCTACGCACTATAAAGGTCATGGACCGCATGTTGCGGGACCCACTTATCATATGGCACCATTCTCAACTGGGGTGACATCACCCAAAGTCATCATTACTTTTTAGTCAAGCATTGATTGTCTTACATCTCATTATGACATGCCTCCTTACAATTAATGATGGCCTTACAAAGCCATCATTACATATCTTTCTCTTATCCCTCTCTCTCCTTCTCCATTTCTATTCCTTGCAATCTCCAACCTGCCATAAAAGCTCCTAAATCCAACGACTTCTAGCTTTAGCCCCTCCTAATCTAACCCTCCAAACCCCATCTCCACCGTTAAAATCCCTCCCTTGAAGCTGAGAAGACCGAAGGTGGAAGGAGAAGGAGATCTAGAGCCTTGAGGTGGGTGCTTCTTTCTCCCTCTCTCTCTTTCCTTATTTCTTTGTAATGGTGTGGCCGTGTGGCCCACTTGGATGGACCCCACCTTGGTGTATGTCTCATCCACACCATCCCATACATTTGGTGGCCCACTTGAGCAAGGCCCACCTAGATATATGTTGTATTCAAAACCCATCCAGCGTCTTCAGTGAAGGGTGAACGGACAGTGTGGTGTCCTGTCCGTCAAAGCAAGGATATCAGTTTGAAAAAAAATAAATAAATAAAATTGGGTGGACCCCTCATGCAGGCCCCACCTTGATGTATCGGTCTAATCCACACTGTCCATTCCATTCCCTAGTTCAATTTAGACGTTGAGCCAAAATATAAGGCCAATCCGATTATTGGGCGGGCCATGCCATAGGGAAAACAGTGGTTTTACCGTTAAAAACTAATATGATGTTCTTATACACCAAAATATTATGGATATTGGGCTTGATGGGTCTGTCTTGATCCATGGGATGTAACAGCTAGGACGGATTTCCCTAACGTGGGTCCCGGATGTGAAAAACCTTAACAAAACGATCAAAAAAAAAAAACAAAGAAGAGAGGCTGCTGCAGCAGGCGCTGCAACTGTCAGCGGCTGCGCTGGCGTGAAGAACAGGCTGGACCTCATGGCCCAGCTGTGGGCCCCACTGTGAAGTGTTTCGGACATCAACACCGTGCATTTGGCACGTCCCCTTTAAATTATGGGATAACCCAAAAATCAACCGTATACAGAACTCAGGTGGGCCACAAAATCTAAAATCATGTGAAGACAAGCCTAAAACATATAAAAATACCTGGTGGGGGCCTACCTGAAATTTGGATACGGCTGAAACTTGGTCTAGACCCTTCATTCAAGTGGGACACCCGCGATGGGCGGGCTGGATTTGTAAACCCCATTTCAGTGGGCCTGATAATGATTATGAATGTTTTCAATTGAGGGTAGCCCTCTTAACTGTTGTATCTGGTGCGGCCCACACAAGTCACAGACTGACTTGATTTTTGAGACCTAGGCCTATGCTGGAATGGTGCATCTGACCGATGGGTTAGATGTTTGGCAAACATCAACGGTGGGGTCCACACAGCTCGATGAGCACGCTAAATTTTTTCCTATATATATGTGGTGGGCCGTGCATGAACCCACCTCTGCTGTGCCTATGGTTGTGCTAGAGAAGGAAAAAAAAAAGAAAAAGGAAATAAAAAGGAAAGAAAAGAGGAGAGGCAGCCACGTGCTGCTCTCTCTCTCTCTCTCTCTCTCTCTCTCTCTCTCTGAACTTCAGCGGGCTATAGGCCCCACATGATGTATGTGTTTTGGCACGCCGTCCATCTGTTTCGTTGGTGGGGCCACTATCATCTGCGACAGGAAATTCTGTGGGTCCCACCACTGTATATATTATAGTATATATTATATATTATATACCATATATATTTTATATTATATATTTTATAATATGTGTACGGTGGTGGGCCCTACGTGGGAGCCACCTTTGCCCTCCTAGTGCAGCCGGTTGTGGTGCAGCAGCCATCTAGCTGCTCCTTTATTGGCACCAGGCCCAACATTATGTATATCGGCACTGCCTACTATTTGAACAGTGGGGCCCACCATGATGTAAGTGTTGTATCCATGCCGTCCAACCAATTGTGAGATCATTTTACAGCATGAGAAGATAGTGGTGAGTCAGATTTAAAGTTCAAGTGGACCCCACCATTTAAATAATAGATAGTGACATCCACCCTTCAAACTTTTAAGGGCCATGGTAGTTTCCAATTAAGCTGATATTGTTTTCACTCCATTTATCCCTATGTTATCTTATGAATAGGTCGGGTCTTAAAATACATAAGGGGCAGGCCCGACTTGATATATATGAGACCCACCGATGCGACCTATTTGATATACATGAAGCCGATGGTGTGACCCATATAATGCGGCCCATGTGAGGTGGCCCACTTAACATATGAGGCCCAGGTGCGAGGTCCACCTGTTGTGTATTCGAGGCCCGATGAGATGTATGTTGGCTCATATGATGAGGCCTATGTGACGTAAATGAAGCCCATCGTGATTGTATGTAATGCCAAGGGCCACTATGCGTATGGCTCTATGTGGGCCACTCTTTGGGAGCAATGTTGGTTAGATATCCACATTGATAAGCAAGGACGGTTGGATGTCCACATTGTGACATTTCCTTAGGTTTTGTTAGGTCCATTCTCATCATTTTCTTAGTGTGTTAACCCTAATCAGTGGGCCCCATTCACCATAGACGGATGACTCCGTGCTATCGGATTTGATATAACCACTGTTGAGTGTCAATCTTTATACTATGGTTGATCGGCTGATTATTTATGGACCTCGCTTTATTTATCTACTGATTACCGGTGCCAGTTATCGAGGCCGATGCCGATTATCGACCCTGATTATCGGTGCCGATTATCGACGCTGATTACCGATTTTGATTGTCGTGACCGATTGCTGATTCGGATTGACTGAACCGATTGTCGATTAGCGATCGAGGTCAATTATCTTGACCAATTGTCGATTAACGATCAAGGCCGTTTATCGTGACCGATTTGCCGATTCTGATTATCGATCGATCCGATTGTCGTGACTGATTTGCCGACCCTGATTATCGATCGATCCTGATTGTCATGACCGATTTGTCGATTCTGATTATCGATCGATCCGATTGTCCTGACCGATTTTTCGATCCTGATTATCGATCGATCCTGATTGTCATGACCGATTTGTCGATTCTGATTATCGATCGATCCGATTGTCGTGACCGATTTCCCGATCCTGATTATCGATCGATCCGATTGTCGTGACTAATTTGCCGACCCTGATTATCGATCTATCCTGATTGTCATGATCGATTTACCGATTCTGATTATCGATCGATTCGATTGTCGTGACCGATTTACCGATTCTAATTATCGATCGATCTGATTGTCGTGACCGATTTGCCGATTCTGATTATCGATCGATCCGATTGTCGTGACTGATTTGTCGACTCTGATTATCGATCGATCCCGATTGTCGTGACCGATTTGCCGATTCTGATTATCGATCGATCCGATTGTCGTGACCGATTTACCGATTCTGATTATCAATCGATCCGATTGTCGTGATCGATTTGCCGATTCTGATTATCGATCGATCCGATTGTCGTGACCGATTTATCGATACTGATTAGCGATCGAGGCTAATTATCGTGACCGATTTATCGATTTTGATTATCGATCGATCCCGATTATCGAGGCCAAGTTTTATAGCCGATTTCGATTGTCAAGGTCGATTGTTTAGGCCGACTCCGATTGTTGAGGCCGATTCCAAGTGTCAATTCCGATTGTCGAGACCTATATGATGTATATCCGAACCGTAGTGGAGGCCTACTGCGATGTATTCATAGCCCATGGGCAAGGCCCATTGTGGTGTATTTGTGGCCTATGGGCAAGGCCATTGTGATATGTATTAGGCCCATGTTGTGTGACGCATTTGATGTATTCGTGACCCATGTGTAGGGCTCACATTTCATGTATTTGAAGCCCATGAGCAGGGCCTACTTATTGTGTATATGTGGCCCTTGAGTAAGGCCCATGGTGTTATATATTAGGTCATTGTATGAAGCCATCAGTCTACTATATATTAGGTTTTATGTGGGTCATTCCTTAAGGGTAATGCTGGTTAAATGTCCACATTGTCGAGATCGATTGTCGATGCCGGTTCTTGATACCGATTATGAGTATATGATAACATAGTATCATGATACATGCCCATACGCATCATCTGCATGTTTGTTATGAGATGTAATTGACCATTGCATATCCTGTATGGTAAGTTGTTCATGAGGCTTCCTGATAGGCGGAGTGCCCGACATGAGAGCACGACATGTGCAAGATTGATGCATGATTGGACTGTGTGACTCATGCATCTCGCATTTATGTGACATGACCACCGTACGCCCTAGCGACATCAGGGCCATAACCTCCACAGGTATTTTGTGGATGGCCAGATGGGATACCGAAAATCTGTCCTACATGGGATGCTATAGATATCCCTGGGTGAAAGTCCCTAAACCCTCTTGGTTCCAGAGGTTGCTCCAACGTCTAGACCGAGTGGATGCATGAGCGTATGAGGGCCATATACCGTTAGGCCGCGTCTCCCACTGTGTCGTGGTCGGTTGGAAGGGGGTACGGCCTTACCTGCCCGAGAGGAGGGGGCAATGCTAGGCTGAGTCTGACCAGCTCGAGGAATGGGTCGGCTATCGACGAGCCGAGCCCGATACTAGTAGGCGGATAGTGAGGTCTCTTCCACTCACCTTGTTGCGCGCGATGGGGCGGCAATCTGGTTTGGAGTGTAATAGACCCCGGTGATTTCCCATAGAGGAACCGTACTGATATGTGGACCTATTGAGCAGGCGTTGCATACTCATTCATTCATTCATTCACTATCCACTCGGGCTGGTGGTGCGCAACTATCTGTTACGTGTACATTCGCATGTCTAAGATTTCGGTTGGGCGCGCGACTAACCTGAGATCAGGGGTTTACCACATTGAGTCTGACTATCCAAATTTAGGTATGGGACTGGTTTGGATAGAAGTCCCTTGTGATGGACCCCGTGACCTACGATACTACGTACTATCATCCCGACTTCACACTCCAGTATGGTCATTCCATTCGCACCGCATGTCGCATTACATTCGCAACATATGGTAACTGGGGTTACTATGTTTATGCATTTATACGGCCTAGATACGACTGACAGTATTCGTGGACTCATCAGGATTTGCATATTGCATTTGCATCATCGGCATCTGATATTTGGCTTGCTATCTCCGCATTGCATAGCTGATCTGCATTGCTTCATCAGTATATGATATTGTTTTGATTATATTTCTGTATCGTATATTCTGGATAAGGCTGATGGTATTTATGGCCCTATCAGTAGGTTTTTGCATTACTCTAACATCATATCTTATCAGTATTTCTATTTATTCCATTACCTGATTCATGACATTGTATTGCATACTTGGCACTTACATTGTACACACACTTTCACCACCCTCTAAGCTTTTTATAAGCTTATGCACGATAGATGCGTGCAGGTGTTATTAGGTTGCAGCAGCGTTGAACTTGGAGCGTGCAATTGTCTTTTGGAGCTTTAATTTCGATATATGTATCCCTTTTAGCATTGTACTCAAATGATTATATTAGTGGATATGTGATGATGATGTTGTCTTTGTGAATTGGGTAATCTTGTGGTTATGCTTATTATGAGTTAAATGAACAAAAAAAAAATCCTCCTTGTAGCATCCCAAGATCGGAATCTGGCGTATAGACGTTAAGAGCCGAGAATGGGGTACTACGGAGGCTGTCGGCACCTAACTCGGCGATCGTGATTCTTGTGAATCCGATTACCGTGTTTGGGGCGTGATAGGTGGCATTAAGGTATGGTGGTGTACTTGACTTGAGTTGATGTGACATGTCGTAGAGATTCTCTTGAAATTCGCAACGCGCGGCGTTTCTTTGGAATGAACGCAGGCCCACATCTCCTGGCCTGGGTATTGGATCGATGTACGAGTCGTGGCGTTGGAACCGCAGTGATGGCGTGGTCGCTAAGGTATAAGTTTCGGATCGAGCCAACTTTAGTATGTAGGACTCAGCTTAGGATCGAGCATAAACGTTGGATATAGGTCGAGGGTTACAGGAATTCGACCGGGAGGATCGCAGAATCCTACGGAACGGTACGGTCTCGGATACGGGTCTTACAACTTACCAATGTAAAAGACCCGCTTCAATCATGGTATCACGATCCGCTAAGACTCATGAGCCGGGCATGGTGGTATGGGACACTGTAATCAAGCTGTTAGCCTATGCTGGGGTGACGAGCCTCCCCATAGTGACCAGTGAGTAACCCAAACTCGTCAGCTAAATATGGTGGTATAGGACACTGTATTCGAGATATCGACCTATGCTGAGGTGACGAGCCTCCTCGTAGTGACCTCGAGTATAAACTCTTGAATTTGCCTACCCATTATTTTTCATTAGGGGTGATGCCCTACAACTTGCCTATCGTATGTGGTTAATTAGCATTGACTATCCTAGATGGATCCTCCGATTTGGGTAAATGATATAAAGGGAGGTACCTTAGCTTTCCAAATCTGCTGTATGAATAAGCCTAATTAAGTACTTGGCTAACACGACCATGCACTACAATGCATATGCTTTGGCGAGCAAGTGCACATTTAGGGAGTTTGCCATGCCCGAATGGTTGATGAAGTCGCTTGAGGGAGCTTCGTACGAGGGCACGCATCATTACTGCATATTACCCCTGCATTAATAAGAGTAGTTAGGAAATGCTTGTTATACTGTTTTATCATTACTGCTTGATTGAATTGATAACATGTTAACCTTTACCTTATATTTCCATTGAGTTGATCACTCACTCCCACTCTGGGACGGTGTTTTAAAGCACCAACTAGACTCTGGTTTAGATGTAGGTGATGACGGAGTCTATGCAGCTGAGCTGGACTTTTTCGGCTATGAGGAGTTTCGTCACCGGGGCTATAGGGATATGGATTAGATGACATTACACTTTATCATTTTGTGAATTGATTAGTCAGACATTTACATTTTTAACATTTTGTATATTTTGAGACAGACGATGTATATATTCAGCCTGGTAATATAATCATACTCTGGAGGTTGTGAAACACGTACATACTTTATATATTTATCTTAGTCTTCAGTTTGCTTAACTATATTAACTCTGGAGTATGATATGCTGATTTAGTATAATCCCTCTCATGTTTAATGCACTAATATGGACAACATTTAAACATCATTATCTATGTTGCATAAGTGATGCGTTGGATCTCAGGAGTTGAGCTTTGCTCGACCCTCGAAATCCGGGGTATTACAATAACTATCTCGATTACTCTTATAATGGATTTGTGGTAATCTTTAAAAATGATATCTACCACCCTTAAAAAAAGTTCTAATTTGAACATTTTACCAAATATGCTTACTTAAAACAACAATTTTTTGAATATAATTTTATCCAAAGTATTTATTTAAAACAAGATTTGGAGCATAAAGAGCTTATTAGAATAGCTCATATTTAAAACCTCTTATTATATTTAGAATAGATATGCCAAAACAAACCCTATGTCTAATTTGGCGCGTCTACATGTATGTGTGAAAACAATTATGTTACGGAGAACAATATCCATTACTTCAATTCTGTTCCAATTTATAGCCAAAGCCTTCAATTTCATTGTACATCCCTGACTAGAGTGAAGACCTTTGTCTCCTCATATATTCATTCGACGGCTGTGTTTTAGATGGTGTATACGAGGGATGGTCTTGTGTCTGTTCCTTTGAAGTAGTTCATTTAATATGTATATATAAGGTCGAGCGCATAGAACCATAACATACGGTCGAGTCGTGTCTTAGTGTGAGCCGTTGGATGATAAAATTTTCAAAATATACAGTGGAAATGTCATCCCAAAAAAAAGGGGCAAAACTAGATAAATCGGAGTTATGCAATCCTGGGGTGCACTGCCGTCACCAATTGTGTGAGGTCTTCCATGATATATGTGTTATATCCATACTGTCTATCTATTTTGAGATATCATTTTAAGGCTTTACTGTAAAACTCAGGCAGATCCAAACCTCAAGTGGACCACGGCATATAAAGTGGGGACAATGATGCCCACTGTTAAAACCTTTCTGCAGCCCATCGTAATGTTTATTTTACATCCAACCTATCCATAACGTCACATAGAACTGGATGAAGGGACCAAACAAATATCATCTTGATCCCAAACTTTTGTGGCCCCAAGAAGTTTTCAATGGTAAGCGTTCAATCCCTACTACTTTCTATATTATGGTCCACTTGGGCTTTGGATCTGCTTAATTTTTGTGCTAATGTCCTAAAATGATTTTTTTTAATGGATGGACAGTGTAGATATAATACTTATATCATGGTGGGGCCACGGAACTTAGCAATGGAACACGGTCGGTGGCGTGTGGCACACCAGCCTTTCCGCTTCCCACGCAGAAGGGGACGTGGATTAGATACTAACAGGTTGAGTAGCGAGTCAACTATTGAAGTGACGTCACCAAGTTACGTGGGTTCCACTATGATGTATGTGTTAACCATACCGTCCATCCATTTTTAGATATCATTTTAGGGCATGGGCCAAAGAATGAGGCAATTAAAAACCTATAGTGGACCCCACCACAGAAAATAGTGGGGAGAGTGATTCCCACCGTTGAAACTATCCTAAGGCCCACCATAATGTTTGTTTGAAATCCAACCTGTTCAAAAGTTTAAAAAAAAGACATGAAATAAGAGAAAACATAAATATCAGCTTGATCTAAAACTTTTGTGGCCTCTAGAAGTTTTTAATGGTGGGCATCACTGTCCCACTATTTTCTATGTTGGGATCCACTAGAGCTTTGGATTTAACTCATTCTATGGATATTGTCCTAAAATGATCTCTCCAGATGGATGGAAAGTGTGGATGGTGGGGCCCATGGAGCTTAGTGACGTCACTTCCGTAGCTAGTCTCCCTACTCAACCTGTCAGTAGCTAATCCGCACCCCGCAGAAGGGAGCAGATTAGGTGCAGCCTCCGCCTAACCTAGGAGAATGCGTCCCTCATCGTAGGGCCCAACTTGATCTACATATTGTGTACCCACATGGCCCATCTATTTTGGAAGACAATTTTGGGTCCTCATTCCAAAAATAAAGAAAATCCAATTCTAAAGTGAACCATACTATCCAAAACAGTGGTGATTGAATAATCACCTCGCAGATAGCCTGTCCTCTGGATTGTATGGGAAGGAATTTTTATCTACACAAATAGGTGAGCCCATTATAATATTTATGAGAAATCCACCACGTTCATTCATTTTTTTTGTCATGTTAGGACGTGGGAAAAATAATGAGGTATATCTATAAATCAACCAGGCCACACAACAAGAAAATGTGAGCAGTTAAATGCCTACTGTTGAAACCTTCCTAAGGTCTACCATTATTCTTACATGCCATCTATACTGTTCACAGGGTCATTCTTACTAGGATGAACTGAAAATATAAAAATATTAGCTCAATCCAAAACTTCTGTAACCCACTAACGTTCACTAGTAGACATCCATTCGTCACTATTTCCTGTCGTGAAGCCTACGTGATTTTCGGATCTGCCCCACTTTTTGTCTCATGCCCTAACGTGAAATAAAAAAATTAAAAAAAAAAGATGGATGGTGTGGATTTCTCACAACATGATGGTGGGCCCTAACTAACTTCCTATGACAATAAGCTTCCCCGAGAGGTTGTCGTATCTTCCCGCGCATTTTGAATATTTATCATCCAACGGCCTCATCCAACGGCTCACCACTAAGACACGACTCGACCGTAAGTTATGGTTCTATGCGCTCGACCTTATAGTGTGTGTGTGTGTGTGTGTGTGTGTGTGTGTGTGTGTGTGTGTCTAACAACCTTTTTTTTTTTTTATAAACGGTGGGACCTACATCCCAGCATTTCCTATGGTGTGGCCCACTAGAGCACCGAATCTATCTCATTTTTTGGCACATGCCCCAACTTTAATAGGCAAAACTGATGAACGGTGTGGATTTCTCACGTCATTCCTGTGGAGCCCACTCTCTAAATAAAAAAATAAAAAAAAACAAGAGTGACATGCTGATGCACGTCACACCACAAACCAATCCACTTCCTCTCCACGACTCTCTCTCTCTCTCTCTCTCTCTCTCTCTCTCTCTAAGATGGGAATGCAGCTGCTGGCGCTAGCCAAACTCAAGCTACTAAGATCGGCGGCCCATGGGCCAGGGCTCGTACTATGTTCAATATTGGGGCTCTTCATCATCAAGATCCCTTTGGGTTCAACCATCTCCAGATCTTATGCCGACGTGGCATCATCCTCCATGTTTTTTTTTCCTTCCGAATGAGTTAGATCATCTTCCAAGGCCATGACCTCAGCAATGGCCGTAGGTGGGAGAGATTGATGAGGCTTGTTCGTGAGAGGGCCACCCATGAAATTTGACGGTCCTCCATCGATCGGTCAGATGAGGCTAGCCTGCATGAAGTCTCCATGATCGCTCTTTAGTCCATCGTAAATCTTATCCGATCGGACCAATTCTATCATACAAATCCATTTTTGTTCGTGATCATTACATTGAATCAAAGTTGTAGCAGACTTTGTTGTCTTGAGAATAATCCTACAAAAATTTATATCTATATCAGAGTATTTTATCATCACACCAGGTAGGTGATTTTCCCAATTGAAAAGACTGCATTATTATATATTTTCATTTCATTAATTATTTTTTTCGTATTGTTGATTTAAGACATTTAATTTTGGTTTTACATGATGTAGAATGCATTTATTCGATTTCTAATATGTGGAATAAATTCATTTGATTATTGTTAAATGCTTTTAATTATATTATAGGTGCTCTGCCCTGAAAGGACAATTATGTTATTTTGATACGGGTGCTCTACCCAGAGTTATCCCCGAAATGATCAGCACGGTACAGGTGCTCTGCCCAGGGTCATTCCCAAAATGATCGGCACGGGTGCTCTATCCTGGGCGATTCCCTAAAAGGACCAACACACATGAGTGCTCTGCCCTGGGTATTTACCCTAAAAGTTTATTCACTAGGTGCTCTACAGAGGGTCATTCCCTAAAAGGATCAACATTAGTGCTCTGTCGAGGATCATTCCCTAAAAGGATCAACACACATGGGTGCTTTGCCCTGGATTGAAACAAAAAAGATTTTAGATGACTGCATTATCTTATTTTGTTGTTATGAAAAAAATAAATTGTTATTGTTGTCATGTGAAATGCCAATTCAATACTTGTAATTGTTCCTATTTATTTTATTAAGTTTTATTTGTGTTAACGTAGAATTTTCAATTTTGGGAAGGATGTGACCCTATGAGTCGCCCTGCTCACACCCGTATAGACTGTTTTGCAGGGTTTGTATATGAATAACCCATTGGGCAAGATTGATGATTTTTTCTATTGTTCTATTTGAATATTTCTTAAAATTCAATACATTTTGTTATTATTTTTTTATGTAATTATAGGTTCAAGATTTGATTAGTGAACGTTATTTAATAACAATAATTATTATCCTTTTATTTGCTTTGATTTCATTGAAAATGCATGAAATAATGTGGGTTGCGATGTATATTTTATTTAAATACAACTCACAGTCCTGGAATTCGGGTTCGGGCCTAGCCAACTCGGGTACCGAATTTCAGGGCGTGACAAATTGGTATCAGAGCCTAGGTTTTAGATTCTCATGAGGACCTTTGATATATGTTACACTAATGGTTAGATTAAGCCTAGGCTAGAATCAATTTGAGGACCTATGATAGAGATTGAATTAGAGATCTAAATATAAGATTTTTTGCTTTTGTGAGAAAAATAAAATATGAACTTAAAAAAAGAAAAAAAAAAACCTATGTATCTGTATGACATCAAATATGATATTAATTAGGCTTAATATTGAACTAACAGCCCAAAACTAGTCCCTAAGAAATTTTTAAGAATTTTTTGCCTAGTACGGTGAGTTGGACCACAATAGTAAGTATAAAACACTTGAATTATAAAAAACATAACTAATTAATTATAAATCCATTTAAGGCGATTCAAAATCTCAGTTGTAGATTAACAAGTGTAGTTTTATAGAAAAATAATACAAAAATATAAATCTAAGTTTCTCGTATACCGATTTTAATTTATATGTATACTAGTTAGAAATCGTTTACTTCTGGGTAGACCTAATTATCCGAATTTTAGGATTTTTTTTTTATAAACTTTGGATTTAGCTGAAATTTTATAGAGATATAATAGACTAATAGATGCATCATTTTAAAAAGTTTTAGACCAATTCGATACTTGCAAATATCAGAAACATTAGTAGGAACAATATCCTCATAATCTGAATTTTTTGCACTACAACCTTAGTACATATCACCGCTCTTATTCTCTTGATCTTCATGTGTAAGTCTTTTAAACCATCTAATCTTCCTTGCAATCCTAAAAAGAATCTTTAATGTACGTATAATTTTTTTAAAAAAAATCCTTGTCTAATCAATGGTAGATTATATCTGAGCGATACGAGTCACAACACTCTATCATGAACGCTTGACCCGATGCCTTTAGAGTGGATCACTTGCAAATAGAGTAGATAGAACCTAAAGTATTTTTAGGTTGCTTTGTTTATACCGACCATGATCACACTTCTACATCGCTACTATTAAAACCTATTACAACTGTGGATATGAATACCATGTTATATGTCTATGCACGACCCCTTCCTCTTTGCCAACTGTAAAATCAAGGACTACCTAAGCAAGTTTATAGCCCACCTCCACAGAATGAGCTGCCATCCATGCACCAACGATCTCCACTATACTCTTCAGCGTAACCATCATCTCAAGATCACTTTCACCATATTTTCAAAAGTGCCGTGGTCATAATCGAGGTCACAACAATAAGGTCATCCACAAGACATTTTAGGGCCACCTCAACAACCACATTAACAAGTTAGACCACTCAACATCAACATACAAGCCTAAGGAGCCATGCGTCATGACCTCATACTCATAAATACACCCAACCACGACACCACTTTTAGACAATATAATTCAACTTTACAGGGACACACCTCGACAATACGACGATCCATCTCAAGGTTATGATGACTCATCACCACCATAGAACAACATGATGCAAGAGTGTGATGCCACTATATTACAATGCAAAGACTCAACGCACCAATAATAAATAAAAACAAATAATAATAATTTCTACAATTAGGCACCAAGATTCAATCTGGAGCAAGATCACACCAACCGTCATACAACAGATCAAGTGATTAGGCAGTGGACATTACCAACCCCGCACTAGGAGCCACAACATTCAAAGTTAAATGCAACATTCAGATTCACAACCATAACACTTAAAGACTCAACCGTAGGAACAGGTTCTCCATAGCCATACCGAGTATCTCAACAACAACCTTCGTTGTACACGTTGAATCCATACCAAGGACCACGTCGATAATCTCAATAATTACTTGAACCATATCAACAACGACAACAATAACAACATCATAGGTCTTCACGACACTCACATCAGCATAAGGATAAACTGCCACACCACCAGAGACTAAGCAAATTTCAACACACGGGTATGTCAGCCACCGTTTGAGGGAATGTCATTGCTAGAGGACGCGCCAACACCGACCGCACCATCTACAATGAGATTCGAGTGTTGTCGATAGTGTAGTAAATTACGAAGATGAAATTTGTTAAGGGGGGTAGAATGTAACAACCCATTTTTTTATAAACGGTGGGACCTAAATCCCAGCATTTCCTATGGTGTAGCTCACTAGAGCACCAGATCTATCTCATTTTTCGGCACATGCCCCAACTTTGATAGGCAAAACTAATGAACGGTGTGGATTTATCATGTCATTCCTGTGGAGCCCACTCTCTAAATAAAAAAAATAAAAAAATAAAAAAACAAAAGAGTGACATGCTGATGCACGTGACACCACAAACCAATCCACTTCCTCTCCATGACTCTCTCTCTCTCTCTCTCTCTCTCTCTCTCTCTCTCTCTCTCTCTCTAAGATGGGAATGCAGCTGCTGGCGCCAGCCAAACTCAAGCTACTGGGATCGGATCGGCGGCTCATGGGCCAGGGCTCATACGCAGTTCAATATTGGGGCTCTTCATCATTAAGATCCTTTTGGGTTCAACCATCTTCAGATCTTATGCCGACATGGCATCATCCTCCACATTTTTTTTTCTTCCGACTGAGTTAGATCACCTTCCAAGGCCATGACCTCAGCAATGGCCGCAAGTGGGAGAGATTGATGAGGCTTGTCTGTGAGAGGGCCACCCACGAAATTTGACGATCCTCCATCGATCGGTCAAATGAGGCTAGCCTACATGAAGTCTCCATGATCTCTCTTTAGTCCATCGTAAATCTTATCCGATCGGACCAATTCTATCATACAAATCCATTTTTGTTTGTGATCATTACATTGAATCAGAGTTGTAGTAGACTTTGTTGTCTTGAGAATAATCCTACGAAAATTTATATCTATATCAGAGTATTTTATCATCACACCAGGTAGGTGATTTTTCCGATTGAAAAGACTACATTATTATATACTTTCATTTCATTAATTATTTTTTTTTGTATTGCTGATTTAAGACATTTAATTTTGGTTTTACATGATGTACAATGCATTTATTCGATTTCTAAGATGTGGAATAAATTTATTTGATTATTGTTAAATGCTTTTAATTATATTATGGGTGCTCTACCTTGAAAGGACCATTATATTATTTTGATACGGCTGCTCTGCCTAAAGTCATTCTCGAAATGATCAGCACGGTACGAGTGCTCTGCCCAGGGTCATTCCTGAAATAATCGGCATGGTTGCTCTGCCCTGGGCGATTCCCTAAAAGGATCAACACACATGAGTACTCTGCCCTGGGCGATTCCCTAAAAGGATCAACACACATGAGTGATCTGCCCTGGGTATTTTACCCTAAAAGTTTATTCACCAGGTGCTCTGTCGAGGGTTATTCCCTAAAAGGATCAACAATGGTTCTTTGCCGAGGGTCATTTCCTAAAAGGATCAACACACACGGGTGCTCTGCTCTGGATTGAACCAAAAAGAATTTTAGATGACTGCATTGTCTTATTTTATTGTTATGAAAAAAATAAATTGTTATTGTTGTTATGTAAAATGCCGATTCAATACTCGTAATTATTCCTATTTATTTTATTGAGTTTTATTTGTGTTAACATAGAATTTTTAATTTTGGGAAGGATGTGACCCTATGAGCCGTCACGCTCACACCCGTATAGACTGTTTTGCAGGGTTTGTATACGAAGAACCGATTGGCTAAGATTGATGATTTTTCTTATTGTTCTATTTGAAGATTTCTTAAATTTCAATACATTTTGTTATTATTATTGTTTTAATGTAATTAAAGGTTCAAGATTTAATTAGTGAACGTTATTTAATAACTATTATCTTTTTATTTGCTTTGATTGCCTTGAAAATGCATGAAATAATATGGGTTGCGATGTATATTTTATTTAAATACAACTCACAGTCCTAGAATTGGGGTTCGGGCCTAGCCAACTCAGGTACCGAATTTCGGGGCGTGACAGTGTGTGTGCGCGCGCGCATGTGTGTATATATATGTATATGTTGTATCTAAGAATCCTTATACCAAAAACCTGTTTAAAACATGGTTCAAAAATGGTGCATCATTATTTATAATCAAGCACCTGCTGACCGGTCTTGTATGCACGTATAAGATAAGCACTCCGAGTATCTTCTTTTCTCCCACGTGAAATTAACTTTTACACTTTAAAAAAATAGCAGCATAGTTTTTTTAATTCATTCTTTTATGAAATACTCAAACAAATAGAGTGTGTCCTATTTTTTTCTACACAGGTGGGCATGGTCTATTTCAAAATCAACCACAGTACCCACCAGTGATCAATAAGAATCTTTTTGTTGAATTTCAACCTTTTACCGCTCTTTGTGCCACTATGCTAAGCAATTAGGTGAGGCCTTAGGTGATGTGACAATATTTCAGTAGGCAAAGTGTAATTGTCAAAGATCATATGGTAGGAAGCATGTTTCCAAGTTCTCATCATTTTCAAAGTGGTTCATTCACGTATACCCGATGAGGATTTTGGAATATATCCATCTGTCGCGAGGATCCACCAATTAGCACGTATACCGCAGGGGAACACGACATCACCTATTACGTGGTACAATGCTCCCCAGCTATCACTTCCCCCTTCTCTGAAGGGAAACGGATAGGCTACTGACCCTACCACTAGCCAATGGCTAGTGGTCGGTGTTATGTGGGTCCCATGATGTACGTGTTTCATCCATGCCGTCCACCCATTCCTCCGGATCATTTTATATTATGAACCCAAAAATGAGTTTGTTTGAAATCTCAGGTGGACCACACAGTATTGATTGAATTCCCACCATTAAAAACTTTTCAGGGGCCACAAAAGTTTTGGATCAAGCATTTTTCCCTTCATCCAATTCTGTATGACCTAATCAACAGGTTAGATGTGAAATAACCATTACAGTGGGCCCTATGAGTTTTTTAACTGTGGACATTCAATCACTACTGATTTTCCATGGTGTGGTCCATGTGAGATCTAGATATAACTCATTTTTTAGATCAAGCCCTAAAATTATCTTTCAAAATGGATGGACGACGTGGATAAAACACATACATCATGGTAGGGTCCACATAGCACAGACCACTAGCCACGTTGCTGACGGCAGCGTCACTAACCAAACCGCGTCCTCTGTGAAGCTGCTGGGCGTCCATATGGCGTGGTATTGCAGATGCAACAGGAAGCGGCTTGGCTGGTGTACCACGGACCACCGACGTCGGTACGTGTCGTGTGAAGACCGACGGTTTACCGCTCCTGGAGCTACGGTTCAAAGGAGATCAAAATTAGATAAGTCCCACGATGATGTATTTATTATATTCACACCGATATCCATCTGGATCGTTAAAATATTTGTAGGGATTGTTATAATGTTTATTTTCCATTTAACCCTGTTTCACATAGACATGGATGAAGATGAAAAACAAATATTATATTGATCCAAAACTTCTGTAAGCTTTAAAAGTGTTTCAATGGCAGACGTTCAATCCTCCGCTGCTTTTTACAGCGTGGTCTGTTTGATTATTAGAGCTGTCATATTTTTCTGCTAAGCATATTACTATAAGCTTGCCAAATGGACAAATGGTCTAGATATAACACATACCTCATGATGGGACCCACATAACTTGGTGACGTCAACGTACCAGCTAAGTCGGTGGTGTATGCTACACGCGCCACTCAATCCGCTTCCGGTGTCACAAGAAAGTCACGTGTGCTCATTGGTCGCACTTTCAAGCATACGGAAAATCGCTACACGCCACATCCCCACGTATGCAACGTGACTTGAAAACAAGAGTTAGTAAGATAGCTCCCGCGCCATTCAAATGACAGTATCAGTCAAAGATGTTGAAACTGGACAGCTGCTTTCACATTGCCTTATTACAGATGTTGTCACTCCGTTTGTTTTCTTATTACATTTGGTGGTGTGGGCGGCCATGCCTAAATCAATATATAACAACTTGGTTTAAACCGATTAACTTTGACCCAAGCATTGAAAGTTGCAGATACAACGAGTGTAAATGTATACCAGTAGAATATGAAATTATCAATCACTTATATTGTCACTTACAGAATTTTATATCGATGATTTGATATTTGAAGAGTAGATTTCTTCCTAAAAAGGTTGCCTTTTTGCCTTTTACTAGGAAGGACATTTTTGTATACAATACAAACTGACTTTTTTTTTTTTGTATACAATCTATAATTAAGAGTGATTGGAAGAATACGTCTGTTGAAAGAAATATTTGATATTGGATAAACATGCCGGTGTATAAATGTATACCTGAATTACAGCTAAAAACTATTGCTAATGAATTATGGCTACTCCTGGTATAAATTGAGATAAAAATATAGATTTGTTTTGTTTTGATTTGATTGATATGAGATGCCATGTTCTGCTAGTCCTTTAGTTATTTATAGATTTTTATTTTTATTTTTTTCTGAACCTATTCGTTTATATGTTTTTCTTCTTCAATCCAATGGTTAATATATGACAGTTGAGGAATCACCACATCAGCCTTCTAAATCCTTTGTACATTTCTTGATATGTGTCCCTTTGACCATTCCCCTTTCAGTCGACCACTTTATGCTTCCAAGCTTCCCGGCCGCCTCTTACCTTTCAACCGCTCGATCACACCTCTTGGATTCTCTGCAGCATTTTGTTTCATCTAGTCTATCACGCTTCCTGGATTTTCGACTGCATTTTGTTTCTTTTGTCTAACCGTGCTTCTTGGATTTTCGGCCGCATTCCGTTTTTTCCGCTTGATCGCACTTCTTGGATTCTCGGCCGCACTTTAAATTCCCTCAAAGATATGCCACAGGCTATCTCTGTCCCTACAATGACACAAGTTCATTCGTAATTGACTATTCCAAGAATGGTAAGAAATAAGGTACAATATTGCCTCTCATGTCATCTCACACTTGGTTTAAAAAAACAATAAATTCGACCATCTTGGTTGAATTCAGTCATCTTCATAAAAATAAAAAATCAAAATCAAAATCATCCATTTTGATCAAATTCAAGCATTTTGATCGAAAAACATCAAAGTCGATAATCTTGGTCGAACTCAACCATCTAAGTCGAAAAACAACAAATTCAGCTATATTAGTCAAATTCAGTTGTCTTGATTTTTAAAAAAAAACAAAAAAAAAAAACATCAAATTCAGTCATCTTGGTCGAAAAATATCAAATTCATTTATATTAGTCAAATTCGGTCATATTGATTGAAAAGCATCAAATTCGGCTGTCTTAGTTGAATTTGGTCATCTTAGTCGAAAAACATCAAAGTCGGTTGTCTTGATTAAGCTCATTCATCTTGGCAAAATTAAAATTAAAATAGTAAACTTGACGCAGTAATGGAGACTGTCGGTCAATCCATTCCTGAGAAGGCTTATGATAGGTTTAGGTAATAGTATGGCTGAGAACTTGGCATGCTTATTCTTAGAACAATTGCATGATTCGGTCACAATCCAATTGGTGTGGTTCAGGTACTAGTGGCAATTCCAAACTTACCTAGTTTTGTCTTTCACGATACGGTGGATTCTGTTGAAAATCAGTGGTTTAAAAATAATAAAAATTCAAATTCAAATTTTTCAAAATTTTGGGATTTTCCCGCCTAAATACTTTTTAAAATTTTTAAATTAAAAAGTACGGTGTGTGTGCTTTGTCCCACATCGGAAATGCAAAGAATAATTTTGTGGTTTATATGAGATGTTAAGAAGGGTATTCTTACTTGGAGCTTTTTGGAAGAGATGAAACATGGGTTGCGTGTTCCAGTGCTTCGCACTGGAACACACGCACGCATGTGCGCGCGCTCGCGCTCGGGCATGGGCATGGGCGTGGGCAGTGAGGCAGTGAGGCAGTGTGGCTGTAGTGGCGCTAGATGGCACACTTTCCACGAGACAGTGCGACCTCGGTGCGATGGGTCTGGTCAGAGCCTTAGGGCGGTGTGGATCTAAAATGTTGGAAATGAGCCTGGGTTTTATGGGTGACTGAGAACGGTCGGATCTTAAATCCGAAACGTCCAGCCGTTTCTTAAATGGATGGCTACCTTAAAAGCCACAATAGTCCGAAAACGGACAGGCCAGGATGATCCAACGGTCAGATCTACAGATCTAATGACCAGAAATGTCTGGGATTAATGGACAACGGCCAGAAATATTTTTTTAAACATTTTAAACCATCAAATACCATACAGCAACGGGTCTAAACCTAAGGCCTATATAAACTGGACCATTCCAGTCCGATTTCATCATCTCAACACACCATCTCTCCCATCAAATCAGATATAGTCCATAGCTTTATTTTAGAATACTGTTATCTTCTCCATCGTCTAAGTCTGCCAGAATAAATCTACTACGTTAAATTGTTCCATAGTGGACCTATCATGATTGATGCACGCTGGATCCAGATAAGGCTTGTCTTATCCTGGAAGCAATTTACCTGTAACCCATCAGCAATTGATAAGGGGGTGAATCACGCTTTAAGGACAGCGTATTTTATACGTGATTCAGCCTAGTGATAATCTTTATTTTTCTATTTTTTTTTGGTATATCCAAAAGAAACTTTTCTAACAGATTCCCAGGGAAATGTCGCCCCCCAAGTATACCATGGTTTCCTTCTACATGAATGACATTTCTGACCTCCTATTCTAGTCATTTAAACTCGGCATGTAGCAGAAAATTCCACGCTTCCCGTATTGTAGTAGGATGTATGTTCCGTCGTAAAGGAGGTGCTTGCGGTATTAGCTATACTAGGGGTATCAGTGTTAGACTTTTGAAAGAAGTAGTGTTAACCTATTGCTAAGGCACCATAGGTGATCTTTTGGCAAAGAGAACCATCATTTAATTCATGTTTTTAACATAGCTGTCCATCCATCTACCTAAAGCTTCAATCTGAACCCATGATTGTTTGACGATATGCTAAATTCCTTATCATATATCGATTATTCTATCTTAAAATATTTTAAGAGGATCAAACCGAGATGAGGATACCCTATTTGGGTTTAATGGAAATGATACTGGATTTGATAGAAAACTTAATTGCTTAGGTGCTTGATGAACCTATCTTTAGCTCATGATTTCTCAAGATTAATGCACTGATAAATATTCTAATACTCAGAGTCCCACTAGGCATGCCAAAAAATGTTGGCACTTGGTTTGTTTTTTGTCATGTGTGGTATGTGTGAGCGTGTCACAATTGATATAGTGACTCGTTTCAAACTGATCAACTTTGACCCCATGTGCCAAAATAATACGTCCAATATGAACATATATTACAAGAATATAAAAAGATCAATCACCTACTCAGCTACTTGCGGAATTTTGTAATGATCAGGCAGTAATCAAAGGGTGGGCTTCTTCCTCCGAAAGTGAGTTGGCTTTTACATAAAAAGACTTTTTAGTATACCTGTGCAATCAAACAAAAGTAAAAACTCACAAGCAACTGGAAGAATGCGTCTCTAGAAATAACTACTTAATATTGGATAAGGATCTAGTCCACGTATAAGCATAGACCTGTATTACAACTAAGAACTATCATTAAGAATTACCACCACTGGATTGTCGCTACTCCTATGATTAATTGAGATAAAAGATACATTTATTTTGATTTAATTGGTGTGAGATGCCTTATATTCTGCTAATCCTCTGACTATTTATAGATTTTTTTTCTTGTATACGTTTTTCTCCTTCAATCCAATGATTATGACAACTGAGTCGCCATGTTAGTTTTTTCGATCCTTCATTTCTTGGTGCGTGTCCCTCTGACCATTCTTCTTCCGCTTGACTATGTTTCACTGAAAACCACACTTCTTAGATTCTCGGCCATATTCCATTTCTTCTACTCAATTATGCCTCTTAAATTTCCAACTTAACTTCAAAAGTTCCCTCCAAAATTTGCAGCATGCTCTCCCTTTCTCTACAATGACACGAACGATTGAAATAGGGTACAACAACAGAATGAACTTTTGTTGTCCCTTTTTGCCCGCTTATAACCCCCTCTCCCAGTTGTTATTAGTGACCCCATATATCCACAGAAGTGCATTTAGACACATGGCCCACCCATGTCATCTATCTGGATTGTTCATTTATTCATCCCTCTCATCACATGAAACTTTTACTTAAAAATGCTGATTGTATGATTTAGTAGATGATTGGTCCATATTATACACGTGTATAATGAACTCTCATTTGAGGGAGTGGTGCACAAGTAAGAACACATGCAGACAACGAATATGTTTTACATGGATGAGGAGGCCATCTTTGGCATGTCAAGATTGCTTGCTAGCATGGCAAAGTGATCGCTACTTTCTCCACCACCACACCTTGGATGGTGGGTCTAATTGAGATGACGTTGAGATCGAAGCAGACATGTCATTGTGGAACATATCAATTTGATGAGGAGTCTTGTTGTGATGGTGTAGGGATGGGGTTCACCCCTTTTCTGTTTTATACTGGGTGGAACCCAAGTAGCTTAGGAGTAATGAGTTATATCTAGGGGTGTGCATTAAACCGATAAAACTGTGGAACTGGAACGGAACCAACCAAACTGTACGGTTTGGTTCGGTTATAGAGTGCACAGGTTCCAATTCTGGTTCCGAAAATCAAAGAACCGTTTAGTTTGATTCAGTTCTTAATCGATTTGGGGGTATGTAGAACCGAACCGTGAATCGATCCATAGAACTGAACTGTGGAACTGTAACGCCCTGGCCGAGTAAATACTCGACTCCCGATATCCCAAGTGCCACTTATGCTTTGCGAAAGCGGGATTTTATAATTCATTTCACCTGACATTTGAGCTGTTTATATAATTAAAATAGACTATGCGATGTACCCTAGAATAAATGTAAATTTTAATGCAAGTAAATCAACTATAAGTAAAACATGTCCATCCAGAGTATGGGACTACCGCTGATAAAAATATACAACCCAAAATTTACAAATGTGTTAACTATAAGATCTTATCGATGACTAACGGGCGTCCTACCTTGGCCCACTGAGCAACTGAATATATGAGGACTCCTCCTCTGAATCTATGGATGCCTCATCCAACTCGTCGAACTCTAGGGTGCCTGCATTTATAATAGGGTCTAGTTGGTATTTTAAAACACCGTCTTAAAGTGGGAGTGAGTGATCAACTTAGTGGTTCTATTAATTCTAAGTTATATATGTTATTGATTCCACTAGCACAAGTAATGATAAAGCAAATTAAACACTCAGTTCCTAAATACTCTTATTAATGCACATATATGCTATATAAGATGATGCATGCCCTCATAATCTAACACTCCCTCATAGTGATTCCAACTCCTTATTCGTAAATAACCAACACTCCCTCATCATGCGACCTCAACTCCTTAGTCGCCACATCTAACAAATGCAATGTGATGAGTATGTAATGCAGGTAAACATCCATTGACTTACATAAATGACAAATCATCAAGTCAAAGCTAAATCTTATATGATTTTTAAAGGAAGCTGTGAATAGAATGGGAGTGGGTTGTCCAAAAAGGAATCAACTAGATTAAATTTTCTAATAATTATTACCAATCATATCTCTCAGATGTTTAGAAATTTTAAGCGTCTTTGGTCTACCAAGATAGTATGAATATTTTCAGGATATACCCCAACTTAAAAAACATCAGTGAGGGGCTTCCAAAGTGCACCCCCCCCCCAAACATCATGCCCAATGCCCTTGCGATTTTTTCGACCAAAAATCCCTAAGCAATAATGGAAAAGAAATTGCTAATAGCTTTATTGAGAGCTAAGTTCAAATGAAGTCGAGTCAAAATTACCAAATATGTATTACATTTTTTAACAACTATATTTTAGGGGTCATAGGAGATTTGGATCAATATAATATCTGTTTTTCCTCTTCATCCGTGTTATAAACATATTAGATGGAAAATAAAAGCTCTACAAATGTTTTAATGGTGAGAATCGGTGTTCACACTACTATTTGTGGTATGGTCCACTTGAACTTTGGATATGATTCAGTTTTGGGATCATAATCTAAAATAATCTTGCTAAATGGATAAATAGTGTGGATATAATAAATACGTTATTATCGATCTCATGTAACTTTAATTTCATTCTAGTTTGAACCCTTCCTATAACATGGAAGTCGGGGAGGGTTAGTGGTCGTCTTCTTACATACTCACACTAGCTAGGTTGGTGGTGTGTGGCACATTAGCTGATCTGCTTATCTTACACCGAAAGCGGATTGGCTGGTGTACCACACACCAACTATATAGCTGCTGTAGGTAGGTGTCGTGCAAAGATAAGCATTGACACTCCTCAAGCTCCAAGTTGTACGAATGGTTCAAACGAGATCAAAGTTACGTTGGCCCCACAGTGATATCCAAAGATCATTTGGACCACACCACAAATATCAGCGGAGATAATGATTTTCACTGTCAAAAAATTCGTATAGCCCACCATAACGCTTGTTTTCCATCTAATCTATTCATAAGGTCAAAAAAAAAACCTTAATGAAGAGTAAAAACAAATTTCATATTGATTCAAAACTTCTGTGACCCCAAAAAGGGTTTCAATGGTAGACATTGAATCCCCCACTTCCTTTTGCAGTGTGGTCCACTTTATAGTTAGATCTGTCTTATTTTTCTTCTCCAGCCTTAAGATTAGCTCACCAAATAGATGGGCGGTTTGGATATAGCACAAACCTACCGACGCCAATACAGCAGCTGTATAGCCTGCATGAGGTACCCCAGCCAGTCCGCTTCCTCTTACACCCGGCCCGTGGGCTTTGGGATCCTCAACTAGCAAATCAGAAAATCTATGTTTTACTGCATCGTGTGATTGGCCAACATCATCATTAAAGCTATCAGGTTACTATATTACATGCACCAGTGTGATGATTTGACCGACTGCAAAAGCGATACCTCACTAATTGTGACATTTCTGGACACGCGATATCCCATGCATGCAACACGGTTTGGAAATAAAAATTAACGAGAGACCAACCCGGAAGTGCCCCACTGAAATTTCCTATTAATGCCTTTAACACGAAGTTATGTGCCCATGTGCCCGAGGCTTAGGTGGGTCTACTATGATGTTTGTTATAACAACCCTATCCATCAACTTTATTATCTCATTTTAGGAGTTGACGCCAAAAGTGAGGAAGATTCGAGAACCAAGTGGGCCGCACTGAAAGGAAAAGGTGGGTAGGAAAATTCTCCGAAACCTTCCTGAGTCAATAATGATGTTTACATGCCTTTTATACTGTATATAATGTCATTCCTACATGGTGAACTGAATAAAACAATGTTATACTGATTTAAAAAATTACGGGGTTCGACCAATATTTCAATCGTGGACATTCAATCCTCACGCTTTGAGCCCACTTGAGTATTAGATCTTGCTCATTTTTTATCTTAGGTTATAAAATGAGCTCACAGAACTGATGGTTGAGGTGGATTTCTCACAGAAATCAATGTGAGCCCACCTAGGTTCCCAGGGCAGGAGCTTCCTGCGAAAGGCTTTGGTCGAAAATCCGCATCCCGCCCTACCCGAAACGGATTGCCTACTCACCCTACCACTAGCCAATGGCTAGTGTTTGGTGCTCTGCCGGCCCCACCATGATGTATATGTTTTATCCATGCTATCCACTCATTCTTTCATATCATCTTATGGTATTATCCCAAAAATAAAGTTGATCCATTACCGTGTTGATTGATTGAACGCTCACCATTAAAAACTTCATGGGGGCTACAAAACTTTTGGATCAAGATGATTTATTCTTTTTTCCCTTCATCCAAGCTTGTATGACCTAATCAACAGGTTAGATGTCAAATAACCATTACAGTAGACCCTAGGAGGTTTTTAATGGTGGTTTTTAATAGTGGTCATTCAGTCACTACTGTTTTCCCATGGCATGGCCCACCTGAGATTTAGACCTAACTCATTTTTCTCATCAATCTCTAAAATTATCTTTCAAAATGGATGGATGGAATGGATAAAACACATACATCACGGTGGGGGTCCATATAGCACCGACTACTGGCCACCTGGCTGGTAGCAGCGTCACTAGCCAAAACGCGTCCGCCCCACCCATTCGAGTCTCAGTCAATCACGTACCTTGTCCCAATCCTTGTCACTTTCTGCCAGCTGATAATCCCTCGTACGTATGTCCACCTAAATGCATTTGAACACATAACCAGCCAATAGCATCAATCTGGGCCGCTAATTTCTTCAGCCCTCTCTTCACAGGTCACTTTTATTCAAAAGAAAATGAGGGGAATAGCTGAAAGTACGATCCAGATTATGCACAAGTAAGACACTGTTGCCGAAAATAAGGATAAGATATTAGACACCAGCGAGGGCCCAGGAAATTAAAAAAAGGTCTTTCAGTCAAAGACGGACTCTCATTCGAGGGAGGGTACACATGTAAGAACTTAGGCATATTATCGGTGCGCTTGCCCAGATCTCTACACGTGTCTACCAATCATCGAATCACCTTCCCTGGAGAAAATTGCTTTCCGGAGATGGACGACAAAACGTTTCAAGTCTTATCTGTACGCACGTGCATGTTGAAAAAGTTCCGGCCGCTTTGTACATAACGAGGCTCGGACGTGTGCGCAGCGTCTGCGCATACCCACCAAATTGGAAGCCGAACACCACTTAAAAAGAAGATAGCATTCCAAACACTCCCAAAAACAAAACCAAAACCAATCCAGCTTCAGTTTTCAACACTACTGCTGCTATCACTTCCCACTTCCTATGGAAACCTTCTTCAGCTATGACTTTGATTTCAACCCATATTACGCATCCGACAATTCGTCGACGTCCATCAGCAGCACCCGTTGCACTATCTCGGATGAGGAAGTATACGCCACCGTTGCAACTAGTGGCCCGAAGCGGCGGGCTGGGAGGAAGAAGTTCCATGAGACGCGGCATCCCGTCTACAAGGGCGTCAGGCAAAGGAATAGAGGAAAATGGGTATGTGAGGTGCGCGAGCCAAACAAGAAGTCCCGTATATGGCTTGGGACGTTTCAGACTGCTAAGATGGCAGCTCGGGCCCATGACGTTGCTGCATTGGCTCTTAGAGGACGAAGGGCGTGCCTCAATTTTGCTGATTCAGCATGGCGTTTGCCTGTGCCGGCGTCCAGCTGTCCTCGGGACATACAGAAGGCTGCTGCAGAGGCTGCGGAAGCCTTTCGGCCGTCCGAATCTTACAATGCTTCTAACGATGATGGTAATATAATGCCAGAAATTCCAACAGCCTCTACGGAGAATGTGTCTTACATGGATGAGGAGGCGATCTTCGGCATGCCAAGATTGCTAGCTAGCATGGCAGAGGGATTGCTGCTTTCTCCACCTACATTCTTTGGAGGTGGGTACCACTGTGATGAGGTGGAGATCGAAGCTGATGTGTCATTGTGGAGCTACTCAATTTGATGAAGAGTCTTGCTCCCTTGTTGTTATGGTGTAGGGATGGGGTCCACAACCTTTTATTTTTTAATATGGGGTGGAACCCAATTAGCCCATAAGCACGAGCTATATATATATAAAATATATTGTACCATACCTTTTATTTTGTGTGGGTCCAAATGAGCGCATCACGTGTACGAGAACTAAATTGTTATGCTTCAAAAATCTTCTTGATTAGCAATCATTTATCCCCTTAGTCACTACAAGAGTGAATACAAATCAGATGTACCATAACTTCACGGAAAGTCCATCCACCCCACAAGTGAGTCCCACCACATCCAGGCTGCGAATGGTGCAGATCATGAACTTGAATTGTCCAATAATGGCAGCAAATGGATGAACAGAAAAAAAAAAAAAGTTCAACTAGAAGGGTGGATAGTCCCCACATGATGGACAGATTAGATGTGATGCATACATCACAGTGAGCCCCACACATTGGCATTGCATGTGGGCCCCATTCCATCGTACCAGCACCGAGGGCAGATCTGTGTGGGGCCCACACCGTGATGTATCTGTTTATCCACTTCGTCCATCCTTTATCTTATATCATGTTGAGGTATGTTCCCAAAAATTAGTTAGATCCGAAGCTCTAGTGAACCACGCCAGAGATGAAAGCCTTTCCCATGAAGTTACTACGCAAGGATTCTTGGTGGGGCCACTGTGATATTTGTTAGAAATCCAACCGTCCATTCGTTAATGTGGATACAAAACTCAAAGGGGTCACACTAGAGGAAACAGTGGAGTTTTAGCGACCACCATTGAAATATTAATATGACCACAGTTTTTTATAGGTCCATGTTTCTTGTGTTTTCACATTATCCCAGTGAAAATGACCTTATAAACAATTTGGATGGCACGTAAACATCAATGTGGAGGCTAAGAAGGTTTCAAAGTAGGAATTCCTTTTCCTGCTGTTTCATCTTGTATGGTACATTTGAGTCATGGATACTCAGTAATTTTGGTCGCATACAATAAAATGAGCTTGGGTTAGATTTCTCATAAACATCATGGTGGACCCCACCTTGCATCCCTACCAAAGGCTTAAAATCTGCGTCCGTATTTGGTGTGGTTCACCAGAGCGTTGTATCTGCCTCATTTTTTGGCCTACCTTCACATGATCTGAGAAAAAAGGATGGATGGCTTGTATATACAGATACATCACGGTGGTCCCCTACACAGATCTGGTCAGACGTGGCTAGGTCAGACCGGCGGTCGGACGCAATTCGCTTCCGTCGCATATAACCGAAAGGTGGACCGTTCTGATCGTCCGTCCGTCTTTGCATGTGGGCCCCAGTGGTGCAACAGATCATCGTACGAACGCATGAGCCGCATAAACGCCACTTCTGGCCATCACAAGGCCACGAGTCGCCTTCTATTAGAAACATCCTCCTGATTCCCAGCTGGAGGATACCTAAAACCTTTTATGTAAAGTTAGTGACGTCCTTCATTGTCTTCAACGTTTTCAACGGTGAAACAACAACTGTTTAGTGGGGCCCACTTCAATGGCGGCCTCTGAATCTCATGTTCCCTATTCCTTTTCTTCTCACGCGTTTCCGCGGAAAGTAACTGTCAACGATCTCTATCATTTTCTTCGTGTTTACGACTAATTCGGTCTTCTCCAACTGTCAATAACTGGAAGTGAAAGCTACTCGCCTGAGTAGCACTGATTCTCCTCTTCACCAGGTATGGACTGGGCCCAATTCTAACTGGTCGGGTTTTAGTTTTTGAAATCGTTTAGAAATTGGGCTTGCTAAAAGTGGGGTTTCAGATTGAGTGGGCTTGGCTGTCTTGACCCAATTAAAACTGGATTGAGTGGGGTGCAGTTAGTGAGCATTGCTTGAACAATAGGCCCAAATCTGTATACGAATGCTCATGAAGGGATGGTCTGGATCTAACTATAAATACCCACAAACAAACAGTTTAGATCTGATCACTGAATATAAAAATAAATGGTTCAGATCTGATCACAAGTGATACATGAATAGGCAGTCTAGATCTGGCCTTAAAAAAGGGGTTCACAACTGATTTACCTGCATTGATCCACCATGATTGATGCACGGAATAATTAATGGATGGTCTATGAATCAGTTATAGAGATCATAAAAATAAATGATCATTTATGTATCAATTATGTAGATCATAAAAGAATTATGCACCTCACACCCTTTTTTTAAACATTTTCAATTAGACATTTTTCGCTCGTATCGGTTTGGAGCTCAAGACATTTATAGAATAGGGCAATGGAGTAACCTAACTAATCATAGGTTTATACTCTGTATAAACCCTGTTTTTAGAAGTGTTTAATAGAGTGCATGTCCAACTGAATTAATGTGACTATGTAACGTAGTCTAAGCGCACCACCCTGTAATATATTTGAATTAATCACAAATATAGTGTGACCCACTAATAAGTAGTTAAATCATCTAAATCGTTGATCATGTTGAGCTCACCTAATAAAAGTATTACATTGCTAACCAGCTTGCTTGTAAGAATACCCATTTACACAGTGCACATGTGTCAAAAGGGCACACATGTGAGGTTTGATCCATCTATTGTGTGGTCCTGACTATCGAATGTCCTTTGACAGTCCTAACTTCAATCTGACTGAATCACAACTTCAGTCTGACTGTATCCAATCAGATCCTATCCCTGGTCCTTGTAAACGCGACCCAGACCCAAAAAGAACTGCACCCAGCAGACCCAAAATCTGCCCAGGGATGGATACTCTAGGATCTAATTCTAACATGAATCGTTCACAGCCCTTTGCACGGGTGCTCCCATGCCCAAAATGGCCCGTTCTACATATCAGGTGGGCCACACATAGAATGTGGACTATTGGTCTAACTTAATTGTCCTACATTTTTCTTAGCACTCGATCTTCTGGCCGAACTAATGAGAAAACCAGCCTAATTTTTAAACTATGGGTATACAGGTGGGACCCACGTGGTCAATGGCCAAGATCTAAAAGACAACCAGTATACAAATTGGCCAGTCTAAGATGGCACCAAGAGATAAGTATCCGTTACTACACCGAGCCCAGCCCACTTCTATGTAAGTTGAGTTGTGACTCACCAGGGTGCATTACGCCAAAACTGCAAAAAAAGGACGGTCCAAAACCGTCTCAAATGACCAAAAAGAACGGTCATGGACCGTCGCAAGGGCCGTCAAATTTTAACGTGTCATATTACTTAAAGGACGGTCGAAAACCGTAATTTTTATTGACGAAAAAAGGACGGTCATGGACCGTCCTAAAAAAGGACGGCCATCGACTGTCCTTTAAAAGGACTGCTGTAGTCCGTCTGTTATGGGCCTTTAAAGGACGGTCATGGACCGTCCTTCAAAAGGACTGTCATGGACCGTCCCTTATAAGAGGGTCAATATACGCCTGTTACATCATCATATTCTTCTTGATATACACCTGTTATATAATATATTTCATCATATTCACATTCACATTCATCTAAACCTAAACTACGTAAATCCAACATAAACTACATTCATCTAAACCTAAACTACGTAAATCCAAATATAAACTACATTCATCTAAACCCAAACTACATAAATCCAACATAAATTACATTCATCCAAACACAAGCAATCTTATCCACATTACATTCATCCACACATAAATATATATAAGTTTAACATCATAACTAAAAAAAGAAAAAAAAATCAACAACAATTTTCTTTTTGTGTCTTTCACCTGAAAAAAATATTAAACCAACAAAACATTATAATTTAGAACCATGAAGAATTGCATAAACTTCTTCCAAAAAAGTGAGCACTTTTTAAAAATAAAACTGATCATTAAAATAGGTTCAAGTTTAGGTTTTAAGTTTTAGGTGTTAGGTTTTAGGTTTAAGTTCAGGATTAGGTTTTAGGTTATAGGTTATAAGTTTAGGTTATAAGTTATAGGTTATAGGTTAAGGTTTAGGTTATAGGTTTTGGTTTAGGTTAAGGTTTAGGCTTAGGTTATAGGTTTAGGTTAAGGTTTAGGTTTTAGTTATAGGTTATAGTATATAGGTTATAGCTTTAGGGAATTAAGAATAGGTTAAGGTTTAGGTTTAGGAAATCGGGTCCGAGTTCGGGATCGGGTTTAGGTTTGGGTTATCAAGTTTAAGTTTAAGTTTAGGTTAGGGAGTTGAGATTATGATTAGGTGTAGGTTTAGGTTCAAGGATTTGAAAATACATTTCGATTTTAGGTTTAGGTTTAGGTTTTAGGCTTATGTTTAGGTTATAAGTGCAGATAATAGGTTTATGTTTATATCAGGTTATAGGTTAACGTTTAAGTTTAGGAAATCGAGTTCGGGTTCGGGATCGGGTTTAGGTTTGGATTAGGAAGTTGAGATTAGGATTAGGTGTAGGTTTAGGTTTAGGGATTTGAGAATACATTTAGGTTTAGGTTTAGGTTTAGCTTATAAGCAATAGGTTTTAGGTTTAGGTTTAAGTTATAGGTTACAGGTTTAGGTATAGCTTTAGGCTTAGGTTTAGGTTACAGGTTTAGGTATAGCTTTAGGCTTAGGTTTAGGTTACAAGATAAAAATTTAGGGAATTGAGAATAGGTTAAGGTTTAGGTTTAAGAAATCGAGTTCGGGTTCGAGATCGGGTTTAGGTTTGGGTTTTCAAGTTTAGGTTTAGGTTTAGGTTAGGGAGTTGAGATTAGGATTAGGTGTAGGTTTAGGTTTAGGGATTCGAGAATACATTTAGGTTTTAGGTTTAGGTTAAGGTTTAGGTTTAGGTTTAGGAAATTGAGAATAGGTTAAGGTTTAGGTTTAGGAAATCGGGTTCGAGTTCAGGATCGGGTTTAGGTTTAGGTTAGGGAGTTAAGATTAGGATTAGGTGTAGATTTAGGTTTAGGGATTTGAGAATACATTAAGGTTTAGGTTTAGGAAATCGGGTTCGGGTTCGGGATCGGGTTTAGGTTTGAGTTTTCAAGTTTAGGTTTAGGTTTAGGTTAGGGAGTAGAGATTAGGATTAGGTGTAAGTTTAGGTTTAGGAATTTGAGAATACACTTAGGTTATAGGTTTATGTTTAGGTTATAGGTTATAGGTTTAGGTTAAGGTATAAGTTTAGGTTTCGGTTTAAGTTATAAGCAATGGGTTTAGGGAATTGAGAATAGGTTAAGGTTTAGGTTGAGGAAATCGGGTTCGGGTTCGGGATCGGGTTTAGGTTTGAGTTTTCAAGTTTAGGTTTAGGTTTAGGTTAGGGAGTTGAGATTAGGATTAGGTGTAGGTTTAGGTTTAGGGCTTTGAGAATACATTTAAGTTTTAGGCTTATATTTAGGTTATAGGTTACAGGTTTAGGTTAAGGCTATAGGTAATAGGTTTAGGTTAAGGTTTAGATTAAGCTTTAGATTTAGATTTAAGGATTTGAGAATACATTTAGGTTTTGGGTTTAGGTTTAGGTTATAGGTTACAGGTTTAGGTTTAGGTTTAGGTTTATGCTTTAGGTTACGGTTTAGGTTTAAGTTTAGATTATAAGCTATAGGTTTAGGGAATTGAGAATAGGTTAAGGTTTAGGTTTAGGAAATCAGGTTCGGGTTCGGGTTCGGGTTTAGGTTTGAGTTTTCAAGTTTAGGTTTAGGTTTAGGTTAAGGAGTTGAGATTAGGGTTAGGTGTCGGTTTAGGTTTAGGGATTTGAGAATACATTTAGGTTTTAGGTTTAGGTTTAGGTTATAGGTTATAGGTTTAGGTTAAGGTATAAGTTTAGGTTTCGGTTTATGTTATAAGCAATTGGTTTAAGGAATTGAGAATAGGTTAAGGTTTAGGTTTAGGAAATTGGGTTCGGGTTCGGGATCGGGTTTAGGTTTTGGTTTTCAAGTTTAGGTTTAGATTTAGGTTAGGGAGTTGAGATTAGGATTAGGTGTAGGTTTAGGTTTAGAGATTTGAGAATACATTTCGATTTTAGGTTTATGTTTAGGTTATATGTTATAGGTTTGGGTTAAGGCTATAGGTTATAGGTTTAGGTTAAGGTTTAGGTTTAGGTTTAAGGATTTGAGAATACATTTAGGTTTTAGGTTTAGGTTTAGGTTATAGGTTACAGGTTTAGGTTTAAGTTTATGCTATAGGTTATAGGTTTAGGTTAAGGTTTAGGTTAAGGTTTAGTTTAAGTTTAGGTTATAAGCTATAGGTTTAGGGAATTGAGAATAGGTTAAGGTTTAGGTTTAGGAAATCGAGTTCGGGTTCGGGATCGGGTTTAGGTTTGAGTTTTCAAGTTTAGGTTTAGGTTTAGGTTAGGGAGTCGAGATTAGGATTAGGTGTGTGTTTAGGTTTAGGGATTTGAGAATACATTTAGGTTTTAGGTTATGTTTAGGTTATAGGTTATAGGTTTAGGTTAAGGTATAAGTTTAGCTTTCGGTTTAGGTTATAAGCAATTAGTTTAGGGAATTGAGAATAGGTTAAGGTTTAGGTTTACGAAATCGGGTTCGGATTCGGGATCGGGTTTAGGTTTTGGTTTTCAAGTTTAGGTTTAGGTTTTGGTTTTCAAGTTTAGGTTTAGGTTTAGGTGAGGGGGTTGAGATTAAGATTAGGTATAGGTTTAGGTTTAGGGATTTGAGAATACATTTAGGTTTTAGGTTTAGGTTTAGGTTAAAGCTATAGGTTACTGGTTTAGGTTAAGGCTATAGGTTATAGGTTTAGGTTAAGGTTTAGGTTAAAGTTTAGATTTAGGTTTAAGGATTTGAGAATACATTTAGGTTTTAGGTTTATGTTCAGGTTATAGGTTATAGGTTTAGGTTTAGGTTTAGGTTAAGGTATAGGTATAGGTTTTAGTTTCAGTTTAGGTTATAAGCAATAGGTTTAGGGAATTGAGAATAGGTAAAGGTTTAGGTTTAGGAAATCGGGTTTGGGTTCAAGATCGGGTTTAGGTTTGGGTTATCAAGTTCAGGTTTAGGTTTAAGTTAGGGAGTTTAGATTAGGATTAGGTGTAGGTTTAGGTTTAGGGATTTGAGAATACATTAGGTTTTAAGTTTAGGTTTAGGTTATAGGTTATAGGTTATAGGTTTAGGTTTAGGTTTGGTTTTGGTTTTGATTTAGGTTATATATTATAGGTTTAGGTTAAGGTTTAGGGAAAGGTGGTTTTGATTTAGGTTATAGGTTATAGGTTTAGGTTAAGGTATAAGTTTAGCTTTCGGTTTAGGTTATAAGCAATTAGTTTAGGGAATTGAGAATAGGTTAAGGTTTAGGTTTAAGAAATCAGGTTCGGGTTCGGGATTGGGTTTAGGTTTTGGTTTTCAAGTTTAGGTTTAGGTTTAGGTGAGGGAGTTGATATTAGGATTAGGTGTAGGTTTAGGTTTAGGGATTTGAGAATACATTTAGGTTTTAGGTTTAGGTTAAGGCTATAGGTTACAGGTTTAGGTTAAGGCTATAGGTTATAGGTTTAGGTTAAGGTTTAGGTTCAGGTTTAGATTTAGGTTTAAGGATTTGAGAATACATTTAGGTTTTAGGTTTATGTTTAGGTTTAGGTTTAGGTTTAGGTTTAGGTTAAGGTATATGTTTTGGTTTCGGTTTAGGTTATAAGCTATAGGTTTAGAGAATTGAGAATAGGTTAAGGTTTAGGTTTAGGAAATCGGGTTTGGGTTCAGGATCGGGTTTAGCTTTGGGTTATCAAGTTTAGGTTTAGGTTTAGGTTAGGGAGTTTAGATTAGGATTAGGTGTAGGTTTAGGTTTGGAGATTTGAGAATACATTAGGTTTTAGGTTGAGGTTTAGGTTATAGGTTATAGGTTTAGGTTTAGGTTTGGTTTTGATTTTGATTTAGGTTATAGGTTATAGGTTTAAGTTAAGGTTTAGGGAAAGGTGGTTTTGATTTAGGTTATAGGTTATAGGTTTAGGTTAAGGTATAAGTTTAGCTTTCGGTTTAGGTTATAAGCAATTGGTTTAGGGAATTGAGAATAGGTTAAGGTTTAGGTTTAGGAAATCGGGTTCGGGTTCGGGATCGGGTTTAGGTTTTGGTTTTCAAGTTTAAGTTTAGGTTTAGGTGAGGGAGTTGAGATTAGGATTAGGTGTAGGTTTAGGTTTAGGGATTTGAGAATACATTTAGGTTTTAGGTTTAGGTTAAGGCTATAGGTTACAGGTTTAGGTTAAGGCTATAGGTTATAGGTTTAGGTTAAGGTTTAGGTTAAAGTTTAGATTTAGGTTTAAGGATTTGAGAATACATTTAGGTTTTAGGTTTATATTCAGGTTATAGGTTATAGGTTTAGGTTTAGGTTTAGGTTAAGGTATAGGTTTTGGTTTCGGTTTAGGTTATAAGCAATAGGTTTAGGGAATTGAGAATAGGTTAAGGTTTAGGTTTAGGAAATCGGGTTTGGGTTCAGGATCGGGTTTAGGTTTGGGTTATCAAGTTCAGGTTTAGGTTTAAGTTAGGGAGTTTAGATTAGGATTAGGTGTAGGTTTAGGTTTAAGGATTTGAGAATACATTAGGTTTTAAGTTTAGGTTTAGGTTATAGGTTATAGGTTTAGGTTTAGGTTTAGGTTTGGTTTTGGTTTTGATTTAGGTTATATATTATAGGTTTAGGTTAAGGTTTAGGGAAAGGTGGTTTTGATTTAGGTTATAGGTTATAGGTTTAGGTTAAGGTATCAGTTTAGCTTTCGGTTTAGGTTATAAGCAATTGGTTTAGGGAATTGAGAATAGGTTAAGGTTTAGGTTTAGAAAATCGGGTTCGGGTTCGGGATCGGGTTTAGGTTTTGGTTTTCAAGTTTAAGTTTAGGTTTAGGTGAGGGAGTTAAGATTAGGATTAGGTGTAGGTTTAGGTTTAAGGATTTGAGAATACATTTAGGTTTTAGGTTTAGGTTAAGGCTATAGGTTACAGGTTTAGGTTAAGGCTATAGGTTATAGGTCTAGGTTAAGGTTTAGGTTCAGGTTCAGATTTAGGTTTAATGATTTGAGAATACATTTAGGTTTTAGGTTTATGTTTAGGCTATAGGTTATAGGTTTAGGTTTAGGTTTAGGTTTAGGTTTAGGTATAGGTTTTGGTTTCGGTTTAGGTTATAAGCAATAGGTTTAAGGAATTGAGAATAGGTTAAGGTTTAGGTTTAGGAAATCGGGTTCGGGTTCGGAATCGGGTTTAGGTTTTAGTTTTCAAGTTTAGGTTTAGGTTTAGGTGAGGGAGTTGAGATTAGGATTAGGTATAGGTTTAGGTTTAAGGATTTGATAATACATTTAGGTTTTAGGTTTAGGTTAAGGCTATAGGTTACAGGTTTAGGTTAAGGCTATAGGTTATAGGTCTAGGTTAAGGTTTAGGTTTAGGTTTAGGTTTAGGTTAAGGTTGAGGTTTAGGTTATAGGTTAAGGTTTTAGGTCATAAGTTTAGGTTTAGGTTTAGGTTAAGGTTGAGGTTTAGGTTATAGGTTAAGGTTAAGGGTATGGTCCCTGCAAATACAGATATAAACACGGCCATCCGACACAAATTGCCAGGCCCTTCCAATGCTGTCCATAAAAAATGGACAGCTTCATCATGGTCATAATAGCGGTTCCCTCTTTCCAGGGAACCCCGCTCTTCCGGATAGCTCCGACGCACATCCAGGTCTGCTCCATCAATTTCGAGTTAATACATAAACACGGCCTGTCCAAATGGTCAGGCCACTCCAATGTTGTCCATAGGAAATGGACAGCTTCATCATGGTGATAACAGCGGTTCCCACCTTCCAGGGACCCCCGCTCAACATCCGGATAGCTCCGACGCACATCCGGGTCTGCTCGATCAATTTGTATTAAATACATAAACATGGCCTGTCCAAATGGCCAAGCCACTCCAATGCTGTCCATAGGAAATGGACAGCTTCATCATGGTCATAACAGCGGTTCCCACCTTCTAGGGACCCCCGCTAAACATCCGGATAGCTCCGACGCACATCCGGGTCTACTCCATCAATTTCGAGCTAATACATTTAAAAACAACATAATTATATCTAAAAGCATCTGGATACCTGGAGAAGGCCTCCCATATTCGTATTGTTGGTTACTCATCCCTTTGTCTATAAGCCACAATCGACCAACACTTTCTATTGTTACCTGTACTCTGAAACCAACACAAATATAACTGGGAAACAATATAAGGAATAAGAAAAAATCAAGAAAACATTTACTAAATAAAAATTTTCCAATTTATCAGTAAGGTTCAATTTATTAGTCAGATACATCCAGCTAGACCAAATACTGCTTCTTTTTTTCTAGATTGAAACAGGGTAGATAGTTGATGATCTTTTCATATATAACCAATGTGACATATGGAGAGATGGACTCACAATTATGCCATGTGCCTCACTCAGACATCTCCTAACAAATTTTCTTTCTAATACAACAAAAAAGCTCATCACTTGTCCATCCTCTATTCATGAAACAAAATGAAGGTTCTTCTTGAAACAATGCTGGGTTTCAAAATCAATTTGAAAACACTATATATAAGCGTGTTTTGCATAAATGATAAAAGCCATATATATAAGATCTTGATGTCACCAAAGAATATATCAAAATCAATTTGAAGGCATTATGGATAAGTGCATTTTGCAGATAAGTATGATAAAAGGGTGTGAAATACTTACAGAGACTGTCCAGACATCACACGAACATATCATACTGCCATCCATAACGAATATAACAAGATCTGGTTTCTACAATATCAAGGAACTTAAATGTGATATAGATAGCATGTTGGCAACCAACATAAATGAATAAGAGTGATAAACCTTTAGAATAAGAAAATGAATACCGTTGCTTCAGACACTTGGTGCATTTCTTCAAACAGAGCCGCTTCCTGTTTGTGGTGTCCACTTGTGTCTACAATTATCAGATCACAATTTTCCTTCTTAAACCGTTCTACACCTTCTGCTGTAATTTTTACAGGGTCTGACTCCATGTAGCTGTGGATACAGCACAAATGATTTTTTATGTGAAAATGTTAGGGAAAGCACAAAATGAAACAAGCATTGTTATGTAGACATAAACATATTTTATCTGACCAAAAGACGAGCAGCACTGGCAGCATTAACAAATTTGGAACTAATGTACAAATTTGGAACTCGTTCAGATATTCCAGGACCTAAATCGGGTTTCACTGTGATGACCCATTCTCCATGGTTGCTTTTGAACTCATACCTATGATTCAAAATTTTTAAGGCATCAGCACCGAAAAAAAAAAATCACATTCAATTTTTATAAGGGAGTCATGATAATAAATAATAATACCACACTGCCACTGCTGTGTATATTTCATGAAACAAAATAGATACACCTAGATAGGGGATGGCCCTAACTAACCCCTCAATACAAAGCTATATAATGAAAAAAAACAGACCTCTATGCACAACCGCAACACTTGGATCCCTAAAAAATCAAACATCAAAGGATCAAGAGAATTGTAGCTTCACATGTACAACATGCAAGCACAGTAGCTCTCAAAGATCCCCATAACTTTCCAGCTATTTTTCTTGGGATCCAGGCCGGGTTAAATATTTCATTTAAAGCAAACAAGGGCCTTTTTTGTTCAGGTCCTAACAGTGTTCCAGACAGAATGTACAGCAAAGCTAAAGAACTTGAAAATAAAGACACTTGACCAGGATCTCCATGAACCAATCGGATTCAGATCAGTTTGATGAAGGAAGAAAAAGTCACACTGTGATGTTAAGAAAAATCTTGCAACTGCTGATTACATCACATTTGTATGTATCCAGAAAATAGCATCTTGAACAGGACAACCATGCAATTTTTTTTCTTGTATTTACAGAGCAATTCGTAAGAATGCAGATAGCCATGCAATTTTTCTTATATTTAGAGAGCTTTGAGAAGGCAACGCACAATCACATGTCTAGGTCATCTGAGAAAACCATCAAGGGTGCCTGATGTTTGGTGATCAAGTGGGTCAAATCATCAGGTAGAGTGGTAAAGCAATTGATGGTGTCAAAAATTGCCCAGTCCACATTAAATGAACATGTACACTGATGAGTTTGGTGACTGTTTTATACCAAAATCTACCCAATGCCTCTGAAAGCAAAGAGATCTCAGGTCCATTTAGACATTTGACTGAACATTCGATAATTCCAGGGGTCTGAGGAAATGAGATCCTCTTTCCCATTCTTTTCAGTATTGTGGTGGAAGGTTGTATTGTAAACAATGCTATGACTGGTCATGTTCGATCCATTTCTGCTGTCCTATCAGTTGCCTCAATGGATAGGTACCTCCTTTTTCTTTTTCTTTTTGAGAAATGAAATTTTCATTGCTAATTAGAAAAAAGAGAAGAAGAAGAAGAAGAAGAGCTAACTCAAGATTCTACAGTTTGATTCAGCAGTTCTTCATGGGGACAAAAAACAGCTCAAATCTCCTTGCTTGCAACAAAATCCAATCATATCAGGGAAAACATGAATAACCAACAAGAAAAACAGCGTATTAAGAGAACCACGGTTCATTTTTTAACCAAAATCAATCAAGATATTAACACAAGTGAAACCAATCAGCAAAATCTGTACTCATTTCCTTAACCAAGGCAATAGAATGAGCAAGGAACGAGTATACAATAGCAGAAAATCAATATCATTTGCAAATCCTCATTTCCTACAACAAAATCCTTGGAAACAGTGGTAAAGAAAAAGCAATGTAGGAAGTACATGCTAATGTGGCATGCTACATCAGCTGACTGCATCACTGGTCCAATGGGCTTTGTTTTTCTCTTTGCACCCAATAAGATTTTATATGTATTTTTATTTCGTTCTTAAAGGATGAATAACAAAAAAAACATTGTACAGTTCTCAAAATGTCTGATTGGTTAAGACCTAGTACACTAAATCTGTGTATGCTTCTTGTTACAGTATTTTGTAGATTGCATTGAAACAATGTCGCAAAACTCACTGCCACTTCTGCTTCAATGAATTTCCAACAAATAGTATACCCTGTTCGTCATGTATGATTTCAATGTATTGCTCCCAGCATTGCCAAGAACAGGCAGGAGGAATACAATCTTGGAACAGTCAGCTCAAAGATACTATGCATGAGCACATATCAGACAAATTTCTGCAGAAGTGCTTGTACAAGTTCTACATCTCTATTAATGTCAGATCCGAAATGTGAATTACATAAACTGAATTTTAGAGTGTAATCCAAGTTCATGTAATTATAAGATATGAATTAGAGATCGACTAAAAAGATATGAATTCATTTTAAAGTGGAACCCAAACAGGTCCTTAGAATTTACATTCAAAAAATCCTCCAGTCTTTTTCCTATTGTGCAGGAGAACCATCTATGCACATAAAATTGCTGGCAACTATTTTTTTTTTTTTTTTGGTGTATTAAAATCCTCTCACCCCAAACAGGTGACTTTCCTCCCCCAAATGCCAACTGTAACTACGTCACCTGTAACTTACTTACATTTTAGAAAAGTTACAGGCATCCAAACAGGCCCTTAGTTGCATTCTGCTTCAACTGATCAAAAGCACCAGCTCTAATTTTTGGGATAAAGCCCTAAAATGATCTGTAAAAATGGATGAATGGCATGGATAAAATATATACATCATGGTGGGGCCATAGATCATGGTGGTGCTGCAGACGAAATCGGATTGCATACTGAGTTACTCAGTACGCTCTTATTGTACTGAGTAAACTCAGTAGGGCCCACCTTAATCCCAAAATCCCTAAATCCCCATATCCCAAAATCCCTAAGGGCCCGTTTGGCCGGTCGGATTGGAAGGGATTGGATGGTATTGGAAAGGATTGGAAGTTAAATCCCGGGATTGGCCTGGCGTGCCAAACAGAGTCGTGATCTAATCCCAATCCCATGGGTCTTAAGAAAATCCACTGACAAAACCATTATTACCTTTAAATCCCATCCAATCCACCCTAATCCGTTCAAATTTGCCAGGGACGTGTTTGGCTCCAGGGATTGGAAGGGATGGGAAGGTTTAATCTCGGGATTGGCCGGGCGTGCCAAACAGACTGGATATAGCAATCCAGTGATATAGCAATCCCATGGATCTCAAGACAATCCACTGACAACACCATCATTACCATGCCATCCACCCTAATACCATTCAATCCCTTCTAATCCACCCGGCCAAACGGGCCCTAAATCCCCAATCCCCAAATCCCTAAATGCCCAAATCCCCAAATCCCTAAATCACCAAATCGTTTCAATCGGTCTTGAGATTGAGAGAGAGAGATACCTCATGTGGATGTACGAGAGAGAGAGCACCGAGAGAGACAGAAACAGAGAGAGGGCGCGGTGGAGAGCGGACCGAGAGAGAGAGAGGATGCACATGAGTGAGAGAGGGCGGCGAGGAAGGGAGGGCGGCGAGGGAGAGAGAGAGAGAGAGAGAGAGAGAGAGAGAGCCCTCGCCGAGGGAGGGCAGGGGTGAGAGAGAGAGAGAGACAGAGAGAGAGAGAGATGAGGGAATGTGGGCGCGCGGCTCTTTTGAGCGTGCGCCCAAATTTGGGCGAGATTGGACGGTGCTCTGTGGGCCCCACCATGATGTATGATTTTCATCCATGCCGTCCATCCATTTTTACAAATCATATTAGGCTCTATGCCGAAAATTAAAGGGAAATAAATCTCAGGTGGTCCACACCACATGAGAACAATAGTAATTGGATATCCACCATTAAAATCCTCCTAAGGCCACTGTACTGTTTATTTGACATCAAATCTGTTGATTTGGTCATCCAGGACCAGATGAAGGGAAAAAACAAAAATAAGCTTGATCCAAAACTTTTATGCCTATTGATCATATTTTTAATGGTCGACGCTCATTCAACACGTTTCCTGTAATGTGGTCCACTTGAGATTTGCATATATCTCATTTTTGGTCTCATAATGTAAAATTATCTGTAAAAATATATGGACAGCATGGATGAAACACATACATCGTGGTGGGAGCCATAGAGCACTGAACACTAGTCATTGGTTAGTGTCAGGGGAGTAGTCAATCCGTTCTCAAGCGTACAGAGTAAATCCTATGGGGGCCACCATAATTTATTTATTTTATCCACTCCATCTATCCATTTTGACATGTAATTTTATTACATAAGTTCAAAAATGAAACCTATAAAAATCTGAAGTGGACCACATCATAGGAAATAGTATAAACTGAACATCTACCATTAAAATAATTTGTAAGGCCATCGAAGTTTTGGATCAAGTTGATACTTTAGTTTTCCTTTCATCCATGTATTTGTGATCTATTGAACAGGTTGGATGACAAATAAAAATCATTGTAGGCCATAGGAAGATTTCAACGGTGGAAATCATTATTCCTAATGTGTTCCTGTGGTATGGTCCATTATATCCACGTCATCCATCTGAGAGAGAGAGAGAGAGAGAGGATAGAGAGTGAGTCTCTCTTACGAGCGGTCATGGGTCACATGGTCTGTGCTCTGTGGGCCCCACCATGATGTATGTGCATGTTTCATCCTTGTCATCCATCTATTTTTCATTTTATTTTATGGTATGAGACAAAAAATGAGGTATATCCCAATCTCAACTGGACCACATTATAAGAAACAGTGTTGAATGAGCGTCAACCATTAAAAACCTTTTGGGGGCCATATAAAGTTATGGATCAATCTGATATTTTCTTTCCCTTCATCTAGGCCTGTATGACCTAATCAACAGATAGGATGTCAAATAAAAGGTACAGTGGGCCTTAGGAGGGTTTTAATGGTGGATATCCAATCACTATTGTTTTCATGTGGTGTGGTCCACCTGAGATTTATATATCCCTTTCATTTTTAGTATTTTGCCCTAATATGATTTGTAAAAATGGATGGACAGCATGGATGAAACACATACATCATGGTGGGACCCATAGAGCACCGACCAACATCCAAAAACGGTTACTCGCCTCGAACATATTTCGTATGAGAAAGATATTGGGCAAACAAGATTGATTAACAATTTGAGTGAATTTTGATTTAAACATCTGAAGTTATTTACTTTTCAATCTTGATCAGATTGTCCAAAAACAATTAAAGGTTGTTCATAATATCAAAAATATATAAATGAATAGAAAACACAAACATCACTTGATCCAAAACTTCTATAGCCACCAAGAAATTTTAAATGATAGAGGTTCAATCACACTATTTCTGTGGTGTGGTCCACTTGAGCTTTGGATATGCTTCTGTTTGTTCTTTAGACCTCAAATTATCTGTTAACATGGATGAATGGAGTGGATAAAATAAATAAATAACGGTGAACCCCACAGAGTTTACTTTGATAAAGGTAACGAGTAATTCACTTAAATGTAGTGAAGAAAGGTTTCCTTAAAACATTCATAATCGTATATTGGGCCTGCCTAAATGTGATTCACATATCCAACCCACTCATTATGTGTGTCCCACTTGGATGAGGGGTCAGACCAAGTTTCAACCGCATCCAAAACTCATGTGGGCCCCACCAAGTGCTTTTATATTTTTTAGGATGTCTTCACATAGTTTTAAATGGTATGGCCCACTCGAGTTTCGTTTACCGATGATTTTTGAGATATCTCATAACTATAAATGGGACACATCAAATCCACGATGTTGATGTTCGACACACATCATGATGAGGCCCACAAAACTTACTAACATCAATTCTTAGGTTCTCACAAGGTCAGTTATAAGTTGGGTCACAATTTTAACCAAAATATTTGGCCCATTTCACATGTCTAGTTCATTCACTCTATTTTACTAATTAATTCTCAATTTGACTAGTTACTCGCCTCAATCAGGCTACATATATATGAGAAAGATATTGGGCATACAAGATTGACCAACAATTTCAGTGAAATTTGATTTAAACATCTGAAGTTATTTACTCTTCAATTTGAACTGATTAGATTGTCTAAAAACGATTAAAGGTTCAATTAGTGGATGTGCCTAATAATTTAGTAATTTTATTTTTCACAAATAAATTTAACATTTTTTTCAATATTTATATATATTTTCTCTATTCACTAAATATCATTTTTATTATAAATAAATTTAACATTTTTTTTTTACAAAATTTAGTTTTCTTTTTAAAAAAAATATATATTTTTTTACAATTTGTCAATTTTTTCACAAATTTGTTTAATTTTTTAAAATTTATTTTTCAAAATATTATTTTTTAAATCTCACTTTTGTTATAACTTTTTAATTTTTCTTGTCAAAATACAAAATCTGATTGGTGGACTTGGTATGATTTGATGGATGTCGGTCGTCTTTTTTTTTTCTTTTTCTTTTTAGATTCCATTTGGCTTAAACTATATTCCAATTCCTTTTTAATTAATAAGCAGCTTAAACTATATCTAAGCTGTGCAAGTTTACATCTCATTGCTTTGGAAACGAGTTAATAGCCGAAAAATGATAACATGAGAATGGCCTATACTAATGTATGCATTTGGTATCAATTCTTAATGTTGGCAACACCTGACATACATGTACCTCTCCAAAGGTCACACTGATTGAATGATCTTAACTATCTGAAATTGCCGTTGGATTAATTTGGACCATTTTCTTTTTGACTATCCTGAAGAACATTGACTTGTACTATTCTTTTTAAACATCTATATGCTTCAATCTCCTTTGGTCTGCACTTGTGTTGAAGGGCACATCTATTATGTTGGGTAGAACACTTATTTTAATATCACAATGATTGGATAATCTCAACCATCTGATATTACCGTTGAATTTAGACTATTTTCTTTTTTACCAAGGTATTGAGGAACTTTGATTTGCACTCCTCTTTCTTAAACGTGTATATTTTTTTTTAACCTCGAGTTAACACTCTTCTTCTTCTTCTTTTTCTTTTTTCTTTTCACGTTTACATGTTTTTAATCCCACCTTGTGTATTGTAGGCCACATCCATTTAATTTGGTATAGATCCTTTTTTTTATTCAATTTTTCTTGTCAAAATACAAAATCTAGTTTTCTTTTTTAAAATATATATTTTTTTACATTTTTTCAATTTTTTCACAATTTTGTTTAATTTCTTTTTTTTTTTTTCAAAATATCATTTTTTTAATCTTACTTTTGTTATATAACTTTTTAATTTTTGTTGTCAAAATACAAAATCTAGTTTTCTTTTTTTAAAAAAATATATATTTTTTTACAATTTGTCAATTTTTTCACAATTTCATTTAATTTTTTAAATTTTCTTTTTCAAAATATCATTTTTTTATCGAAATCTTGTTATATAACTTTTTAATTTTTCTTTTCAAAATACAAAATCTAGTTTTCTTTTTTAATATATATATATATATATATATATATATATATATATATATTTATATATATATATATATATATATATATATATATATATATATATATATATATTTTACTATTTGTCAATTTTTTCACAATTTTATTTAATTTTTAAAATTTTCTTTTTCAAAATATTATTTTTAATCTCACTTTTGTTATATAACTTTTTAATTTTTCTTGTCAAAATACAAAATCTAGTTTTCTTTGTTAAAACATTTTTTTTTTTTACAATTTGTCAATTTTTTCTCAATTTTGTTTAATTTTTTAAAATTTCTTTTTCAAAATATCATTTTTCAAATATCATTTTTGTTATATAACTTTTTAATTTTTCTTTTCAAAATACAAAATCTAGTTTTCTTTTTAAAAATATATTTTTTTTTTACAATTTGTCAATTTGTTCACAATTTTGTTTAATTTTTAAAATTTTCTTTTTCAGAATATCATTTTTTAAATATCACTTTTGTTATACAACTTTTTAAATTTTCTTTTCAAAATACAAAATCTAGTTTTCTTTTTTAAAAAATATATTTTTTTACAATTTGACAATTTTTTTTACAATTTTGTTTAATTTTTAAATTTTTCTTTTTCAAAATATCATTTTCTTATCGAAATTTTTTTTTTCAAAATTATCAACTTTATTAAAAGTTCTTAATTTTTATTTCAAAATCTAAATTTTTTTCTTAAACATTGTTAGTTATTTTTCTAAGCTTTTTAACGTTTTTTTTTTCGAAATTCATAAATTTTTTTTTTTGTTTTTAATGTTTGAGTTGAGCATTAGTCTAATGTAAACGGTCTTTGACAGTCTCAAATAACCACAATAAGACGGCTAAGGACCATCTCTAATAGAGAGGATCATTGACAGTCTCAAATAGGGACTGCTAAGGACCGTCCCTAATGCAGGTTATTTTTCGCAGTTCTAAATTACAGGAAAAGACGGCCAACGACCGTCTCTAATTGAGACGGTCCTTGACAATCTCAAATCACCAGTAAGAGACGGCCAATGACCGTCTCTAATAGGGACGGTCTTTGACCGTCTCAAATTCCAGCATATAAGACGATCAAGGACCGTCTCTTATTCTAGACGGTCAATGGCCGTCTTTTATCTGCAGTTAACGACGGTTTTCGACCGTCTCAAATGATTTGCAGATGTTCAAAATTTCAAGACAATAATAAGGACGGTCAAGGGCTGTCTAAAAGTTTAGAGACGGTTTACAGCCATTTCTAAAGTCTTTAAACCAAGCAATTTTAGAGACGGTCCAGAACCGTCTCTAAATCCGTCATTTTTTCCCATTTTTCACGTAGTGGTGGAGGGTAACTTGTGGTATTGGACCAGATCAAGTATGACCACGTTCAAGTGGCATAAGAGTTGGAATATTAAAACCATGAGCATGACTATCCTGCTAGATCATTTTTAATGTGTCTTGGGCCGGCCCAATATACAACTGGGCTTCATAAGCCTAGGCCATCCTACATCTCAGACTCTAATCCTAGTCGCATCCTAACATGTCATCTGATCTCGAAAAATGGGTGGACGGTGTGGATATAGCCCACACATCATGGTAAGACCTACACAACTTGCTAACATTGAGTAGAATTGGTACAGGACCCAATGCAATTCCATCTAATCTATTCCATGCTTTTCCATTCTTACCAAACATTGAGTAGAATTGGCACAGGACCAAAAGCAATTCCATCGTACCTAATCCCATCTAATGCCATGCACCAAACGCCCCGTTAAGAAGAGGGAAGTCGGTTGGAAGGTCCCATTGTGCAACATCAGCATCAAAGGACCCTTGTATCAGCATCAAGTGTCCATGAGTTCTTGGAACCTCCCTGTGATGGGACTAAGGAGGAGATACCTCGAGAATCTTCCTCATCGATTGGACATCTTGACCAATCGGCAAGTTAGGACCGTACTATGTGATTAATTTCTGCTATATGATCCGTTCCAAAGATGTCCATTATTTTGGGCGGTCAGGATATGGTGCACATGTACAGTGGAGGAGCCAGCACGTAGCTGCAGGACTAATTCCCAGCAACCCACTCAGATAAACGGTAGGCACAAATATCATCTGATACAAAACTAATGGACCCTACAAAATTTTCAATGGTGGCCGTTCAATCCCGCTTTTTTCTGTCGTGTGGTAAACATGAGTATTGGATCTGACCCCTTTTTAGATATCTGTCCTTTTGTTGTCTTGTAAAAATGATGGACGGAGTGGATTTCTGACGGGCATATATGTGGACACCAGACAGCTTCCGACTACAGCAACTTCCCATGCTCCGGGTGCACAGGCAACGTCATATCATATCCACGATGCTGCAGTGGCTTTCGAAGCATCCCACGGATGCCGGATGGCAGCTAATACCTTGCGCCCGGTAATAGCAAATTCCTGTACGGTGGACCTTTCCGCATTTGGAGAAGTCCGTGCACGCGGTGCTTCCCAAGTATAGGACGCGATTTAGGAATAAGAAGGAGAAAGCGTTGTCACCCATCTTAGATGGGCAGTACTAGTCAATCGGATGGAAATTGGACAGCTGATTTCATATATTTTCCACCTAGGATATAGAGGTGTACACGAGGTGAACCTTGTTCGGTCAGCAGCTCGGGCCATTTCAAGCCGAGTTTAAGGTTCCGCGGTATTTTCTCAAACACATAGAGTACACCTTCAATTTATCATGGAATGTAAAGCAACATTAACATTAATTTCCAGGCATTTCATCCAACAGTCCGTTAGCAATATAAAAAATCAAAATACAATGGTATTTGTTTCATATTTATACATTCCTCACCACTAGCTGACACTTCGTTGAGTCATTTCATCAAATAGTTGCTGAGCAACATCAATGTCTAAATAACCGACTCACCGATCTGGATCAATCCAAGTACGATTCGAGTTGGGGTTCGATCTAAGTTAAGTCAAGATCCCGTAAGGTTAAACTCGGCTATAAATTTTTTCAAACTTAAAAAATCAGCTCGAACGCATTTTTGAACCGAGTCAACTCGAGCTTTTTCAAGTCGAATCAATATTTTTGAGTCAAGTTAAGCGAGCAAATTGAGCTAACTCAGTTCATGTACAACTCTATTAGGATGTCAGTTTTCTCCTTCTTTAAGGCTTTTAAGCAATTGTTAAATTTTAGACACAATGAGTGAGGACCCAATGTGGTGGCCAGACTATGTGAGGCCACCATAATGTATGTGGTTTATCCATGTTCTCCATCTTTTTTCCAACTCAATTTAGGATATTAGCCCAAAATCAAAGCATATCCAAGGCCCAAGTGGACCACACCATAAGAAACAATTGGGATTTAACACCTACCATTGGAAGCTTCTCGGGGATCATAAAAGTTTGGGGTCATGCTTATGTTTATATTTTCCCTTCATTTTGACCTTATGATAGGCTAGATGGAAACTAGCAATCAGAATCCTTTAGGATTCCTGTTTATCGCAATGTGATTGGGCCACATTATCACATACTGCATTTAACGCAATGTGGTTGGGCCACATTATCACATACTACATTTAATGTAGTAGATTGGAGTTCTGGATCGATTCATGACCATTTTGATAGCAAAATTAATATTTTTGAAAGTCTCCATGATGCTTTTGCATGAGTACATCTTGGATCTGCCAATTATGTTATGGTTGGAATGCTCCTTATGGTGACCTCAACGAATCGGCCTATTTCTTGCGCTAGCAATTGAAGTATTTTGATGTGAAAGGAAGAATGAATGCTTTCCGTGCACGACAGAAAGAACTCAAGAATTGCTTTTTAATAACTAAAGTTTCTCTCCTTTTTTAATATAGTTGAAGTTTTTTTGAAAAGTGCTGACAGTATCAGTGATGATGTGAGCTAATAACAATGTAGGGAAATGGAGAATCCCTGCATTGGAAACTAAATATTACTTTAGGCTCTAAAAATGCTGCAATGGACGTCATCATTCCCACTAATTCATATGGTATCACCCACTTGAGCTTCCAATATGCTTCATTTTGAGTTCACGCCCTAAAATGAGCTGGAAGATTGGATGGGTGTGTGGATAAAACCCATGCATCACATTGGGACCTACACAGCCAGGTCACCAAGTAATCCATGTCCAGAAATTTCTACCAAATTAGGACACCCTAATTATGATCTCGACCGCTCAATTCCTCATCATTATATGCCACCTTAGGAAATTAGACTGGATGATCAAGATCTTTTATCGATATGATTAGAGTTAAATCACAAACAAAAAAAAAAAAAAGGAAACAAAAAACAATTTAAATAGATAAGGATTAGATCCAAGCAATTTATCTATTCCAGGGAATCAAATATTAGCAATCTAGATGAATGTTCCAGATGAATTAAAACTAGCCAATAGGTTTCTATGCTAAATGATGATTAAATAAACCTTGAACTATTGCTGACAAACCCGTTTATATGATGGACCAGCCTGATTTCTGGTAGGGAACATTTTTTGAATGGATTGGATGGCAAAACCAGTATTAAAAAACAGTGGTCTCGTACACTTTCGGTATGTGGGCCCCAATCCATTGGCATTGCATGTGAGCCCCAATCCATGGTACCAGCGCCGATGCCATCTGTCTATGGGAAAAATCCATCCATTCAGCTTAAGAAATATAGTTTAGGAAACAAAACGTGGACAGTTCTGATCATCCATCCGCCTTTGCAAGTGGGCCCCAGTGGTGTCACAGATGATCCTAAGTAAGCATAAGCCACATAAACGCCTCTATTGTCCGTCATAAATCCACAAGCCCCTTTTATATAATTTCAGTGACGTCCCTCCTTGTCTTCAACGTTTTCAACGGTGATGGGAAACAGCTATATATAGTTTAGTGGCCCACTTCAATTGGCGGCCTTCGTATGGAAGCGGATCGGCTGGTGTACCACACACCAGCTATATAGCCGGTGTAGATATGGGTCGTGCGAAGATGACCGCCAACGCTCCTCGAGCTCCAAGTTGTACAAACGGTTCAAAGGAGATCAAAGTTACATGACCCCATAATGATGTATTTATTATATTTACACCGTTCATCCATTTTTTGAGATCATTTTAGAGCATTATACAAAAAATGAATCAAAATTCATAGGGCCCACCATAACATTTGTTTTACATTCAATTTTTTAATAAGGTCAAAAATACATGAATGAAGAGGAAAAAAGAAAAAAATCTTATTGATCCGAAACCTTTGTGACCCCCAAAAGGGTAACAATGGTATCCGTTTCAATCCTCCGCTGCTTTTTGAGGTATGGTCCACTTGATATTTACATCTGTCTTATTTTTCTTTTCAAGCATTAAGACTATCTTTCCAAATGGATGGACGGTTTGAAAATAACACATACCTCATGATGGGACTCACGGAACTTGCTGACGTCAAAACATAGGCTGTATGGCTGGTGTGTGGTACATCAGCAGCCAATCCGCTTCCCCTTCGTATCTCCTATGAAATGGTCCTTTTCTTCTCACGCGGAACCGCGGAGAGTAACTGTCAACTGTCTCTTTCATTTTCTTCATGTTTACAGCCTATTTCGGTCCATCCCTCTTTTATCCAACTGTCAATAACTGGCAGAACTTGCCTCCGTTGGTGATATGATTTCTAGATGTGAAAGCTACTCGTGTGAGTAGAAGTCGCTCTCCTTTCCAACGGGCTGGGCCCGATTTTAATGGGTTGGGTTCCAAGTTTTGAAACCGTTTCGGGTTGGCTGTCTTCACCCAGTTAAAACGGGGTCACGTGAGGTGCAGGCAGTTAGCTTTGCTAAGCGGCGTGCAAGTAAAAGACCCCATTTACGTCGTGCACATGTGTCAAAAGACCACACGTGTGACATTTGATCCATCCATTGGGTGGGCCCAACCATGCGAATGCCCTTATTTGACACACACCCAGTCCTTCCTTCATCTCAGACTCATTCCCTAATCCTACTCGAACCACAGCGAGTAGCAATAGCAGCACCAACATACGTCATCTGAAAAGGAAGAGCGAAGTCGGTTGGAAGCACCCCTTGTGCAACGTAAGCACGAAGGATCCTCGCGTTGAAAAGACCATCCAGCTATTCGGAGACAAACTGGTGCCACGTCCTTCATACGAGCCAATGCAAAGTCTGTGGGCGCCCAGGCTGGCATATGGATAAGACTCCGCGTACGCGTAGAAAGCTCAAATCATGGGCATGTCCCACCAAAACATATAAAAGCAGATGGTCACTCCACTCCTTTAACAAATTCTACCCAAACCCAATTCAATCCACACACTTCCTAAATATACATGGCCTCGTTCTTCAGCTGTGATTACTCCGATGTCCATACAAGCTACACATTAGAGAGTTCACGGCCGTCGACCACCATCTCTGATGAGGAAGTCTACGCCACAGTGGCGACCAGTCCACCCAAGCGTCGGGCCGGGCGACGGAAATTCCGTGAGACACGGCACCCAGTGTACAAGGGCGTCAGGCAGAGGAACGGCGGCAAGTGGGTCTGCGAGCTGCGCGAGCCGAACAAGGGGTCACGGCTGTGGCTCGGGACGTTCCAGACCCCTGAGATGGCTGCCCGTGCTCACGATGTTGCCGCGATGGCTCTCAGGGGCCGATCGGCCTGCCTCAATTTTGCTGACTCTGCCTGGCGCTTGCCCGTGCCAGTGTCCGCCAGCGGCAAAGACATACGGAAGGCAGCGGCAGAAGCTGCCGAAGCTTTCCGACCTTTAAAATCTGAGACGGCTTCTGGCAGCAGTGACACAAGTAAGGAGAAGAAGTCGATGCCTTTGCCACCGGAAAATCTGTTTTACGAGGATTATGAGGTGGATTGCGGCATGGCGGGATTGCTTGAGAGCATCGCAGAGGGATTGATGGTTTCGCTGCCTCCGATCCACTTAAGTGAGTCCCACTGGGATGACGTAGAATGTGATGCTGACGTGTTGCTGTGGAGTCACTCCATTTGAATAAGTTCCAGGGCAGGCTCGCTGTTCATGTGTGCCAAGTGCGCACCGTGTGAATTGCGCGAGCCGATCGAACACGGCGTCATGGCCGTGGATTGGGAGGTTCGAGAACCCTGAAATGGCCGCCCAGGCCCATGATATCGCTGCGAGGGCTCTCAATTTCGTTGAATTGAATAGGCTCTTGCCCTTGCCGGTGTCTGGCAGTGCCCAAGACATACGGAAGGGAGCAGTGGAAGCTGCTGAAGCTTTACCACATCTAAAAATCTGAGACGGCATCCGGCAGCAGTGATACAAGTCCGGAGGAGAACTCAACGTATTCACCACCGGAGAATGTATTTTACATGGACGATGAGGTGGATTGCGGCATGCCGGGATTGCTTGAGGACATGGCGGAGGGATTGATGGTTTCGCTGCCTCCGTGCCGCTTAAGTGTGTCCCACCGAGATGACGTAGAGTGTGATGCTGATGTGTTGCTTCGAGCGGCTCCGTTTGATTAAGTTCCATGGCAGGCTCGCCCATCGCGTGTGCCGAGTGCGCACTCTGCGCACTTCTCATTTGAAGAAAGGGTTTATGAAAATCCGTTGGGCGCACTGACGTCTTGGATGCACGGCTCCAATCAGTAGATGTTGTTTTATTATTTGTACGGCTGGTCTCCGCTTATTTGTATATGAAATAGAACAGCAGCATTTACATACCAGTAACGTGCTTTTGGATTAATTACCATGTGTCTTGGGAAATTTAATTTAAAAGAATAATAATAATAATAATGAGAAGAAAAAAGAAAATATTAGAAAATTGGGGAAAAAAGGACTATATGATCGTAGAGCATTCCGTTGGACAGGTGGGGAACATCCAATCAATGTTTTATTAGACCATCATCAATGGGCCCTAAGTCTGTTGAAAACAAAAGATTGGGGTTCAAGGTTCATAGACATTCCCTCTGAAGATAACCCATCTTTCTCTTATAAGAAAATGGTGAGCGGATTAGTTCCTTCTTGAGTTCTCCCATTTGTCCCATGGAGAGTTCCTTCTTGACTGTGCCAGGCTTGGCTCAATCAGGAAATCATAGTCTTTTCTATCTTGGTTCTTTCCTTTCAATCATTGTTTGTGCCCTCCTCTCCTTTTTGTTATGGAGGGGTATCAGATCCTTTTGTTTGATCTCTTTTGTAAAGTTCCCCACATATGAAAAATGCACACAGCCTGGGCCTCTCTCTCTCTCTCTCTCTCTCTCTCTCTCTCTCTCTCTCTCTCTCTCTCTCTCTCTCTCTCTCTCTTCTTCTTCTTCTTCTTCTTTTTCTTCTTTTGTAATGGTTAGCGGATTCGATCAGATAAGGATGGCACCCACACATACAAACATTCTCAAAACATGCTTCAAATTAGAGTATTGAACTATCTCATTCACCACCAATACAACTTTAGTATATAGATAATATCAATACATATTAGATATAGTAATGAATATAGAATGTTACACCTATTGTGATGCTTAGACACTTTCCAAAAGACTTTGTACCATATATAAAATAGAACATTACTTGGAAATATTGATGCTAAGATCTATTCGTCCCTATTAGCCTGTTGTATACCTACAAAGCTAAGTGACAATGGGAGCCTTAGTTGTAGGAGGGGATCATTTCATGCCTAAGTTAGAATAAGCATACTTTGAGTCTAATTGAATTAGGGTATTAGTGCATACGTTTTACTGTATGTAGGATTCTTATTTATAAATTTTCAAGACCTCTTCCCTGTATGGTAATGAGTCTGCTGTGTAGATACATATCACATATGGAGTTCTCTAGATATATGGCGCTTATCTCGGCATGATTCTTGGTAAAAATCTCGAGGAGGTAATACATCCCATATATGGAGAGACATCTCCTAATGATTGGCATCCGAGGAGGTCATGGTAGATAGCCAAAGCTATCCTCTAAGTAGTTTTGGTCAAGGTCATGTAGAACGAGCTTAGTTCATGATCAAGGTCGAGGTCGAGTTCTTTGATCAAGACGGTGTCCATATATGTCCCTTGGTCACGATAGTGAAATATTGACTAGGTGACTAAGGCCACCACTCATAATGTCTGGATTAGTCGTGGGGGTTGTGGTCGGCACTTGGGGCCGAGTTCTTTCCCGATCTCTCATCCAAGCTTTTTGCCTCCAATGCTTTCATCTAATTAGAGTTAGTTCAATATGTGACTCTAATTTTATACATATATAACAACACTCTTTTAAAAAGTTATAAATAATTTTATTTTATTTTATTTTAAAAAAAAAAAAAGAGCCATATTAAAAATCCATATGCTTTCACTCCCTCTCATGTGAAGTTGATTTTTAAATACAACAATGAAAAGAGGGATTCATTTACATTTTTTTTTCTTCTAAACGGGTAAGAGTGATCTCTTTAAAAATCAATAGGTATCCACCTCTAGTTACTGGGAGTCTTCTTGTTGAATTTTCATCTCTCATTACTTCTAGAATAGAATTCGGATCCTCTTATTGCCCCAAGCAAAAAATCTTACTTAGGGCAATCTAAATTGCAGCAGCTGACAATGTCAGTAATAACATGAAACACTCAGGATGTAAGGAAAATCCTTCTTTTATTAAGCCTTTATTACATGTCTGCCAGGGCCGCCTAAGACCATGCTCCCAACATAATTTTGGTATATGATCCATCTGCCGTTGGTTCCACTAATTTTATAGTTGGGATTTGATGCAGACGTGCCATAGGACCACCATATCACCATAATTACGGGATGACGCTAACCGGCCATCAATTCCCATCCCATGAAGCTGCTCGCAGAAGTTCATGTCTATCAGTTGATCCCACTTTACTGCCACGTGAAAGGTCTATACACGTGATGTTCCCCACGGATGCAACAAAATTAAAAATTAAGAATTAATGAGAGAGTGACCTGCCCATTCAACGGCCAGTATTTGTCAATCATTACCTCATCACAGAATATCCTTTTGCCGTCCCTTCTGCCTCTTGTTAATCCCAAGTTCAACCGTTAGTGAGTAGTGACCCCTAATGTCCACCTAATGCATTTGGACACATGGCCAGCCCATATCATCAACCTGCATCACTCATTTCTTCAGCCCTCTCTGCACAGCCTGCTTTGTTTATTTATTTAGAAAAGGAACGTTGAGTACTGTATGATGTAATAGATGAACGGGACCCATACACATGTATGGACGCTGTTGCGGAAATAAAGTATAAGATAGTAGACAAAACTGAGAGTCGAAAAAATAGTGAAAGTTTCTGTGTCGGTCGCAGAACTCATTTGAGGGAGCGATGCACGTAAGAATTTCAGGGCGTGTTTGGATTCACGGTTTCGAGTGTATAGTATCGTATTAGTGGGGTTGATGAGACCTGTCCCTCATTTGGAAACGAACGGTGGGCGACGCATTCAACGCGCGTTAATACGCTCGAGAACCACTTTGCATCATCGATGAGATTGTACCGCGCAACCGGCCGGACTTTTAGTCAGACGTAAACAGGAAGAAAGTATTTTCTTCTTTCACTGTGTTACTGGTAATGCCCAGTATGACCGTCTTTTGATAAATTCACACCGTCCATCATCTTCCTCTCGAGATTTAAAACATGAATGGTGAGCTTTGATCATCCAATGATATGGCCCATTGAGACAATCAAGCTGAAACAACAGTCGAACAATCTTCTTTTAATCATTGTAGCGATCATGAGGAAGTACATGGCCATGAAAGGTCAACATATTTTTGATGGGTTTTTCTCTCTCTACCTGATGAACGGTTCAAATCCACCTTTCACTGCATGATGGTGGCTCATAACAAAAAGACGGAACCTCTGTTTCGCATACGTCGACTCTGTGAAGTTTGGTGGCCCATTTATTGAAGCTTCTTGGAAAATCCACTCCGTCCATTAGATTTATGACAAAAAACCATCCGGAAGGGAGTGCTTTTGGAGTGAAATCAGCATAGCCCATGAGGGTGTTTACTCCGCCATCCATTTCATGTTTAACGGTTGAGATTCTGCAATAGTTTACATAGAAACAAAAAGACACCTAGGCAAGGGTAATGCCCACCCTCTAAAGTGAAGGAACGACTTAGATCATTCAACGGAACAGTGAGTAGGCCCCACTACACGCACGTATATACATCGTGTGGCCCTTATCCGATCGTTTCCAAACATTGATCTGACATGAAATTGTATACATGCTAGAGTAATATGTCCTATCCAAACATTGGTTAGTGACACGTCTCCGCTGGATGTATTCTGAATATCGCCCAACGTATACGTGAACAGTACCAGACTCGATCCAACTCAGTACCGAGCCCAGCATGCCTGACCTAATCCGAGTCTGGGTCAGGCCTGGACTGATCTGGACCGAGTTTGACCCGGTTAGAAGTACTAAGTTGGGTCGAGTTGGCACCGAGTCGGATCGAGAGATGATGGAGGGATTGGAGAGAAAGAGAGAGTTTGGGATTGGGTTGGGGTTGGGTGTAGAGGGTAGGGTTAGATATAATTAGAAATTAGGTTTATATATATACAGAGAGAGAGAGAGAGAGAAAGAGACCCGAACCCAAGTCGAGTTGAGTTTTGGATCAAGTCAAGTGTGATCGGAACAAGTTACGGGTCAAGTCGGGTAAACACGACTCAGTTTGAGTTCGGATTGGACAAATCCTACTCGGTTCGGACCAACTCACCCATTCGGTTCAGGTTGAGTTGGACAAGTCCCAATTGGATGACATGGAGATCGAAGCTGACGTGTTATTGTTGAGCTACTCAATTTTAGTACGTCTTGTTGCTATAGTTTAGGGGCCGAGCCCACCCTTAAATTTTTTCATAGTGGGTGGGACTTTTTATTTCCTGCTGGTGTAAGGCTAAAAGACCCCATCACTTGTGAGATAGTGAAATCATTACATTTATTTTTCTTTTCCGTTTCTTATTTTTTAAAAAAGAAAGATAAGACATTAAATATCAAGCGATTAATCTTCTTGATTGGCAGTCAGTTGCAACTCTTTACAAAATTGCCCACATCCAATGTACATGCTCCCTGCGTATACAACACGATTAAGGATTCGAAAGCGGGTCCACCCATCTAGATGAACAGTATTGGTCAATCCAATTGAAATTTAACAGCTGGTTTCATACAAGGCCCACCTACGATGTCAATTTTATCTTTCTGCCTTGTTTTAATGCCTTTTTGCAAGTTTCGACACTTTCTAGAAATTTCAAACATGTATGTGTGGCGATCTCTATAGTGACCCGACTCTATGGGGGCCTAATGTAATGTATATGTTTCAACAAAGGTCGTCTACCCACCTTTTCAGTGATTTTATGGTGTGAGTCTAAAATTAAAGCATACCTAAGGCTCAAGTGGACCTGATGTAGAGCGGGTCACGGACAATTTCATGGTCAAGATGGATCAGAAAAGGCCCAGTCGACAACAGAAGTGATTCAGACCGTCGGACTTTAGATTAGGCGTATCTCACAATCCGGAATGAATTATCGGAAGTAAGATATATGATTTTGACGTAAAACAAGCTACTTTAGCCGCCCAACCCTGTTATGCTAGGTTACGCAAGCCGGATTTGCAAAATACCCCCGGATCTTTTCCTATTTTAATTTCGTTTTTAATATAAGTAGTAAGTTTTAGTTTGATTATAACTCTTCATCTGTCAGGCTTTAAGAGTTACACCCAACATGAAAAGAGCTTAGAATAATTAGGAAAATAGCTTGGTAAAGCCAAATAGGACACTTACTATTTTTGGCAGAAAACCTTGTGCATTAGTAGACATCACGACCATCTATAAATAGTAAGTTTACTATTTATAATAGGTAGAAAATTGTAGGAGTTTTAGTTGTAGTTTGCTTCCGATTTCTCTCACATTACTTGGTATCCCTATTTAAAGGTCATTGTGAACTCGTTTATTTCATTCATTAATCAATTTTGAATTTTATAGAATTTATTTTATATTTTGCTTGTTTTCTTTCTTGTGGATTCGAGAAGCCTCTGTGAGAACTCCAGAGAAATTCTGTGAATTCAGAATAGTTATCCTCTTGAGGAAGACAATGTTCGACCTAATCACGTTCATCCCTCCGTCAGGACCACACCACATGTAATAAGTGAGAATTTAACACCTAGTGGACCACACCACATGTAATAATGGGGTCATAGAAGTTTTGGATCGCGCTGATGTTTGTGTTTTCTCTTCATCCAAGTCTGTTTGACCTCATGAACTAGTTGGATGGAAACTAAATATTACTGTGGCCTTCTGAAGGTTTCAACGGTGAGCATCATTGTCCTCGCTTTTTCTATAGCGTAATCCACTTGAGCTTTGAATATGCTTCATTTAGGACTCATGCCCTAAAATGAGTTGAAAATGGATGTACAGTGTGGATTAGACACATTAATCACTGTAGGCCTCACACAGTCCAGTCACCATCCAATCCATGTACATAAATTTACACCAAATTAGGACACGTTGATCATGATCTGGACTGCTCATTTCTTCATAATCATCTTAGGAAATTAGATTGATTGGATGATCAAGATCTCTCATTGATATGATTGGAGTTCAATTGCGAAAAATAAGAAAAAAAACAAAAAAAAAAAAAAAACTATTTGAATGGATAAGGATTAGATCTAAGCAATTGATCAATCTGTGGGAATCAAGTATAGGGAATCTAGATGAATGGCCCACATGAATGATTAGACAATCAAAACTAGCCAATAGATTTCTAAGCCAAATGATGATTAAATAAACCTTGAGCCATTGTACACGTTAAAGTCCTCTCATTGGACCTATCATATATAGCTTCCTAGCTGACCAACCTGTTCATATGATGGGCCACCGTTGAAAATGGAGCCTAAGACCTCTAAAATCACTTGGTGTTGACCATTTGAGTATCGGAACAGCCTGATTTCTGGCAGGGAACATCTTTTTAATGGATTGGAACTTGAATAGCGTTCTTCTTCTTTTTTTAACATCGTGGCCGTACAACATCAGAAATATTTTTAATGGTGGGTGTTACCATCCCAACTGTTCCTGTGGCGTGGTCCACCTAAGTTCTGGATTAATCTGATTTTTGGATGCCCAGGTGGACAAGAGTAGACGAAGATGATGGACAGATTAGATGTCATGCACACACCCCAGTGAGCCCCCCACACTGCATTGCATGTGGGCCCCAATCTATCGTACCATCGCCGAGGGCATACGTCAATGGACAAATTCATCCCATCGTAAGTTTCTTAACGTATCGTGGCAACCAAAACGTGGACGGTTCTGATCATCCAACCGTCTTGCATGTGGGCCCAGATGTGCAAAGATGACCCTACGTAGGCATAAGTGGCACAAACGGCTCTGTTGGCCATCATAAATCCACAAGGCACTTGTATATAACCTCAGTGCCTTCAACGTTTTCAGCGGTGATGGAAAACAGCGTCAGTTTAGTGGGCCCCACTTCAATTAGTGGCCTCTGTATATCCTGTTTCGTATTCCTTTTCTGCTCACGCGTTTCCGCGGAAAGTAACTGTCAACTTTCTATTTACAGCCGATTTCGGTCTCTCTAACTGTCAACAACTGGCAAAGCATGCCTCCGATAGTGAGATATTTGTATCTGTGAAAACTACTAGAACTCAAGTCTCCTCTTCGATGGGTATGAGCTGGGCCTAATTTTAACGGTTCGTGTTCTACTTTTGGAACCGCTTAGAAATTGAGCCGGTTAAAAACTTGGATTCAGTGTGAGTCAGGTACGCTGTGGTCAGGTTGGGTGCAGTTAGAGAGCTTTGCTAAGCGGCGTGCATGTAAAAGAGCCTATTTATGTCATGCACATGTGTCAAAAAGGCACACGTGTGAGATTTGATCCATCCATTGGATGGTCCTGACCATGCGAATGCCCTTATTTCTTTCATCTCAGACTAAGTCCCAAATCCTACTTGAAACACAGCGAGTAGCAATAGCAGCGCCCATATACGTTATCTGAAAAGGAAGGGCGAAGTCGGTTGGAAGCTCCTATTGTGCAACGTAAGCACAAAAGATCCTCGTGTTGAAAAGACCATCCAGCTATTCGGAGACTAACTAGTGCCACGTCCTTCATACAACCCAATGCAAAGTCTGTGGGCGCCCAGGCTGGCATATGGATAAGACTCCGCGTGCGCGTAGAAAGCTCAAATCATGGGCTTGTCCCACCAAAACATATAAAAGCAGCTGGTCACTCTACTCCTTTAACAAATTCTACCGAAACCCAATTCAATCCACATCCTTACTTAATATACATGGCCTCGTTCTTCAGCTGTAATTACTCAGATGTCCATACAAGCTACACATTGGAGAATTCACGGCCGTCAACCACCATCTCTGATGAGGAAGTCTACGCCACGGTGGCGACCAGTCCACCCAAGCGGCGGGCCGGGCGAAGGAAATTCCGTGAGACACGGCACCCAGTTTACAAGGGCGTCAGGCAGAGGAACGGCGGCAAGTGGGTCTGCGAGCTGCGCGAGCCGAACAAAGCCTCACGGCTGTGGCTCGGGACGTTCCAGACACCTGAGATGGCTGCCCGGGCTCACGATGTTGCCGCCATGGCTCTCAGGGGCCGATCGGCCTGCCTCAATTTTGCCGACTCTGCCTGGCGCTTGCCCGTGCCAGTGTCCGGCAGCGGCAAAGACATACGGAAGGCGGCGGCAGAAGCTGCTGAAGCTTTCCGACCTTTAAAATCTGAGATGGCTTCTGGCAGCAGTGACACAAGTAAGGAGGAGAAGTCGATGCCTTTGCCACCGGAAAATCTGTTTTACGAGGATTATGAGGTGGATTGCGGCATGGCGGGATTGCTTGAGGGCATCGCAGAGGGATTGATGGTTTCGCTGCCTCCGATCCACTTAAGTGGGTTCCAGTGGGATGACGTAGAATGTGATGCTGACGTGTTGCTGTGGAGTCACTCCATTTGAATAAATTCCAGGGCAGGCTCGCTCTTCATGTGTGCCAAGTGCGCACCGTGCGAGGTGCACGATCCGAACAAGGCATCATGGCTGTGGATTGGGAGGTTCGATGTCGCTGCGATGGCTCTCACGGGCCGGCCGCCATGCCTAGATTTTATCGAATTGGGCCGGTTCTTGCCATGGCCAGTGTCTGGCAGTGCCCAAGACATACGGAAGGGGGCAGTGGAAGCTGCTGAAGCTTTACGACATCGAAAATCTGAGACGGCATCCGGCAGCGGTGACAAAAGTGCGGAGGAGAACTCGACGTGTTCACCACCGGAAAATGTATTTTACACGGACGATGAGGTGGATTGCGGCATGTCGGGATTGCTTGAGAACATGGCGTAGGGATTGATGGTTTCGCTGCCTCCGCTTAAGTGTGTCGAGCCACTCTATTTGATTAAGTTCCAGGGCGGGCTCGCCCATGGCGTGTGCCGAGTGTGCACCGTGCGCCCTTCTCATTTGAAGAAAGGGTTTATCAAAATCCGTTGGGGGCACTGACGTCCGGGACCTATGGCTCCAATCAGTAGATGTTGGATCTTCTGCTTCTTTCTTTTTTTTTTCTTTTTCCTTCTTTCCTGTCTGTAATGCGGGTCTCCGCTCGTTTGTACGTGAAATAGAACAGCAGCACATTATGAGATTAATTTTATGAGCCCATTGTGATGTGTCATGAAATCCACTCCAACCATAACATGGGCCATCCCATGTCACGCTTGGGGCCAAAAAATTGGGCTGACTGATGGTTCAGATGAGCCCCACTAAATAAAACAGTTGTAATATTAAAAACATCTATGGTTGATTTTAACAAGGCCCACCATGATAATTGTGTGAAATAAGCTCAAATGCCACCATGGGAAATGGTTTGGAGGATGCGCATCTCCCAATCATGTGGTCCACCTGAATAATGGATGGGGATAGTTTTTGAGCCCTACATGTAAATTTGGGTTATGTAACTTGTTATAAGTGAAATGAGACTAACCCAATAGAAATAAAATAAAGGGATTATAGAAATTCTCCAGCGAATGGAGTATCGATCCGACCTCAGGTGCCGACCAATGACTTTGGAGGTTGGCCTTGTTTGTTAACGTTAAAAGATGACTTCGACCTCAGGTACCTCAATTCTACTATGCTTATTGTGAGTTTATTCACCTGACTCATGCATCGGAGGGTCTCTGCCCTTAACCGGCATCCTCAACATCTTCTCTTGTTCTTCATTAAATTGCAAGCACTCAGCGGCTTACAAGAGATGAGGCTGGATCGACCACATTTTAGTATCAACACAACTCATAGCCTAAGTAAATTTTGAAAATACAAGTGTTGAGATGTGGAACCACATCTGGGGGCCGCACGACTGGTCGTGGGCCCTGCTCGATCGGTTGTGGCCCCTGCTCGACCAGTCATGGATTGACACGACTCAAAGTCCAGCGAGCATAAGTTTTTTGGTTACGAGATGCTCGACCGGTCGTGGGGTCCGCTAAACCGGTCGTGCAGTCTGCTCGACCGGTCGTGGTTACGCAGATTCGTTTCCGAATCTGATGTGGATTGGGATTTTTGAGTCGCCTTTCGCTAGGGTGCGAAAGGAAAGTTGCCAAAACTATAAATTGGGGTTCCTACGGCTATTCTAGGGTGAAGGTGAATATTGGGGAGTTATTCTAAGGTATGGGCAAAGGGTTTTCTCTATATTTTCAAGGGAGGGGTTAGTATATTGCCTTGTAATCTTCGTTATTCTTCATAGTGGAAGTTTGCATCCGTGATTTTTTACCCTAGTTTGAAATTTTTTCACATATATCTTATCTTGTGGTTTGTTTGGATTGCTTTGATCTGTTTCTAGTTTATATCTTCTTGTTTATCGTTTGTGGGTGAGACTTGAGATTGGATCTCGATTCACTGCATTGTTGGTTTGCTGCGCAACAACTGGTATCAGAGCTATTGGTTTAGTTCTATTGGGAGTGACGACGGAAGAAGGGAAAACTAGAATTGAGAAGTTTGATGGTTCAAACTTTGCCTTCTGGAAGATGCAGATGGAGGATTATCTGTATCAGAAGGACCTCCATATTCCTCTAGGAGGAAAAGAGAAGAAACCAGAAAATATGACAGATGATGAATGGTTTTTACTGGATAGGAAGGCTTTAGGAATGATCCGACTCTCTATGTCTAAGATTGTCGCCTTCAATATATCCAAGGTAAAAATGACAAAAGAATTAATGGAAGCCCTAACCACCATGTATGAAAAACTCTTTGCGTCCAATAAGGTTCATCTTATGAAACAGCTATTCAACATAAAGATGTCAGATGGTGGGAGCATGGCTGAACATCTAAATGAGTTCAATACAGTCACGAGCCAGTTAGAATCCGTTGACATTATTTTTGAGGATGAGGTCAGGGCGTTATTGATCTTATCCAGTTTGTCAAATAGTTCGGATGGTTTGGTGATTACTATGAGCAATTTTTCAGGGTCGACAAAGCTGAAATTTGATGATGTGGTCGGTCTAATTCTCAGTGAAGAATATAGAAGAAAGGTATTAGGAATCTTAGAAGATTCAAGAAATGCTCTAAACGTTGAAGGAAGAGGAAGATCGCTGAATAAAGGAGGTAATAAACACAGACGTTCTAAGTCGAGGAAGAAGTCCAAGGGACCGAAAGGCAAAGACGGGTATTGGTATTGTGACAAGAAGGGGCATATGAAACGTGATTGCAGGGCGCTCAAGAAACAAGAAGGAATCTTTCAAAGCGGGAAGGATTCAGTGAATCTATCTGAGGAGAGTGACACAGAGGCGTTGATCTTGTCTCTTGATGCGAGGAATGAGTCTTGGGTTATAGACTCGGGTGCTTCGTTTCATGTCACCTCATGTAAGGAAGTTCTGCGTGATTATGTGTCAGGTGACTTTAGGAGAGTCCACCTGGGTGATTGTTCACACCCCAAGTGCAGGGTTGTGATGTAGTAATAAACTCGGTAAGACCGAGGTCGAATCCATAGGGACTGAAACCTGTACGTTATCTGAAAATAACCAGATCTAGAACTAGGCTAAGATGAAATCTAAACCAATTGTGATTTGAGGAATAATGGTGAAATATTGATCTAAACTTAAAGAATTCAGAGAAAGGGAACTAGGGATTCAGAGGATCCACTTGTAGAGATCAGGGAGATCTTATGCCTGCTTCATGGATATTATACTGAACTTACTTGATATAGTTTTCAAGAGATGAAAGGTATACGAATTAGGTATGATTCCATCACAAATCCATGCCTAAGAGACAAGGTAAACAACAGAACTTAGACCAATCCATAACCAACTAAAAGATGTATGAGTGTTAAGAAGGATTCCATCATCCAACCATGTCTATGAGACGATGGCGAACAACAGGGTTTCCGAACATCAAAATAAAAGGAAAGGAATTATTCAAGCCATCACAGATCTACTGTAATTTAAATCACAATAAACCATTAATGACTAAAAGAATTTCTTAAATCAAAACAAAGTCAATCAATTCAATTCAAATCAAACCTGTAGAAGCTCCCATCATGCCACAAGCTTCACCTCTTAACCCTAGCTAAGAGGTTTAGCCTAACATAATCATAGGAAAAAAAAGAAAAATAATGAAAAAATACATAAAAAAATTCTAAAACTTCTCTCTCCGCCTCTCTTTCTCTATCTGACGTCCCCTATTCAAGCATACCATCTTCTCCACGTTTGGAACTCTTTTTATAGCTTTTGGAGTGGTGGAAATCGGATTTGGGAAGATATCGCACGTGCAGCGAAAGCCTTTTCGCAGCCAAGTTCAGGACTTCATAACTCTCGCGTTCCTTACATTATTTCTGTAAAATAGCGTCTCTTGGAAGTGTTTTGGCTGGCCTACATGATGGACGGTTCAGATCTGCCATATGATCAAAGATGGTGGGCCACAACTGCTTGGAAAGTCCGATTTCGCGGACGTGCGTAGCCTTTCGCACGTCCGGCGCTGACGTGATCGGTGGGCCCCACAGAGGTATTTTCTGAGAAATCCACCCCATCCATTGGATTCAGGACGAAATTTCGATCAAGAATGGGTGGTTTTGAACGTCCATTGACGTGGAATCAGAGAAAAAATCACCCAAACATCAATTTAAACGTTGCAGGGCAGTCCACTTATGGCCTCTGTATCGTGCACGTGTGCTTGCATGGGTCCAAAAGTTTAGCATGGGTTTGAAGAACTCATGGCCCTCTACAAGATGGACAGCTTGGATCATTCACTAGGACAATGTGTGGGGCCCACTGGCGTCCGCAAAACGGCCAACATCCGTCCGTTACGCTGCGTTAAAACGGAAATTGTCGTTTTGGAAGAAGACGCAGGTCAGCGCTGCTGACCCGTCTTACACGGTTCGGTGCGGCTCGGGTACGTGTACACCTCATGTACACATGCTGTATATACGGGGCCCACTGTAATGTATATGCAAGATCTGATCCATCCATTTATTTCCTCATCTTATTTAAACTGCCAAGACCAAAGTTGAGACAGTTCCAGATATCAGGTGGGCCCAAAATCAACGGTTTATGGGCTGATCTGTCAATTGGGGTACTTCCATAGTGAACCGAGGGCTGAAATTTGATATGTACGGTTAATTTATGGCCCTCAGGCCATGTATGAAGTTTTGAACCAATCAGATGGCGAGAACTATGTGATCTTACATTTTTCACCAATTTCGAGCCTCTTTAACGTGAATGGCTTGATTTCCTCGGATCCCTGGTGTGTAATTCCATCGATCTTGGTCCCCTGGAGTCCGTCCCTTGCCTTGGGTGTCATCAGAGCGTTAAATCCATGGTTTAAGCACCCTTTTTCAGTTCATGCTTGTAAATACACTCTGCATCACAAACACGATTAAATCAGGCTATTAAACGGTATCATGCTTGTAAATCCATGCAATAACTGGGTCTGATATGCAATATTTGACCCTCAACAGTGATGATGAGCCGTGCAATATTATTAGAAAGAGAGACATTCATGTCAATCAGAAAGACGGAATGGTTTTGAAATTGAAGGATGTCAGACATGTACCAAGTTTAAAACATAACTTGATCTCAGTAGGGCAGTTGGCTGATACCGGTAATGTGACGACCTTCACTAGTGATTCCTGGAAGATTACAAAAGGTGTCTTGGTAATATCTTGATGCAAGAAGGAAGGTACTTTGTACATGGCTTCAGGATCGTATAGTTCACTCGTAATCGCATCAACTGGAGTGAATGGGCAGTTATGGCATCAGAGGTTGGGACATATGAGTGAAAAATGGATGAAAGTATTATTGTCAAAAGGAAAGCTACTATGGTTAAAGTCTATTGACTTGGAATTCTACGAGGACTACGTGTATGGCAAGCAGAAGAGGGTAAACTTCAAGAAGACGGGACGCGCTCCAAAGACACATATATTGAATCTTGTATGTGTGGGGACCGACACAGGTATTATCTCTTGGTGGGTCACGTTACTTTGTTTCCTTTATTGATGATACTAGTAGAAAACTGTGGGTCTATTTCTTAAAACAAAAATCTGATGTATTTGATGTATTTAAGAAGTGGAAAGTTATAGTAAAAAACGAGACAGGTAAAACAGTAAAATGTCTCAGATCTAATAATGGGGGAGAGTACTGTGATAAGAGGTTTGAGGAGTATTGTGCAGCAAATGTAATCAAACAACAGAAAATGATTCCAGGGACACTGCAACAGAATGGTGTGGCTAAGCGCATTAACAGGACCATCCTTGAGCGTGCCAAGAGCATGAGGTTACATGTAGGGTTGCCCAAGTTTTTTTGGACAGATGCTGTGAATAATGCATATCTCATCAATAGAAGTCCCTCATCACCATTGGATGGTGGGCTACCAGAAGAAACGTGGACTAGGAAAGAAGCGAACATTGCACATCTCAGAGTGTTCAGTTGCACTTCATATGTTCACATTGATCCAAAGCACAGAAACAAACTGGATGCGAAGTCCAGGAGGTGCACATTTATAAGCTACGGGCAGCATGATTTTGGCTATAAGTTTTAGGATGCAGAAAATAGAAAAATCATCAGAAGCAAGGACGTAGTCTTCAATGAAAAAATAATGCATAAGGACAGTGTGTAGGAAAATAAGGGTAAGAAAAAGGAATTCGTAGAGTTGAAAGGTTACCGGACATTGGTGTTACAATACCACAGGATGATCATACACAGAAGCATTATGAGGTAGAGCCGCATACACCAGTTGTGAGGAGGTCTACTCGGGAGAAAAGACCCACGGTCCGATACTCACCCTCCTTACATTATCTACTGCTGATAGATAATGGTGAACCAGAGTGTTTTGAAGAGGCATTACAGTCAGATACACGGATTAAGTGGAAGCAGGCCATGGATGATGAGATGGACTCTCTTGAGTCTAATCGTATATGTCATTCTACCTAAGGGTAAGAAAGTTCTTCATAACAAGTGGGTTTACAAACTGAAGGAGGAACACGATGGTTTGAAACAGTACAAGGCTAGATTGGTTGTGAAAGGGTTTCAACAAAAGGCAGGTATCGATTTCACTGAAATATTTTCACATGTGGTGAAAATGTCTACAATTCGCATGGTCTTGAGTATAGTGGCTACATAGGACTTACATCTAGAGCAGCTAGATGTTAAGAAAACCTTTATTCATGGGGACCTTGAAGAAGAGATATATATGCATCAACCGACAAGATACGTGGCACCAGAAAAGGAGAACAAGATGTGCAGATTGAAAAAGAGTCTATATGGCCTGAAGCAGGCCCCGAGGCAGTGGTACAAGAAGTTCGAAAGTTTTATGTCAAGAAACGGTTACAGGAGATGTCATGCTGACTATTGTTGCTATTTGAAGAAGTTTGATACGGCATACATCATCCTTCTTCTGTACGTTAATGACATACTTGTGGCCGGTTCAAGCATGAAAGACATCTCAAATTTCAAAAGATAGCTGTCCAAAGAATTTGCCATGAATGATTTGGGAGCTGTAAAAGAAATCCTAGGTATGAGGATAAAGCGTGATAGGAAAAACAAGAAACTGGTTTTGTCACAGATAGAGTACATAGTCAAGGTACTTGATCGATTCAATATAGGAGGTGCTAAGCCAGTTAGCACCTCATTAGCCAACCACTTTAAGCTATCTAAGGAGCAAGGTGCAAAGACACAGGAAGAACGGGAGTATATGGTTAAAGTCTCATACGTGTCAGCTATTGAGAGTCTCGTGTATGCTATGGTGAGCACGAGGCCAGACATTACTCAAGTAGTGGGAGTTGTTAGCAGGTTCATGAACAACCCCGAGAAGGAACGTTAGGAAGCTGTGAAGTGAATCTTCAGATACCTGGTAGGTACTAAGGATGTAAGACTGTGTTATAGTTGATCGGAAATCAAGCTACAAGGCTACGTGGATTTAGATTTGGCAGGAGATATCGACAGCAGAAGAAGCACTACAAGTTATGTTTTTTCTCTGGGTAGTGCTACAATCAGTTGGGTCTCTCAGTTACAGAAAATAATATCTATCAGTACGACAGAACTAGAATATGTTGCGGCTACAGAAGCGTGCAAGGAGATGGTGTGGATGCAAGATTTCATGGAAGAGTTGGGTAAGAAGCAAGCAGATTGCAAGCTGTACAGTAACAGTCAGAGTGCAATACACTTGGCTAAGAATTCAGCCTTTCATTTAAAGACCAAGCATATTGTCATTAGATATCACTTCATACGTTCGTTACTAGAAGATGGATTGATTGCTCTGGAGAAGATTCATATAAGTGAGAATCCTACGGATATGTTGACCAAGGCAGTCACACGAGAGAAGCTGAAGCTCTGTTCAGCTTTGATTAGTCTTCAGGCTTGAAGACGAGGAAGTGGTACACTCCAGATGAAGAAGACAAAGTTTTATGGCGATGTATCTCCAAGTGGGAAATTGTTGAGATGTGGAGCCACATTTGGGGGCCGCACGATCGGTCATAGGCCCTGCTCGACCAGTCGTGGCCCCCGCTCGACCAGTCGTGGACTGGCATGACTCAAAGTCTAACGAGTATAAGTTTTTTAGTTATAAGGTGCTCAACTGGTCGTAGCCCATGCTCGACCGGTCGTGGTTACGCAGATTCATTTCCGAATCTGATGCGAACTGCGAATTTTTGAGTCGCCTTTCGTAAGGGTGCGAAAGGGAAGTTGCCAAAACTATAAATTGGGGTTCCTAAGGCTATTCTAGGGTGAAGGTGAATATTGGGGAGTTATTTTAAGGTGTGAAAGTTTACATCCGTAGTTTTTTTACCCTAGTTTGGGGTTTTTCCATGTATATCTTGTCTTGTAGTTTGTTTAGATTATTTTGATCTGTTTCTAGTTTATATTTCTTCTTGTTTATCGTTTGTGGGTGAGACTTGAGATTGGATCTCGATTCACTGCGTTGTTGCTGTGCTGCGCAACAACAAGATGATGAGGCCATCCTAAAGGAACAATCCTTTAACATATAGCAAATGGAAAGTGATATGTGTCAGAAAGGGGTTTGCAAGCAAGGGCACCTAACGGAATGTATTTATGAAAGTCGGCTCAAAATTTTAGCCCCAAACCTAACATAAAATGGTACATGCAATAGGCGAATTCGACGAAAACAACAAGGTACAGCCAAAATGCTGCACTTCCCGCACCTTAATACCAACATTGTATGCACATATAAAATAGAATGTAGCTATAGAAAAGAAAAGCCATATAAAAACTCCATTTATTTCTCCCCTTTAAGGCAAACTTTTGCAATTGGAAAGGAGAATGAAAATACTAAGCAATTTATTATTACTATTTAAATACTTCAAATAAAAAGATTTTTGTATACATGTTTTTCTAAACGGGTGGGAGTGCTGTTTTTCAAAATCAATCTCGGTACCCACCCCTGGTCAATGAGAATCTTTTTAACTGAATCGTGACCTTTTATTACATTTTATTTACGCATCTCTTATGTCTGCCACAGCTAATTGGGACCGTACTCCCACTGAAAGTATTGTTTCGGATTTGGTGCACGTGTAACGTAGGGGCTAACCCGTAATTACGAGATGATATTCAACCACCAATTCCCCCTAACTGAAGGGAAGCTGCTGGGGCCTGAAACACTTGTAGCCATTTGCAGAAACGACAAGGGTTGCTGAAAGGTATATCTAGTCAGCTATCCTACTTTAATAGCATACGGGAGGTCTCTACACGCGATGTTTCCCACGAATTGCAACACGTTTAAAGTTTTAAGAATTAATAAGAGAGAGGCCCACCCATTCAACGGATGGTATCCGTCAAATCATTTTGAAATTGGACAGCTGGTTTCACATTGCGTCATCACAGAATGTCTGGTTTCACATTGCGTCATCACAAAATGTCCTTTCGTCGTCCCTTTCTGCCTGCTGATAACCCCCTCATTCAACTGTTATTAGTAACTCTGATATCCTGGACAAATGCTTAACCGTATCATCAATCTTAACCACTCATTCTTCAGCCCTCTCTTCACAGGCCATTTTTTATTTTTATTTTTATTTTTATTTAAACGCTGATTGTATGATCTAATAGATAAACGGTCTAGATTATGCAAATGTAAGCCATTGTTGCTGTGAATAAAAGATACGATAGCAGACATAAGTGAGAGCATGAAAATAAAGAATCTTCTTGAGTTAATGACGGGGCACTCATTTGAGGTAGCCGTACAAATATAAGAATTTAAGCGACGAAAAACAAAGTCGGTCCGTTGATCAGTGCCGTCAAACTTGCACGAGAAAAATGGGCGGTTCAGGAAAAAAAATTCTAACGGTCTGGTTTCAATTGTACATGCGTGGCTTTCTTATTGGTGTTGTACGTATATTCATGGTGTGCACTACCTGATGAACGGTTCAGATCTCTGCACGTATACTGGCCATCATGTAATCACCATCCCTGAAGAAAGTCTTCTCGGAGGGAAGCGGATTGGCTGGTGTACCTCACAACAGCTATATAACTGCTGTATTGACGTCAGTAAGTTATTTGGGTCTGATGACATGGTATGTGTTATATCCAAACCGTCCATCCATTTGGCGAGCTAGTCTTAAGGCTTGAGATGAAAAGTAAGACAGATATAACTATCAATTGGACCACACTGCAAAAATCAGTGGGGGATTGAACGTGTACCATTGAAATCCTTTTTTGGGTCACAGAAGTTTTGGATCAATATGACATTTTTTTTTTCATCTTCATTTAGGTAATTTTGACCTTATGAACATATTAGATGTAAAATAAACGTTATGGTGGGACCTAAAAATTGTTCAACAGTGAAAATCATTATCTCTGCTGCTATTTATGATGTGGTGCAGATGAACTTTGGATATGATTCAGTTTTTGGATAATACTCTAAAATGATCTCTAAAAATATATGAACAGTATAGATATTGTTGATGCAAATGTCCGGTTCCTCCTCTTGGATCTTCGTGTACCTGCACAAAAAGGGGACAAAGGAGACCCTGACTTGAGCAGGGGACCCTCCGATGCCAAAGTCAGGCCTGGATTCTGGGTCTAAGAGTATTGAGGAGCTTTTTAGAGAGAATTTTTTTCGTACCTTTCAGGGTGATCGGGGTCCCTCTTTTATAGCTGCTGGGGCATTTAATCGCACGAGGATTCTCTTCCTGATATTGTGCGCGGGATCTTCTCCTAGTATCCCGGGGATTTGGGTCGTGCCCATCTGGAGCCTTCATCCGATTCCGTGAGCTTCGGGGTTGGAGATCTTATCCCAAGATATCCGGGATGAGGCTTGATCTTGCGATGGCCGATCTGGTAAGGTGGTCCGCACGACGCATGCCCGGAGTGCGGATGAGTCATCCGAACTGACTCAACCTTTGTCGTCGGAACCGACTCAACCTTTGTCTCGATTTTGCGAATCATGCCTCGGGTTTGGCACATTCTTAGGCGGCCGAGGCATTAAGTCCGAATCTACGGACTTATATCTTTTGTTCCCAACAATAACCATCCACATTTTGACGTGTCTTTTTTAGGTTACTTAGGAGTAGCGAGTTTTGAGTCGGTTCACAACCCAGTCCGAGACAGTAGGTGGTGATTTAATGCGTTCCATGTCGCCTTTGACGGGAGGCGGTTCGGTTCCTGACATCGCATGCGCCGTCAGCCGTCAAATCGCTTATCCCGCCAATGAGGGTTGGACACGTAGCAAGGGCATTATTATCGTCAGTCGACGAGCGCCACGTGTCGAGTGGGGGAATCGATGCAGGCGTCGAATCATTTCCTCATTAATTACTCCCGCCGTATGGCAATCTTATAAATTGGTGGGGGTCCCGCATTTTGAACTTCTATTGTCATTCCTACTTTCCATTCCCTTTAGAGCCTTCTCAGTCTTTCATCTTCTTCCTTTCCTCTCTCTTAACTGTCAGCGCTTCCTTCCGCCATTTCCGTTTTCCTTTCTCCCTCCGGTGAGTTTCTCCTTCCTCTTTATTAGATAATAATGGCGGATAGGGGTTCTCGAAGTCCCCAGGGGGGAGCTTCCGGAGACGAAGGCGAAGCGCAACGTTTTTGGAATGTTGCGGAATCGCCTTCCTTACTGACGGAGATAGCAGTGAATGTCAACGCTGCTTTTCTATCTGAGAGAGTTACTGAAGTTCCGGCGAAGCGCCCTGCTTCTGTCGTTCCTTCTCGTGGTGGGTCGTCTTTATTAACCCGCCCGGGAAGGCCTAACTTCCTGAGGGACATGGAGGAAGATGAGGAGGAAGAAGATGAAATGTTGATTGCCGAGGGAACCTCCGATCCAGTTCCTGTCGATGAACCGGCGCATGCCGAGTCTGAAGGAGAAGGATCGGGGGAAGATTTAAGTGGTCCGGTTCCCTCAATTTTAACTGAGGCGGACTTAGACAGAATCCGAATCGGGTATCATATCCCCGAGTCGGTCATCACCTATCTCCCCCGTCCAAATGACTTGCCGGATCACCCTCCTGCTGGGGCGGTCGTCATTTACCAAGTGTCAATGCAATGCGGCTTACGTCTGCCCCTTCAGGCCATTGTCCGGGGAGTACTGTCTCGAATTCGGATTGCCCCGGGGCAGATAGTCCCGAATGGGTGGAGGAACTTATTCGAGTGTGCGGTGTTGTGGGACGAGATGGAACAGCCACCGCTTACAGTCGACGAATTTCTCCACCTGTATCAAGTGCGGGTGAATCCGAACTACCCTGGCTTCTACGTCTTCGCTGTCTGGCGAGGCGGAGGCGGTTCCCTGATCACTGACCCTCCCACTTCCAACAAACATTGGAGAGAGCGTTGGTTTTGGGCATGTGGTCGCTGGGAGATGGATGAGTTCGGGCCCTGCGAGGCCCGTGTTCCTCGGACATTCCAGAGGGCAGGTGACTTGGGTTTTCTCTCTCTCGTCCCTTTTCATTTTTTGTAATATTATGAGTCTGAAGGACTTGTGTCCAGCAGATATCCCGAAGAAGCGGCCGAAGCTCGGCTCCAGTGTCTCGGCTCGGATCAAAGAGTTGAGGACGTTGGACCCGGCAGCTAGATCTTGGAAGGAGCTTTTACAGCCGGAGCGCCTTCATCTTGCAGGTCTAGATTCGGAAGTCACAAGTAACTGAAAATGTATCTTCTGAATTTTCCGAATTTCCCCTGACTTACTTCATTTTCTTTTTTCTTTTTTTTTTTTTATAGATCTGCCCGAAGCCCGTCCTAACCTCAGGATTGTTCCCGAGCCGGCTCCCTCAGAAATGACTGGAGCTCGTCCTCCCCTTAGGGCGGTCACGAAGTTGAAGGCTCCTCCGCGGTCAGCTCTTCTGTCGGAGCCTCGGCCGCCTAAGAGGCAAAGGGCGGTGCGGAAGGAGAAAGAGTCGGCGAGTTCTTCTGCCCCTCCCGTCGTCGTAATTCCCGACCCAGAAGAAAGGGCTGAAGAAACGGCGGTTGCTGCCTCAGAACCTCAGGTGGCACCCGACTCGGCAAACGTTGAGACGGACGTTCCGAGACGGGAGGAAGAGACCAGGGCCGCGTCTTCCAGAGGGGAAGGTGAGACGAGGACCGCATCCTCCAGAGGGGAGGAGACGAACCAGGAAGGGTCGTCTGTCCTGCAGCAAGTGATATCGGGGATGGTTCCCTGGGCCTTAGCCCACGGGGGCGAAAGAGAGTTCGTGAGGCTCTACAACGCCCCGTCATCGCAAACCGTCAGCCATGCAGCAAGGGTGCTTCTTGAACTCGCTCCCTGCTTGATTAAGGCCGGCAAGGAGCTATCCTCGACTCATCGGCTGCAGACTCTTCTGTCGGAAGCCGAAGGGCGACGCGAGGAGGCCGAAATCCGAGTCGGTGTCCTGACAGGCGAGGCGGCCCTCGCCCGGAAGGCTGCCGAAGATGCTAGAGCGAAGGCGGCTTCCTCCAGAGGAGCCTTGGACAAAGCGAGGGCAGAGGTTGCTCGGGTACTGGCCCTTCTCTCCGAAGCTGAAGAAGAGAACCGGCGAGTTCTCGCAGTTCATGCTTCGTGCGCAGATGAATTAGCTCGGGCTAAGCTTGAAGCGGCAGAGCATATTCGGCAGGCCGACGAGAAGACTCGGGAGGCTGAGAAGGCCAGGGACCAAGCCGTCCAAGCTTTCCTTGAGTCGGCGGAGTTCGAGGACGAGAGGGACCGCTTGTTCCAAAGCGGATATCTGGAATGCGTCAAGGATATAAAGAAATCTTTTCCTAACCTTGACCTTTCAGAAATCGAGGGTGGAGCAGCCTCGGAATCCGAGAACCCAGACGCCGCTGCTGAAGACACTGCTGCTGGGGACGAGGCCGGTGCATGAGGACAGTTACCAGGGCCCTTTGATTTTTTCTTTCTATTCACTTCGATGTATTCACACATTGTATTTGTATGTGTTTTGATGAATGAAGAAAAAAAATGCTTAGCTTTATTCATTTGACTTGGCTTCAATCTTTCTTAGTTCAGAGTCTTTAAACATTGAGTACCGAGCTAAGGATAGTAGACCTTGAGGTGTTCAGCGTTCCAAGGGTGAGGCAATGGTTGTCCGTTTAGGTCTTCTAGCCGATACGTTCCTGGTCGGATGATGCCCGAGACGATATAGGGTCCTTCCCAATTGGGTCCCAGCGTACCCGACCCAAATTCCTTGGAGTTGGAAAAAACTTTCCGGAGAACCATATCTCCCATTCGAAACCTTCTAATCTTAACTCGGGTATTGTAGAACCGAGCCACTTGTCGTTGCCGTGCCTCCGTGCGCAGCCGCGCCATTTCCCTTTGTTCGTCCAAAAGGTCGAGTCCGAGTGCAAGGAGTTCTTCATTCTCTTCTGCATTGAATGAGGTGATTCGAGCCGAAGGTAATCCGACTTCGACGGGGGTGACGGCTTCCGAGCCATAAGCTAGTGAAAACGGAGTCTCTCCTGTGGCCGTTCGAGCTGTAGTTCGGTAAGCCCAAAAAATTTTCAGGAGCTATTCGACCCATGCTCCTTTGGCCCGGCCAAGTTTGGTCCGAAGATGTTGCTTGATAATCTTGTTAACCGCCTCAACTTGTCCGTTGGTTTGAGGGTGATGAGGTGAAGAATAAACGTTTCTGATTCCGAGGTTGTCGCACATCTCGCGAAAGCTCCTATTATCAAATTGCCTTCCATTATCTGTAACAATGGTGCGGGGTACTCCGAATCGGCAGATAATGTTTTTCCATACAAACTCGGTGATCTTCTGCTCGGTTATTTTAGCTAATGGCTCCGCCTCGGCCCACTTCGTGAAATAGTCCACTGCTACCACAGCAAACTTGGTCTGACATTTTCCCATAGGGAGCGGGCCTATGATGTCGACCCCCCACTGTGCGAAGGGCCAGGGACCAGTCATCGGCGTCAGTGCCTCGGGGGCTTGCCTCGGAATTGCCGCGAATCGTTGACATTTGTCGCATTTTTGGACGAGCTGGCGAGCGTCGTGTTGGATAGTGGGCCAGTAATATCCCTGTCGTAGGACCTTATGGGCGAGAGATCGCCCTCCAGAGTGGTTTCCGCAGATTCCTTCATGGATTTCCCGTAATACATAGTTTGCCTCGCAGGGTTCGAGGCACCGCAACAACGGGGCGTAGTAACCTTTCTTATAGAGGGTTAGTTGAGTATGGTGTAACGGGAGGCTCGGATCTTAATTCGTCGAGCCTCGGCGCGATCCTCAGGCAACTTTCCTTCGTCAAGGTATTGGCGGATTGGATCGATCCAGGATGGTTCCGAGTTGATTATATTGACGGCCTCGCTAATTGGTTCATCTATACTCGGCTTATCGACGTATTCGACAGGGACGGACCTGGGTATTTCATCTTCATCGGCTGAGGCGAGCTTTGCTAACAAATCGGCTTTGCTATTTTCCGTACGAGGGATCCGAGTGACACGACAGAGTTGAAATCCGTTGATAAGTTCTTTCGCTTTCTGCATGTATGCCCTTAACTGGTCTTTCCGTGTCTGGTATACACCGGTAACTTGATTAACAACCAACTGAGAGTCGCTGAAAACACTGAGGTGCGTGACCTCCAAGCTAGCGGCGAGACGAAGGCCGAGTAACAACGCTTCATATTCCGCTGTATTGTTCGACGCTTGGAATCCGAGTCGTAAGGCATACTGTATATAGGTATGATCGGGGGTTTCCAGCACAACCCCAGCTCCACTTGCCTTCGAGTTGGAAGAACCGTCGACAAATAGTTTCCAGGGAATAGGGCAGGTAAGGGTCGGGGGAGCGGTTGTTGTTGGAACTGCAACATCCTTTGGCATATCGTTGACCGGGAGCTCGAATGGTGGAGTTCCTTCGGCGATAAAATCAGCTACTGCTTGCCCTTTGATTGCTGCCTTCGGTCTATATTGAATGTCAAATTCACTCAATTCGATGGCCCATTTCGTGAGTCGGCCAGATGCGTTCTGCAATACCCGGCGAAGCGGAAGATCGGTCATTACGATGATGGTATGGGCATGGAAGTACGGCTGAGTCGGCGAGAGGAAGTGATTAGAGCCAAGGCCAATTTTTCCAGGCTTGGGTATCTTGTTTCTGCCGGCAATAATGCTTTGCTGACGTTAAACCGCCAGTTGCTTTCCTTCGGATTCTCGTATCAAGGCCGAGCTAACCGCCTCGGACACCGCTAGGTAAAGGAGCAAAGACTCCCGATTCGGGCTTTGATAAGAGAGGTGCGAACCGAGACATGATTTTAATTGTTGGAATGTCGCTTCACATTCTTCCGTCCATTCCATTGTTTGTCTTCCTTTCAAGTGTCTGAAGAAAGGGAGACATTTATCCGTGGCTCGGGACAGGAACCGATTAAGCGCGACTCGTCCAGTCAACCTTTGTATGTCCTTTATGGTTTTAGGGGATTCCATATCAATCAAAGCCTTTATCTTCTCAGGGTTTGCCTCTATTCCTCGCTGACTAACCAAGAAACCGAGGAACTTTCCGGAGCGCACCCCAAAAGCGCATTTATTCGGATTCAGCTTCATCCGAAACTTTCGTAAGGTGAGAAACATTTCTTCCAAATCATTCACATGATCTGCCGCGTGTATACTTTTGACGAGCATGTCATCAATATATACTTCCATGGTTCGGCCTATAAGCCGAGCAAAGATTTTATTAATTAATCTTTGATAGGTTGCGCCGGCATTCTTCAGACCAAATGGCATCACTCGGTAACAATAAAGGCCTTTGTCGGTGACAAAGGTAGTTTTTGATTTATCTGTCTTATGCATTGCAATTTGATTATATCCTGAATAAGCATCCATGAAGCTAAGGAGCTCATGTCCGGCGGTGCTATCTACTAGCTGGTCTATCCTTGGAAGCGGAAAGCTATCCTTTGGGCAGGCTTTATTTAAGTCAGTATAGTCAATACAGACCTGCCACTTCCCGTTGGATTTCTTTACGAGCACAACATTCGCGACCCACTCTGGATAGTATACTTCTTCTATGAAATTAGCCTGGAGGAGTTTGTCGACTTCTTCCTCAATGATAGCGTATCGTTGAGGGCCGAGCGGTCGCCGCTTCTGTCGGATCGGTCGATACGACGGATCGATGTTGAGTCGGTGAGTTACCACAGAGGGGTCGATCCCGGGCATATCTTCATGACTCCAGGCAAAGACGTCGGCGTACCTACGGAGCAGGGCTATCAGCTTTTCTTTCAAAGGGGACTGCAGAGACGAGCCAATTCGTACCGTCTTGGATCCATCTGTCTCGACCAAGGGGACCGAGACAAGATCCTCGACCGGCTGTCCTCGTTCATAATTCTCGCCCCGAGGGTCCAATGATTCGATCGTTAATATGTTGGTCGGACTTTTGTCGGCGGCTCCTTTTACGGCTATCATGTAACATCGCCTCGCATCCTGCTGGTCTCCTTTGACAATTCCGACTCCCGACTCGGTCGGGAATTTCATTGAAAGATGGTATGTGGATACCACGGCCTGGAGGAGACTCAATGAAGGTCGGCCGAGTATTGCGTTGTATACTGAGGGTTGATCGACGACCAAGAAGTCAACCATCATCGTCGTCTGACATGGGGCACTACCAGCAGTGAGCGGCAACGAGACAATCCCTTCAGGCAGTACCTGTCCTCCGGAAAAACCGATCAACGGGGTCCGAACTGGGCGTAGTGTGGACCGTTCGATCCTCATTTTGTCGAACGCCTGGGTAAATAACACGTCTGCAGATGACCCCGTATCGACGAGTATCCGAAACACCTTTCGGTTAGCGATAGCCAGGGTGACAATCAATGCGTCATCGTGGGGGTGATAGATGCCTCGGGCATCTTCCTCTGTGAAAGAGATGCAATATCTTTCTCTTTTCTTCTCCTTTGGTGGCCGATCTATGATCATGAGCTCGGACTGAGGCTGAGTAAGTTTTCTTGCATGATTCCTTCGTGCATTGTTTGAGTCGCCCCCACCTTGTGGACCGCCGATAATCGTCCGGATTTCTTCCATAGGCTGGCTCTCGGTCGGGCGTGCCTCAGCTTTAACCATATGTTCTCTGAGTCGGCCGTCTTTTATGAGTCGTTCGATCTCTTCTTTTAGGTGACGGCAATCACTTGTGTTATGTCCGTGATCACGGTGATAATGGCAGTATTTATCTTTGTCCCGCCGATTAGGATTACTCCTGAGCTTACTGGGCCAGTTAACAAAGCCTTCGTTTTTTATTTCCATCAATACTTCTTCCCGAGTCTTGTTTAGGGGAGTATATGTGGAAAATTTTCGATCCGGCCGTTTGCCTGACCTTCGCTCATCACGCGCCTGATCATCCTTGCGCTTCCTTCCTCCGGCCGAGTCGGCTTCCTTTTTTGCCGACTCTTTTGCCAAAGTTTTAGTTTCACGCAGGATTCGCGCTTCCTCGGCATTCGCATACTTATCCGACCGTGCCATAAATTCTGCCAGAGTGTCGGGCGGAGTTTTGTCTAGAGAGGCCAGGAATGGCTTATCTCTAACTCTTTGCATGAGCGCATTGAGAGCCGTTTCCTCTGAATGTTTTCGAACCTTAAGGGATTCGAAATTAAAACGCTTGATATAATCTTTCAGTAGCTCTCCCTGCTTTTGAACTACGTTGTTCAGATGTGCAGGGGGCTTCAATTTCTTCTTTCCGCCGATGAAGTTGGTGAGGAAGGCGTCGCTCAGCTCAGCAAATGAACTGACGGACTTTGGTTTCAACTGTTTGAACCACAGTCGAGCTACATCGGTTAATGTAAGAGAAAAGGCCCGACACATTACTGCATCCGAGGCATCGTGGAGCTCCATATAGGTTCTAAAGCATTCGATGTGCTCCGTTGGGTCGGTCTTGCCGGTGAAAGGAGTGATTTGAGGTAATCGAAACCTCTCGGGCAACCGGGCCTTCAGTACCGAGTCCACAAAGGGGGACGCCTTCGCTTCGGACCCGGTTGGATATACATTCCGGCCGTGCTTTATGTCCGCCATCTCTTTCGCCATTTCTTCCCGCACTTCTCTTTTAAATTTTTGAATATCGGCTTTCCAAGGTTCACTGCTCTCTGCCGTGCCTTCCATGGATGGGCGATTGCGCCTTCTTCGCTCTATCTCGTGCCGAAGATCAGTCGGGGGGAGGGAAGCGTTGGCTGACTGCGCTGGAGATGGTTCTGATCCGCCTTGGGGTCACTACAAGAAATATGGTTTTTACCTACGAAACTTTTACCTACGCAATTAATTTTCGTAGGTAAAGATGACTTTTACCAACAAAAATTATTTTCGTAGGTAAAAGTAACCTTTTACCGACGAAACTTAAATTTCATAGGTACAAGTCATATTTACCTACGAAAATTTTCGTAGGTAAAGGGTCTTTTTAATCGACTGTTTACTTTTACCTACGAAACTTAAATTTCGTAGGTACAAGTCATATTTACCTACGAAAATTTTCGTAGGTAAAGGGTCTTTTTAATCGACGGTTTACTTTTACCTACGAAATTGAATTTCGTAGGTAAAAGCCATCTTTACCTACGCAAATTTTCGTAGGTAAAGGGTGTTTTGAATTTTTCACGAAAATAAAAATTTGAAAAGATTACTTTTACCGACGAAATATAATTTCGTAGGTAAAAGATATCTTCACCTACGGGGCTTTTAGTAGGCAAAAGGTGTTTTCAATTTTTCGGATTACTTTTACCAACGAAATATAATTTCGTAGGTAAAAGATATCTTCACCTACGAAGCTTTTAGTAGGCAAAAGACATCTTTACCTACGAACATATTCATAGCTAAAGGGTGTTCTAAATTTAGGGAAAACCCCTCTTTACCTACGAAAATATTCATAGGTAAAAGGTCTTTTGAAATTTGAAAAATCGAAAACCTTACTTTTACCTGCGAAATATAAGTCCGTAGGTAAAAGCTATCTTTAACTACGAAAATGTTCGTAGCTAAAGGGTGTTTTGAATTTTTGAAATAAATAAGAAGACTGGTATACCAAAAAGTCATCTTTACCTACGAAAACTTTGGTAGGTAAAGGGTGTTTTGCAATTTTTAAATTATGAAAAATCGAAAACCTTACTGTTACCTACGAAATTTAGGTTCGTAGGTAAAAGTCCTATTTACCTACGAAAATTGTCGTAGCTAAAGGGTGTTCTCAATTTTTAAAAAAATCGAATAGCCTACTTTTACCTACCAAAGCCATATTTACCTACGAAAAAATCCGTAGCTAAAGGGTGTTCTGAATTTTCTATCTATCAAAAAGTTTACTTGTACCTACGATACTATATTTCATAGGTAAAATCCATCTTTACCTACAAATATTTTATATCGTAGGAAAAATCCATCTTTACCTACGAATTTGTAGGTAAAGGGTGTTTTGAAATTTTTGATTATACCCAAAAGTCTACTTTTAGCAATGAAATTGGATTTCGTAGGCAAAAGTCATAGGGTGTTTTGAAATTTTCAAATTACAAAAATCGAAAACCTTACTTTTACCTATGAAATAAAAGCCCTCTTTACCTACGAAACTTATCGTAGCTAAAGGGTGTTCTGAACATATTTACCTACAAAACTATTCGTAGTTAAAGGGTGATTTGAATTGAAAATAGTCATAGGTAAAGGGTGTTTTGAATTTTTCAAAATATAGGTAAAGGGTGTTTTGAATTTTTCAAAATACAACAATTGAAATCTTTAGTTTTACCTAGTCATCTTTACCTACGAAAATTTTCGTAGGTACAGTGTGTTTTGAATTTTTCAAAATACAAAAAATCATCGGTAAAAGTGTTTTTCCTAATGTAAAAATGTATATATTTTTGTAGTAATGTTAAAATGTTTTAATTTTTAAAAATTTTTGTCAATAAAAATGTGTGTGTGTGTGTATGTTTAATTTTTATTTCATATGAATGGAAATTTTTTTATATATATAATTAAAAAGTAATATTTAGATGATTTGTAATGTCTCATAAAAAAGAATATTGAAAAGCTTAGAAATTTTAATTATGTTTAAGAAAAATTTTGAGAACAAAATAATTCTTTTGAAGGAAAAAATCGGCATTTTGAAATTTTTGAGAAAAAAATAAAAATATGAGAAAATATTTGAGATTTTGAAAATAAAAATTCAAAATTTGTATTTTAAATATTTTTGAAATATTTTATAATAAAAATGATATTTGATTAAAAGAGTAAAAAAAAAATACATTTTGGAAAAAAAATGTTATTTTTAAAAGGAAATTGAAATTTATTTGTGAAAAATAAAATTACTAAATTATTAGGCACATCCACTAATTTAACCTTTAATCATTTTTGGACAATCTAATCAGCTCAAATTAAAGAGTAAATAACTTCAGATGTTTAAATCAAATTTCACTGAAATTGTTGATCAATCTTGTATGCCCAATATCTTTCTCATATGTAGCTTGATTGAGGTTCCAAAATTATTTATATGATAATTTCAATCGGATGGTGAGAAGCTTCTAAAATTATTCATTTGAGTTTGGTATGATTTGCATCTTCTTAAATTCTATATTGACGGTAGAAAATGATAGCAAATTGTAGAGTTTTGCTAAGCGCACACGCGTGTGCAATTAAACTCGTGTACGTGCCACACATATGCCAGCATGACACATACATGCTAGATCTCATCCATCCATCAGGTTAGTCCTACTCTGTATATGTTTTTTTCTTCAAAATAAAATCTAGTCCAATGAGTATGTGGGCCTCAATTTGGAAACAGTGAATGGGTTAGAAAACTTCAACCAGGTTTTTCAGAGCCATACTTTTTTTTTAAATTGTGGCCCACATAACACCTGGACCAAACAGATTCTTGATTTAAGTTATTATTATTGTGTTTCTGTTCTGATGGATGGACTAGATCTCAGATCTATTGTGCCATGCTGGCAAATATATGGCATGTACTCGAGCTGTATTGCACATGCGTGTGGGCTTAGCAAAGCTCATAATACAATATTGATATTTCAACATTTTAAAAAGAGAACTAATCACCTATATGCAACGATACCATAGCTCGCGTTACCGTGTCATTTATGGAGGACATCAGTCCCATGAAAAAGGTAGGCCCCTCAATGAAGATTGTCCTTCTCGAAAAACAAGCTGATTGTCCATTCATTCTCCTTACGCGTGACAATGATGTATGACTATCCAGACCATCCAAATTGTGAGATTAAGCAAATCTCTAGAACCACAAGGTCAAGTAATCTTGACCATCCAATTAATGGCCATCAAATAGATTATTAAAAGAAAGTAGCGAGTGGTCCAAATTCAAAGTAAAAAATCAGGTGCATGGTTAATAATCTTCTCTTTGTCATTTTTCAATTATACTCCATCCATACTTGGTTTAGCGATTTGGACGGTTGTGATTACTGTAAAACCATGCCACCTGTACAGCTAAAGAATTACCTCCAATTTTTAAACGTTGCCCACTCTAGAGTCACTATGGTTGTACATCGAGCCTAGCAAATGGATCATATGGATATACAATATATAAATCAAAGTGGGCCCACAACTACCCCATCAGTCAAATGCACCATTCCATGGTGGGCCTAGGGCTTAAAAATCAAGTCAATTCGTGACTTTTTTGGGCCACACCACATACAAAAGTTGAGAGGGATTACCCTTCATTAAAATATTCATAATCATTTGTTAGGCCCACCGAGATGTGGTTCACAAATCTAGCTCATCCATTATGTGTGTCCCACTTGGATGAGGAGTCAGACCAAGTTTCATATGCATGAAAATTTCAAGTGAGCCCAACCAAGTGCTTTTATATGTTTTAGGCATTTATTCACATGAATTTAGAAGGTATGGCCCACCTAAGATCCGTATACGGCTGATTTTTGGGATATCCCATAATTTAAAGGGGGCCCATCAAATGCACGGTGTTGATGTTTGACACATGTCATGGTGGAGCCCACACAACTTGACCTTTGTGTTTAATCCATGCCGTCCCCATGAGGTCAAGCTGTGTGGGCCCCACCATGACATGTGTCAAACATCAACACCATGCATTTGATGGGTCCCCTTTAAATTATGCGATATGCCAAAAATCAGCTGTATACGAAACTCCATTGGGCCATACCATCTAAAATCATGTGAAGACATGCCTAAAACATATAAAAGCACTCGATGGGCCCCACCTAAAATTTGGATGCGTCTGAAACTTGGGATGACCCCTCATCCAAGAGGCACACACATAATGGATGGGCTGGATTTGTGGGCCACATCTCGGTGGGCCCAAAAAATAATTATGAATGTTTTAATGGAGGGTAACCCCTCTCAACTTTTGTATGTGGTGTGGCTCACAAAAGCAATAGATTGATTTAATTTTTAATCCCTTGGCCCACCATGGGATGGTGCATCTGACTGATGGGGTAGATGTTTGACACGCATCATGGTGGGGCCCACAGAGCCATACCAGACCAAGGACTAAATTTGGGCGCGCGCTTAAAAACAAAGCCGCGCCTAAAAAAAACCCCCAAATCCCAAATCTCTCTCTCTCTCTCTCTCTCTCTCCCTGTTCCCTAACCCAGATCTGGTCTGTCTTCTCCTCTTCGGTGAAAAGAGGCCGCGCCGACGGCCGAATGGCAGAAACGATCCCAGCCGTTGGATGATACTCTCCCTGCCTACTTCAGAGTTTTCACATAAAAAGGGGTGAGAAATGAAGAAGAAAAGGGAGAAGGAGTAGAGCCAAGCCCGGCTAGGTAATCAGTCCAGAACTCAGCCTTTCTCTTCTTTCCTTCTTATCTGTTTCTCCTTCTTCCATATGTGTAGCTATAAGGCCCTGATATAAGCCAAGTTTGGGGCCACGATCCGTCCATGGCGGAGCTTGAATAGGGCCTGAATACGGTCCCTGTTTTGAGGATAAACGTGACCTGATTACGGGCCCTGTTTGAGGCTGAACATGGCCTGAGTTCAGGCGCTAGTTGGGGCCGAACAATGGCATGAAAATGGCCCTAGCTGAGGGCTAAAACTTAGTCCAGAAACAGTTCATAATCGGGCTCTGTTTGAGCTGCAACAAATCCCAGAAATCGGACTGATATCAGTCCGGAAATCCGAGTAAAAATGCCCCTGTTTCGGGCCGTTCCTTGGCAGGAAAAACGGCAGCCACCGTGCCTCTATTTAAACTCTGATGAGGGTTGAACATGGGCCCCACTTGTACAAGTTGAAAACCCAAACATGCCATAGAAAGCCTCAGGCCAAGCATTATATATACCTCAGTTTATAAACAAAAAGCCAAAAATAAGCAAACTTAATTACACCTTGTTAATACAACAAATCCATCTTTGAGTGCCTATAGATATACAACATCCTTAAAAACATAATGCAGCAGAACTCAAAGTCGACAACAACACTACATTCTTTTTTACTTGCGCATTAATACGTGATTTTGGATTTCTACTCTTACACTATTAGTAGAAAATCCAAAAACAGTTAAATGATATTCATGTGGATTTGAAAGAACTCTTTTGTTTTTTCCTAATACAACACAAAACATCCCCATTTGTTAACTTAGGAAAGTTATCCTTAATTTGTTCTTCTTTTTTTGTTTTTTTACAAATTTTAATTTATTTTTTTTTCATATTTTTTGATTTTTTTTTTAATTTTCAAAAAAAAAAAAAAAACAAACAAAACAAAAATATGTTGTCGCATATGCAATTGCACATGATCAAATATGCAATTCAATAAAGTTGCTTGTCACAAATAAAAAAATTCTTATTTATTGCAATGTGATTGAACCACATTATCACAGACTACATTTAATGTAGCAATGTTGCCAATGTCGACGATGCAGAATTCAAAGAGCTTCATAGATTTGGAGTAGTTATCCTAAGGAAGACAATGATCAACCTCATCATGTCTTTCCCTGAGTTAAATTTCAAGAAATAGATTCGGAGTAGATATTTTCTTTTAAGAATTGAATGGGCGTTTTATTTATAGTTTCACTATAGTTGATGGAACCATTGAAATCCTTCCATACTTTTAGAAGCTCTTGAAAATCTTAGATATTCATAATCTTGTTATTCCTTTTCTTTTGTAATTCAATATAGCAGTGTTGTTCGCCTTTTTGTACTTCCCAAGGTTCTGTCTCAGCTTTTGAAAGACTGTTGCTAGTTAAATAATTTATTTACTATACATGCATGCGATTCCCTTTTTATCTGATGCTCAATAATTTATCTGAAAACCAACAGTAATTTAATAAAAAGACAGGACTTTTGGAAAGGGGGAAAAAAAAAGAAAAGAAAAAAATCTTGGTTGTCTTCGAGTCAACCAGCACACATTCATCTACCAAGCTTCATTCATTCTAGACTAAATTCAAATGAAGGAGAAACAATGGTATTAAATAAACTATATGGTTAATGCAGAGATCAGTCTTGTATTTGCCTTTTGAAATAGAAATATGATTGCTAGGAGTAGGAAAGAGAATTTGGTTTTAAAGATGTATTTGGGAGGCAAACAGTCATGTGAACAGACTTGCGGCGGGTGACTGGATTGGAGCTAGTCATCTCCGATGCAATGCCTCTGTTGTATCTGAGCCCTTGTCAGCCCTCTCTGTATTTATGTTTCTCTTTCTTTAAAATAAAATCATCACTGATGTTTGGGAGAATGTCCTTTCATCTGCTATTGGAATGCAGGTTGTATAGGCACCTCCTCATTGTAACTTTCTCTGTTTGAGGTCCCACCTCCTCATTGTAAGTACTAGCAAATTTCTAGATGTAGCAAGTCTTATAGTTCCCCTGAAAACCAAACTTTTGCAGGTTCATCTTTTAGATGTTTTTAAAGAAGTGCCATCTTTGCCTTGAATTTGTTCACTGTTTGTCAACTTTGGGCTGCACTGAGTTTGTTTTCTTCCAAGTTCTTCCAGGCAGTCTTATCTGTCATTATGCATTTTCTAGTGAAACTTTTATGTAATTGTGTTAAAATGCAAACCTTTCTACAATTACGGCCATGCTTTGAGAATCTCACCTAAATCTCTCTTTTCTCTATTGAATTTCTTACTTGTTTGTAGGTCCTTATGGTTCATGAAGACATCTCCCATGTATAGCTTGAATTGATTCCCATGATTCAGGAAATACTTACTCAATGGATTATTCTCCACTTGGTGGGAACAACACCATCTGAGTAACCACTTTTGGAGGATTTTAGCTCCGCCTTTCGTCATTGCGCATTGGTAACTGCATGTTATGCTTCTTGTACAGCTGGAGCGTTTTTCTCTTAGTTCTCAGTTTCCTTATTGCTCCATAACTTAAATCACCTAATAGACAATTTGAAATTACTAGAGCCTGTTGGCTGAGACAATTTCTATGCAAGTACCTATTAGCCTTGTTATTTTTTTAATTCATTTTTTCAAGTTTGCTTGTTGCATTAATAAAATTTTGATTTGTGGTGTAAATGGACTTTCTTGGATGTTGGGTTTTGCTTTATCAGTTATTTGCTTGAGGAGGAAGATCTCTTTTTCCTTATGAGGTACCATAAGAAACTTCTTTTGCCTTTATACAAAGCACAAAATGTATCCTTCTTGTTGCTGAAGTGGGGGTCAAATTGGGTTGGGTCTGGAACCTTTATTGCAGTACATATGGACAAAACTAGACAAAACTCGGGTTCAACTTCCGAATTTGAAGTGTTGTGGCATATTTCTGCATATGGTATTGTTCAAAAGTTAAGAGAACTTTTAATCATCACATGTGGCATATTTCTGCATATGGTATTGTCAGATTTCTTAACTCAGCTCCTTGTTGAATCTCACAAATTTCTGTTACTACGAAGAATACTATACTCGAAAGTTGTGCTAGTGTTTTTTTTTTTTTTTTTTCTGGTTGTATTTATTAAATAGGTATGAGATGAGTTGCACTAGTAGGAGCCTCACCTACTTTGAATTGGGTGTGTATGGATGCTATCGAATTTGGTTGCAATTAAAAGTATACTAAAGTGGAAATAAGCAAAAGTACCTGGCAATCACCTACTTTGAATTGGGATGAAAGTTTTTTAAAATTCATATTTAAATTTAATTAACCTAAGATCACTATTTAGTTTTAAAACATAGTGGGATGGAAGTTTTGGATGGTGGGTGTTCAATTAGCACTGATTTCATATGGTGTGGTCCACTTGAGCTTTTGATATGGTCCACCCTGTTTGATGACTTTTTTCTTTTTTCTTTTTTAAATTCTTCTTGTTGTGTTCTATTTTTGAAATTTTAGATCTTAACGGTTCTGCTACTGAGCATTGTCTGGAGACTTCATTTTTTGAAGATTGGTTGAGGAGATTCTTTGATCTTTTTATCTTTTGAAAAGTCTGCGAGTTTTTCATTCACTTGGCCTAGTCAAACTTGGAAAATTGAAAGACTGTTTCTGGTTGAGTGCAAGAGTTTGAGACTTTGCCTGGACATGGCCTCATACTGCCAGACACATCTGACTTGGGTTATGAATGGATTTAAAACATACTAAATGTCATCTTGAATTTTCTATAAAATTCCATTAAACCAACAATGTTCTCAGTTGACTTGAATAGCTAGCTTAATTGGGCATTTGTCAAGTATTATAAGTAGTGAGACTGGGTGCGTCAGGGTGCTGTACATGTCCCATTGCACCAGGACCATATAACCCTTTTAATTTTAAAAGGAACACCATATTTGCACTTTACCTATTCTGTAAGCGTGATGGCTTAATGTACTTCAACACTCTTTAATCAGATCAACCCTACGTTTCTCATAGAAGTTTGTCAGGTCATAAACCTGAATGATTTGGTTGACCGCTGCCTGTGAACTTGTTCCTACACACTCAATTCATCTTCACATTGGAAGGTTCTTATTATCTTAAAAATTGATGCTGAACCTCCTTTCTTCTCATTACATATAGGTTTGGCAAACTTTACCTGACTAGGCTTTTAAAAATCATCGAGTTATAGAACTAATACATCTAGCTGTTTATGAAGGATAACTCCAAGACTCCCCAAATTGCTTATTGCAAGGTTTTTTCTTCCCCCTAGTTGTCTGTGCTAAACTGATGGTTATTTAGGAGAAACTTCATAAGTAGATCAAATTCATAAACCTAGATCACCCTGCATCTCCATGGTTTCTGTGCAATCTGAATTTATGTCCAGTTCTTTGAATGTTTGTACTGATACAAAATATGTTTCTGTGCATCTCCATGGTTTTTGAGAGATTATTAATTGTGGTATTTTCCTATGCACCCAATATGTGCTGTACACTATAGGGTTTATCTTAGTAAAAGTTAAAACAGTTTATAAGGTAGCCTGAAACTTTCACTCTTGAAAACAGAGTGAAATGCTTATGTCTAATAAGAACTCCTTGTAAGATAATGAAGTGTTCTTGTGCTTCAAGTTTTGCTTGATATGCAGGGCATTTTACGTGGATTTTGTATCACGAGCATGCATTAGTGGTTTCAGCTGCATAGTTTGTGGGCTCATATGTGTTGGAAAATTACAGAACACAAGCAAGTTTGAGTATTCTAGTAACAAAAAATAATATAATAAAACTATGAAGGTATAAAAAATGGTGTGTGCAGACAATAAGCTGTTTCAGCAATCTGAAATGTGAGTCTGTTGGGCTTGGTCTGTTACAGTTTTCAATTTCCCTTTGTTGGTATGGTTGGTAGGATTGAGTCCATGATATTTTGACCCTTGAATAGATGCCAATGCAAACCTTCGTGGGTATTGTAGCTTTGAACCCATGACCTCAATGTTGGTAGTCCAAACAGTAGGAGCACAATGCTTGACCCAATTACCTTCAATATATTACAGCAACTGCATTTGGATGCTTCCATTATTTTCTTATTGGGCTCATGTATCCGTGAAGTGAATTGGCAGGCTGCTTTTGAGGATGCCCATGTTCTGGTTCGTGATGACATCAACTGGGCTTTTAGGCCTTGCCATCAGCTTCACTTCAATGTGGTTTCTTCATCAGACGGGTGCTACTACATACAGGTAAACTAAAGGCCCCAAGTCATTTCATACTACTAGACATAAAACCGATGTCATGGCTGTAAAGTCAGTCCATATAAAGCTAACTTAACTCTAAACTGAATCCAAACTAATGTTTATTTTCTTTTAGAAAAGGAAAATTACTGCTTCGAGCATCATAATAACTTGATAACATGACTGCTTCGGCTTCCAGCTTCCTACGCGACATCTCATCTTTACAATGCAGACCCTAAATCATGGGGTTATGATATGTATGGGCCACAATATGTATGGGCAGTCACCTGAGCTGGAGGGTTATGAATTTACTTTCTTCATTTTATCTATGGTGAGTGTTACATGTATATATGTTCATTGCATTCGACACATGTAAAAAGGTTATCTAATGATCCTATACTATATATAACTCTAGTAGTTGGAACATTGGGAATTCCAGGTTGGCTCTGTCGGAATTTCTGCCAGTGATGAGTTGTGGGTGGCCTGCTACATCCTTGAGGTATCTGTTAAACTAGAATTTACTTTAATACTAATTACTTTCTTGGTGAATGGCTTGAATCACATGTTTTTGTTTTTATTTTTTATTGAATGGCAGGGAGGGTAGATCACTCTCGTAAGGTCTATATCCTTTCTTTGATCCTTTCTTTATTGGGTTACTGATTTCTGAGCTACTTCATTTACTTACTAGTTGAAATTTCTAGTTTGAATTTAGGCAGTTTGCCCCCACCTTCTCATTTTGCTTCATGGCCTCTCTTCATATATATTGTCATTGAGATATCTAGTTTGAATTTTTTTCGAGCTCCAAAAACCGACTCAACTCTGTCCGAATCCAGTTTCAAGCCGAGGCGAGTCGAGGGAGCTGACCGAGCTAACTCGACTCGTGTACAGCTCATGTTCTACTTGCAAGGTAAGTGTGGGGCTAGGAAACCTCCAACCTATGGAGAAAATTTTTAGTTTTACTTTCAATGGTCTTTATTTGTTTGTCCTTTTTATATGATTATTTTCTATATGGACTATATATATGTTCCTTTCTGAGGAAGTTACTGTTATTTTCATTGTTCACAGATAACTCATTGAAGCGCCAAGACGTTTGGATTTTGTGGTCAATCCATGGTTTCATGGCCATATAAAATGAGAATGGTACGTAATTATCCATCCAAGCTCAAAATTAATTAATTCGCGTTAGTATGATTTATTTCTGATTCTATGTGGAAGTTCCTGACGACAACTTTGTGCTTTTCGGCTTTTCCCTGGCTTTTGCTTTCTTTTTTATTTAACCATTTGTTTGTAGTTGTCAATCAAAAGATTAGGAACTTCTAGTGTATAAGCTTACTCAACCCACACTGAGATCCATCAAATTAATAGTCTGGATTACCACATACACTGCTTGTATGGAACTGACCCAAGACGGTTTTCACACCCCAATGCATCATGGCCCATTACTTTTGTTCTATTTCTGAGTTGTTTTAGCATATATGGTAGCACATCATTTTTGGATTTTAGTTTGTTTATGTGTGTGTGTGTGTGTGCGCGCACGCGCGCGCGCGTGTTCTTGGATTCATAGAATCCCCTCAAATGGAGTTCAAAATAGCAACATATTAAGGTATGTCCCTTTCTTAGTTTTTGTTATGTCATAGTTTAAGTATATGAACTGTAATTTGTAATGAATTCCTGCCTGTTGCGTTTTCTCTTTGATAGAGTGAAGAAGAAGAGTGTGGATTTCATTTTCCGTTCTTCTCTTTATACTTTTAAGTTGTGTTTAATATTGCTCAAGTCAGTAGGGTATAACCCATGTATTGAGGATTTCATGTTTCCATGCTCGGGCTGCCAACCAAAAACAGAGTTCTCAACCTATGGCTGGTCATGATGTGAGCTTTTGTGTTATTTGGATGGCAAAGGACCATTAATTCCACAAAACAATTGTTAACATTTTTTGTAGTTGTTGTTGTTCTTGTTGTTATTGGGGAATGTTGATGAATAGTTATGATTGCTTTTTCATTTTTGATGGTTAAATTCTTCATCACATACCATTAATATCATAATGTTAAGTCAGGAAAATGGCTAGAAATTCTTTTTTTTGGAGTCAGGAAAAAAGGGGGAAGAAACTACTATTTGGTGGAATATACAATATATTGGAGTTTTCTCCTATGCTTTATTGGCATGGAGGGAGGGGCTGGAGCTGGCTTGACTTCGTGATATTAAGAAATAATTTGAGTATTAAAAAATTATGAGTCTTAATGCTTTCTAAATGTCCAACTAAGTCTTAAAAATTGATATAACAGAAAATATTAATCCAAACATGAAAACATGATACAACAGTTTCATGTTTTTATGTTTTATTTGGAGAATTCATCACTGTTGCTATGTGCAACATTTTACTTTTCTGTCTGAGTTACAGTTCATTTACAGCAACATGGAGCACCTATGAAGTCTCCTGGTTCTCGGCTTCAACTCTGAGATGGTATGTCCTAAGGTCATAGGATCCAGCTGCTTATTGTGTTTTCTAAGATGTTTATGTTTTGCTTATAATTTCAATTGATGCTTCTGTTGATGATTGGAGCATTGTGATGCTTTTATGTGATTAGATTCCATTCACTAAGTTTTCATGTTCAACTTGAACATAAAGAAATTGTTGCTTATTTTATATTTGCACTCAACGACACATACATAAGAGCTGTTGTTGAACATGGATGCTTTACTCTAGGAAAGCATTGATAGGTTGTCCCAACGACATATCCAGAATCCTCTGTTTCTCTTTGTTTTCTTCAGTTCTGCTCTTGAAAAAGAAAAAGCAAAAAAAAAAGAAGAAAGATGGTGTTGTCATCCCAACTAGCATTAGATCAAATTAGTTTTGTAGAAAACCAGAATGCCTCAAGTCAAGGATGGATGTAGTTTGTGTTTGTTTGGAAAAATGCGAATGCGAATATAATGAAATATATTGTAACAGGTGTATGACAGGAAATTTTGCCTGAATTTGGGGGGGAAAAAAGAGACTTTTACCACGCAAATTTTCGTAGGTTGAGTAAATAGCTATTAGCTACGAAAACTGTCGTAGGTAAAAGTCTTAGCGGTGTTTTTTTTGGCCACGAAAATGTTTGTAGATAAAAGTCTGAACACACTTTTTACCTACGAAAAAGTTCATAGGTAAAAGTCTTACCATTGTCAAGAAATCTTTGGCAACGGTGATTTAGCGACAAACTATTTCGTAGGTAAACCGCTTGGACTACGAAATAATATCATTTACCTACGAAATATTTCGTAGGTAAAAGTCTTATTAACGTTTTTAATTTCGTAGGTAAACGTCTTACCGTTGCCAACGATGACATTTTTTGTCGGTAAAAACCTTTAGCTACAGTGTTCTGCCAACAGAATTATCGACGAAATTTTTCGTAGGTAAAGCTCTTTGCCTACGAAATAATATCATTTACCTACGAAATATTTCGTAGGTAAAAGTCTTATTAACGTTTTTAATTTCGTAGGTAAATGTCTTACCATTGCCAACGATGAGATTTTTCGTCGGTAAAAACTTTTAGCCACGGTCTTTTACCAACGAAATTATCGACGAAAATTTTTCGTAGGTAAAGCTCTTTGCCTACGAAATAATATCATTTACCTATGAAATTTTTCGTAGGTAAAAGTGAAATTTCTTGTAGTGGGTTGGCTCGGCCGGAAAGACTGCGGCGCGGAAGGTTGAGGATCAACCGCCGCCGTCGGTACGTGCGCTGTCTCCCCTTGAGGATGCGGGAGTGGCTGCATTTGCTGCTGATACATTCGTTCCAGCATCTGCTTCATCATATTCATATCGGAGCGGATTTCTTGAACCTCCTTGTCCAACCGCCCATCGTCGCGACCCCGCTGATTGTTGCTTGTTCCGGTCGCCCCTCGTCGGCGGTTGTTAGGCGGGTTCTGGGCTGCGGGAACCGCGATTGGACCCGCTGGCCCTGTAATCGCATTCTCATTCAAATCTTCTTCTGGGACCGTCCTTCTAGTCATCACCATTGAAATCAGTATTGAGATACAAGATGGCTTTTTGTACGTTCCCACAGACGGCGCCAAGCTGTTGATGCAAATGTCCGGTTCCTCCTCTTGGATCTTCGTGTACCTGCACAAAAAGGGGACAAAGGAGACCCTGACTTGAGCAGGGGACCCTCCGATGCCAAAGTCAGGCCTGGATTCTGGGTCTAAGAGTATTGAGGAGCTTTTTAGAGAGAATTTTTTTCGTACCTTTCAGGGTGATCGGGGTCCCTCTTTTATAGCTGCTGGGGCATTTAATCGCACGAGGATTCTCTTCCTGATATTGTGCGCGGGATCTTCTCCTAGTATCCCGGGGATTTGGGTCGTGCCCATCTGGAGCCTTCATCCGATCCCGTGAGCTTCGGGGTTGGAGATCTTATCCCAAGATATCCGGGATGAGGCTTGATCTTGCGATGGCCGATCTGGTAAGGTGGTCCGCCCGACGCATGCCCGGAGTGCGGATGAGTCGTCCGAACTGACTCAACCTTTGTCGTCGGAACCGACTCAACCTTTGTCTCGGTTTTGCGAATCATGCCTCGGGTTTGGCACATTCTTAGGCAGCCGAGGCATTAAGTCCGAATCTACGGACTTATATCTTTTGTTCCCAACAGATATAACAAATACATCACTGCGGGGCCATGTAGCTTTAATCTCCTTTGAACCGTTCGTACAACTCAGCCAATCCGCTTCCTTTTCGGAGATGCACGACACTATATTTGAAATCTTATCCGGACAGGCATGCACAGTGAAAAAGTACAGTCCGCTTTATAAATAACGAGGCTCGGACGTGTGCGCACCGCGTGCGCGTACCAACAGCAATGCATGCCCACCACAACTTAAAAGAGAAGAGAGCATTCCAAACACTCCCAAAAATCAAAACCAAACCAAATCAGCTTCTGTTTTCATCACTCCTCACTCAACACTACAGCTACTATCACTTTCCACTTACTATGGAAACCTTCTTCAGCTGTGATTATGATTTCTACCCATGTTATGCTTCCAACAATTCCTCGACGTCCATCAGCAGCACCCGTCTCACCATCTCGGATGAGGAAGTATACTCCACCGTGGCAACTAGTGGCCCCAAGCGACGGGCCGGGCGGAAGAAGCTCCATGAGACACGGCATCCCGTCTATAACGGCGTCAGGCGGAGGAATGGGGGAAGATGGGTATGCGAGGTGCGCGAGCCAAACAAGAAGTCCCGTATATGGCTTGGGACATTTCCGACGGCTGAGATGGCCGCTCGGGCTCATGACGTTGCTGCGATGGCTCTCAGGGGACGAAGGGCATGCCTCAATTTCGCTGATTCCGCATGGCGTTTGCCTGTGCCAACGTCCAGCAGTGCTAAGGACATAAAGAAGGCTGCTGCAGAGGCTGCGGAAGCTTTCCGGCCATCTGAATCTGACAATGCTTCTAATGATGATGTTGATATCAACCCAGCGAGTCTGACGCTCTCGCCCGAGAATGTGGTATACATGGATGAGGAGGCGGTCTTCAGCATGCCAGGATTGCTTGCAAGCATGGCAGAGGGACTGCTGCTATCTCCACCTCCATTCCTTGAGGTGGGTCCCAATGGGATGACGTGGAGATTGAATTTGACGTGTCATTGTGGAGCTACTCAATTTGACTGCAGTCTTGTTTTTGTGTTCGTTTAGGACAAGGGCCCACTCTCTATTCTTTTTTTATTTTACTGGCCGGGGCCCAACTATACCAAGTAGCCTTGAATTTGAAGTATGAGGTGTATATTCGACAAAACCCTTTATTTTCCACGAATGTGGGGCCAAAAGACCCCATGGCATGTGAATATGTAATCATTACATCAACTTCTTTTCTTTTCTTTTAAGAAAGAAGAGACATTATATATCGACTAACTTTTTTTTTACTAGTAGTAAGTTGCCACTCTTTACACGATTGCCCGCATCGAATTTACATCAGAATGGCCTGATACAAATCACACGCACCGCAATTTCATTATAAGCACACCTCGCATGTGGGCTCCACCTCATTCATACAATTGATGTAGCTGGTTTAAGAAGGATGGAATATCTGTCGGGAGGGCAAAAGTTACACTGTTGACACTGTATACCTGACACTGATTCCATAATTAGGATAGTGAAACACATACTTACATAATGATATTTGTTATGGGAAAATATGATCCGATCACATTTAAGGACAGCTTGGTGCAGCCACGTTCAAGAACAACTCAGCTTGATCACCTTTGTGGTCGGGTTGGTTTGACGAACGAATGTTCCCGAGGCGCTTTATCTAGGAGAATTGGCATGTGGATTGCATACATAACCCTCGATAGGCTGAGGTCTCAAGTTTGTGGCCGATCGAACTCACCAGAAACTCGATGACCTAACGAGGCTAAGAGGACACCTAGTATGGCCAGATCCAACGAAAGATCAGTTCTTGGCCACAGTTTAGACCGATTTGCTCACGTCGCGTCGACTCGAGTCGTCCCTGACCAAGCAACAGAGCTCAGTTATGAAAAGCTCAGTCCGAGTTGTTCTCGGCTCAAGTCGTCTTTCTTCGACAAAGCTCGGCTTGGGTCATCTTTCCTGGACCAAGAGGGCTTGGCTAGATCAACCAGGCGCGAGATCCCCTCACAGTAATGCATGACGGGAGTAACGCCCGACGCATGATCTTAGGGTAACCGACAACATCACCAGTTGCGCACATCTCACCTAATAGCTAAGATCGCGCCGAGAATGACAGGCCACCCCACCCTATGAGCATTATAAATAAGGAACTCACCTGTTGGGAGAGGTACGCAAAATCTCTTACCCGAAACCCCTCTACACTATTAGACCCAGATTTCAGACCTGACTTTGGCATCAGAGGGTCCCCTGCTCTAGTCAGGGTCTCCTTTATTCTTCTCTTGTGCAAGTGCTCAGAGCTTGGTGAGGGTGAACCAGATTTTCTCATCAACGTCTCCTCTGTTCTTCTCGTATGCAGGTGCTCAAAGCCCGATGAGGGTGAACCAAATTTTCCCATCAACAGTATTAATTAGAAAAACTACAGACTAGAACTGGGGTTAGTCACATACCTTAAACCATACCAAACTAGACACTTCTCTAATCGGCTAGACTTGATAATGAATTGTTTCGATCTTTGATCCCAAGTCTCAATGAGGTAGATGAACTTGGCTTACCTTCTCCTTTATTCTTCCTCAAGTGTATATAGTAGATTGGTAGCTCCACATGTTTTGAGCTTGGATAAAGATACCAATGAATTTTCCTTATTTAGAGCTTAGTTATCCTCTTTCATCTTGGAAACCAAGTCTTACTCGAACTTTTCTTTTCCACACATGTTAGCTAATTGTAATGTAAAGTTTGCTATATATTATGATTGAACTTTAAAACTTAAGAGCCTAAGTTTATAAAAAAAATAATAATAAATTTAAAAAAAAAACAAAACAAAACAAAAGCCAAAGTGGCATATGCACATGTGTAAATGAGTGTGTGTGCGTGTGAGCCACCGTACAACAAACAATAAAAATGATGGCGCTGGCATTTTGCCATGCAAACTCTGTCAAGCATAAAAAAACACAATTCCTCTCCAGCTAACTTAAAAATTACAAGAAGTAAAAATAAAAGACAGCGTGCGGGTTGAACTAGCAAAAACGGGAAGGTTAATTGACTTCATGGATTGAGCTAGCATCTTCTAGTGAAAAAATCGGGGTGGAAGGCAGTCTCTCAATGGTCTTTGGAAGAAGTATGTTGATTAAATGTCATACATTTTTTTCTCATTCCTATAAGTCTAGGCAACAGGGCCAATGGCTTTGAAGCTGGAGGCTGGTTTTTGGTTAGCTGAAAAGACAACTTCCAAACTCAATTTAATCTCCATAAGGTTAAGCTTTGAAGCTGGAGGCTGGGTTTTGGTTAGCTGAAAAGCCAACCTCCAAACTCTATTTAATCACCGTAAGGTTCATCTTTGAAGCAGCTGCTTTTTGGAGGGTTTTTTTTTTTTTTAATTTTTAATTTTTACTGAGGGATATGTTATGTGGAGAAGACAGAAGTTTTTCAGGTGGGCCTCACAAAAAAGGGGCAAGGACCTCACCTATCCTTTAGCTCTAAAAAAAATAATCCATAGATCTAAATAAAGAGTAAACCATCTGCAGCCTCAGCCCAACCTGGCAGTGCCTAGTCCCACCCTGTCAAAGGAAAAATGAGCCCCGAGCAACTTTTTGCAGTTTGTTTCAGCTGAAAAGCCAGCTTCAAAACTCAAGGCAAAGTATCACCATAAGCCATGCCGGGACCTCCTGTCCTCTTCATTGCCCCTCATAAATCCGTACCCACCTAAATGTCAGGCATCCCTATGAAGTTAATGTCATGTATAAAATCAATTTTTGCATTATCATATTCCTCACTATTTATCTATCTGGAGCATTTATTCAATCTTTTTCAGGCTGATACAGTCATAGGTTTCAGTTGATACTTTAAACCTAGAATTAACTAGAACATGTGCTCTTGTATAGTACCTAATGAATCATCTCCGTACTCTGCCTTAAGTGTGCATAAGTGCTTGGATCCTCAATGTGGTGGGACTAACGTGTCGTTGGATAAATTGAAAAATAAGCTCTGCAAATTAATTTAAGTAGCGGAAACTTAAATTCTTGAATTATAATTTTAAAATAATTTCAGAGATATTTTAGTCAAAAGTGAAAATTAAAAAATTAATGCACTACCCCCTTATAATGAAGGGAGGAGAGTTAAAAAAAACAGCGCTTATTTTTAGTAAAAGTTAATTTAAGCATAATAAGTTGAATTTGCCTAACAATATGAATCAGTGAAAATCAATGAAACTTTCAGTGAAAAGTGCTAAAATTGAGTTTTATCAAATGGTCCATGTCAAAGAAAAGTAACTTGCCGAACAGAAATACTGACTGGGCCAGATATCTCGAGAATCCTCCTCAACGGTGTCTTCTATGCGACCCATCAGCAACTTAGGACCTTGCCCATTTAAGTAATTTCTGCAATATGATTCGTCCCTAAGAGGTCCATTATTTTAGCGGTCAAGATATGGTGCACGTGTACAGCAGAGGAACCAGCACTTAGTTGCGGTACGGATGCCCACCAATCCATCATATCCACGAAGCTGCAGTGGCTTATGAAGACCGCATCCCACGGATGAGGGATGGCATGCACTAATTCCTACATAACTAGTCATCAATGCAAAATTCCTGTGGTGGTCCTTCTGGGAAAGTCTGTGCACGTGGTGCTTCCTTCGTATGCAACTGACGCGAATTGCCTACTGACCCTGTCAGTAGATAGAAGCCACTGGATGGAGCTCTGTGGTCCCACCACAATATATGTGCATGTGGACCGCACTGTAGAAAACGATGGTAGTTGAAGGCCCACCATTATAACTTCCTCTGGGGACGGCTAAAATTTTGGAAGAAGCTGGTTTTCACTTCATCTAGGTATATGTGACTTAATCAACCGTTTGGATATCAAATAAACATTTCAGTGGATCCAGGAAGTTTTTAGTGGTGGATGTTCAATTATCACTGTTTTCTTGTGGTGTGGTCCACTTGGGATTTGGATCTGACTTACTTTTGACCTTATGTACTAAAATAATATTGAAAAATAAATGGACAGCATGGATAAAAATATACATCATGGTAGGGCCCACAGAGCACCGTCGAGTAGCCACCTCGCTACACGCAGCGTCAGTTGGTAAATCGCCTCCGTATGAAACACTGTTTTAAGGATATGTTTCAATTTTGGGTTGATGCCCAAAAATGTGGTGGCAAAATGGATGGGTGGCGATGGACCGCACAGACTCCATCACCATGCACTCCATTTCCAATGCAAGCATCATTGTGGGGCCCACCTTGATGTACATATTATATATCCACACAGTCCGTACGTTTTGATAGATCAGTTGAAAGCAGGAGCTCAAAATTGAAGCAGATCCAATTCTCAGGTGAAAAATACCATAGGAAATAATAGTGATGGACCTTAAAAACTTCTTCTGAGTTACAAAAGTTTTGCATGAAGCTAATGTTAGTTCTTTCCCTGCATACAGTTTTTTTTCCCCCCTAATCAACCAGTTGGGTGACAAATAAACACTACGGTGCCCTAGGAAGATTTTATTGGTGGGATGCTCAATCACTACTGTTTCTTCCAGTAGAGTTTACCTGAGATTTTGATAAGCTTCATTTTTGGGCTCATGTTCTTAACTGATCCAAAACAGATGAACAACATGGATATACAATACATACATCAAGGTGGGCCCCACGGTAAGGAATGCACCGTCCTGAGTAAGGACTGGGCCACACTTTATCTGCTCCCCTTTTATATAACCACAGTGACATACCCCAGTATATTTGACGTTTTCAACAGTAATGGGTAACAGCTACAGTTTAGTCAGCCCACTTCAATTTCCGGTCTTACTTATCTCCTGTTTCATCTTTGTTTTACTTACAATATTTTGAAGCATGAGACAAAAATTAGAGCAGATACAGCACTCAGGTAGCTCACATCAAAAGTAACAGTGGCCCCACAAAGTTTTTAACGGTAAATATTCGATTCCCTTTTGCGTATGGTGTGGTTCACTTGAGTTTTGGATATACCTCATTTTTTTGCTCATACTATAAATTCAAATGGTATAATGGATGAACGGTGTGGATAAGCGAAATGTATCACAGTGGGACCCATATATATTTTGTAATGTTTCAAAAAAGTTAATCAAATCCGGTATGTTGTAAATAGACGGGGAAATAATTATTACTGTTTTACCTGATATTTACCGCTGCACTGGAAAATCAAACGGGGCCATTATTCTCACGCGTTTCCGCGGAACGTAATTATCAACTCTCTTTGAAGACCTATTTCTGTCCCACCAACTCCTATCCAACTGTCAGTAACTGGCAGAACTCGCCTCCGCTGCTGAGACGATTTCCAGATGTGAAAGCTAACTCGCGTGAGTGGAACTCACTCTCGTCTTCAACGAGTATGGGGTGGGCCCAATTTTAGCAGGTCGGGTACTAGTTGTTGAACCGTTTAGAAATTGGGACCGCTAAAAATCAGGTTCAGTTGAGTCAGGTTAACTGTCTTGACCAAGTTGAAACTGGGTTAAGTGGGGTGCAATTAGTGAGTTTTGATAAGCTGCGTGAATGTTAAAGAGCCCATTTACACAGCGCACCTGTGTAAAAAGGGCACACGTTTGAGATTTGATCCAGCCACTGAGTGGTCCTGACCATTGTGAATGCCTTGTTTGACCTAGATCCATCTCCAACCTGTTCATCACAACTTGAAAACATGGTCCACAGACCAGATGGGTAGCCATGAGTAGCCGGATCCAATCCCAGGTCCTTCAATATGTGATCTGGACTCAAAAAGACCTACACGCAGCAGCCAAAATCTGCCCGGTCCTGGGTACTCTAGGATATGTGTCTAACCTGACCAGTTCACAGCCATATGCACAACTGCCATCATGCCAAAATGTGCAGTAGCAATATGGATAACCAGCCAACTGATGTAGAATGTGTCACCAATACATTTCTAGCATGGTTAGACTAAAAGGTGGACTGTAAATTGATCATAACTTTTGATCCGAATATCAAGAATCGAAGCAAGACGAATTCTTTTGAAGGGGAGGAGACCGATGTAGAACGGGTCACGGACACTTTCATGTTCAAGATGAATTGGAGAAGGCCCGATCAGAGACGAAAGTCATCAAGACCATTGGAACTTTAAAACGGGCATATATCGCAAACCAAAATAAGTTACTCGACGTACTATCTATGATTTTAGGGTAGGAAGATCTACTTTAGCCAACCAATCCGGCTATGCCGTGATGCCCACACTGAATTTGCGAGATTCCATTAGATCGATAGTCAAATTTCATGTTTATTTCCATTTTTACTATTTTTAATAAGTTTTGGTTTAATTGTAACACTTCATCTTCTAGGATTTAGGAGTTGTGCCCAATATGAAAAGTGTTTTGAAAAATTAGAAGAATGTCGTGGTTAAGTCATATAGGACAGTTACTATAAATAATAAATTTATTATTTATAATAAGATTCAAATTTTAGGAAGTTTTTAGTTGTAGTTTGATTCTGAAACTTCTTCCAATGCTTAGTATCCCTGTTTAAAGGGTTGTAGACTCATTTATTTCATTCATCAATTAATTTATGAATTTTCATGAATATTATTTATATTTTCTTGCTTTATTCTTGTGGATTTGAAAAGTGTATACAAGGAATCCAAAAAAGTTTCGTGGATTCAAAGTAGTCATCCTTGAGGAAGACAGTAAAAGTAGTTATCCTTAAGGAAGACGGTAATCGACCTCATCACGTTCATTCCTGCCTCACCTACGCACTAGGTGGGCCACAAATTGAATTTAGACTGCTGATCTCCGAGTACTTGTCTGGTCCAGCTAAGTCAATGCTCAATATCTCAATGACAACCACAATGCAAGGTGGCCAGTTTGAGATGGGACCAAGATCTAACTACTCATTCCCAGACCAAGCCCAGCCCACCAAAAGCACGTTGGGCCACTCCTAACCAGTTATGTGACCATGATTAAAAGACCACAGTGACTTGACTCAACTTGTTCAGTCGATGTCAGAGTTGCGACTCACACGAGTTCAGGATGACTCGTGGTAGCAAACTAGTCGCATCAGACTAGTCCAAGAGTCCTAAAACCATGAGCATGAGTGTCATGCCGGATCATTTTTAATGCATGTCTGTGCCGGCCCGATATAAGACTGGGCTTTACAGTCAAGCCCAGACCATCATACCTCTAAGAATTTAATCCTACTCGCACCATTGCAAGTAGGCATAGCCTCACGCTTATCTGAAAAGTAAGAGCGAAGTCAGTTGGAAGCTCCCATCGCGCAACGCCATCGTCGCAGGATGCTCGTGTTGAAAATCTTTGGCACAAGTTCTGCCAAGTAAGCGGGGCCTATTAGAAGGGATCGTTTGGGGGCATGGATTCGGAACCCATCAATTCGGAACCCCTAGATTTAAAATCTTCCTATTGTGTTTGGCACTCTGGACTGAGAAGCAACTTTAATCCAAAAGTAGTCATATATGGTACATTTATATAGATTTGAATTTAGTTACTAAATTAACTTTAATATCTATAATTAGTTACCGTATGTAATGCTTGGCATAATAGTTGTAATAAGTCCGTTGAAATATATACTTTACTTGAAAATGATGCAATTCTAAGTTTCTAATAGGCCACAAGCACAAGATCATGTTCGAGTGACCAGCAAAAAAAATTTAATAGTTGATTTAAATAGAAAATGTTTGGACAATGTTGATCATTATATTAAAGTAATTATAATGATGTAATTGATAATCTAGTTATTTTGGGATATCATTAATAGACTATGAGCTCAATAATTTAATAGTCTAGTGAGACATATTACACATGCAACTCTTGAAATGATTTTAGATGTAATCTAAGCTCTCATTGTGAACTTAAAACTCCCTGCTATTTTATGGTTCACGGGATTTGAAATCCCCTCAAATCCCCCAAAAGCCATGGTACCAGACGGCTCCTGGTGTTTATGAGAAATGCACCATCCAAAGCTCAAATACCCACGGGACAGGAAATAGTGGATATTGAGCACGTACTATTAAAAGGTTCTTGAGGTTACGGAAGTTTTGGATCAAGCTAATATTAGGGTTACATAAGTTTTGGATAGCATATAAACGTCTAGTCATTTTTCTCCCCACCTTTTGTTTTCACGTGACACACGTGGAGTTTTGTATCTGCATCATTTTTAATACCATAATAGCATATGCTGGCAAAATGGATGGACGGGTGTATTTTCAGAAGTAATATCACGGCGGTGATGAGGAAGGACTCCAAGGTAAGTTGATTGGCTGGTGTACCACACACCAGCGATATAGCGGTTACGTGTGGTGCGAAGACGAGCGCTGACGACTTCTCGAGCTCCGGGTTGTACGAACGGTTCAAATGAGATCAAAGTAACATAGGCTCCAAAATGATATATTTATTATATCCACACCGTTCATCCATTTTTCAAGATCATTTTAGATCATGAGCCAAAAAATAAATCATATACAAAGTTCAAATGGACCACACCACAAATAGCAGTGGGGAGAATGATTTTCACCGTTAAAACATTTGTAGGCTCACAATAACGTTAATTTTCCATCTAATATGTTCATAAGTTCACAAATTTCTAGGTGAAGAAGAAAAACAAATATCATATTGATCCCAAACTCCTATAACCCCAAAAAGGGTTTTAATGATAGACGTTCAATTCCCACTGCTTTATGCAGTGTGGTCAAGTTGATATTTAGATCTATCTTACTTTTAGGCTTAAGGGTTACGATAAGCTCACCAAATGGATTGACGTTTTGGATATAACACATACTTCGTGATGGAACCCACATAACTTGGTGACGTCAACACACCAGCTAGATCGCTGGTGTGGGGTACACCAGCCAATCGGCTTCCGTCACTGAGAAGAAGGCAGGCAACTTCCCAACGCAGGAACTTCGCGGGGGTAGCGGTCGCAGGCAATTAGCGTCCTGAAAGGGACCATCCAGCTTTTCGAGCCAACTGGTGCCACGTCACTCATACAAGCTAATACAAGCGCGGGCGCCCAGGCTGTCACATGGGGAGACTCCGTGTGCGCGTACAAAGCTCAAATCAGGGACATGGCCCACCACAACATATAAAACCAACCGCTCTTTCCATTCCTTCCCAAATCTTTCCAGAACCCAACTCACTCCACGTCCTTCCTTGATTCTAAATGGCCACATTCTTCAGCTGGGATTACTCGGATGTCCTTACAGCCTACACATTCGAGAATTCACAGCCGTCAGCCACCATCTCTGATGAGGAAGTCTACGCCACGGTAGCGACCAGTCCGCCGAAGCGGCGAGCCGGGCGAAGGAAATTCCGCGAGACACGGCACCCATTATACAAGGGTGTCAGGCAGAGGAACGGCGGCAAGTGGGTCTGCGAGCTGCGCGAGCCGAACAAAACCTCACGGCTGTGGCTCGGGACGTTCCAGACCCCTGAGATGGCCGCCCGGGCCCATGACGTAGCTGCAATGGCTCTCAGGGGCCGGTCGGCCTGTCTCAATTTCGCTGATTCGGCCTGGTGCCTGCCTGTGCCAGTGTCCGGCAGCACCGAAGATATTCGGAAGGCAGCAGTGGAAGCTGCTGAAGCTTTCCGGCCTCTGAAATCTGAGACGGCTTCCGGCATCAGTGACACAAGCTCGGTGGAGAATTCGATGTATTCGCCGCCGGAGAATGTGTTTTACGTGGAGGATGAGGTGGATTGCGGTATGCCGGGATTGCTTGAGAGCATGGCGGAGGGATTGATGGTTTCGCTGCCTCCGTACCACTTAAGTGGGTCCCACTGGGATGACGTAGCATGTGATGCTGACGTGTTGCTGTGGAGCCACTCCATTTGATTGAGTTCAATGGCAGGCTCCCCCTTCGTGTGTGCCGAGTGCGTACCGTGCGCCTTTATCAAAATCTGTCGGGCGCACTGACGCCATAGACGTACGGATGCAATCAGTAGATGTTAGATATTCGAGCTTTTCCTTTCTTTTTCCTCTGTCTGTGTGTATTGCAGGTCTCTGCTCGTTTGTAAATGAAATAAAACAGCTGCAAGTACATATTATTGGTGTGCTTTTGGGGTATTTACCATGTCTATCCCTGAAAATACAGAAAAAGGAATAGCCCGGGAAATTGGGAAAAGAAGGATCAGATGTAGGGCTGTCAACGGGCCGGGCCTGTGGTGGTCTTGTTCTAATTTTGAACTTTATGGGCCGAGCTGTCGGGCCAAACATCTTTAAAATTCTGAGTTTTAAGGCCTGAGCCCAGCCCATTGACAGTCATAAATTTACATGATCTTGGAGCATTCAGTTGGGTATGTTGGGGCATCGAATGAATGTTTCGAATCATCATCAACCCAAAATGTTAAAAAAAAAAATTGGGGAAGCTTTACATATCCTTGAGTCAAAGTACAAGCATACCATCCCTTACTCGTTGAATCCAGTGGGGCCCACCAGTATGTCCGTTTATAATATCCAACCCAAAATCTAGAGCATTGATCAATTAGGCCCCAACTGCCCCATTGGCCTCTCCTGACCTCAGAATTGTAAAAGCATCAGAGTTCAATGAAAGCTTTGTACCCTCTCATTTTACTTCAATTTCTCTTATGTTGAATCGTGGGGCTCAACCATAAGCCGAAACTCTCATATTGTTTCGTTTCATAGGGACGAATCTGGTTTTGCAATTTATGCCCTAAAAGTCTTTTTAGGGAGATTAATATTATCAAAAAAGTTTCTAAATATAAAAATGTTGATCGTGAATTTTGTCATGCTCCGCAATTCGAATGCAGCCTGTGCACCCGCATACCCAAGTTACAGTCCATGACTTGTACACCAAGTATATTTAAATCAACAATTCCTAGAGTTGCTTGGAATCATAGCTTAATGCATTTTATCATTCTAATTTCTAACATTCATACATCCACACATATGATCATACAATTCCACACATTTCCAATTACCATTACCATCACGTTTACCAATCACATCATAAATTTGATAACTCAACTATGCACGAACCAGTTCGCACGGACTACCTACGAACTTTTTTGAGAACTTATCATATCTGATGATTCTCGAAAATCTGAATGGTCCACATGAAGCGGAACCTCATGAAACCCTCTGGTACCAATTTTTACTTTGAACTAAAACTTTGGTGGGCCATAAAAATGCAAACAGTTTCTTCCTTTGATTTGAATTTCTCCTTACTATGGCCAACTAGAATCCTAGATCAGGGTGAAAATTCACCCCCGAAGGTTTCATGGGATTCTGCATCTTATGGACCGTTCAGATTTGACACCCATGACATGTGTTGAAAGGTGCATACGTGCGTAGGTGCATAGGAGAGCATGCCTCTGTTTTAATAATGTTTAACCATAGTCAAAATAATATAAAGAAAATTTGAAGTTCAAAATCAGCTGTTCATGTTCACATTCATTCAGTTAACTCACCGTAGCAATTTCATCCTTGGATAAATATAGCCATTGATCATCTAGTTCATCCACCATTTTGTCCTCATTCTCTGGCGCTTTATTTACATTTTAAATCTTGATCACCTCTGCACAATTATCATTCAACAAACGTCAACCAATCATGCCTAGTGAGTGAACCCATCACGGTTCATGCACAACACATTAAGATAGTATAAAGAAACAATTAAAGTACATGAATGTAAGAATGTACGTGAATGCAGAAATAACATGTAATGCATACATCAAGCGGGATAATCATCAACTTGATTGGGTTGGATATCCATCAAACTATATCTACACCTAACAAGGCTTCTATCGTATTAGTTAGGCATGGACAAAGCCCTACATCTATTCATTAAGTAGGCTTTCATTAGTTTAGTGAGCATTCGATAACAATTCTATTAGAAAACTATCTAGAGAGATTCCCCAAGAACCTAGGCACAGGATATGCATGCAAGTTATTTAGAGCAAGCTTTTGGGAATCAGCACAGGAGCGTTATCTAATGCATGTTCAATGCCCAATGCATTGACATATACAAATTATTATATACATGTCTTCGCATGAGAGGAAACTCGGATTTTATGATTGTAATGATATTCATATCCATATAAGCAATTCATAAAAATGACAATTCAACATAATCATTCATACATCAATACATCAACTTAGCATCACAATACAATAATCATAACAATCAATTCATCTTAATCACACAAAGACGAGACATGTTGGGATTCACTCACATGTTCTTAGTAGAGATTAATCCTTAGAACAATTATACAGGTTTGAATCTAGGATCCCTAATAGATAATTCAGATAAATCATGAATTGATCCAATTATTCATTCTAATTGAGCCCACCTTTGATCCAATCAAGGTGATCCTCATTCATCCATTCATTAATACGAATTATGTAAGTAATTTATGTGTATTATAACTTATTAATCTAATCATCACAATTCAAAACCAGTTAGATTAGCACAATAGTCTATTGATCAAATCTGTCAATCGATCAAGCCAGACCGAAAGCCCTCAATCGAATCAAGAATATTAGAATTAATTCAGCTTGGTCACTCGAACATTTTTTGTAACTTCGATCGAAACCTTCGATTGATCAAGTCCAATCAATGCTCCATGGATTGATCGGATCGAAAAATTCTGAATTCCGTAGTTTAAGTCATTGGACATATTTCAACCCTTTTCGATCGATCAAATCGAATCAACAAAGGTCGATTATGCTTTGTGACACAATTCAATTTTCACAAAAACTTAATGTTTTTCTTGATGTAAGTTATTATAGATTTTCCAGGCACATGAGTTGAATCCAAACCATCCATTGATTTCCACAACATCAAGTTTGAAGAAATCCAAAGGATCATTTAGATTTGGACCATCTAAGATCTCTTTAACCATCATCTAGCATGATTTCTCATTAATACCATCCTTTGATCATTGTGGATCATCCAACCGTTAAATCTATTTAAAATTTTAGGTAACATCTCAGATCTAACACATAGTTGATATGAATGGTATAGATCGATCTGAAACATCAAAAATCCATAGAATCAACAAATATGCAAAACAATGACTGAGATTTACTTTGATCGATGTGGCTCGCCCATTCTTCTAGAATTTAGGATCCTAGTGTATTTTAGCCCTCAGAAACATATGATCCGAATAGATTTGAGTTGACACTGCTAGACGGCCCATGCCAATCCCTATATAACTCATTCACGGCTTAGATCTAGGGGTTTTTAATTAAAAACACAAAGAAAAAAAAAAAGAGTACAGTGATGGAAATCGATCTTCTAATCTCACCCACAAGCACGAGTCACAATGGCACAAGTCAATCCACCAACCTCTCTTATGACCAAGAGTGTGTCTACCAATGGACTAAGTGGTTTTTTTTCTCTTGATTATAAAATTAACTTTTTAATTCAATTAATCTGAAATTTTATATGGACAAAATAATTCAGGACGTTACATTTTATCAAATGAATTTAAAATTTTAAATATATATTTATATAACAAATTCCTTAATGCTTTTGTATTTCTTGATATTTTCATAAAAACTAATATTTTAAAAACTGATGAGATTTTGAAAATATCTTGATATTATTATGATATTTCCAAAATCTCAGCCATATTCGTCCCGCTACTAATTTCACCTATCCAATTAAATCCATTCATCACAGCCTATCGCAGCCTCCAATTTGTCATTTTTTTTAATGGTTGCATCTTCCTTGTTAGATCTAGGAGTGTCAATGGGCCAAAATTGGCCCAGTTGTCCTATCCTAATGGGTTTAAAAGGACCTGCTCACCATGCAGGGCCAGGTTGGGCCTGTAAGAAAACATTATTTAAATGGTCCAAGATTTTTTTTGAGTATCCGTAATCTACCATAAGTTCTCTCATGCAGTTTTGCTTATTGAAAGATGATTCAGATCCAATATGGTGAATGGGCCGAGCCATTTAGATTGTCTAATGATGGCCCACTTGATGATTGGACCGAGCCAATAATCATTAGGCCAAGCCCTGCCTGGACCTGATATGGGCCTAGAATTCAATACTGGGCCAACTGATGAACGGTTCCAGTCTGGGTCATTTGGTACATTGACACACGGTACTTAATAACAAGCAGAGCGGCTGAATGGTTGATTCTTTCCATCAATATGTATGGCAGAATGTGGATCGTTCAAAGAAATTTTCCTTTTGATTCACATTCTAACTCCACAAAATCAGTGGTGAAAGGTCATCCTTTCCACGTTAATATTGGAACATAGGCCATTCAAAATAACACCCAAACATGGACGATTCCTATCACGAGACTTCCTCTGCATGTCGGCTCCAACCAGCATTACATGCTCTTGATCCTGACTTACCGCATATGCAAAACGAATTCATTTTCTTTCTTTTCTTCTTCTTGAGTAGCACTGGGAAGTTGCACGGTAGTGGTGGCAATGGGCAGAGGATTAACCCTAGCCTAGCTCTAGTCCCCTTAGTCATGACCCTAATCAGTCTGAAAAGGCCCAGAAAGAAAATTATTTAAACGATCAAAGGTTTGAAATAATTCAATCAAAGGTTTATATCCTCCATCTACAATGATCCCACCATTTAAATGGCTTAGATTATTAAAGCATGACCCTATCCAATGATCAGTACCTTTAAACTATCAATGTTCAGTAAATGTTAACCATTTGCAAGTGTCTTTAAACCATTTACTTTTTGTGCATGATGGTGGCCACTTGATGATTAGACCAAGCTAGTGGCCCGGGTGGGGCCATTCATTACTTGCCCATGCCTGGCCTGGTCCACACCCCTGACCTGGATTTCAAGTCTGAGCCCAACCTTCAGTTCGAGAACTGGACCAGCTAGCCAGGACCAAAAGAGCCAGCTGTTGTAGACGAAGAAGTGCATGCTTCTATACTAAGGTTGTTTGAGTTCGTTCTGGGTGGACCTATCTTATCGAACCGAGCAAAAGTGCTCCATAAAGCGTCTAAGCTAGGCCGAGGCAGGCCTCCTGGCCCATTGCCACAGTACATGCTCCTAACCAGAGCCGCCATATTCGTAAATGAACTCTTTGTTGAGGCGGTGACTTCCTACCGCTCAAGGGGGTTGGCATGTATATGCCCATAACACGTGCCTTCCCATAAGAAAACAGTCTCTCCCGCCTTTGGTGTGTGTAGGTACATATATGAAGCCTAAATCTATTAGAACATTAATAATTTTTCCTTAGTAGTGTGGTTTATATGAAGAGAAACAAAAGGTAGAGAGAGTATTCTTCTAAGCGGCTATTCCATGATAAAATTCTAATACAATTCCATTATAGGAGAGAGATAAGCCTTATATTTTTTTAGTGAAGAAGAAGCTCCATATATTAGGAATACTGTGAAATCATGTTAAATCAATGTCTGTTTTCCCTTGTATTTTTTTCTCATTGACTTTTTAGTTTTAATTTAGCTCTTTTTCTTTGTGGTTTTACTTCCCCGGCATTATGCATTATATTTTTCCACAGTACTCCTCCCTGTGTATTTTTAACCAAAACTGTAATTCTAACTTTGGTTTGGAGTTGTTTTCTGCATTATGGCCCATACATAGGCTAAGAAACAGGCCCAATGCTAACCATGGATAGCTGACCCATAAGACAAAAGGTATACTGGACCCTAGGTTGGCCCCACTTCCAATTTTCACTAGGTAAGCCATTGAATTAACTTGAAATTTTGCGATGATGCATGTGGATCACAGATGGACCTACCTGTCCATCCTTGGCCCCCACCTTGGACGGCCTATAGAAAAAACAGCACCAAACCTGACAATTATTTGTTAAAAAGAGCCATCCAAATCCTACATTCATCAGTAGACTGGCACTTGGATTGGTTTAAGCGGACCACGCACAAAAGCAGGTTGGCCTTTCGTCCAAGTCCAAAAATATTGATTCTATCTTGTAATAAACAGACACTCCTTTGGTTTGTACCATCTAATCTATGGCCAAAGGCATAAGAGTTAGGACAATTTTTTAGTAAAAAATAAAAATTGTAAAGAGCCCGTGGCATGTGTAAATTAAAACTACTCTCAAAATAATTGAAATAACTTTTCTTATCTGCTACTCATGACGTGCACAATGTGTAATCTCAATTATATTTATAAAGTATTTATGGTATCAGAACCATCAAAAGAAATTCTTTCTGCTCTTCTTTTCATTCTTTCAATCAGAAAATGATATTGTGCTGCAGACAAGCATCAGCGCTTGTCTTCCCACAGCATGTACTCACTCCTGCCAAGTTGGTGGTGTGTTACACCAGCCCTTACCATATGGGAAAGCAGATTGGCTGGTGTACCACACACCACCAGGCTGGTATAGGCACGTGAAAGGGAAACGGATTGGCTGCTTCCCCACCACTAGTCCAGTGGCTGGTGGTCAGTACCATGTGAGCCCCACCATGATATATGTGTTTCATCTATGCCGTTCATCCATTTTTACATATCATTTTATTTCTTGATCTAAAAAAATGAGAGGGATATAAATGTCAGGTGGACCACACCACACAAAAACAATAGTGATTGAATATCCACCATTTAAATCCTCCTAAGGCCCACTGTACTGTTTATTTAACATCCAATCTGTTTATTAGGTCATACAGACCTAAATAATAAAAACAAAAAAAACAAAAACAAAAACAAATAAAAAGCAAAACAAAAACAAAAAACAAAGATTAGCTTGATCGAAAACTTTTCTAGCCCCCATGAGGTTTTTAATGGTGGACAATCATTCAGCACGGTTTCCTATATTGTAGTCGACTTGAGATTGGGATGTACCTCATTTTTTGTCTCATACCTTAAAATAATCTAAAAAAATAGATAGACAACATGGATGAAACACATATATTATAGTGGGCCATAGATCACTGACCTAGGTGAAGAGTAAAAACAAATATCATGTTGATCCAAAACTTCCGTGACCTCAAAACAGTTTCAATGGTACACGTTCAATTCTCCCACTACTTTTTACAGTGTGGTCCACTTGTTTTTTGGATCTGTCTTATTTTTCAGTTCAAGTCTTACTACGAGTTTGGCCAAATGGTCGGACAATTTGGAAATAACACATAACTCATGATGGGACCCACTGAATTTAGTAACGTAAACACACCAGCCAGGTCGGTTGTGTGTGTTACACCAGCCAACCCGCTCCCCTTTTCGTGCACCAATGCTGCAGACGCGGATTTCTTGCTAAAGCCTTTCGCAGGGTGTTCCTGCACTCGAAACTTAGGTGGAGCCTACCGTGATGCTTGTGAGAAATCCATCCCAATCATCCGTTTTGTGAGATCATTTTAAGACTTGAAACCAAAATTGGGTAGGATCCAAGACTCAAGTGGGCCGCACTAAAGGAAAATGTGTGCAGGAAAATTCCTGCCATTGAAAAATTCCTGCCATCGACAATAATGTTTATATGACATCTATACCGTTTATAACGTCATTCATATTGGGATGAAATGAAAACACAGCTATTATCCTGATTCAAAGCTTCTATGGCCACATGAATATTTCAACTGTTGTCGTTCAATACTCACATTTTTGGCCCATCTGAGTATTGATACGGTTCATTTTTAACCTTATAATCTAAAATGACCTCACAAAATAGATGAATGGAGTGGATTTCTCAAAAGCATCACCTCGGGCCCTGCCTAAGTTCTCAGCGCAGGAACTTCCTGGCCTTTCACAGGGTATCCCCGTCCCAATGCAGCAACGGCTAAAGCCCTTTGGCAAATAACCTCCAACTTATAGAAGCATATTCGCTAGTGTACCACACACCAGCTATATAGCTGCTGTAAGTACGTGTAGTGCCAAGACGAACACTGACGATCCTTGAGCAGTTGTACACACGGTTCAACGGATATCATAGTTACATGCCTCGAAGTGATATATTTATTATATTTATACAATTTCTCTATTTTTAGAGATCATTTTAGAGCATTATATAAAAAATAATCATATCTAAAGATCATATATACCACACCAAAAGTAGAAGGATATACTGATTTTCACCGTCAAACAATTCGTATGGCACACCGTAACATTTATTTTCCATCTGATCCGTCCATATAAAGTCACCAAGACCTAAATGAAGAGAAAAAACAAATTTCATATTAATCCAAAACTTCTATAACCCTAAAAAGGGTTTCAATGGTAGACGTGAAATCTCCCACTAGTCTTTTCAGTGTGGCCCACTTGATGGTTAGATCTATGTACTTAAGACGAGCTCCCAAATGGATAGATGGCTTGGATATGACACATACCTCAGTGGTCAAACCCAACCCCGGTAACCTACTGACATCAATACCGCAGCTGTATAACTGATGTGAGGTACACTAGCCAAACCGCTTCCCAAATTATACTGACCACACTTGTACGGCTAAGATCCTGGCGGTTTATTTGGTATGCCACGGTGTGTCTCCTGTCCGAGTGCGTTGGCTGTGTTATGATGTACACCCTGTTGCTTCTTGACATGGCCTGAGCGATTCTGCTGTCCTCAATTCAACGTACACATGTCGGCCACGTGGTGACCGACTGCCACCCTTTTCGGCTCGTGGCCCGTACATTGACCTGATGAACGTCTCTGAACACTTGCTAGGATTATCCCTTATACTGGGAAGATGCGAGTAACCACAACCAGTTTCTTGTAAACCGAGCGTGGAGATGCCGACACGAAAGGACGGATATCGCGACTCGCAATGAATGTGAGCTGGGATCTCGCCTCGCGTATCGATCTGAGTGGGCCCAGTACTCGGAAAGCACGCTCGTGACACGTGCTGCAAACGAATAACAAGGCGCCACGTGTGTGAGACATTAAATAGGCCGGAGAAAGGCGACAAATCCAAATCTTTTGAATTTCCCCGCCAAATCATACGGCCCAAAAATCCTTCCAATCTGAACTGGTACGAGCATGTACTATTTCTCTTATCAAAAGTAGAAAGAAATTGATGTTTATCAATAATTATAGGTGAAGATATCAATTGGACTGCGCTAACCTAACTTGCATTAAATAATGGCTACGTGGGACACACGTGTATCAGATCCACCCCGTCCATCAGATGCATCACCACATTCTTACCGTAGATCTTACAATCTGTTCAAATCCAGACTTGTTTGTGTCACAACACAAGGAATAGTGAAAAATCATGCCTAAAACACTAAATTCACATGGTGTGGCCCACATGAGTCTTTTAATATCCTGATTTTCAGAAGGGAAGCATCAAATGAATGAATTGAACCGTAAATTTATCAACAGTGGACCGCATACACAATTTTGAACATTTTAATGGTGGTACTGGAAGTCCTAGCTGTTTCCCATGGTGTAGCCCACGTAAGTTGCCAGGTGGCCTGATTTTTGGGTCCCAGCTCAAGCCATAGTTCTCAAACTCAATGACTCGACTTGAAACTTGGCCGAGTCAACTCAACTCGGCAGGATTTCAAGCTGGGTTTTTGAGATACTCGATTCTAAAGCTTGACTCTGAGTTTTTGAGAGACTCATCAAGTTGGCCTGTAAATTCAGTTGACTCAGTTAACCACTTTTAAAGTACAGATAAAGAGGAATTTGTTGCTAGTTTTTGCCATTTTATATATATCATCATGTACTGTAGATATTTATTAATCTCTCTAATATCTTAATTTTATTATCGAATATCAAGTCGAGTCATTTAGGGCTCATTTGGATACTACCAAATAAGTTACTTTCTATAATTATAATGGTAAATAAATAACTTATTTGAGATAAGTAAGTTTGGTTTATGATTAATTATAAGTAATTTTTTTACTTAAAGTTCTTTAATCACTTCAGTTTAATAAATAAAAATCAAGATAAGTAACTTAGGTAACTTACCATCCAAACACCCCCTTAGAGAATAATCAAGTCGAGTTTCTGGTTTCGAACCAAGGTCCAAATAAAGGGTGATGCATGTATGAGGTATTAGCATAATGGGCCACACACATGACATTAGTCATGCAGGTAGTGTTGAAATTTGTGGAATACATGCACGCACGCACGTGCTTGGGCTCGGGCTCGGGCAGAGGCGTAGGCGAGGGCATGGGCAATGTAGCTATAGTGGCGCTAGTTAGCACACTTTATACTTCGCACGTGCATATCATGTCGCAGATTAGTTGCTCCCTCGTGACCTTACACAAATCGTTGCGAGACGGTGCAATCGCGGTGCGAGAGGTTCGATAAGAGCCTATGAAATGAGCCAGGGCTCTATAGGCAATTGAGAATGGTCGGATCATAAATCTGAAACGTTCAGTAATTTTTCAAAAAGGCTAACTGCCTTGAAAGTCACAATAGTTCGAAAACGGACGGGCTATAATGATACAACGATCAGATCTTATGATCCAACAACCAGAAGCAGCTGGAATTAATGGTCAATGGTCAGAAAGGTTTTTCAAACATTCTAAACAATTGATTGTCACCTAACAACGGTCCACTACCTGGTGCCTATATAAACTGGACCATTTCAGTCCAAAATCAATCATGTCAACACCATCTCTCCCATTAAATACTCCAGATCTCCTTTTTATAATATTGTGAACATATTTGCTGTCTGATTCTGTCAACACAGATCTACTGCATTAAACTATTCCAAAGCGAACCATTGTGATTGCTGCACGCCGGATCCAGACAGGCTTGTCTTATCCTGGAAACAATCCGCCTGTAACCTATCAACAATTGATAAGGAGGCGAATCATGCTTTAAGGATAGCATATCGTTTTACGTGATTCAGCCTAGTGAAACGAAATTTATATTTTATTTTTTATTTTCGGTGTATCTAACAGATTATTTTCTAACTTATGGGATTTCCTCCCAGGCTCGACCGATCGTGAGCCTCACTCGACCGGTCGTGGGTGGCGCTCGACCGATCGAGTGGGGCTCGACTCAAAGTCCAGCGACCATCTAATTATTTTCTCTGAGGTGCTCAGGTTATGCAGATTCATTTCGCGATTTTATGCGGATTGCCGATTTTTGAGGCCCTTTCATAAGGGGTACGAAAGAGAGTTTCATAAACTATAAATAGGTGGTCCCTAGGGTTTTCTAGTATATACAAGAGGGTTTTCTAAAGCTTTACAAGGGTTTGCAAAAGGGTTAAGGGCTATCAAAGGTATGTGTGTGTGTGAGAGAGAGAGAGAGAGGGAGAGAGGAAGCTTATGGAAGGGAGGTTCTGCTCGTAGAGGTGATCTATTATGCACTTGATATCTCAACGCTTCTGCGTCCTCGTAATCAGTTAGATCTCTCTGTTTTTCTTTTATTCTCTTACTGTTTATCCACTCTTGCGTGAGTGAAGAAGGTTGTAACGTTCTACTTCATATTAGGTTGTTGATCTGGACGAGGTCCCGTGGTTTTTACCTCTTTGAGGGTTTTCCATGTAAAAATTTCTTATGTGGTGTGGTTTGTGCTTTGATTTATTTCATTGCTTTATTATCTCATAATTCTGGTTTGTTCTAGGAAGCTAGATCCTATGGTTTTGTGCAAGGCTCCTAACAAAGTGGTATCAGAGCTAAGTTCATTAAACGGAGTGGGATCAGTTCTGAATTATGGAAAGTGGCTCATCAAGGATGATTAATCTCAATGGTTCTATATGGAATGCTAAGATGGAGGACTTGCCTTATTGCAAGGACTTATATTCTCCAATTTTAGGCATATTAGCAAAATCTAAGGATATGTCTGATAATGATTAGAAGAAGTTGGACCGGAAGACGGTGGGGTTTATTAAACAATGGCTGGATGATTCTATGTTTCACCATGTGTCTATGGAGATCTCAGTCGCTAGCCTATGGCTGAAATTGGAAGGGCTGTATGAGAGGAAGATAACCGGTAATAAAATCTTCCTAATAAGACGACTTGTGAATCTTAAGTTCAAAGATAGTGGTTCTATGGCTGAGCACATGAATGAGGTCAGCAATATAGTGAACCAGCTCTCATCTATGAAGATGGTCCTGGATGATGAATTGCAGGCTTTGCTATTGCTTAGTTCATTACCTGACAGTTAGGAGACATTGGTGGTGTCTCTAAGTAACTCCGCGCCAAACGGAAAGGTATATACGGAATAGGTAACCAGTTGTCTCTTCAATGAGGAGACAAGGAGGAAGTCTCAGGGGTCTAATCAGCAAGAGGCCCTTGGACACATGAACGGAGGAGAGGAAAGGACAGGAAGAGCGGGAAGGCCCGAGATAAATCAAGAGGCAAGTCGAGTACTAGAAGGATGTTAAATGTTGGAATTGTGGCAAGAAAGGCCACTATAAGCATGAATGTCGTAAGAATAAGAACGACAAGAAAGGAAAAGGAAAGGAGAAGGAAGATAAATCAAATTCCACTGCGGTCGCTTCAGATAGCGACATTATAGGTATTCTTTCAGCAGATCATGATGTTTGTCTCACGGCTACGAGTCAGGATACCGACTGGGTGATTGACTCAGGATCCTCTTTTCATACGACTCCACGCAGGGACTTCTTCACAAGCTAAAAAGTCAGGTGACTATGGGACCATGAAGATGGAAAATTCTGGCGTATCGAAAATCGTAGGGGTCGGTGATATTTGTGTGAATACCGATGTGGGCTGCACATTAGTTCTTAGGGATGTGAGGTACATTCCAGACCTTCACCTCAACTTGATGTCGACGGAAAGGTTGGATGATGATGGCTATGAAAGCCGATTTGCTGGTGGGCGTTGAAAACTCATCAAGGGTTCGTTGATCGCAGCCAGAGGAAAGAAGTGTTGCACCCTTTACAAGGCAAGTGCCAGTATGTGCAAAGGTGGGTTGAACGCAGCGGAAGATTCAGCTATTGACATGTGGCATGGGCGTCTAGGCCACATGAGTGAAAAAGGGCTTCAGGTACTATCGAGGAAGCGGCTCATTCCAGACGTGACAGTTATACCTCTCAAAATCTATCTTGATTGTTTATCAGGGAAACAGTATAGAGTTTCATTTATTAAATCTGCTTCTCATGCTAATAAAGTGCATGCATTAGATCTGATTTATTCTGATATTTGTGGTCCTATGAGGATAAAAATCTTCGGTGGGGCATTGTATTTTGTTACTTTTATAAATGATGCATCTAGGAGAGTTTGGGTTTATGCTTTGAAATCCAAGGACGAGGACTTTAGTGTGTTTAAATTGTTTCATGCTATAGTAGAGAGAGAGATAGGTAGATCATTGAAGTGCATCCGCACTGACAATGGAGGTGAATACATCGGTGACTTCCACGAGTATTGTAAGTCCCTGGGTATACGGCATGAACAAACAGTTCCCAAGACCCTCCAGCATAATGGTGTAGCTGAGCGAATGAATCGCACCATTGTTGAGAGAATCAGATGCATGTTATCCCATGTGAAGTTGCCCAAGACGGTCTAGGAAGAAGCAATGCACATGACAGTGTATCTGATAAACAGGTCTCCATCGGCCCCATTGAATGGAGAAGTACCTGAGAAGGTGTGGACTAAACAGGATCCATCATACAGATATCTCAGGGTGTTTAGATGTAGGGCATCCGTTCACGTGCCAAAGGACGAGTGGTCCAAGCTCGATATGAAGATTAGGCAGTGTGTATTCTTGGGATACGATGATGAAAAGTTTGGTTATAAATTGTGGGATCCGACCGAGAAAAAGCTCGTCAGGAGCAGAGATGTGGTTTTCTTTGAAGATCAGTGTATAAAATGCAATGATAAGCTAGAGAAGAACTAGTCTAGTTTAAGTGAGCTAGAAGACATGGATCCGGTTATTCCTCCCGTGGTGCCTGATGACGAGGGAGTACAGTAAGGTGCAGAGGACGAGAAAGTTCCTACAGAAGATGGACTAGGGGAGCAGCCCCTACTTGATCCACCTGTTGAGCCACAGGTGAGGAGGTCGTCTAGGGACAAACAGCCGTCCACGAGATACTTGCCGCATGAGTACATTATGCTAACTGATGAGGGAGAACAAGAAGATTATTCTGATGTCCTATCTGACGAGCATAAGGGGGAGTGGTTGAAAGCTATGCAAGAGGAGATGAAATCTTTGTATAAGAACCATACCTATGATATGGTGAAATTGTCTAAGGGCAAGAAAGCTTTGAACAACAAGTGAGTGTTCAAAAAAAAGTTTGAGCAGAAGAATTCACAGACGAGATTCAAGGCCAAACTTGTGGTGAAAGGGTTTAATTAGAGGAAAGGCATAGACTTTGAAGAGATATTCTCACCAGTAATGAAGATGACATCCATACGGGTGTTGCTTGGGTTGGCGGCTAGCATGGATCTGGAGATAGAGCAGTTATATGTTAAAACTGTTTTCCTCCATGGTGACCTGGAAGAAGAGATCTACATGCACCAACCAGAGGGGTTCGAAGTCAAGGGCAAAGAGTATATGGTAAGTAGGCTGAGGAAGAGTTGTATGGGCTGAAACAAGTTTCACGACAATGGTACAAGAAGTTCGACTCGTTCATGTTGAAGCATGGATATGACATAACAGAGTCAAACCACTATGTGTTCACACGCAAGTTCTCAGATGGTGATTTTTTAGTTCTGCTTTTATACGTTGATGACATGCTCATCCTGGGAAAAGACATCAAGAAGATCGACAGGTTGAAACAGGAGTTGGGCAAGTTGTTTGCGATGAAAGACTTGGGCCTGGCTAAACAGATCCTACGAATGGAGATAACCCGTGACAGAAGTAGCAGGAAGCTTTGGCTGTCACAAGAGTGGTATATTAAGAAAGTCCTAGAGCGGTTCAATATGAATGCAGCGAAGCCGGTCAGTACTCCACTGGATGGTCACTCTTAAAATTGAACGACAGGTAGTATCCCAAGACGAAGGCAGAGGTGGATGAGATGCAGAAGATACCCTACGCATCAATAGTAGGAAGTTTGATGTATGCTATGGTGTGTACACGCCCAGACATAACATATGCGGTTGGTATTGTCAGCCGATATCTTCCTAATCCTGGCAAAGAGCATTGGGCAGCAGTAAAGTGGATACTGTGGTATCTAAGAGGCTCATCCAGGTTGAGCCTATGCTATGGTGATGAAAAACCTATGTTAGAGGGCTACACAGATGCAGATATGACAGGTGACATTGACTCCATGAAGTCTACATCGAGGTTTATGTTCACGTTTACAGGAGGAGCGATATCTTGACAAAGCAAGTTACAGAAGGTCGTAGCGTTGTCAATGACAGAGGCCGAGTACATTGCAATCATAGAAGCATGTAAAGTGATACTTTGGATGAAGAGGTTCCTACAGGAACTTAGCCTGAAGCAGAAGCAACACGTGGTCTATTGCGATAGTCAAAGTACTATACACTTGAGCAAGAATCTAAGTCAGCATTCCAAGTCGAAGCACATAAAAATTCGGTATCACTGGATCAAGGATACTTTGAAACAGAATGTGTTACAGCTTGAGAAGGTCCACACGGACGATAATGGGTCAGACATGATGACCAAGGCTTTGCTCAAGGGCAAGTTTGAGGTTTGTAGAAACCTGGCTGGCTTGAAGAAGGTGAATCCTTCTTGGGTTAGAAAGGGAGAGTTTTGATGGGATTTCCTCCTAGGCTCGACCGATCGTGAGTCTCACTCGACCAGTCGTGGGTGGCGCTCGACCAGTCGAGTGGGGCTCGACTCAAAGTCCAGCGACCATCTGATTATTTTCTCTGAGGTGCTCGACTGGTCGAGTGGGCCGCTCGACCGGTCGAGGACCCTGCTCGACCAGTCGATGTTACGCAGAATCGTTCCGTGATTTTGTGCGGATTGCGAATTTTTGAGGCCCTTTCGCAAAGGGTACGAAAGGGAGTTTCCTAAACTATAAATAGGTGGTACCTAGGGTTTTCTAGTGTATACAAGAAGGTTCCTAAAGCTTTACAAGGGCTTGCAAAAGGGTTTAGGGCTATCAAAGGTGTGTGAGAGAGAGAGAGAAAGAGAGAGAGGAAACTTGTGGAAGGGAGGTTCTGCTCGTAAAGGTGATCTATTGTGCACTTGATATCTCAACGCTTCTACGTCCTCGTAATCGGTTAGATCTCTCTATTTTTCTTTTATTCTCTTACTATTTATCCACTCTTGTGTGAGTGAAGAAGGTTGTAACGTTCTACTTCATAGTGGATTGTTGATCTGGACGAGGTCCCGTGGTTTTTACCTCTTTAAAAGTTTTTCATGTAAAAATTTCTTGTATGGTTTAGTTAATGCTTTGATTTATTTCATTGCTTTATTATCCCATAATTCTGGTTTGTTCTGAGAAGCTGGATCCTAAGGTTTTGTGCAAGGACCCCAACACTAACAGACAGTGGAATGGACGGTTTGCGATCAACATAAGTTATGGCCCATGAAGGTATGGTGCATACTACTATTTGATACGCTCCTCGTGTATTATATTGATAAGTCTTTGAATTTTAAGCATGGCTTCCTCTCTCGTTCCAGCCGTGGAGGTGACGACAATCGTGTGAAATTTAGTGATGGGTGGAATTCCTCTATCATCAATTCATGTAAATAAAGGAAGGCTTAGTCCCCTTTCCTCCCATCGATCTCAAGCAGCAGAAATCTTCATTTTTCAAAGGATAAGAAAGAGTAGAAGGTTGGGAATGTTTATTATCCAACTACCATCATCAACAAGCATTAATGATGGAATCAAGTACACATGAAGCAATTCAAATCCTTTTGCATAGATAAATGTTTTCTGGCACTTACAAGAGGTGGATCTCACACACATGAAGTCATCCAGTACATGTCAATAAAAGTCACTACCCTTCTTACCTACAATGGTCATCCAAGCTTTATATATATATATATATATATATATATATATATATATATATATATATATATATATCAATTCTGCACCATATAAAAAGAAAGAGTTTGATACTCTGGCAAAGCATGAAGGATGATGTGCAGGCACTTAAAAATTACTTGCAAATTGCATCCATGGTAAAATGTCAAAATTATGCTTACTGTGGAGATGTATCATTAACCATAAATTTCACTTTCTTGATTATCTAATTATTAGATTGTTGGAAACTTATTGGATGGTAAATAAATATTAAAAAAAAAAAAAAAAAATTCATTGGTCCTATTTCAATTTTTTTAAAAAAATAAGTATCAGTTAATCATAGGTTAGAACTGTTCAACCAAATCTTATTTTCTAATTGTCACTGGGTGACAGTGTTTCCCACAATTTACTCTATTTAGTTGGAGCTAATGTGTGTCGCATGTACACCTTTTTTTTAAAAACCTGAAGTCGAGCATCTCAGCCTTATTATGGGAGAACTCCTATTAAAATATGGTGGTGACTCTCCAACCACACACATGGAATTGTTGTACGTGGATCATTCAAATTGCTGACTCAACTGTGGATGGAGTATAACCGAAAACTATGGGCTAAGCAAATAATAGTAATCACTTACTGTTTTACTTTTAGCCATTAATTGAATGGTTAGCATTGCTTGATCAGTGTGATTCTAGAGATACACTTGGTCCACTATATATGGGTATAGATCAAGTCAGGACTCGGCGTGGTTTGTTGCCTTTTCTTCTGACCCAAGATTAACATTAGCAAGAGGCTTGTTGGTGGGTTCATGTCTGATGTAGAGCGGATCGTCGAACTTTTACGGCCAATATGGACCAGAGAAGACCCGATCAGTGGCGGAAGTGATCAGGACAGTTAGAACCATAAAGCAAGTGTATCTCGCAAATTAGAATGAGTTATTTGACATATAAAATATGATTTTGGGTAGGAGAAGCTACTTTAGACAACCAACCCTACTACGCCGGATTGCCTACACCGAATTTATGAGATTCCATTAGATCAACAGTCGAAAGTCTATTTCAATTTTATTTTTACTATTTATAGTAAATTTTAGTTTGATCATAACTCTTGATGGTTTGAGCTTTAGGAGTCTTCCCAACATGGAAAAGGGCTTAGAAAATTTAAGAGAATTATATGGTTAGGCCAAATTGGACACCTACTATTTTTGGTTGAAAACCATGAAGTCTAGTAGAAATCACCTATAAATAGTAAGTTTGCTATATATAATAAGTCACATTTTCTAGAGAGTTTGAGTTGGAGTTTGATTCCGAAACTTCTTCCTAAGTTTAATACCACTATTTAAAGGAATGTAAATTTGTTTTTATCGCCAATTAATTTATTTTGAATTTATTTCTATTTTTTATTTTTCCACATGAAGTCAAAGAATCTCTATGAGGAACCCAGAGAAGCTCTACGGATTCATAGTACTTACCCCCTTAGGAAGATGGTGATTGACCTCATCATGTCTATCCCCTAGTCAATGTCAAGCTGCAAAATGTAGACCTGTGCCCAGCTCATTTGTTAATCGTGCTTCAAAAATCAGGCCCATATATATTCATTCTCAGCCGTCCATTTAAATCTCTAAGTCCAATCCATATTGGACCAGGACCTGAAATCATTGGACCAACCCGGCGTGTTGCCACCCCCGCTACTATGAATTATGAACTTGGGTAGATTCATCTGCAACCCATTGCATGGTAACTTGCATTCGTTGTCTGCAGATGGGTCTTGGATGAAAGAGAATTGTTGGAAAAAGATTCAAATCTAGATTTTGAAATCCGATGGTCCGACAATAACCTGTTACAAATCATTGCCCAATGGCCTGTAGGTGATCATTGCACATTCAATACGTACAGAAGTATTGTACAATGTGTTACTAAAAAGTAGAAATAAATCCAAGTTTCATCAACACAACAACCTGCTTGTGCAGACCTACTTTGGAAAAGAGATTTAAGTGGGAATAGAGAATAAGATTTTGAAATCCGATTATTCCTGGATGATATGAAGTATCATGCAGTGGTTGGTACGTGAACTAATTTTCACCTTCCGTCTCTTTTCTTTTCAGTAGAATTTTGGGAACTTGTTCCCACGTCAGATGGCATCAGTATTATTTTATTATAAGAGATCTGGGCCATCCATTAGGTAGGGCACACTGAACATGCCACATACCTGAAATCCACACTCATCAAATGACCTACAGTGCTACACAAGTGAGATGAATTTGGACTTTGGACTTTTCCCTTACTCGCATTTTTCTCGTATAAATTTGATGACCGAATTAATTTTGATCCATGGCATGTTTAGAAGGGGAGTGGATTAGGTGCAGCCCCGGCCTCACACAGCACTGTGTGGCTCTGACCGTGGGGCCCACCTTGATGTATGTAGTATATATCCAGGCTATCCATCCACTTTGTTTAGGGCACATGAGCCCAAAAATGAAACAAATCCAAATATTGGGTAGATCATACTATAGGAAAAGTGGTGATTTACCGTTAAAAACTCCTTGTGGGCCACAAGATGCTTGTCTCAGTGGCCTTACCAATAGGTTGGATGGAAAGTAAGCATTATGGTGGGCGCTAGGAAGTTTTTAGTGGTGGGCGTTCAATCACCACCTTTTCTTGTGGTATGACCCACCTTAGATTTGAATCTGCTTCACTTTTTGGCCCATGCCTTAAAATGAACTGGAAAAATGGAGGGACGGCTTGGATATACAATAAATACATCAAGGTGGGCCCCACGGTTAGGGCCGCACCATGTTGGGTGAGGGGCAGGACTGCACCTAATTCGCTTTGTTCATAAGGTACCCGTAGTTAATGTATGACCCACACATCTTATTTTTGGTCCATGGCATGTTTACAGCATACCCTATGTGGCGTGTAGCCTGCATGGCTGACAATGGTTGATCCAATGGGACTTTCCACCCTCTCACATGTATAGGCCCTCAATGTATTATGACCCTTTTTAAAAAAAGGAATAAATCTCGTAAAAGAACACATTTACGGCATGAAAAGGAACTCCACCGGATTACTAGATTAGTTAGCAGTGCCAGCTTGATTACAGACATCCGAAATAAATGTATATGGACACTATCAAATGGTCTACCTTGACCTCTACCATACAGGCATGTAGTGTCCATACGTTATGAGATTAATTCCCTTGCTAGGTTCTAGGAGGCCCCGCCACCGTACTACCAGAGCATTTTGGTCACGAGATTTTAATTTAAATCCACAGCAGTGGACAGAGGACCACTATCCAATCAAGAATTTGGAGGGTCGAGAATTCCTGAGAAAATAAACATCAGGTAGGCATTTCGTTTTCTTTTGGATGACTCAGAGAGTTACTGCACTGAGGATTTTACAACGTCAAGGGTCCACTAGCTATGAATACTAGTACTAGTGGGAAACTCCACGTCCGGTACAGATTTCTCCAACCAGTTTAGCCTACATGATGAACTGATATGATGATGCGTTAGCATGCATAGATTGGTGGCCAAATTTCACCGCCCAAACTCTTTTTCAAGGAAAATTGCTTCATTCATCTCTTCTTCAGGCTATTACAATGTACCAACATTTTTTTAATTTTCAATGATAAATATTCCCCTAACAATCTACACTTTATTGTTTGGATTGATAGAAACCAAATTGTAATTGTAAAAAGGAAAACTGATTTCTTCATATTCAATGGTTTTTCTTATTTGCGAAGGACAAGCGAACCATGGTTGTCCTACTCGTTAAGTTGGCAAGAACGACCCAGGAACAGAATCAATTCCTTGCCCTTTTATGCCTACAGCAGCTGTATGCCGCGGAAGAGAGAACTAATGGCCAATAGTAAGTGTATGCTAGCTTATCATGCAGCCCGATTTTTTTAACTAATGCCTCATATGAGTAGGACAACCACATATTCAAAGGTTGTGGACCACCCAAATAATAGGTGTCTCAAAAATCAGGCTGTTCCTCTTATTGGGTTGGCCACAAATTTATTATAAATTAGACTTTAATTTGTGCAGTGACTTTGATGGTATCGTGCTGTAACAATCATTATGAAGCCAGCCCTATCTCTTATTACACCAACCTTTGCACGCTAAGGAGTCATATTAATTAATGGTTGTAATGGTACATGCAAAAAGAGAAGACTCTCATTGGACCACCACTATTCGTAACAGCCTTAGTAACAATTGTAATAGATTAATATTACTGAGGCTGATACAGTTTATTTTTTCAAAAAGAGAGAGAGAGGGGGGTAAGTATTGTAAATATTACGCCATTACTATTATGGCACACCTTAGTTAACCGAACTGTATTTTTTGAGCTCAGTGATCTCCATTGTAGGCCCATCTTTCGCATGGCTTGGATGTACTGCAGAAGTGACACATTGATGGGAAGAACCGGGTTGCATGCTAAGTTAGCATGCACCTACCTTTAGCAGATTACTTCTTTTATACTGCACTACACTACCTGCCCTTTCAGGGCTTGTTTGGTCCACAGGATTTAGTGGTATAGATTTGCATTAGATGAAATTAACATTATTATTGTATAATGATTATATGTTTGAAAATATGATGGTTTAGGTATCAGATTCTTCCTCGAGTAAAAACACCGTGTTAGATAAAACTTTTGTTAGGTGGATCATGGAATTGCAATGAAGAGACCAGCTTAACAATTAATGTCGGTCACTTGCATACATATACAACTAAGTGTCGACATATAAAGGGCACACATGAATGGATGGCACGAAGGGAACACATGCATCAATGTTAAGATTTTATTATTATTATTATTATTATTATTATTTTTTATCAAAGTGATTCCACTCTATTTAGCTCAAATCATTAATTAGACAATTTTCAGTAATTTGTATACTGTTCATTTTATGGGCTACTGATTGAATGGTTAGGATCATCTTATCAGTGAGATTTTTGCCCGTGGCCACTGATGAGGGGCGGCGTGGGCTAAATGACGGTCCAAATAAGTAAACTGCTCTTTCCAGGCATCCCTGTGGAGCAAGGAGCACTGTCACGAGCCTTGGACCGTGTAGGCTGCTAACCTGAGGGAGTTCACATTTCGTCACACGCTGTTCACAGTGGATACCTGGAGCACCTGTGCAGGATCCAAGTCGCTCGAAATGATGAACCCCATTAGTTAAATGGATTGTGCAAAAGTCAGGTAGATCTGATTATCAAATGGGACCCACTTATACGAAATAGTGGCAAAGAAGAGAAATTTATCAACAGTCCGTATTTACGTGAAAAATTGGCCCACGTGATCGTCTGGCTACCCTGATTTTCTACACCATAAACCTAACCGCTGGGCCCGTTTGATCTGAACAGTAGCGTGAATACTTCACATAAGTACCAACTGCACCATGTGGCAGGCACGTGGCAGAAAGTGCAACTCGTCTCAGCTCACTTGTCCGTATCCTCATAGTCAAAGGACTGGGTCAAACTCAAAACCGCAAGTATACTTTTATGGCTACTGGAGAGAATCCTACTCTCCGCACGTGTAAAGTTTCAGCTTCCAGGTCATCCATCATGTGGGCCACTGTCTGTGTTTCAAAATACAAGCCGGTTCTGACGGGGATTGCGTACTGTGTAACTCAGTACTATAGCTTTCTAAGTAAACTCTATGGGGCCCACTGTGATGTATGTGTCAAATTCATGCGGTTCATCTGTTTTATCAGCTCATTTTAATACATGAGCCCAAAATTGAAGCATATCTGAGGCTCAAGTGGACCACAGCACAAGAAACAGTTAGGGGTAATGACATCCACTGTTGAAACCTTCCAAGGGCCAATGTGATACTTATTTATCATTCAACTTACTCACAATTTCACACGTACATACATGAACGGAAAGCACAAATTTCAACCTGATTCAAACATGTATCATCCAGTTAGGACCCACATGCTGAGATGGTCTTACCATCAGAACCGCTCATGATCTGTATTCTATGCCATGCGGGCCACCGTTACGCTGAAATAATGTTAAAAAGAAGATATTCAAATGGCCCACCATAAATCAATGGTCAGGATCATCACTTGATTGTGATGATGGGATCATACACACCTCCCTCACCTGGAAACCACGAAACCTAAGTTTTAGGCACGTTAAATTCAGCGCGGCCCACTAATAAGGCGCGTAGGATTCGCGAGTAGCCATCACTTCTCGAATTTTTTACTTCTCACCCTCAGTCTCTCTCTTTCAAAACAGTCAACCATTTCCCGCGACAGATTGACGCAGCAACAGTCCAGAAAACAAAATCTCCCATCCGACGTGGCATTTCGGAATAAAAAACCCTTCGTGAAATATTCAAAAAACAAAAAACTACACACCGCTCAGGTTTCTCCCATGGCTTTCCATTTTCTTCGGTCTGGAGATCTTCACCTCAGAAGCTGCTTCTCTCCTTTTTCACCGTTTCCATCTCTTTTCCCTCTCTCTCTCTAAATTCTCACTTCACTCCTCTTTTACCTTCGTAACCTTCCCAGCTTCTCTTTTCTCCTTCTCTTTATCAAGATCCGCCCCATCCCTATTTTCCTTTACTTCTCTGCTTCTGATGCGCTGGATCTGCTGAAAGCATCTGAAACAATGGAGATTTTCTTCTCAGCTTCCTCTCAACAGGCGGAAGAACCGTTCGAAATTCAAGGTTTTCTGCTCAGTTCCTTCTTTTACTGATGCAATTAGGTTGTTTTTTCTAGATCCGTCTTGAGATTTTGATTCTTATATCCATGGCTTTAATTTCATCTCCTTTCCGATCCGAATCGGAATCGAGAAGATTCCGGAGACCTCTAATGCTTAAAGATTTCCTCCTGCATTCCTCATCTTCTAATGGATTCATTTCCTTCCCGAGACGATCCCGTACTACCGTTAGAAATCTTCTGGAAATCGATCTCAGCGGTGGAGATTCAACTAATGAAAGAAGACTGTATAGGAGCCGATCGACTACGTTCTCTGCCTTACGGAGGGCATCAGAAACGGTGATCCATGCCGTTAAGCATCTTCCGTTCTACTCCGTTAAATCCCCACCGTCCGTGCCTAAGCAGGGGATTTTGGGGAGAAGCCTTTCCCAGAGGCTGAGAAGAAGCTTCTGGAAGAAGAAGCACAAGGAAGAGGGGAGTACGGAACGGAGTAATACGGTTAGGGTTAGGGATATGATAAGGTGGAAGCCGTTTGGAGATGAAGAAGAGGAGAAGAATAGGAAGAGAACGATGGATTTCTCTTCTGGCATGGGAAGTGCGAGAAGCAGCAGTAGCAGCGGATGGCTGGAGAGTGACTGTGCGTCCGACTCCGTGCAGTCGTGGAGTGGCAGTTCGGAGTATTCGGGTGAAAACCAAGGGCTTGATGGTAAAAAGGACATTCAGAGGAGCAGCAGAAAGAGAGAAGGCGTCGGTGACGATTCCATGGAGACAGCTACATGCCGCAGGGTACCAAAGGTGCGTTTCATTAATGCTTCATTTATTTTCACATTCGTTAGGTGTATGTATGATTGCGCTTTAGTCGTGGGATCGCCTAAAATTGTAGTCCGCCATGGTAGTCCCTGCATAGTGCGATCTACCATGGACGGTTTAAAAAGAAAATACCATCGTGGGCGTGATAGAACGAACGGCTCTAATCATGCTGTAATGCCCAAGCTTAGTGGAGTATCTGATGACAAGCTGCGGCCAGGACCACCAAAAGCTTTACCATATGCATGTATGATAAATGCCTATTTCGAAATGGTACACGTGTGAGAGATGAAATCGGATTGCGTACTGAGTTACTCAGTACGCTTTTATCGTACTGAGTAAACTCAGTTGAGCCCACTGTGAATTTATGTGGTTTTATCCACACCGTCCATCCATTTTACTCATAATTTGAGGGGTTGATCTCAAAATTGAAGTAAATCCAAAGCTCAAGTGGACCATTACACAGGAAACAGTGTGGAATAATGATTTCCACCGTTGAAACCTTCCTATGGTCTAAAATAATTTTAATTTGTCATCCAACCTGTTCATAAGATCACAAAGACATGGATGAAGAGAAAACACAAACATTAGCTTGATCCAGAACTTCTTTGGCCTCCAAAAATTTTTCAATGGTAGAGGTTCAATCAAACTCTTTCCTGTGGTGTGGTCCACTTGAGATTTTAATTTACTTCATTTTTGGTATCAAGCATTAAAATTATCTGTTAACATGGATTAACGGAGTAGATAAAATAAATAAATAACAGTGGATCCCACACAGTTTACACAGTACGCTAAGGGTACTGAGTTACTCAGTACGCAATCCGCTTCCGTGAGAGATATGGGCTTTCATTAGGACATTAGGTTACAGCGCCGGCCCTAAAAGCGGGCTGTTTACATCAGTGAATGGAATCTATTAGAAATGGACGGTTAAAGAGAAAGACGGATAACAGAGCTGATGAGAGGCCTGGCCTTAATTAATATACGACGTACCTCCAATGATGCCCCTGATTTTGACGGTTAAATATGAGTTGCACGTGTGCTGCGTGGGAAATCTCTGAGTGCACATGTATGAATAAGTTCATTGCCGGTATCAAAGTTATCTCATGAAAGCAAAAGGTTAGGGTTATTAGTATATAAACCCCTTCCTTTTCTTTATACCGCTAGAACCCGTCATGTATGCATATTTGCGAAAGACCCGTACCTTTTTTCTATCGTTGGATTAAAGGAAGCCGATTGCGTACTGAGTAAACTCTGTGGGACCCATCGTGATTTATATCTTTTATCCTGGCCGTCCAAACGTTGTAGCAGATCATTTTAGTTGCATGACCCTAAAATTGAAGCATATCCAAAGCTCAAGTGGACAGACCAAAGGAAACAATGTGAATTGCATGCCTCCGTTGAAAACTTCTCAGGGGCCATAGAAGTTTTGGATCAAACTGATATTTGTGTTTTCCCTTCATCCATATCCTTGTGACATTATGAACAGGTTAAATAACAAATAAACATCAATGTGGGTCCTAGGATGGTTTCAACGGTAGACGTCATTATTCATGTTGTTTCCTATGGTGTGGTCCATTTGAGCTTTGGACATTATTTAAGTTTGGGATCATGACTAAAATGATATGTAAAAACAGATGTACGGCGTGGATAAGACACATACATCTATGGTGGGCCCCTCAGAGCTTACTAAGCAACAGTACCCAATCCGCTTCCTAGATAACAAACTCTAATTTGCCCAGGATGTTTTCCAGGATTTAACTATAGTAAAGTGTGAAGGAAAATGGTCTAATTTGCCCCTCCTTTTCCACACCAACTGACTCTATTCTCTCGTAAATCGCGGAAATCATGATAATTTCAATGGAAACCTAGCTTTGGGATCCGATGGCTTTTTTTAAAGCTGAGAGAGTTCAACTCACCTAAGATTAAGATATTTGAACTTTGTAACAGCGGCCAGCTAGGTTAAATCTTATTGAAAATGTTAGAAATGATTTAAAATATAGTAAAAGAATATCGTTGAACGCTTAGGATTTACTCTTAGTTGTTAGCATGGTTCAATGGTTGAGATTCGAAGCCCTCTATCGCACGGGGGCATTTTCATATTTTTCAACGTCTTCTGTAAATGGAGTCGCTATTTCTGTTAGAAAAAAGTAATCTGAGGGTTACGCATATGTGAGGGGGGTGTTTGCAGTATTTTAAAAGTAAGTGTTTATATGAAAATAAAATAATGCCGAATCGCTGAACTGGTTGGTTCCGCTGTATTCGGTTAGTTGCATTTGTCGGGTGGGCTGCGAATCTGCACGCGACCACACGTGCCATCTTTGTACTTGTTTACGAAATCTGAGCCGTTCATCAACTAGCTACATTTGTATAGATGATTTGCACAAAATCATCCCACTGTATTTCATGTGTTGTCCCAAACATGCATATACGCTTGTGCTTTGTCGTTTTCTTAAGAGCACCCACTGTTTACTATTTTCGTTGACATCTGTTGCCCACCTGATGAGTAGAAGTGCTTGAGTCTTGGATTTGATCATCTAAAAGTGTGGTCCATCTCATGCATGGATTGATCTGTCACAAAAATGCCACGTTGGCCGTTTGTCGGGGCACTTGAGGGCATTAATGAGGGATTCTAACGGCACGCCTATAGGCAAACGCATTGATTAATGCCACATGTGACAGGTCTAACCATTCATGAGGCGGGCCCAGCAATGTGTATACTGACATCTTACCAAACAGGCCGATACACCAACCGCTTGGGCCACTTGTATTCAATGAACCTTGACCGCTGGCCATTTTTTAAACCGTTCATTAATATCGTACACGTGTGGTCCTCATAAGAAATTCCTGGGCAAGAGAGAAAACACAATGGGCCCGTATGATGAACGGCTTGGATCTCGCGCACACGGCACACGTGAGTCTCACGGCGCAAAGAGTTTTTCTTTACAATGTTCGTTTGAAAAAAAAAACAGGTGGAGGAAGCGGATAAAAGAGGGGGAGCAGGCTCGTACGAGGAGAAGGACCAGTTAAGTCCTGTTTCCGTGCTGGATCTTCATCCATATGAAGACGAAGAATCGCCATCTTCGAACCTGCCAAACACTAAGAGTATGCTCCTGTCCACTGCTGTTTCAATGATCGTAGTGCATGTAACTCCAACTTGAGAGTTATTTCATACTCTGTCAGAGTATGATGGACCATATTTTTCATTTTAACCGTCCATTATTTTAGCTTGGTACCCGGATCCACACAAGTACAGTTTATGAGTTCGTGGGTACTGAGAGCGCATCGGCCCTCAAACTCTGCCAGAGTATTAATGTTTCCTCAAGTTCAATTTAAATTTACACCAACCTCATTTATTTGCACTGACGAAAACATATAATTTTTGCGACTTTTCTTTTACTTATATGTGATAAACACGCACCAAATCGAGACCTATGGTAAGGTAGGCCGTATTTTGGATGGGCCATGTCTGAAAACCTTGATTGGAGAATCCTGATAGTTGGATTAGAGGTTTGTTTAATTAGGAAGAAAAGGGCAGTAGAGAATGGCCCATCCAACGCATGGCCTACCTGATGACTGGTTAAGATTCATGCATGTTTCTCGAAGTGTACTAAAGAGAAGCCAATGATGAGTGAAGTAAGACAAGATTACAAACAGCAGGCCAGCTTGTTGGCATGCATCATTTATTTCCATATCTGGGATTGAAATCGTACGAACGTACTGTTTAAACTCCGAACGTAGAAAACGGGTGCGCGAACGTAAATGCTACGTACGGGTGTAAATAATGGAAGCGGATTGCTTGTGGGACAAAGATAACTCGCGCACGGGGCTGTGTGGAACCCATGGATGTCCGTGACAAATCAACTCCGTCCATCTGTTTTGAAAGACCACAATAGCATGAGGATCGAAAAATCAGGCAGATGCAAAACTCCAGTGAGCCCCACCAAATGAAACAGTGGGAATGGAAATCTTCACCGTTGAAACCTTTCATGAGCTGACCATGATGTTTCTATGCCATCCAAACTGTTCAGAGGTTTATTACCCTATAAACTGTAGGCACAAATATCATCCTGATAAAAAACTTCAGTCACCCCTAGGTGTTTAAACCCAATGTTGTGTGTGTCATGGCCCACATAAGTTTTGGATCTGCCTGATTTTAAGATTCATGTATCTTTCAAATCAGGTGGACGGAGTGGATTTGTGACGTACATCCCTGTGGGCCCCACACAGCCCCAGGCATGGGAATATTTCTGTTCTAGGGTTACAAGGAATCGGGTATAATGTTTGCTACAACAAGCTTGGATGTGTTCTGTTGAAATACAGCTATTGGATCTTGGATTATGGTTGGTGATTCTGTTAGCCCAGCTCATGGACTGCATCTGGGTAAGATCCTAGTACACTGACATGGTGATACCCTGACCGTGTGAGGGCTTAGCTCGATATACGAATTGTATATCCATGCTATTCATCTCTTTTTTTAAGCTTATTTTAGGACATTGTTCCAAAATGGAGTAGATAAAGATTTCAAGTGGACTGCACCACATGAAACAATGGTTGGTAAGCATTGAAAAAATTTATAGGCCACAAAAGTTATAGATCAAGCTAATATTTATTTTTTACTTTCATCTATATTTGTATGACCTTATCATTAGGATGAATAGTCAATAAACATTACACTGGATGCTCATGAAACTTTTAATGGTGAAAGTCCAATGACTATTGTTTCCTATGGTATGGTTTACCTGAAATTTGTATCAACTTCATTTTTTAGACCATGTCTAAAATAAGCTGGAAAAACAAATTGACTGGGTGGAAATACCATGTATACATCAAGGTAGGCCTTATAGTTACGTCTCACCCATATGTTAGTTCTCAGGTCTGACCCAAGTTGCGCTACAGCTCATGTGGCTAACTTAAAAATATTTGAGACTGGAAGATTTTGAGATTTCAATCAATAACTCACAAATACAAAGGAGACCTTCGATATTAATGACCCACAAAATAACGGCTAAAGATCGAGACTATGGATGTTCCAAGGTTTGAACGTAGATCATCCAACAGCCAAAGTCCAGCAGTATTTGACCCCAATATTGCGTCCGAACATATTGTACCAGACTTCATTAAACAGTTGCTGTAGCAGTACAAGTTAAACAACTACGGTACAGGTCCACCGCTCGATGGTTGAACTGTCAGAGACTGTGTAGTGTGTACACATTACCCAGGGTTCGATTCTCGTAAGACGCCCTGCTGGTAAAGCAGCAACAACAACAGCACAAAGTCAGATTAGATTTACTAACGGAACCCCCAGCTCCTGTGGCTGTTATCTGTGTGACATCCATTCCCTCCATCTGGTGTGGTCATCCAAGCTCTGTGGTTGTTGTCTGTATGCCATCCATTCCGTCCATCAGGTGTGCTCCTCAATTTTAGGCCATGTAGACAAAAATCAATTTTAGGCCATGTAGACAAAAATCAACAAAAAAAAAAAATACAACTTATGCAGGCCACATCTCGGGGGGAAATGGGAATATGGCGCCAACCATAGGTTTGTCTGTAGGGCCACCAGGATGAAGGCATAATATATCTTCCTATCCAAAACTCAGATGGACCCAGAAAGTGTGAACTTAAGAGGTTCTAGGCACAATTTTATATGGTTCGCATTGGTGTGGCCCAGCTAAGTTATTTATTAGACTGATATTTTGTATTATCTATGGTGAAGATAAGTTTTCTCACCTGATCGATGGACAGTGGATTTGACATCCCTACAGAGCTCGGTTATTTCTTGAGCTGGATAAAACAGATGTTGTATACTTGCACATGATTCCTGACCTAGTCCTCAGGTAGATGTACAAAATAAACCGGGGTATGCAGTTATTTTCTAGATGTAATTTTCATTTCTTTTCTACGGTGTGGCCCACCTGAGAAGTGAAATTGTCACTTTTGATCTAAACAATGTCCCATCTGATGGAAAGCTATGGTGTCGCATATGTGCCGTATCGGCACCTGGGGCATTCGTGTGGAGTCAGGACTCCCACGCGCCTACGTGCATTGCACGGAATTCGGAAATTCTTCGGGATTCGTTTGCACGGAAAACTATCCATAAGAAAGAGTTTCTTAGGCATCTGGGATCATTCACCACCAGTTTTAAAGTTATGGTATCTCATCAGCTGTACATGTGACGCATATCTACAGCAATCCAATCTACCGTACAGATCATGGGCCTTGATAGAGCATAGCTAGAAAGTCACGGTGAGCAAACGATCTTAATGATCTGATTCCACTGGTTGATTTTGGAGGTTGACCATGTTATTTTTAGCAATCCATTTGTTGGTCATCAACTGGACGGTTAGGATTGGTTCTTCAGTGTGATATTTTGACCAAGATCCATCCACAATGGACCCTGTGATCTAGACGGTCTAATTGGAATTCATATATCGCATGTGTAACATGGATGACCAACAACAACTTCAAAGCTAGTGGTTAACTGTCATTTAGATACAGGTGCAGCTGTGTGTACTAAGGTAAGGCTATACTAATCTACTCAGATTATGCTAATCAGAGAGAGAGAGAGAGAGAGAGAGAGAGAGAGAGAGAGAGAGAGATCAAAACCGTCCATAGTGTGGGTTACAAAAGATCTGTGTTCAGTGGCCTATTTGTCCAATAATCAGCTACTATCAAGGAACACTGAGATTCTCTCTTGATGTTTTGGTTTTATTACAGGGACCAAGAAGAAAATTCATCATAAACTTGGACGGTTTGGGATCATCTCTCAGCTGGGGCCCATCAACCTTGATAAACCGATATATCAGACCGAACTGGAAGAAGAAGAAGATGAAGACATGAAGGCAACAGACAAAGCTTATGACTTGCTTAAGATTCTCAAAGCGAGACGTGGAGAGGTGAAAAAAGGGACAGGCGTCGATCGACTAATGTTGGATTTCTTCAGAGAGGGATTGGTAGAGTCCAAAACAAAGAGAAGCATGCGTGTGAAAGAGGAAGAGGAGCTGTTGCGAACGGCGGGCCGTTGGATGAATTTGGAAGGAGGGAGGGGATTGGGGGTGGAAGATAACAAGGTGGCGTACGTTAAAGGAATGGAGGAGAGCGGGAGATGGAGGGAGTTTGGGACGGAAGAAAAGGAGGTGGCGGTGGAGGTGGAGACTCGCGTCTTTGGTTCGTTGCTGGACGAGCTGTTGCTTGATCTCCTTTCCCCCTGAGGAGATTGGTGGGAGGAGGGACTGAAGGGCCCTGATGCATCAAGAACGTGAATGAAATCGGATTGCGTACTGAGTACTCAGTACGCTCTTATCGTACTGTATAAACTCAGTTGGGCCCACCTTAAATGTATGTGGTCTATCTACACCGTCCATCCGTTTTTCCATCTAATTTAAGGGGTTGAACCTAAAATTGAAGCATATCCAAAGATCAAGTGGATCATACCACAGGAAACAGTGGGGATAATGATTTCCACCGTTGAAACCTTGCTAGGCCCCACAGTGATGTTTATTTTTCATCCAACCTGTTCATAAGATCATAAATACATAGATGAAGGGAAAAAAACAAATATAAGCTTGATCCAAAACTTCTGCGGCCCCTAAGAAATTTTCAATGGTGGAAATTCGAGTCAACTGTTTCCTGTGATGTGGCCCCTTTGAACATTTAATATACTTCATTTTTGGGTTCAAACTCTAAAATCATCTGGGAAAATGGATGGACGGAGCGGATAAAATGCATAAATCATGGTGGACCTCACAGAGTTTACTCACTGCGCAATCCGCTTCCAAAGTGAATAGGGTCCATGTGTCCGTGGCTCCGTCATCCAGACCCATCTAATGATGGTCCGCTGTTGGCATGACGGTAGAAAACAGCCATCCATGGAATCATGTTTCGACCTTCATTGCACTTCTGATGACCGTTGATTTGTATGGAAGAGAGAGATTTTAGGCCTCCATCGGCTACCCGGGCTGCTAAAATCCATGGTGTGGATCTTGCATGGGCCTTACAAAAGCAAACAGTGCATGAGGAGGAGAAAGTCTGGATCCTCTGCTTGCCATGTGTAAGTGCCCACAATGTCATCACACCTGGATCAATAAGGACGCATGAAAACAGAAATTTTCTTTTCGTGGCAAAGAGTAGCCGGATTTATGAGGAGAATATTCACTACGTATTGTAACAGAATTTATTTCTTTGTTCTTTTTCTTTTTCTTTTTTTTTTGGCTGAGCTTGAGAAGAAAATCTCATTGGTTAGATCCGACGGTCATTTTAGACAGTTGAAATGACTGAAATGCTCCTCAGGGTATGCTTAGGTACATGGAAATATAGAAAAAAGATAATAATTTGCAATGATTATTTTTATCCCATTGTTGAAGACTTATTTTTAACAAATCTGGATCTTCTGTTTGCCAGGAACATAAATTTTGTATTATGTGTAATGTGATTGGCCACGTCATCACACGGATGATTTGGACCAGTCACAGCGCATGAAAACAGGAAATCGTTGTTCCTGGCAAACAGAGAATTTGGACTCATTTTTTCCAAATCAACTATAAGACCTATGCTTAAGAGTTGTACAATGCAGTTTCACCCATAAAAAATTTCTTTTAAAAAAAATCTAATCAAATTGATTTTTTCTGGCTAGATATATTTTGCCACGAAGATGGGATGCATGCATGATTAAGGCAATCTTGAAACAAAATCGGAAGCAAGAATATCTAAATTTTTAAAAAGATCAAGAAAAACTCACTAGAAATATTGAGACTCAACCATACGATAAGAGAAGAACACTGGACAAACTCTAAGATTTTCATATCAATGGATAAGATACAGAAAAATAGGGAAAGAAGACATAGAACTTTCTCGCACTTTTTCTCTCTTTCAAGTATTTTTATGATAAAAAAAAAAATTAAGGAAATGATTTTGGTATTGGGGGACTACGGAAGCAAACTTTGAATTCGAATCACAAGAAATAAGCAAATACAAACAACTCATACACAAGTACACACAAATTTTACGTATAAAATTCTCGCAGGAAAAAACTACGACACCAAGCGATGTGCAATCATTATGAAAACAAAAAGTACAAGAGACAGATGAACTTACAATTTCAAAAACTATGTTTTCTCCTCTCCAAACCCTAGAGACATTTTAGCTTTGATTAGTATCCCCTAATCTCGCATTACAGCCATATATAAACTGTTACACCTAGAATAGGAAACAATTCGCACAATTACGCAAAATTGCACACGTCATCAATATAAGCATCAATCGATCAAGTAATTCTCGATTGATCAAGCTTCCATTAAACATTCCCAAAACTTCCTGGAGAGCAAACTGTAAAATCAATCAAGTAATTCTCGATTGATCGAGCTTCCATCAAACATTCTCAAAACTGCCCAGAGAGCAAACTTATAAATTTAAAAAAATAATTAAAATAATAATTAAAAAAAAACCTTGATTAATCCAGTGAGGAGTTTGATTGATCAAACTCCCCTATTCCAAATAGATTGAAGACATCTTACAACATTTGGCACATGTCGTAAGTAAGCCTACTTGCAAAGGCAAGGCCTAATATCAGAAATAACCATCTCTCCCATGTATGTACCAATTCTTATAGTCCATGTTGTAGATATATGGAAATTTATTCAGTCGTTCCACTTAAAATTGTTAAATTTTTAGAACCGATAATCCTCCCAAGGGGATGATGCTGTAACAAATCCAAAAGTGGACCGGTGGCAACATTTCACATCTCCAAGTACTTTACCTTTAGATATTCTTTACAGCCATACGAGAAATGAATTACCTAATTTTGGTAAAACATGTGTTAATATGTTAAGTGGCAGGTGTGTAAGAGTCATAATCGACTCAGATCAAATTAAACACCTTGTGACCGAAGGCACTAAATTAACCGAATTAGGACCAAATTTGTGAAAATTAACCTGACTATTCAACCACTGATTGTTAAAACAATCAAGCAATTTACGAAATGGAGGGTAAGTCCTTTGAATAGGTCCTTTTTATAAAAAAAAAAAAATAATGACTTTTCTTATAATGGTGATAGTTTTTGTTGTGTTTTTCAACAAAATCAATTAAAAAAATCATTTTTAAAAAAAGTTAGAAAAAATAACCTAATTGTCAATTTTATTGATCTAAATATGAATGTAATATAATCAACAAAAGAAAATGAGCAGAAAAGATTACCAACGGAGGTTTGTGCTAGTGAAATGACCATGGAAAATACCAAACGATCATAGTGTATGGTCAGCAGGTTATGACCAAAGAATTACCAAGTAACAACTCAATAACTTGAGAATCCAATGACGAGGTCATAGATATTTATACCTAACTAGTTGGCGTACCACAACAGTGTATTGCCAATAGCAAAAACTAAGCTATGTTAAAACTAAAGACTCCTCACTTGCTGTAATATGATGTTAGATAGAAGTAAAGGAAAACTAGAATTAAAATTAATTTGAACAAATGTCCACGCGGGGTGAAAGAAAGATAGGTAGCGTGGAGCTAAAAGATCTGTGAGCGATTGTATTAGTGTGAAGCCCCATACTCTTTTTCGTGTGCTGATTTTATAGGTTTGGAGAGGTGGTGGCTATGCGTAAGATTTTGTAACTTTCGTGATTAGACGATGACTATTTTGGTAACGTGTTCTATTTGGACCTAGGATCCTTTAGGCGCTAGCTCTACTACTGTGAGCGGCGATGTCTCTATCTTGGGACGACTTCTTGCTCTTTCTATCTAATTTTGAAGTCTATAACTTATACGGTGCTTAATCGAGTGTGCCTTACTTCATTGTTCACGTGTGGTGAGAGAGACAACCACCTTTTAGCTTCTAGCCATGTGTATGTCTTTGAGTGCCTGGCCTTTCTGGCATGACACGTGTTCTCACTACATAAGTGTCTGCATCTTTTTGTATTACAAGTATGTTCGCTCCTTTACTTTTTGACATGGGCTGTGTCAGGTCAGCTGTAAATGGATGCAATTACACATGCACGTTAGAAAATCACCAATAAAATATAAAAAATATTTCGGAAAAAAAAAAAAAAAAAAAAGTATATCTGTCCAATAAATTTGACAGGCTACACATAATCTAACAAATCCAACCATCAGCTCGACCACCCCATGACTTTGTAGGTTTTTGGGGAAGATTGTTTATCATGGTATGGCCCGCTCAATGATTGTATCAGCCTGTTTTCCGAGGAGTCCTCTTTTCGTTCAGGTCGCCTTCCCAGACACAGGTCGGTGGACTACTGATCGAACTGTACGGAATGATTGCCAAGTGCAACAATCCAGGCGCAATAGGATTAGGCCCATTGAATTGATGGCCACGAGAAAAATCCCACCTGCTAACATAGAGTTTTTAACTCATTTGATCCTCACCATCAATTCGATGGCCTTAGATTTGGACAGTCTTACATTATCCTACGCTTTTTCTACCATAAACCATCCACAGTGGGATTTACTAGATGGACAAGCTAGATTTTCCAACCATTCAACCACATGTATAGTGATGTATTATGACGAACCAGAAATTCTCATTTTCTCAAACCTCAGTAGACCACTTGTAGCAATGGGCCGTTGGGACCTGTCCAGGATAGGCCCAGCCCGCCCTTAAGACCCAAAGCCTGAGATCAGCCCAATCCCACAGTGGGCCTAGCACCGCAGCCCAAGCATGACTGAAAATTTTGTTGGCCCAACTAATCCATCCAACCCTGGAAATCGATAAAACCCTTATTTCCATTTTAATTTTCCTCATCTATCAGTTGATCAAGTGGGCCACACATGCACTAAGAAATAGACATTTGAAAGGAAGAAAACCATCTACGCTCCGGATGCATTGTATTGCCAAATCCAGGATATTGGAATGGCAAGTTTGTAGGATTAAAATGTCTTGAGCCTAGGCCTGCCCAAAAATTGATTGGGCAACTCATGAGAAGCCCCAGCCCTGCACACGGTCCAAGCTAGTCAATCCAAACCCAGTCCAAAGCCGGTTTGGGTTCATCGGCCAGGTGGGCCGCTCAGCCCATTGCCACTCTTACTCTTGTCCCTCAAGAAGTTTCAGGTGGAAATATCGTTTTGGGCTTTTGGGCTCACCAGTTTACTTATGTGATGGTCCTCAGGAACCTTTTTTATATGGACAACAGTAAAGGAATCACACCCAATTGCTGATGTTGATCTTACAACAGTATAGGTCAGCATGTTTGATGGAATCAGACCATCTAGTTACATTGATGTTGGGAAATGGGATGAATCTGACCCACCACTTCTCTCTCTGTCCATCACCCTCCGCAAGACATTAGTGGGCCAAAAGATGGGAATTTCTCTATTAACGCCCAAACTCATTCATGGAAGACCAAGGGTGAAATTGAGCTAGATTTAAGTATAGACCCAGCCCATCTTGATACCTTGAAGAACGACTGTCTACGGCCCAACAGGCTAACCCATTACCAATCCCTACTGAACCGAATAAGTCAGGCTGACCAGATTGGTCATTTACCGTGTGGTCCATCTTTAATATCCATTCTCCATATTACATGAGACCAACCTTCTATGTTAACCGTTCTCTGTATTATTGGGCAATATCTCCCGCCTTGGCTCTTCACCACCTAGGATGTGAGTTGTCCATCATATTAAACATTAGATGTGGATCATCCATCATGTGGGGCCCAATTTGAAGTAGGCCGTCCATCATGCAGGTCTACCTTTGATGTGGGTCATCCATCATTCATAGATAACCTTTGATGTAGACCGTCTAATGGGGTCCACTTTGATATGTCATGTAAGGTCCACCATCCATGTTAAGTGTACATTATCTAAGACCCACCTTCATCACGGCCCATCCTTCTCACGTAAGCTGCTGTTCAGGTGTTTTAAAGCACCCTCACAAATCCTAGTATGCCCCACATCTACCTTACGCCCAACGTAAGGGATTATTCCCTAGTGGCAATTTGCTTCCTCTCTGCACGTGCATTGTACGTGCCATACCGTCGAAGCCGTACGGCCAAGCGGGATATCCTGTGAATACAGGGTCGATCCCACAAGGAGATGAATTGCGAGAAGGAAAAAATCAAATGCAAAACAAACTAAGTAATAAAAACTAAACTGATGATTTGATTTTTGGATTTTTGAATGGATGTAATTCAATTGAATAAAAAAACACCCAAGCTTCAAAGTTCCACACATAGATTAATGTTCCAAAATCATGATGACTTGGATAACACAACTAGGATCTGAGCACTATGGTCAGCCTAATCGGAAAATAAAACACTTTAAATATTTTAATAAATGATATAAAAGATTAGAAAATAATAGATTTGCACCATTGACATATATTCTCAAGCGTCAGTGATTTTAAGTATTCAATATCTATAGGATAATGAATATCAAAGAAATATAACAGGTTGAGAACATCTCCTATCTAGGAAATCTGATTAATCTAGGGTAAGCCTATCCATCAATGTAAATCTCATATGATGGAAACATATGGATCTTACAAGAGGATAAAAACAAAACCTAAATAATAGATAATATGCATACACCATTATTCTCATCATTAAAACAATCAATCATCATAATTTAAAGAAATATTAAACCCATGTGCTTCCCTTCTAGCTTGGGCTAGAGGGAACTTAGAAAAACATAATTAAATTGCAGAAATAAAAAGCAACAAGAAAGAAAGAAGAAAAATTGCAAATAAAAAAGATCTAAAAGGAAAGAAACAACTTATAAAGCTTTAATAAAAAAAAAAAAACTCTTTAAAAAAACCCTAAATATTGCTCTTGAATGCTTCTAATGATGCTTTAGAATGCCCTAGGAGGCCCTATTTATAAGTAGGGAACTCCAAACTTCGTACAAAGTTGAAAACCCTAGAAAACGCCTCAAATATACGTATTTTTCCAAAATAGACTTCTCGCTGCATAGTTCGTTTAAAACAGACTTCCTGCTGCGCAGTTTTCCAAAATAAACTTCACAGCTTCAAAATACACTTTTTTAGGACGATTTCAGGATTCTTCACTTCAAATCTTCGATTCTCTTCATTCCTCGCTTGGTTTTCTTGGATCTTTAGCATGTGAATTCTTCAATCTTGATCTCCTAAGATCCATCCATTGCCTTGGTGAATTTGAGCATCAAGTTCTTACTTTTTAACACCTTTTTCAATCCAAGCTTTTAAATTCACCTTGCAACACATACATGAGTAAAATAGAATATTAAGATGATTTATGTTCATAAAACCAAGATATAAATGGCGAAAATTATGCAATATTTGAGTCTTAACACACACTCAATGCCCACCATGTTGGGCGAAGAAAAATAAAAATAAGAAAAAAATAATTCTAGAAACAAAATTAAAATGAAAACAAAATTCTAACTACACCACTTTCGCAAGTAATCTCGATTGCATTTAGCGTATGCAACAAGCCTTTAAACCCCTAGGTTTCTCCTAGTGGACGAGTTATAGTCTCGTGAGGGTTTTAAATGTTACCCACAAACATTGAAAATAAGAAAAATATTTCAACACTATAAAATTTATACAATTATGCCTCCATTAATCATATGAATTCCAAAACAATACTTACCCTAGATATGAAGTTAGCTAGAATCTTAATTTTTTAATCCATTACATCCTTGAGTTCAGAGACCTAATCAAAATTTAGAATAGTTATAACCCAATATCCTTAGATGCTTCGTGACACTAGTCTAACTTTGAGAAATATGTATGTTCCCTATCCTAAATCCTTTCAATCATCCCAAGAATATGAAATCTCTAGTTATCTCATTTTTTTTTATGACATTTCTTCTTTTATCATCATATCCTCATTATTATAGACCACCCTTAGATGAAGATTCCCATCGGGTTTGCTTCATAACCTAAGGTATCGTACTTGTAATGGTAACAGTAATGGATACTTAGGTATTCTTACTCCGGATTACTGACACGATTGTTATGGTCATTGCATTCATGCTCTATAATAAAAATTTCTTTTTTTTCATCACTCTCTTCTTTTTTTTTTCCTTTAATATTCTCTCTTTTAAACATATATCAATGGTACTAGTTCATTCAACCTTGGTTGAATCAAAAGTTGTTATTTTAATTCACATATCATATTCCTCACTTAGTTAGCTAGGTTGTATTGTGAATTCAATACATTAAATTACAACTCACTTTAAACTAGTGATTAGATAATTAAACTTAATTCTATAATTTTTAGTTATCAGAATTCTGACTACTATCAACCTAGACTAAGTATTAACTTTGCCTTTGGAATTCACAAAATATCATGTTCACATTCTTGTATATAAAAATATTATTTTGAAAATGTTGAATTTTTTTTTTTCCATAAACCTAAAAAAATAAAGAAAAAAACTTTAACCTAACTGAAACCTAAAAATAATAAAAATAATAATAAAATAAACTGAAACTTTAAAAAAAAAAAAAAAAACTTCACATGGATAATTATCCACACCCCCCAACCTAAAATCTACATTGTCCCCAATGTAATGATAATGTAATGTAGAGAACAATAAAAATAAAAAAAGGATGGATAGTACCTGCCATGAAAAACTCACCTGCTATGTGACACTAAAAAATTTGAATATGATACAAATCCTACACAAATGCTCCGTTAGACTAAGAGCATCAATCTGAATATTCGGGCTATTAAAGAGGGACGAACTCCTCTCCCAAATGAAAGTTTTCCACATAAGGCTTCAATCTCTGACCATTAACCTTGTACATATTGTCATTACGTGGATTCTCAATTTCAACAGCCCCATGAGTATAAACATTCTTCACAATGAAGGGTCCTATCCATCTTGATCTTAACTTTCCCGGAAAGATCTGGAGACAAGAATTGTACAATAGGACCTTTTGCTAAGGTTCAAAATTCTTCCTCGGGATATTTTTGTCATGAAAAGCTTTGGTCCTCTCTTTGTAGATTTTAGAATTTTCACAGGAGTCTCTCGTCAACTCCTCTAATTCATTTAACTCTAATTTCCTTTGTCCACTTACTTGATCCATCTCAAAGTTTAATTTTTTTATTGGCCAGTAGGCTTTATGTTCCAATTCCACACGCAAGTGGCAAGCCTTCCCATACACCAATCGTATGGAGACATTCCAATCGGGGTCTTATAAGCAGTCCTATAAGCCCATAAAGCGTCGGATGGTCTGAGGGACCAATCCTTCCTATCCGGCCTTATAGTTTTCTCTAAAATATGTTTGATTTCCCGATTAGAAATCTCCTTGCCCACACGTTTGTGGGTGGTATGGGGTGCTCACTTTATGCTTGATGCCATATTTCTTCATCAAAGCCTCAAATGTTCTATTGCAAAAGTGAGACCCGCCATCACTAATGATGGCCTTTGGAGTTCCAAATCTAGCAAAAATATTTTCCTTGAGGAATCGTATGACCACTTTGTTGTCATTGGTCCTACTTGAAACCTGCCTCAATCCACTCTGAAACATAGTCCACACCAACCAATATATAAAGAAATCCAAAAGAAGATGGAAATGGACCCATAAAATCAATACCCCAACAATCAAAAATCTCCAATGGTAAAATTGGGGATAAAGGCATCATGTTGCGCCGGGACACTCTTCCCAACCTTTGACATCTATCACAAGCAACACGAAAGCATGGGTGTCTTTAAACATAGTGGGCAATAAAAACCACATTGCAGGATTTTTGCGGTGGTTTTCTTAGCGGAAAAATGGCCACCACATGCTTCCATGTGACAAAAAGAAATAACACTTGAACTTCATCCTCTGGGACACAACGTCTAAAAATTTGATCGTCCCATATTTATATAAATACGGGTCATCCCGGAAGAAGTTCCTAACCTCGGTTTCAAAACGCTTCCTATCTTGTAACTTCCAATGATATGGCATTTTTCCCGTTCAAGATAGTTCACTATATCCGCATACCAAGGTAATTTAGAGATCGCAAATAATTGTTCATCAGGGAAAGTGTCCTGGATATGTATTGCCTAGGTGGAATCATCTAACACCAATCTAGAAAGGTGATCGGCCACTACGTTTTCTACTCCTTTCTTATCTTTTATCTCTAATTCAAATTCTTGGAGTAGGAGGATCCATCTCAAAAGTCTCGGCTTTGCATCTTTCTTAGATAACAAATATTTCAAAGCCGAGTGGTCCGTGAAAATGACCACTTTGGATCCCAGTAAGTAGGACCTAAACTTATCCAAAGCAAAAACTACTGCAAGTAACTCTTTTTCAGTTGTTGAGTAGTTCACTTGGGCCGAGTTTAGAGTTCTACTCGCATAGTGAATAACGTAGGGCCGTTTATCTTTCCTTTGGCCCAAAACAGCCCCTATGGCATAATCACTTGCATCGCACATTAGTTCAAAAGGAAGTGTCCAATCTGGTGGACGCATGATAGGTGCAATGGTAAGGGATGATTTAATTTTATTAAAAGCACTTGCACACTCATCTGTCCACTTAAATGGAACATCCTTTTGAAGAAGATTAGTCAAGGGTCTAGTAATAACACTAAAGTCCTTGATGAATCTTCTATAAAAACCAGCATGCCCTATAAGTGATCTAATATCTCTAACAGTTCGGGGGATAGGTAAATTAGCTATAATGTCAAGTTTTGAGCGATCTACCTCGATTCCATTTTTGGAGATAACATGGCCCAAAACAATTCCCTTTTGAACCATAAAATGACATTTCTCCCAATTTAAGACAAGGTGTTTCTCTTCACACCTAGACAAGACAAGAGATAAATTGTTGAGGCATTCCTCAAAACTACTCCCAAATACAGAGAAGTCGTCCATGAAAACCTCAAGAAATTTCCCAACCATATTTGAAAAAATACTTAACATACACCGTTGGAAAGTTGCTTGGGCGTTACACAATCCAAATGGCATCCGTTTGAAAGCAAACGTGCCAAATGGACAAGTGAACGTGGTTTTCTCTTGGTCTTCAAGGGCTATCTCTATTTGGTTATATCCAGAATATCCATCAAGAAAACTATAAAAGGAGTGACCTGCTACCCTCTCTAAAACTTGATCAATGAATGGTAGAGGGAAATGGTCCTTCTTTGTGACTTGGTTCAATTTTCTATAGTCAATGCAAACACGCCAACCAGTGGTGACACGTGTTGGTATGAGTTCATTATTAGAATTCTGCACAATAGTTATTCCAGATTTCTTTGGGACTACTTGAGTTGGACTCACCCAAACACTATCGGATATTGGGTAGATGATTCCCACATCCAATAATTTGATCACCTCATTTTTACAACTTCCATCATGTTTGGATTGAGACGCCTTTGAGGTTGTCTAATTGGTTTGGCGTCATCATCGAGGTGGATCCGATGGGTGCATATGGAAGGGCTTATACCTTTGATGTCGAAATGGTCCAGCCCAAGGCCCCTTTGTGGTCCCTTAGAACTTTCAACAATTTCATCTCTTGATCCTTCTCTAAAAATGAAGAGATCACCACAGGATAAGTTTTATTTTCACCTAAGTATACATACTTAAGCTCATTTGGCAGTGGTTTTAAATCAAGCTTTGGAACATTGGTTGGTGATGGTAGAGGTTGCAAGTCCTCGATAGATAGGATTTGAGTGCGCGGTCTCCATTGGCACATACCAATGTCCTGAGTGGTAGTGCTCTCATTATCATCAGAAATTTCAGCAAGCACTTTTTCTAAATCAGAATTTTTCAAGTCTCCAATGACTTGAATCAATTCATCAGTCAGACTAGGTTCTAATTCCTCTTCTTCTATCAAGCAGTCCATGAAATTCAACTCATGTATCTCATTATTATCAATGGGCTGCTTACATAGATTGAAAATATTTAGTTCTAGAGTCATGTTACCAAAAGACAAGTTCATCATTCCATTCCTGCAATTTATGATTGCATTTGAAGTTGCTAGGAATGGGCGGCCTAAAATGATGGGAACTTGAGCACTAGCATTTACACATGGTTCAGTGTCTAGTACAATAAAATCCACGGGGAAGTAGAATTTCTCCACTTGGACTAGCACGTCCTCTAAAATTCCCCTTGGTACCTTAATAGAGCGGTCAGCGAGTTGGAGTGTAATCGTGGTTGGTTTAAGCTCGCCTAACCCCATTTGTTTGTAAACCGAATAAGGTACTAAGTTGACACTTGCACCCAAATCTAACAAAGCATGTTCAATTTGAAAATTCCCAATAATACAAGGAATAGTGGGACTTCCCGGGTCTTTGTATTTGGGTACAACCCTTTGTTGAATTATAGCACTCACTTTCTCAGTAAGGAAGGCCTTTTTGTGCACATTTAATTTCCTTTTTACAGTGCACAAATCCTTGAGATATTTAGCATATGATGGAATTTGTCTAATGGCATCAAGTAGAGGAATATTGACAGTAACCTTTTGGAGCACATCCAACACCTCTTGATATTTCATGGGGACAGTTGGATTCCGAAGTCTAGATGGGAACAGAACTGGAGGCTCATATGACTTAGTCTCTTTATCCTTTTGCTGTTGTGGCTCTTGAACCATAGCCGGTTCATCATTTTCTTGAGACAGTGGCTCATCTTCTAATATTTCTACTGGTTGCATTATCTTGTTATCGACCTCTTTTCCACTTCTCAAGGTAATGATGGCCTTAGCTTGTTCATGATGTAGCACACTTGAAATGTATGTTTCTAGCGTTTGGCACAGGTTGAGAAGGAAGAGTGCCTTTTTCCTTAGCATTTACTTGAGTTTCAATCCTAGCCACAGCTGTCTTTAATTCCTAATTTGATTGGATTAGAGACTGATTCATTTAAGCTCGAGAGTTCATGAATGCGGTCAATGCATCTTCCACAGATGATCGCTTTGGTGAGGGCATATATGGTGCATTGTTAGGTGCCCCAAAAAAGTTGTTTTGTGGAGGCATTTGAGGTGCATTGGGCGCATTAATTTGTGGTCCATTCCTCCAACTAAGATTGTGATGGTTACGCCAATTTGGATTATACGTGTTACCCATTGGTTGCATAACTGATCTTTGGTAGTTATTTATAGCATTTGCTTGATCATGCTCATGCGTGTTATTTTGTACAACTAAGATTTTTAGACAATCCTATGTATCATGGTCTGTACCACCATAAATGCTACAAAAATTACCTAAGTGTTTGCTTTAACCATATCAATCTTCCTAATTTCCAAAGCTTCGACCTTTCTAGCCAATGCAGCGAATTTTGCATTAAGGTCGTCTTCCTCTCTTAGGACATATATTCCCGCTTTCTCTCTAGGAATGGGTCTAGTTTGGTCTGATTTAGCAGAAACATCCCATGTCTGAGTATTCTCTGCTAACATATCTAGAAAATCCCAAGCCTCATTATGATCTTTATCAAGGAAGGTTCCACCACACATCATCTCTATGAACTGACGGGTATCCATGGTGAGCCCCTTTCGGAAAGCATCAATCACGTGCCATGGTTCATAACCATGATGTGGACAAGTAATTAGAATGTCTTTGAAGCGCTCCCAAGCTTGAAAAAACAGTTCATTCCCCTTTTGGGAGAATGACATGATTTCTTGTTTTAGTGCATTTGTTTTGTGCTCGGGAAAGAACTTTTTCAAAAACTCTCTACTTAAGGTTTGCCATGAAGTGATGGTATTAGGTCTTAGAGAGTTGAGCCATGCTTTGGCCCGATCCTTTAGAGAAAATGAGAATAACCTAAGCTTAAGTACATCCCTATTGCCATTGTTTACTTGTAACGTTGCAATTACTTCCTCAAAGTCCTTGAGGTGCAAGTAGGGGCTTTTAGAATCTAAGCCATGAAATTTAGGAATTAATTGAATCACACCTGGTTTAAAATCAATGTTCCCTGTGTGAGCAGGGAACACTATACAAGATGGTAAAGTTGATCTCTCAGGGTGTAAATGTTCACGTAAAGTCCGTGGTTGGTTTAACACATTCCTATGAACTTCATTTTCATCCTCAAGAGGAGGATTATTTTGATTTATAGTTGGATTTGGCAGATTTGGATTTGGATTATCAATTGGGTCTGCCATGGAATCCAAGTGATATTGAGTGCCTCTTCTAAGTGAATGATCAAGGCCTGGAACTAGTCCCCCTTCAGAGGAGAGTCGATTGTTTTGATCCCTACTCCAACGGGACATAAACCATCCACACCACACAACAAATACCACTAATTCAAATCGCAAGTATGATACTTAAAATAAAAATAAAAACTTAAATCAACAACCCAGGTGGCAGAGCCGACCATGAGGGTTCAGTCCACAAAGCAAAATAAATCAACAACCCAGGCGGCAGAGCCGACCATGAGGGTTCAATCCACAAAGCAAAATAAATCAACAACCCAGGCGGCAGAGCCGACCATGAGGGTTCAATCCACAAAGCAAAATAAAAAAATAAATAAATAAATAAAAGTAAAACTAATGCAGAAATTAAACTATGCTAATATGGAAAATAGATTCAGCGGATGATCTTTGTGATCAAACAGCAACTATAGGACAACCATAGCACTTGGGTGATAAAATCCCAAGCAGGGCAACCTTATGTCATAGTTAGTGCTTGAAAGTCCCAACTGAATTTATTTTCAAAGAAAAAGAAAATAAGAAAAAAATAAAAAATAAAAAAAATAAAAAAAATCTATGGAAAATCTGGAGGGTTTAGAAGAAAACTTACCTTGGCTATCTTGCACAGATCTGATCTATCTCAGTCTCTCCCCGGCAACGGCGCCAAAAACTTGACTGCTTGCCTCCAAGTGCAGAGGTTCATAAGTAATATCCTGTGAATACAGGGTCGATCCCACAGGGAGATGAATTGCGAGAAGGAAAAAATCAAATGCAAAACAAACTAAGTAATAAAAACTAAACTGATGATTTGATTTTTGGATTTTTGAATGGATGTAATTCAATTGAATAAAAAAAAACACCCAAGCTTCAAAGTTCCACACATAGATTAATGTTCCAAAATCATGATGACTTGGATAACACAACTAGGATCTGAGCACTATGGTCAGCCTAATCGGAAAATAAAACACTTTAAATATTTTAATAAATGATATAAAAGATTAGAAAATAATAGATTTGCACCATTGACATATATTCTCAAGCGTCAGTGATTTTAAGTATTCAATATCTATAGGATAATGAATATCAAAGAAATATAACAGGTTGAGAACATCTCCTATCTAGGAAATCTGATTAATCTAGGGTAAGCCTATCCATCAATGTAAATCTCATATGATGGAAACATATGGATCTTACAAGAGGATAAAAACAAAACCTAAATAATAGATAATATGCATACACCATTATTCTCATCATTAAAACAATCAATCATCATAATTTAAAGAAATATTAAACCCATGTGCTTCCCTTCTAGCTTGGGCTAGAGGGAACTTAGAAAAACATAATTAAATTGTAGAAATAAAAAGCAACAAGAAAGAAAGAAGAAAAATTGCAAATAAAAAAAGATCTAAAAGGAAAGAAACAACTTATAAAGCTTTAATAAAAAAAAAAACTCTTTAAAAAAAACCTTAAATATTGCTCTTGAATGCTTCTAATGATGCTTTAGAATGCCCTAGGAGGCCCTATTTATAAGTAGGGAACTCCAAACTTCGTACAAAGTTGAAAACCCTAGAAAACGCCTCAAATATACGTATTTTTCCAAAATAGACTTCTCGCTGCATAGTTCGTTTAAAACAGACTTCCTGCTGCGCAGTTTTCCAAAATAAACTTCACAGCTTCAAAATACACATTTTTAGGACTATTACATGATTCTTCACTTCAAATCTTCGATTCTCTTCATTCCTCGCTTGGTTTTCTTGGATCTTTAGCATGTGAATTCTTCAATCTTGATCTCCTAAGATCCATCCATTGCCTTGGTGAATTTGAGCATCAAGTTCTTACTTTTTAACACCTTTTTCAATCCAAGCTCTTAAATTCACCTTTCAACACATACATGAGTAAAATAGAATATTAAGATGATTTATGTTCATAAAACCAAGATATAAATGGCGAAAATTATGCAATATTTGAGTCTTAACACCATACCGTCGAAGCCGTACGGCCAAGCGGGATTTAGTATTTTAAAGCTAAAATGATATAGGGAACTAAAATATGAAAACTTTCCCATACACACAGCTGTATTTGTACCCGTTTGCACTCACATCACCAATCTGGACCGTACAATATGTCCTCTTCACTCTTCTTCCCCTGCCGTTCAAAAACCATAGCAATTGGATGGTTCTAAACATCTGTGGCTGAACCTCTCTTCTATGAACAATCTTATCCGTCAATTTTTGCATACCACTGACTGGACGGTTTGAATCATCTGATCAATATGATTTTTCAAGTATAGACTACGGCGAGTTGGCATCACCTCATGGCCGGTCCAGACAGAGTGATGTAGTTGCTAACGAGTTCAAATACATCTATGTGGATGGGAAGGTTCACATGCACCTAGTCCAGTAGATCTTTATTATTTCAAGATCCCCTTCCATAAATCAAGAGATACTATTGTTTATGCGCGTATCAATTTTAGGAAGTGGACAGCTCACTTCCTTCTCCTCTTTAATTAAGTGCATTTATCTTACTCCCTAGCATTCCGTTGGAGTAGATTGTACAGCAATAGTCAGAAAAGCTTGCTTGTTGGGGCCCACCGCCATCTTTATTACAGGCTTTCTTGGTGGGCCCTCGTGATTTGAGGGTTGCATTTCACGTGTAATGGCAAAAGTACGTTCGACTCTGCATTCATCCGCCTTACATGTGGCATACCTGCATGTATATGGACCTCAATTTTGATTGGCTAAGCCTGATCATATGATCCTACCGTTCAAATTCCCCTAATGAATTTTAACCGTTGATCGTTTTCTTTTCAACTTATGATTATGGTGGAAATCACCTGGATGGTTAGAATGTCTGATTAGTCATATTTGGGATATAAACCATCAATGGCGGGACCCATGATTTGGACGGTAATATGTCTGTTTGCAGTAGATGTATGCATGAATGTATGTACAATAGAGTGGTGGGGACATGTTTGGTGATCCAAGCCGTTGATATGCTGGACCATCGCAACGCTTCATCTGGTCGCCTAATAGGATAGTGGTGGAAATGAGTACGGTGGCGATTCGCGCAAGGAGAGGTAATTTGCGCCATGTAGTGTCAACTTGGCACATGCGTGCGTAATCTGGACCGCTCAATAAGTTTTTGCCAGCGTGGACATGCCATGGCGCTAGCAATCAAGCGAGTATGCTCATCGGGTGTGCTGTGAGTGTGAGAAAAATGGACGGGTAGGAAGGAAGGAGTACCAATGACCATTCAATATACGCATGTGCTCCACCTAATAAGCAGATCGGCCCGAATTTCTGCCCATGATATCTTTACATGGTGACCCACCTGATGTGCGGCCCAGATCCCGCATGCGTGCCCCACTGGCACGTATGCCCAAAGTCGTCGGTCGATGAATGGGCCATGCCCACGGTTAAAGGTGGTGCAGATGATTGGTCTGTTGCACCCAACGATGAATGGGCCATGCCCAACAAGTGACATGGCTGAGACAATACTAACCTTTGGATGCGTAGCTTATAAACAGACGGTATAGATGAGAAATGGAACAGAGACCCTAGATGCGCTTTGAGAGTGGTTCATCACCGTTGGACACAACAGACCAATGGTTTGGATCACCAAACCATGGGCGTCCCTCATCAGAATCCAAAGCAGTGTATAGAGACAGCTGCAGCCTGCAGGAAAGCCTCCCCATATTAAGAATCCGGTCAAAACCGAGTAAAGGCAATCCGAGCAATGCGCAGCAAAGTCCAGCTCATGCGACCTAGTCTTGATAGGTTATGGCCCAGAAATCAAAGGGTTCAATCAGTGTCAACGCTCTGTTCATTGAATCAGAACCGTTAACATTTTTCATTTGGACCATCCAATCTAGTGGCCCACGCAGATAATTAAGATCATCTGTTTCCAGATATCGACGGTTTAGATTGACGTGGCAAGGTCGGCGTTGCGGATGGTCACTTGCCCGCGTACGGCGTATCCGAATAATAACACCTTAAATAAATAAAGCCATCCATTGGACCCACATCATCCAGGCTTTTCTGGCGGGTAGTTATCTGCTACTCCGGCTGCGTGTGACACTTGATACGCACGCATTCAGAAATTGCACACATGGCATATATTAATTGACATGAAACCGACTAAATTGTTGACAATTAACGTACTAACATACAATCCGGAGATTTGATTGTTTCAAAAACTACAATCTCTAATTCGTGGGCACTTGTTTGTTGAATCAGAACCGTTTGATATCTCCAATTTTTGACCGTTCAATAAATATTTACCAATCAGAGAGTCATCTGACCAAATAATCGTAACTTTTGATTCCAGATATATCTAAACTGGAACTCGAAATTTGGACTGTTTGATTTGAATTATATGAGTTTGATATGTGCAGATTCCAAGTAATTTATTAGTGCCTGCGTATCACCATTACACTCTACACAGAGTATCAAAGTTTTTTCTCTCTAATAAGCAGCGTGAATGTGGAGTGCTTTTCAAGGAAGGGAGAGCGTACAGAGCAAATCCCAGTTTGGCAGCTGCGGACGCACTTGGCACAATTCGATGACACGTGGCGGCAGGGGTGGAACTTTCCTATTTCAGGACCCGCGATACTTCCAATTTCTCGCATATATCGTAGGAGAAGGAGCTTATGCAATGCCTTCGTGGGCGTCCGGATTGATCTGCAGCCACACATCGTTTTATTCGTACTTCGCAACGAGATCATTACCGTTCAATATGATCGTACGGTGGATAAAGATTTGCCTTTATATGACAGATTCTAATCATCTGATTAACGATCATTTCATCTGATTTCTCGCTTAGTGTCCATTCACACCGTGGTCCGTGCTCTGTGGGCCCCACCATGATGTATGTGTTTCATCCATTCCTTTCATCCAGTTTTAAAGATCATTTTAGTGCTTAATCCAAAAATGAGAGAGATATAAATCTCAGGTGAACCACACCACATGAAAACAATAGTTATTGGATATCCACCATTAAAATCCTCCTGAAGCCTACTGTACTGTTCATTTGGCATCCAATCTATTGATTAGGTCATTCAGTCCCAGATGAAGGGAAAAAACAAAAATAATCTTGATCCAAAACTTTTATGGCCCCCAAACTGTTTTTAATGTTCCATACTCATTTAAAACTGTTTCGTGTGATGTAGTCCACTTGAGATTGAGATATAACTCATCTTTGGTCTCATACCTTAAAATTATCTTTAAAAATATATTTACGGCATGGATGAAACACAGCATGGTGGGGCCCACAAAGCACCGACCACCAGCTATTGGATGGTGTCGGGGGAGTAGCCAATTCGTTTCCATTCACACCCAACCAATTATCTGTTGGGATTGGAGTTTTTGCCTTATTCACTACAAACTTTATTTCTTGTACGGTTCAGATCTTGACTAACGTGTGCAGAAAATAATGCCTCCCCATGGGATGAGGAGCAAGCAGAATTTTTTTATTTTTTATTTTTTTGTTAGCTTGTTAATACACCGACTTTCATATCACACTTCACTGTTAGCCACCCCCACTAGGGAATTGATGTCGGGACCTCAGTGTTGAAACGAGGTATCTTTCAATGTGTCTACCACTTGAACTATGGATCTGGGCGTATGAGCAGGCAGAATATATCACTCAAACTCGACGCGTGAAAAGCCTCTCTTCCATTCCATGGTGTGGGCCATTGAAATTGCCGGAAGACTTAAATTGTTGAAATTTGAAATTTGATCGATTTATGAGGTTAGAGTCCAAGGATTAAACTCCTTTATTTTTTTCACCATACTGAAGTTATCAATTTTCATCAATTTACAGTGTGATTTTAATTTCCATGCACCTCAGTTCTAAGTTGTTTATTCCATCTTTAATTGTCTTCATCATCTCTTCTTATGCATACTTCATCTTTATTTTGTCATTGCCAAGTCTAGCGAAGTTGAGCAAAAATTGAACTTCTCTATAAGAACCACATTTATAAGCATGTCGGCCGAATTTAGCCCAGTATGAATCTTCTTAAGAATAACATTATCTTTCTCAAGTATATATTGGATAAAATTATTACGAACATCAATAAGTTTAGTATGAGAATGGTATACCAAATTCTTTACCAAATTGATAACACTCTTGCTATTATAATTCATAAGCACAGCTTTTTGCTGAAGCCCCAACTCACTCATCATACCCATCAACCAAACTGCTTCCAGATACTCAATTTCTGTTATGGAAAGAACAACCACAAACTGAAGATTCAACATCCAACCACTATATCCATTAATACAAACGAGTATCTGGAAGTTTATCTTTTATTATCCATATTTCCAGCATAATCGGTGTGCACATAGTAAATTAATTTGTCATCAGGCTTACTGAACATCAAAATTTAGTCAACCATATCCCATATGTAAGAGAGTAGTCATTTCATAATCTCACAGTGTTGCTTACTAGAGTTTGACGTATATCTACTCACAACACCTACTGTATGTTAAATGTCTAATCTAGTACAGACCATGGCCTACATCAGACTGCCAACTGCGCTTGAGTAGGGCACACGGGAAATGCTATTTTTCTTCATCTGTTGGAGGTGATCAAACTCAATGGTTGACAATCCCAAGCATAGAATTGCGATGTAGTAATAACTCGGTAAGACCGAAATCGAAACCATAGAAAATTTAGTAAGAATATACTAAAATTTTAATCTAAGCAGAATAGTTGGTCTAGATTTTTAATCCAGTGGAATAGAGTTGTAAAAATAATGAATGATCTAGGATTTTCCATTCAATAGAGTTTGAATTCATTTCATCTTCTTGAGTTGATAACTCAACTAGAACTGGATTCCAATCTGATCTAGTCGGAAGATGATATGTTAATATCAATCAAAAACATCTGACATATATTAGAATTATGATATGTTTGATTTCTCATGAAGATTTAAGTAATCACATCACATGGAATTGAAAACATCTAATGTACTTAAAGGCAGCAATATATCAAATAACTTTACAGATTGATTCATTTTCCGATATAAGAATTCAATCACAAATCAACATAAAAACTTTAATTTTCATTAAAGAAATGAATTAAACATTAAATATTTATTAAAAGGTTCATCCTTTAACCTTAGTTATTAAATTATCCAATTAAAGACATGATTGAACTAAAACTCAAAGTGAAAAACATAAAAAATAAGTAGAACCGAATGATTAGAGAATGACTCCTTAAAGGCTCCACAACTTCTTGCTTTACACCTTTTAACCTAATTCATATCTAAGAAATCTTAAAACACCTCATTAAATAGAAAAAGTTTGCACTAACTTGGAACCAACTTCAATTTACGCACTTTGGTTACGCTTCGGCTGCAACCGACTGGGACCTTTAGTAGCACCGAACGAAGCCTTCAGTCGCACCGAATTATTTATCAATTGCAGCCAAATTTCCTTGATTCACATTTGAAATTTTTGTCTTCCTTAGGTCGCACCGAACCTGGATTCGGTCGAACCGACTATCGAGCCGAATTATCTCCGAAAATCACCAATTGTTGCTGGACTGTTCTATGCACATTCGGTCGGTCCGAAACAATCTTAAGTGAGACCTAACAATTTGTTTATTCTGTAATTTGCATTGTGTGATTCTCAATCTTTTCTCCACCTTTTATACTTAGTTTCTCAGATATTTGCCATGTGAATTCTTTATTAATGACCTCCAAATCTACAAGTCTTCTATTGATTAATCTGTAAAGGTTTAATCTTTCTTCATATGCATTATTTCATCTTTGTTTCCCAGATTACTTTGCATGTATAAACTAAATGTTATGTAATCGATTAAGCACTTTGAATGCATGGAAAATAGTGTAATTAAGAGAATAAATATGTAATATTTAGATGTATCAGTAGGACATTGTTATGAAGAAAGTTGAAAGTAAGTAGCGTTGAGAGTGGTAACCGGTTTTACCTTGTTCATTTCAAATTGAGTAGGGCCTTCTCAATGTATTATGTCAAAGATGACCATAGCACGGTCATTTCCTTGTTCTTGTGTATATTAATGCCGATAATTTTTTTTACAACCATCATATCTTTCATCTCAAATATCCTTGATAACTGAGCCTTCAATATGTTAATCTCATACATGTTATGGCTAGCGATAAACATATCATCAACATACAACACTATGATAATGAATTCATCGTCACTCAGTGCTTTAAAATAGACATGTGATTAAATTCACTTCTAGTAAACTGCTGGCTCAATATGAAAGAATCAAACCTCATGTATCACAGCCTAGGCAACTGTTTTAAGTCGTACAACAACATCCTCAACCTGCAAACTTTATTATTTGACTCATGTACTTCGAACCCTTCTGGTTACTTCATGTATATTTGTTCTTTCAATTCCCTATGTAGGAAAGCAATCTTAATATCCAACTATTCCAGTTCAAGATTGTATTAGGCAATCAGCGTCAACACAAATCTGATAGATATCTGCTTGACCATATGTGCGAAAATCTTTATGAAGTTGACACCCTCCTTCTGCACACAACCCTTTTTTATAAGTCTGGCTTTGTGTCTATCCAGTATCTTCCAATAAACCCACTTGCATCCAATTATTTTCCACCTAGCGAGAAGCTCCACCAACTCACATATCTCATTCTTATACAAAAAATCAATCTCATCTTTCATTGTTGTCATTCACCTTTATGCTTCTACGTTATCAAGAGCTTCCTAAAAAGTAAACCGGTCCCCCTCATCTGTAATGACGTTTGAGTCATCCCTGTATATCAACAGTAACCTGCGATCCTACGATGGATTTCTCCTGTCAGGTGGCGGCTCCACCTGCCCCGATACCTTTTCATATGACTAGCTTCTTTAAGGGACTCACCCTTGTTAATTTTGGCATCATTCACTGTTGATTTCTCTGTTTCCTTGTGTTCATCCTACGAAACAAAGAACCTTCATCAAACTTAATGTTCCAGCTCATTGTGATTTTTCATGTGGCCCAGTCATACAACCTATATCCCTTCACACCATCATCATAGCCAATAAAGGTAGACTTCTCCACCTTTTGGTTTAGCTTATCTCTCCCAACAAATGGTACATAAGAGTAAATATTACAATTAAATATATGCAGCCCTAAGTAGTATACTCGCTGACTACTCCATACTTCTTCTGGAATCTTACAATCAATAGCCATAGATTGGGATCAATTCACCAAATAACAGCTTATAAGTGCTTGCCTAATACAGTATTACTCAACATACTTTAGGCCTCCTTCAAAAGAGTCAGATTCATACGTGACCATTCTACTCAGGCGTGTGCCTGATTATGTTCTGCCTCACAATCCTCTCATTCTTTCAAAACTAATTAAATTCCTTCGAAGCAAATTCTTCACCATTCTTCATCATCAGTACCTTCAACTATCGTCCTGACAGTTTTTCAACAATGATCTTTCAAGACTTAAAAGTGACAAACATGTTAAATTAATTATTCATGAAATAAACTTGTACATTTTTAAAGAAATCATGGATGAATGTTACAAAGAATGACGATCATCCTCTATAAACTATGAGCAATAACCCCCATACGTCAAAGTGTACATAATCCAACGATCCCTTACTACTATGTTTTCCTGTTTTAAATGACAATTTTGACTATTTACCATATATTCAATGCCCACATACATTCAAATCAAAAATTTTAAAAGTATGAATTAAACTATAATCTAAGAGTACCTTCATATTGCGCTTGTTCATGTGGCTTACGCATGCATACCATATACATGCTGATGTGGACTTCGCTATAGACATTGTAGCTCCACCCGATCAAGCATTCTCAATCAACTTATAGAGATTGTCATGCATTTTTGCTTTCATTACCATGAGTGCCCCCTTTAAAACTCTTAGGACATCATCATGGCCAGTGAACTTATAACCTAATGCATCAAGAGCACTCAGATAAATTAGATTTTTCTTTAAATATATAACGTGCCTCACATTGGTCATAGTACGCTCCACCGAATCAAACATTTTTATGTGAACGAATTCAATTACAATCATTTTACAGGCATAGGCATGATCATTGCTTATAAGAACCAAGTCACCATCTTACTCCTTGTACGTGGTGAACCAACTCTGGTGAGGGTTCATGTGGTACGAAGCCCTCGTATCCAAAATCTACTCCTGATAAAAGTGACCCATTTTGGACACTAATAATATATCTCAACCATCAAAACTTTCATGGGATTTTGCCGAATTAGCCTCCCTTAAAAAGTATATGAATTCTCATCCTTTTATGCTTTAGAATTCTGACAATTCTTGTTCATATGTACATGTCTACCACAATTCCAACACTTCAACTTCCCTTTACTCTTCGACTTGGACATCGATCGTGATTTCCCTTTTTATTTCTCAGACACTCTTCCCCTAACTACCAATGCTACAATATATGTACATTCCATACTGTTCTTCCTTCTCAATTCCTTCGACTGAAGCAATGAGATAGCAGTGTCAAGGTCCAAAGTATCTCTATCGTGGCATAAAGTATCCACCAAATTCTCATAAGAATCCAAAAGGGACGTTAAAAGCATAAGGACTTTATCTTCTTCATCGATCTTCAATTTTACATTTGTCAGTTTGCAAATTAGTTTGTTAAAAGTGTTGATGTGCTCATCGAGATCCAATCCCTCCACCATCTTCAGATATAAACAGTTTAAGAGAGATTTTGTCATGTACAAACTCTCCAACTTCGTTCATAACCCTGTGGTGGTCGTCTTATCACGGATATAATCCGTCAAACATAATTAGATTGAGGTAATCATCATCTAATGAAATTCTTCTCATTCCTCTTCATTCACATATTCTAGACGCTTCATTTTTCCAAGGAGTGTGTGTTATAGCTCTTGCTGAACTAAAAGGCCTCTCATCTTCACCTTTTATGGTTTAAAGTTATTTTTTTCGGTGAACTTCTTTATCTCATACTTCACGTTCGATCTCTTCATCATCATGTTTCAGATTCTAACTAATTCCCAATGTATACTCTGATACCACTTGTTAGGCACGAAAGTATCATTCAGTCGTGACATAGATATGAATCAAATATGCATATGGATAGAAAATTCAAGCATAGACAGAGAACACGTTTATTTATGTAAAAAACCTACAATAGAAAGCGACAAGTTAACAACTATAAAAACGAAATTACAAGAGATGAGTAAGTTACAGTCAAAATCCTAGACTATAAAATCCTAGATCCCATTTCTCTAATCCCTAGCTTTCTTTAGAACAAGTTCCTGATACCATAATTCCATGTTACACCCATTTATATAATCCCGAATCCAAAATTAGAAATAAAATTGTGTGCTAACATAGAAATAGCGCACACCATTAATTCAATCATTCGATTGAACGACGACACAATGTTCTATCAATCAAATATAATAATAAAAAAATATCCAAAAAGCTAACATAATATTTAAGATTTATCTTAATCGATCCAACTTTCATGTTTGATCAAATGAACATAACTAAAATTGTCCAAGACAATTATTGAAATTCAAAATTTACTCTATTGATCGAAACTAGTGTGGAGGGCACGAGTTTCAACAAACAATTTAAGTATTCATGCATTAGGTCCCACTTGGATGGGCAGGGCTCAAAACTTAGCGACTCGATTGAACGGCTTTTAATTGATGGATAGACGATGATTTTTCATCTTCCCTTCCACGTTCCTTGTTGGGTTGTTCGTTTTACAGCCAGGTACTAGACGATTAGGACGTTCAATTAATTAAAGACTTTTCAACCCTAGACTCATTCGACGCCCCAGACGAAATCTCTCCAGAAGTAGTGAGACTATATAACGTTCCGAGTGCTTGTACCATTTAGTGGTACAGGGCTTTTTTAGCCCAAAGATGAATTAATGACTAATGGCTAAAAATGCCGTTGTGTCAATCATTTACCATTTATAGGCTCGGTCATGTGCACAAGCGAACCGAAATCAACGGGCATGTGTACTGATCGCACAGAAAAGATACTGTATACAAAGCTCCATGCTAGACATCAATCACGTGTCACTGGACTGGATGGGACCCACATGGGGGTATGTCTAGATGATCTTCACCGTCCATCCTGTGGATAGAACGGTGGTAGGCGGTGCTCTTAAATTGGCTTAGGTGGTAATTATCACATGCATTCGGCCATGCTAATTGACATGCATTAGAGCTGCGTGGGGTCCACCATGAATTTGAGTACCATCAAACCCTTCCATTAGATGGGGTCCCTCATGTAAGTAATTGACTCAAGATCCATTCTGATAAATGATACCGGTGGGCCATTGAATAGGTGTGCCCCACCAGGATGAAGGAACACACCTAAAATCAAGACATTCCAAAAACTTAGGTGGGCCACGAAAAGTTAATATACAGGTTTCAGGCGTGATTGTACATCGTTTTGGATGGAGATGATTCTTGCTAAGTACAACGATGCGCACCAGATTCACGGTTTGGATTCCATGTACAAATGACGGGTGCGCGCCAAACAGCTCGAAAACACGTGGACTGATGTCAAACCGCATGATTTTGGGCCATCGCTCATTCACGATTATGCTTACCAGACGGACGGTTCGAAACATCTGGACATGCAGCCACGTGGACCCCACCACATTTGAATGTGCTCCGGACGGGTTCTGTCGCTTCTGCTTCATGTATCATATGCAGAAGCTCGAGAAGAGATGCCTGCCGATAAATTCACGATAATTTAAAACCATGCTATCTCGTATTCTGTCCCCCTTCCCTCTTCTCAAACCAGAAAAGAAACAGCTAAAATCACGAAAACTAAGAAACAACGATACAATACAAAAACCCAACTAAAACCCAAATCCCTTACCATCTCTCGTATAAATGGAAAGAAAACGAAAACCGTAGCGAATTTCTCCGCTGCTATTCGGATTCTTTCCTTCTTAAACGTGCCAAACCCATCCCTTTTTTTCTACCTCCACATGCAGCAGCCGCAGATTCCTCTGGCTTCCTAACTCTTCTTCTCTTAATCTTCAGAATCTCTCCTTATCCATACCGGATCGGATCGTATCGGATCGTATCGTTTGGGGAGATGAAGAATGAGGAGCAGCAAGTTCGGTCTCTGTTCGGGATTTCTCTCTCGGACAGGCCCAAATGGCAGCAATTCCTCATCTGCTCTGCTGGATTCTTCTTCGGTTATCTTGTCAATGGCATTTGCGAGGTTTGGTTGCCTTTCTCTACCCTTTCTGAATAGCATGCAATGATTTTCTTTCTCTTTTCTGCGTTTTCTTGTCTTGCTCTTGGAGTATTTGCTTATTGATCGTTGTCGTTTTTTATTTCATCAGTTTCCTTTATTCTTCTTCTTCTTCTTCTTCCTCTTCTTCTTTTTTTCTTTTCCTCCTCATTGCATGCATTTGTTCCTGAATTCCTCCGGAAATTTATGTCAGCTTGCATGTTTTAGTTCTTTAATCTGTGTGAAATTTTAGTTTTCCCTGTTGTTTGTGTTTTTCTTTTATTTTTGAGATCAATAATTCTGCTTTTTTTTCTGATAGAAATTTCAGAATATCTGCCGATGGTATTTTTATGGAGATGATTTTTCAGCGCTTACATGGGAATTTCTTTGATGTTTTTTTTTTTTCTCTGTTCTTTAATTCATTTGCCTAGTTCCAGAGAAATTAGGGTTTTACAGATTTAAAAACCCTGCTGCGCTGCTTCTTCTTCTTCTTCTTCTTCTTTGTAGAATTTCGACTTCTCTTGGGTTTAGGAGTTGCATTTTTCAAACATCGCATGGTAGGCTTTCATTGAGCATTCCATACACACGCAGTAAAAAAGAAGATGAAGATGAAGAAGAAAAGAATAAGGAAACTTGAAATAAGCTTCTCTTTGTTGATTAAAAAAGATTCGATATACAAACGTGAGCTCTACAATTTTGGTTTTATTGCATTGATTGTTTTTCAGGGCTTAAATGTGAAGAACTATGATTTTATTTTTATTTTTCTCAATTTTCTGTTTCTGTCGTTTAATTCATTTGCCTTCTTCTCGAGAAATTAGGGTTTTACAAATATTTAAAACCCTGCTGCCCTGCTTTCTTTTTCTTTTTTTTAGAAATTCAATACCTCTTGTGTTTAGTAATTGCATTTCTGAAAAATTGTATGGTAGGCTTTCATTGAGAATTCTATCACACAAAAGAAAAACCTTGAAATAATCTTCTGTGTTCTTTGATAAGAAATTCGATATACAAATGTAAGTTCTACAATTTTGGTTTTATTTCATTGCCCTGATTTTGATACTCACTCGCGTTATTGCAGGAATATGTATATAATCGTCTGCAATTCAGGTTCTTTACATGTTTCTAAACAGCCCAAATTGCTCCAATTTCTCTTATAGTCGATTATGTTTCTTTTTCCTTTTCATTTTAGATGGGACTTTTTTATGAATTTGGGTATTTGTATTTTTCCAGCTACGGTTGGTACTTCACATTTGTGCAGGGTTTTGTGTATTTGGCTCTCATATATTTCCAAGGCTTCACAACAAAGCAGATGGTGAATCCGTGGAAGACGTACGTGAAGCTCTCTGCCGTCCTGATGGGTTCTCATGGACTGACGAAAGGGTCTTTGGCTTTCCTTAACTACCCTGCACAGCTCATGTTTAAATCCACAAAGGTATGTGACATCCTCTACATTCAACTATTCAAAATTAGGTAATTTAGGCCTTTGTTCCTTGATTTTCATTGCTTAACTTATACTCTTGTTTCGGTGATCACTTGCTTCGTATAATTACTTGATTACTTTTATTTTTTGTTTTTTTTGTTTTATGGTCATGACTTGTTTGTTTCTTCTCTCACTACAATTAAACTGGTTATATCCAATATCGTTGAGCTTGACTTCTTTCAAGGAGTGTTAATTCAGACCCTGTTAAGCTTTAAAGCTTGCTGTTGTTGTGATGTTCTCCGGATGGTAAGTGGTGGGTTTTAATTGTATAAACAGGTGTAGTTCTGTTAAAGCATTCTTTTTCGGATGTCAGAACTTCAGGATTCTGATGGTAGTTGGAGGTGTTAGATGACACAGGTGTTATCTGTGATTTTAGATTAGACTAATTGATTTGTTGTTGGAGTGATTTTGTCCATTGAATTTTTATTTACAAAGGCATTCCTAACTGCTTCTTGAGGATGTTGTTATTTGAGTTGGTGTTTGTTTGTACCAGTAGAATGGCACTGGCAGAACTCCATGGTTCTCTCTAACTTGGAGTTTTTGTTTTTCCCGACAATTCAGGTGCTGCCGGTTATGATAATGGGAGCCTTCATTCCCGGTCTCAGACGTAAATATCCACTCCATGAATACATTTCCGCCATTCTTCTAGTGGTGGGTCTGATCCTTTTCACCTTAGCAGACGCCCATACATCTCCGAATTTCAGTCTTCTTGGAGTTGTGATGGTATCAGGTGCTTTGGTCATGGATTCTTTTCTGGGTAATTTTCAGGAAGCCATATTTACAATGAATCCTGAAACCACACAGGTATTCTGCATTTCCTCCATTCATTTTCCCCTGTTTCAATGGTGCTTATTGGCATGTGTCATGTATCTGTTACTCCTCTCTGAGGGTATTTATTAAATCTCTTGGGCTGTAGTGTGCTCCCCCCATGACAGAACTGTTATTTCTTTCCTAACAGATGGAGATGCTCTTTTGCTCGACTGTGGTTGGGCTTCCTTTCTTGATTCCACCCATGCTTTTAACGGGAGAGCTGTTCACGGCCTGGAATTCCTGCTCTCAGGTGAGATCCCCCTACCTATTATTTCATGAGTAATACACGGTGTCCCACTTGAAGCATTGGATCAACCAATGAATTAGACCTGTGGAGCTCCACAGGCCGGTGACCCAAGCAGTGCCCCCATTGGGTGAGCCTAACCAAGCCCATTAAACATGGACCGTCGGGTGTACATTTGTAATACCAATCTCATTAAATGGCTAGATCTGTTTAGTTGGGGAGATATTAGTCTGTGGAAGGGCTAGACTACCTGGCCACAATCCATCTTGCATGCACACCAAACGAAACTGAAAATCATTGATCCGCTGTTGATGGAGAACGTGGAAGGCTGGCCGATTTCATTTCATGGCCACACATCATGTTGATGTGCCAATCATGCTTCATGGGAAAAATGGGGCCAACTGATCAAATGGTCCAGATTGGTGTGAAAGTACACCCAGCATATAGTCAATGCATTGTTAATCTGGCCTGTAGCTAGATCCCTAGGCAAAGGAAAGGAAATTCCAAATTGCACTGAGGACCTGAGGTGCATGATAGTAACAGGGTTCCTTGACTAGAACTGTGGTTGTTGAGCAACCACGGCGATGAAGGGAACTACCTATGCATGCGCTGCTGGTAAAAGAAATAGTTTTTCAATTTCAGCGGCTTTCCGTTGGAATTAGGAGAGGGTTTTAGTCAGCGGTTTCCAAGCAGTGGTGGGACCCACCTGACAGACGTGCCTACAATTAACCGAGTACCACGTCAGATCCACTCCCTCTATCAGATGCCTTGCCACATTTTTCACCACGGATCCTAAAGTCGTTCCAAGCGGTGGGCACACCACGGGGAACTGTATAAAATCATGTGTAAGTTCACATTGGTGTGGCTCATTCAAGTCACTTTTTAGAGAATCCATTCATCATGATGTGGTGGGTCAGATACGTGGATTGGTTCGCAAATACACACCAGGGTGGGCCCAGACACAATGTAGACAATTCGAATGGTGGAACTTCCTATATCTCAACCGTCTCCCATGGTGTACGCCACCCGAGTTTTAAATCCTCCTGATTTTCGGGCTCCAGTCCCAAGCACAGGGCGGTGCAGCTAATGGACGGTGTTGATCTCGTCTGCATGAAGTCCATCCACGACAGCTAATAGTCAACTACGCGTAGTCTCTCAAGTGTTTTCGGGGAAGCTGCTCATTTTGTATCCTGGGCAAAATCCCATCCGTATTCCGTTACGAGACCGAATTTTATATAAATTTAAAAATTAAAATTTTAGCAAGACTTGTCTGTACTCCCTTGTTAGTTCAGAACCATTGACAAAAAATGGAAGTGACTCCTGATCCCATCCAGACCATCCAAACCACTTAGCCAACTGTAGGCGGTTTAAAATTTAAAATATGCACTGAGAAATGATATTAACCATCTGTTTTACTATCGATCATCCACATGATAGCCATTAATCGGACGGTTGCGGTTGCTTGATCATCTTTGATTTGGAAATAATTCTCCACCCCCGGTGGGACTCACAATTAGGATGGTCTGTGGATATCCATATGGTAATAGTAACTACTATTTATGAGGATGAAATGTGTCTGGGAAAGAGTGTCCACGTGCGGCGCCCATGGACCTCATTTACTATTCGGGGCACCGTACCGTCACCGGCGCACGTTGAGCGAGGGAGACTTTCCTCTCCCCGCGAAAATTTGATCTTGATTTCTTTCTGATAATTAATAATTCAATGGTGACAGCATCTTTACGTTTACGGAGTCCTGGTTTTCGAAGCTATGGCCACCTTCGTAGGGCAGGTCTCGGTACTCTCCCTCATCGCGCTCTTTGGGGCGGCTACGACGGCCATGGTACTCTCTCTCTCTCTCTCTCTCTCTCTCTAAAGAAAGATGAAAAAAGAACGTGAAGAGATCTGTCTTAGGCAAGTTGCGTAATACACTCCCATTTATGAAAACTAAAAAATGAAACAGGTGACAACAGCGAGAAAGGCGGTGACGCTGCTGCTTTCGTACATGATATTCACGAAGCCACTGACGGAGCAGCATGGAACAGGTCTCATCCTCATAGCCATGGGCATTGTCTTGAAGCTCTTGCCTGATTATAAAACAGGAGCCCCCTCCAGGCTTCCTCACCCCACCCTTTCCAAGGACTCACGCAAGTACCTTGCAGATAAGAATCCAAGAGATCGTGTACTTGTTCTAGAAGAAGAAAAGAGGCCCTTGGTTTGATGTGATTCCCTCATGCTCCGTTTTTTTTGTTTAATAACAAAAAACTGCCTTTGGGTTCACCTTCTTGTCAGAGAAATTAGAATAGAATGAAAAAAAAAAAAAAAGAAGAAAGAAAGAAGAATTAGGTTTGATTCATGTTCCATTATTGTGTTCTTGCTCTGCCCCAACCCTTCACTGGAAATGATTCAATTCTCGCATTGGACACTTAAACAGTCCAAACGGATTTTTCCAGGCCGTTCATTATGTCCAACACATTTAATTGCCTACATAGTAAAAATCACATTAGCGGGACCATTCGAACCATTGGATCAATCATCTGTAAAAATGGATGGTTAAGATAATTTATATGAGAATTTATGTTCAGACATTGATTGGTTATCGCTAAAGTATTTTAGTCATCTCATGGCAATGTCTGATTTTCACATCAATGAGTACTCGGACCCACGACCTCATGTTGAACCTCTTTTGAGTCTACCAAGTCATAAGGACTCCATATTGGAAGAATCCTGACCGTGCTCCAAAAAATCTCCCTTTTGTATTAATCAATATTCGATCGATTGGTCTAAAGCCTACGGACAAACAAGATTTGTTTAATTCACTTGGTTTCTTTTTGTCCAAAAGTTATATTTTTCTTTGTGGCCATCGAAAAACCTGAAGAGCCGCGTACAGTTGAGGTTTCATCATTGACTATGATTTTCTAACAATACAGGTAGAGTTGTTATAGCTGAGTCACCGTCAAAATATGGATTTAGGTATGGAAACTGTGCAAAGCTTCTGCTAATAAGAGGTTTAGTTGTTCAACCGATTTTATTTTTTTTATTTGGGATGATTTGGATTGAAACGGATTGGACCCATGTGCTTAGGAGGAAATAAGATAAAAGTTTGATACTCTGAAGAGTGAGATGGTTGGTACACAGGCACTGAAAAATAATGACGTAGCATATTAGCAACCTATATTAAATGTTTAAAATGGTGAACCCCACTTTAGATTTTAATTAGTTTGTGGATTGGTAGACATTCATTGCACGATTGGGATTAAAAACAGCCAGCGCTGTGGTCTCATTTAAAAAGTTTGCCGTAAATGACAAGTGATACTTGTTCCCACCATCTCACTTTAGATTAACTTATGTGTGCCACGCGTTTAAGCCTGCGTATCAACCATCCTATTGTGCCAGAGTATCGAATGACAGAGATGGAATAACGAGCCACTTGGGTCTTGTACCTAGAACGTCTGCCGTCGATCACTCAATCGTGTCACCAGTAGTGTAGTTTGGATAGAATAGAGGGTTTTACAATGTAGAAAAGATGGATAGGGACCGATGTATCATATCCAATGCTTGAACTTTTCAGTTGGGATTGTACTGCCAACATGATTTTCACATCCATGGTGCTACATGCCTGTTGAATGGCCCCGATTTTACACATGTTTCCTGTTAGCACGTGTGAGTTTGATTTAGCTTCCCTAGTTAGATGGGTCCTGTCATCATGTGGACAGTTGCAGAATTTGTGTAAACCATCCACTGTTTGCATATATGAGCAGCCCACTTGATGCAGGGCTTGGATTTCCCACACTGAGCAGAATCAGCACGTGTGTATATTTTTTTAAAGATTAAAGTGAAAAAGGGCTTGGATGCGAATTTCTGTTGTGGAAGGCCCAGCAACAAAAACCTCTATGGTGCATCACATCCACTCCGTCCATTCACGCCATACCGCGTTAGGGCGTGAGATCCTGGTGCGTCCTCATCTTAGATGCTGCAAACTGCAAACATTTATGTTGATCGGAACCGTCGATCGCATGGGGCACCATATAGATGGGCTATATGTTAGACATCGCAGTGATCGAACATGTCAAACCATCCAGGTAGAAGTCTATGGCCCACGAAATGAACGGTCCTGGCCAGCATACACAAGTGCCACGTGTACGATACAGCTGTCTTGCGCGTATCTTTCCCGTCTTTAGGAAAAGAGCACGGAAAGAATGCGGTTGGGCATCGACCTTCTCATGCCCCAAACGCATGTTGGTTAGTTTTGGTGGGGCACGAGTCTCTCCATCTTGGTCTCCTTTTAGTAGAATTCTCGCTCAAGTATCATACATCCAAACAAACTCCTCTTTTCTTTTTCAGTTTCCTTAGTAAAAGTGAAAGTGGGAGTTACAACCAAACGCAAATTAAAGAACACATCCCCCTACAAAAAGAAATCCCCATTTTTTCTCTAATGATGGAACGAAACTAAGGATAGTTATTTGATACTCTGGAAAATGTGATGGTTGATACCCGGAACTATGAAATTGTACACTTGGCATGCGTTAATTCATAATCAAACGGAACTAATTTTAGATAAATCGGACTCGTGGCGAAGATACTAAACTCAAACCATCCATCTCAGCCATAGCACAAATGTCCCACCAGTTCATTCGTGGAGTAATCCAATTAGTGTAACTTCTAGGCTCCCAACTTGGACGGTTGTATTTGGGTTGCATGTACAATTTCTCATTACCTATGTATCATTACACACTGTTAGAGCTAGCAATGGATGTCCATTTACTCAATTATTTTATGTATTTAACCCAAGACTTTTATTCAATTCAAATTATTTTTACCTGGTTGGTTGATTACTTGGCTTCTAGGCAAGTTGAATATAAATATATTATCATTATAGTGCGCCCTATTAGATTGAGGCTCTGTTTTTCAATAAAAATAATATTCCCTTATTAACAACCACAGCCTTGTCTTTCCAAACATCAAGTTCTGTCTACCCTCAAACTCCTATTAATAGGTCAAGAAAAAAAAAAAAAAATTCATTCATTGTCCCAAAGAATAGGAAGATGGAGTTAGATATGGATATATATCTGTATCGATATCCACTTATCCAATCACACGAGTCATTTTCATAATTTACTCAACCAATAGTGTTTTTTTAATACTAATACATTATAATTAAATTCTCTAGTGTTCATTGACATTAACATGGATGATGAGGTTGATATGGTGACCATTGTAGTTCATTGACTTTATTTTTTACTAAAGTCAATAAGGTTTTGTTTAAATGTCTTAGGATTTTTCACTTTTTTTTGATAATGCTAATTATGTTATAGAAATTATTTTTTCTATACTAAGATATTAATTTTATTAGACATTTAACTTGTTTTCTAAAGATTTTAATTAAATATTTGAGTATTTGAGTATCCAAATATCCAGACTTATATATTACTTCTTTAGTTAGTTGGACAATATATTAATCTGTATTCATATCTAATGTCCAAAAGATTCATATATTGCAATATTTGATTGCATCTGACCTTTTTGCAGCCCTACACACTGTGCTGTCATAAAGAAAACAAATACAACCCCAACATCACATGTTTCATCCACAACATCATGCCCCACCATGACATCATCATCATCATAAATAAAGATGCATGTCATGAGATTGAGATAATGGCTTTTTTGGATGGAGAAGGTAAAGTAGGAAAATGCCTGGAAAGAAAAAATGAGACATAAGTGGCAAGTAAGCTAACAAAAATGCTAGGAGCAAACCCTTTATACTTTCTTTGCATTTAAAATTGTTTGGATTTATAATTTCATAAAACAAAACTATTATCTTTCTACAATTGTCATTTAAATCCCTCCATTGGAATAAAAACTAGGCAGATCTAAATGTCAGGTGTACCACATTATATGAAAACAGTAGTGATTGAATGTCCACCGTTAAAAACATCCTAGGGCCCACTGTAATATTTATTTGACATCCAACCTGTTGGTTATTTCATGCATACCTTGATGAAGGAAAGAAAACAAATATCAGCTTGATCCACAACTTAAGTTTTCAATGGTGGGCATTCAATCAACATTGTTTCTTACGATGGATCAACTTGAAATTTGGTTTTACTTCGTTTTTGAGCTCACTCCATAAAATGATATGAAGAAATGGACGGACTGCGTGGATGAAACGCATTCATCATGGTGGACCAGTAGCCAGCCATCTTTCTTTTCATTTCACTGGTACTCTGGCGGAGAATGACTTCCATACACATGCACACGACAACCTAACCCACCAGAGGGATTGAACCCTGGACCACTCACACACACTATTGTCTCTACGGGCCATCATATCAACGGTTTGGATCATGAAACCCACCTGCCCTACTTGTACAAATTGAAAACATAAACAGTAATTTACAACCTTACACGTCCTATGTACCACTTTATATTATTTATACTGTTTATTCCCAAAGTGCCTCCATCAGTAGCTAGGAAAGGAAATTTTGAGTATTGACACAATGCTCTGCTCAAATGCTTCCGGAAGATGGGAGTCACTGTTTCTTCACATCGTTGCCTTACACACAGCACGCAACGATGAGATCAGAACCGCTCATTCAGTAGATCCAATAATGAATGGGCCATCAACAAAAGATTGCACTGTCTGGACAATCCTGACCCTCTAGTCGATGGTGCAAATGGACACTGGAAGATTAGAATAAATGATAACTCATCTTTGGTTTTCTGGTAAGGATAGTGCGATCAAGGCTATTTTTTGTCAGTCTCCAATCAATGGTGGTAGCTTTTGGATGTGTGACCAACATACACATGCCATTAACATTCATGTGATAAATGATACAGAGGTATAAAAATCTCATGCATAGGGGGCATTGGACCCACATGAGTGTCTGTTCCTTTCAATTCTTCCTGTTACCATCAGCCTTTTGAAACTCAATTGCTATTTGACAGGATTATGCATCCAAACAACGCCTGAATGGAGGATGTGAATTATTCTCAAGCTTAACCTTCAGAGGCCCTTGATTTTCCAACTTCGTAAATTGGGGAATTTTAACCTTTTTTTTTTTTTTTGCCAAGTTCAGAATTAATGTCCCTCTTGCTAACTAGGCAATTAGTGTGTCCGTCCATTATGGCTACCCCAAACACATTAATTATAAAATTCTTAAATTTGGCAATTAACAATTTACCAAATTCTTAAATTTGGTGTGCATCCAAACAGGCCCTTGCTAATTTGCAGCACTTTGCAAGTCTAACTATCATTATATTTATACCACTTGTTCCAGAAACGACCCTTCCATTAAGCTTGCAACCTTCTCCACTCTATTTATTCTCAAGATTCCTTCCCATCAGAAATCAGAAGACATACTTGTAACCGACTTTATTACACTTACACAACATGCAATGCATGTCATGTACCTTCCATGGTTTTATGTATCATCAGAAGCCGGTATGTATCACTTCGACCATGAAAGATCGGCTGTATCAGCCCAGAACAGCCCAGTACCATGTTGGTGGTGACCAATATAGTACACAACGGATTCGCAAACCTCGGTACCTTCTACTAGTGGATGTTGGGACAGAGAGACGGCAAATCAGTTCCTTCTTTGTCCGTTTTTTGCAGATGAGCTTATGGTTAAAGGGAAAATGGTTCTCTTCCCACCATCTCCCTCCAAGTTTTGGGGTCCACTGCAATCATTGACATTTAATAAATGTTTACCAATCTTACGAACCCTTGATTCATGCACTTTTGTAAAGGATATAAACCGCCTGAGCGGTGGACTGTTGGATGAGCTGGAGCCGATTGGAAGTTCATAACAATCTGAGAAAATGTTGAGGGCACCACTCAAGATAGGACCGTGAATTGAATGGTTACAACCATAGTTTAAAATCTCAAAAACTCTCTACTCTAAAATCAGTTGAGTGGAGTGGAGTAACTTGGAAGAGCTTCTTCAATAGTGTTTAGCATTTAGCATATAAAAATATAGAAATATTATCAAGTCTTGGCGAGTCGAGTTTCACCAAGTTTCTTCGAACTGAGTTGAGCTTTTCCCCAGCCTTGGGTGTGAGCAGAGGTTTTTTTCTTTCTTTTCTTTTCTTTTCTGAGTCTTGAAGAAATCGAGATTTTTCTTGAGTCATAATGAAATCTGTCTTGAGTCGAGTCCAGCATTTTCGGTTTTTTATACTAATGGTTACAATAGCCAAATGCCGCAATTTTTCACCACTGAGCCGTCCACGAGGTCGCCTATCAGTTGCTCAGCTTGAATTGATGAAGACATTTAACAATAGGATCAATTTTAGCTTTGCAACATTTACCAAAAGTACACTGGAAACCTAGAAACCCATCTTTTCTTATGATATCCGATCATTTTCGCTATAGGATTCAAAATCCAACAGGCAGCCTTCCCATCAAGTGAACTTTCAAACCCTTAAAAGCATTTCAGAGATATGATTGTAAGATCAAGAAAAATAATATGGTTTGATTCACATAGGGATGGACGTGTTGGCTATAGGATGAACTCAAAATGATACAATCAACTGTTTGCTAGTGCAATGTTGATGAAAGCCATTACTCAACCTTGTTGATGAGGTTCGAAGTCCGGAACTCCGCATCATCTTTGACGAAGCTCCACCACAGATAGGTGAGGGGAACAGTGGCAGCATGCCAGAGAGCATGGGCATCAACATATCCTTGGTAGGGAGGGAAGTCGTAGATCTCCAGAAGCATGGCAAGGCCACCTCCGAAGACAACTGCCCACAGCTTAAAGCGCGAAGGATGGCCGGTTAGAGCCGCCCAAAAAGCCCACAAGAGAAGTTGTGCAAGGCCCATGATAACGCACACTTTCATGTTGAACCCTGCCAATTTCGGAAGCATCAAACCATGTAAATACAAACACAAATACAAATAATAATTTAAAAAAAAAAAAACCAACATGTGCGAAGATAATTGAGGGTTTTCTTTTAAGCATACGTGCCAATATGCCACATGTGCGAGATCCAGCCCATTTATCAAATGGGCCCGACATGAACATCCCTTCCCTAAGTTAAGGGCCGTTCAGTAGTTGGGGGCCAAGTATATTTTGAACATGGGTCATTGGTTATTTTTTCTGACCATCACTTTTTCATGCAGAAGTGGCCCACCTGATGAGTGGAGTGCCTTGATTTTTGTCTCAGCACATGTTCGAGGTGCACCACAGTTGGTGAATATGGCCTGGATCTTGCGCAGCCATCTGTAAGCTATACTAACTTCACAGCATGCTGTTAGTCCTTATCGGTGACTACAAAATGGACAAATGTGCTCCACATTCAGTTTACACACCAAAACCACTGTGTATGGCTAATCCTGAAATGGCTAGTAGTATAAGACTGCTTCATAAATATCAGAAGGAACAGTGATCTCTGGAGCTGAATTTCAGACTCCATATAAGATTACCAGATAACCATTTGAGCTTTTGGATTAATCCATGAATTCTCTCATCCTTGGAGATGTTAATTCACCTCATTCCACAAAAGGGGATTTCATGATCTCTCATGCATAGAGACGCTAATCCCACATGCTCTTGGGAGAAAGGTGCCGCACCCTTTGATTGGTTCACGTAGGTAGTTGGCTGAGTTGAGATTCGGGTCGTTATTTGGATGTTTGTCAACCCCTATGTGTGTGAATCAAAGGGCATGCAGGCACATTTTCCACACGCATACATGTGTGACTAGCCAAACTCTCATGAGATTGCAGCACCAGTGAGCTTAAAACAGATTAGCTTAGCTTTATGAAACATAAGATAAATTGATTATAAATGAGAAAAACCAGCAAATGCTCAAGTAGAAAATCAAAATGAATACCTCACAAAAAACAAGAAACACAGTGGAAAAATGCACGAAAGAAACAATCAGAGTTTCCAGTTCAAGAGCAGCTGATCTGACATAAATGCATCTAGTGAAGCTCACAAACTTGAAGACAGCTAAAATCTTAGTTCATGAATCCAAGCTTGCATGCAGCATACGACAACTCAGCCTGCAATTTGAGCATCTTTAACAAATGGGAATTTTAACAAGACAGATGAAGGCTCACCATAGTCGAGTTTGTAGATGTTGAGATATAAGATGTGCGTCGTTACAAATGCTATCAGTGGGGCAGCGACAGTAACTCTTACAGCCTCATCCCTCACATTAAAGGTTCGTAGGACGGTAATAATAAGGGTGTAGCCGAGTAAAGCCACAGCTGATGAGTAATCTAACTTCTCTGTCAAATCGACATCTCTGTGAAAATTTTCAGTAAGATCATCACCTTGAAAGAATTAAAGAAAAAGCAAAAGCAAAAGAAAAGACTGATTCCTCAGCCATGAGCAATCTTTGGGCATATGATTCACTCAATCTTGGTGATACGACAAAAGTTTAATGCTCACATGAATCAATTAGCTTACCGACTGTGGAAAACAGCACTCCAGAACCAGGAATTCATTGCTAAGAGCCCATAGATATGCCACAAACCAGTATATTCATAGTATGTCTTCCTATTCTGAGGTCTCAGAGGCAACTTATAATAAAGAAGGACAAAGAAGGACATCCACCCATGGAATTGCATCGCAAGGTTGAAAGCGGAGAGTGCCACAGAAACAGGCTCCTGCATACATGAATAAACATCACTATAGTGTTACAACACAGTAATTGATTAGATTTAAAATAATTCAACCACAATATCTAGGTAATTAAAACCTGATTTCCAAAACTCAAATTCAACGTGATCAATTCCAAGTTATCCTTGCCATCTAAAGGTGCTAATTTTATATATTAAAGAAAATAAGAAACGGCCAAGCTTAATCATTGGCTCACCGATTTCTATAAAATTAGGCAATTGGAATTGGTACACGAACCTTGACATAACAAGTTGACGTGGCAGAATTCAGAGTTGACCATCAAGTTTTTCAACATTAGTCAGAATCTCCCACAAGTTATAAATGACAAACCTGGATACCAAAGATGCGTTTGAAGGGCCATTTCCCATGATACTTCACAGGCTCAATGCCAAGTGTTTCTCTTTCTTTCTCTCTTTCCAGCATGCAATGATATCGGCAGTTGTTCCCGCAGTCCCACTGTTTCCAGCGCAGGTAAAGGGGTTCTTGCATATACCATGGACCATCGACAGGAACACCATTGGATGGAGATTTGCAATGATGAAAACAACTATCACCAACACATCCAGTCCGTTCGCATTGTTGAACACAAGTCCTGGCATTTGCAAGAAATGTCATACCAGAAAACAGAAAATAAAAAATAGCATCTCCTGTGATCTAACACAAGTTTAGCTAGTATTTGTAGTTTGATTAAAAAAAATGAATTTAGGTTCACTCGGGTTATATAACAAACGTATGGATACAATCATGTTACCACATTTATCAACAAGAGAAGCATCACAGAATGCGAGAAACACAAAATATACACTTGAGACAATCTGAAAATCCCAAAATCATGGAAAGAAAACTACAAAAGCCATGCAAAGAAAGGAAAATTGGTTCTTTCAATTACACATAAATTGCCACAACAATCAATGGTAATTGCCACAATAAACAATGGTACTTCTAACAACTTGTTAACTGAATGAAAGGGGGGAAAAAATCATTTTCATTATATCAAGAAGCAACCCAAGAAGAATGACATCAAATAACACGGAAAAAATGACATTCATTTACAGAATAATATGGAAAAGACAACTATCCCATGAAAATTACAATCATATTAGGAATGTTCCAGTGATTACAAAGTTCCATTTTCGATAACCGTGGCACATGACTAAAATGATCTGCCTTTGCAATGTAAGCATGCATATGACAACTAAAACATCAGGCCTTGAGTTTGAACCCTATGAACCCCATCTTTTGAACCATTAGCAACACAAAGTTGAATATTTGATGACTGCTCTGACTTCCCATCACTGATGACCATGGAGGGGGAGATCCATGTTAGCATCATTCCTAATCCCTACCATCCTCCATTCCTGCATCTTCCTGAGCTCCAAGCTCATTGTCATGAATGTCTACATCATCCGGTTAAGTAAGCGTACAATAACCAACAAGCGACTGGATCTAATCAATTTCAAGTCCTGTCTGTCTGGTTCAATCATTTCTTTATTTAAGGCACCGGGTCATTCTGCACTACTAGCTCATTGTGACCAATTTCTTCATTGCCTAATGTCCATGAGATAACTGAGCTATGCTTGCAACTAGGCTACGCTCGGCCAGGCCTAGCCCATGAACTAATGACTCAGGCACAGTATCATACCTAATAGTGTTTAGAAAAGTCAGGTTAAGCAGGGCCAACCTGTTGGACCCTTAAGCAGTACATGAACCTTGCCCACGCGCAATCAATTATCTGGCCTGACAATTCAGGTCACAACTAGCCCATAATCATTAGACTTGCCTTTAATAGAGCCAAAGCAGGGTGGCTGGGCCAGGTTGCAATCCTAACCATGACCAGAGGCTTAGTGACTGCATCCACTTTCGCACCATGACTTATTGAGATTGGTTTGATCACTTTCCCAAAGTGACAATGATAATTCTATCTAGAGTTCGAGCCACTGCAGCAAATATAAAGACATCCGATTGCTTAGGCTTGAGAGAGTTTCACAATGCTTCAGCCTGCCTTCGTTTGTCACAATCTCATGGTTTGGTTCCAACAAAACTGTGGGTTTTTCTACGTAAATACATTGCTTTCCCCATAGGTACAAGCCTCAGCTTGAGCAAGGCAGCTGTATCGTCCTTCAATGCTTCTATTCAGACAGAAATTATCCCGCATAACCGTACTGCATAGAGGATAAGTAGACACCTTGGCTAAATCCTTTGTTGTATTCACCTTCATTTCCTTGCATGATTCATCTGTCCATTACATCATCTATCGCCATCTGTGTTCAAGCTCTTGTGCTCATCCCTCTTGCTAAGACAAAAGTTCTTAATTGTTTCCTTTCGGTCACTGATGGGTACTAATACTAAATCCATAAAGCAAAGGAATTAGAATTTGTGAGTTCCACAAAGACTATCCAAGACAATTTGGGTTTATCTGCAGGAAATTGTTCAATATAGAGTGGGAGACAGATGAGTCTTTCATTCCTACCAAGTTGACTAGGACTGCAAGTGGAGCCATAGGAATACAACCCAGATTGGCATCAAGACGAGCTGTTCCTTTTCCAGCCCTAGCCTATTCCTCTTAATCAAGGCACCAAACCCACAAGCCACTGCCCAGATTCCATCAGCCGCATGAGACTGTCTGGTGAGGGTGATGGGGGTAGGTGAACCCAGTATTTATGGAGATGCCCATGTGGCTTGTCCTCCTGCCCACTAGATCATCTTCTCCTCACCTCTTTTGAGTAGGCTGTCAACAGGTACTCAGACCTGCAGGTACCCTACAGGCCAACCCGATTTAGATGGTTTTGGGTCCTTTTCCTAGGACCCATTTAAAATTGGAGTTGGATTTTGGGCCACTGTGATGACCTGTTTAGGAATAGGTCTAATCAGGTTGAGTTCAGGCCCACTTTTGCAAACCCCATTGTAGTCTTACCTTGAAAAACCAATGTAAATCTTATCCATTAATGGCATGAATGGTATCCAATATTGATGATCTTGACTGTAGATCATGATGACCATGGGTCCTAGATAGATAGGTTGTTGTGCCATAGTTAATATGTGGGAATTAATTAAACATATATATATGGGCTAAAGAAGAGGGATTCCTCTTGTTGTCCTTGTGAACTTGAGATTGGACGCAACGGTCACTGACCAAGGGGGAGTTGTGGATTGTGGATCTCAGTACCCTACTGTTTCATAACCAGCTAGCAGGTTGTAGCATAGACATATGATAACGGTCTGCCGTAACAGCCATTATGTAACAGTAACGATGGCAACTGTTACATGTTATGGGGTGGTAATGGCTGTAACAGAAAATTGACCCATAATGGCCCATTATGGGACTGATACATTTTTTTATTTTTTTATAGGTCATGACCATATCATAATAGTAATAGTGGTGACCGTTACCATCGCCGAATACCTTCCATTTGGTTATTTTTATTGTTATTATGTGTTCATCCTCTATGAGGGGATTGATGACAAGTCATGATGGAAGATCTCTGCCATCAAGTTCTATGACAAATGCCTTGCCTTACCCCACACAACAGTGTGAGTGTGTCATGGCAATAAGCTCCTGGTATTGGACTTGTTGGACAATTTGCATTGATAGATCAGTTCAAGTCTGTAGACCGAGATGCCCATCATGCCCGGATTATGATTGACTTGTGGATGTACTAGATTTGGTTAATCCTTAGACTTAAGGCATGTGAGGAGTTCAAGGTCTTGATTACATGAGTTTTGACTTGCTAGTCATCTTATGGTTAACAAAAGTGGTTGTAATTGGACGCATTTATCATGGTCCGGTTGGGGCTCACATGCAAGTGTTCCAAAAGGGTAACAGTGGCCATAATTGCCACCACCATTACCGTTATGATACGGGCCATAATGGTCGTTACAGCCCCCGTATTGGCCATTACGGCCCCTTTTTATTTTTTGAAAAAACTGTTATAGGGTCGTTATGTATAGGTTCATTACAGACCGTTACGACTTGCTTTTTCTGTAACGACCGTTTCGACCCCGTAACGCGTAACAGTTATGACCGTTACCGTTACGTAACGGCCGTTACGTAATCGATTTTGAATACCTTGCTCACATGGTTCAACAAGAGATCCAATGGTTTCCTAGGAACTATCTGACGGCTTAGATCTTCGGACCAGACATACAGCACTCAAAAGGTTTTAGAAACTTTTTCAACTATTAAATTTTTGTTTTAATCGTTAAAAAGGTTCTGATTGCTCTTGATAATACTCAGATGGTTTAAAATCTGAGTGTCCACCAGTGATTTAAATGGGTATTAGATCAATGGTGGATGGCCATGGTAGTGGAGGGATTAGATCAAATATTGGGCATGATTAAGGCATGACCACGAAAAAGGAGAGTGAGATCGAGGGGAGACCATCTCTCCCACCCTCCCTCCGTCACATGTTCCACACATGTTGAGTCCACATTGGACAACTTTGTCTCCCTTGGCCCTGCTCCAAGGGCTGATATGTTGGCTCTCAACTTCTCCTTCATCTGAAATAGATATGGAAGAGACCTTTTAGTTTGAAAGATTGACATTAGCAAGTTTGCAGTTTATTGGCGGCATAAATTTGAGGTCATTTTAGTTTTTAAAATGCATTTTTCCTTTACTATAAACTTGAAAATATCTAAATAGGGATCCTTAGGTTTGTAAAATCTAAAATCTGGGTTTTTTGAGAACTTTCATTCCACTGTGTTTCGAAAATCCTAACAGGCACATTTAGCAATTAGGTCTAATTGGGTCAAGTCTAACTGTCTCGGGCACCTATCTGATACCTGTCTAAATTAGATTGGGATCAAACCAGGTCAAGTTGGCTAGGGTTTATTTCCGGGTTAGTAGAATATTATCAATATATCTAGATTTATGCATCTGTTAATCTTATATTAATTAATAGAATCTTGCCTCTTTAAAGGTTGGCTACAAATAGAAGGTTAAGTAGTTCAGTAATGAAAAAAAAATGTATTTCCTGTCTTTCAATGTGGGAGATTTTCAGCATATAGGCTGTCTATGGTATAGCTCATCAGATCAAACCTCTACATCACCGAACATGGGATATTATTCACACTATTTCGGCAATCCCATGTGTGTATAGACTAGCAGCCACATGCCTCCGCATGTACCAGCAAGGCACACCTGCACTTCAATCTTAAAGGAATGGAATAGACGACTGAGGATGGAGAAGAGCCAGCTGTGTTTTAGCCCTTTCTGGGTGAATCTTCCCACCTTTACCAATTGAGCAAGATTAAGACAGGAAGCTGATAGAGAATCTACTATCCCACATTTACCAATTGAGCAAGATTTTAAGACTGGAAGCTGATAGATAATCTACTAGACGTGGATAGCCTAATAACTCAAAGGAGGAGAAACAATATTTTCCAGGATATTCCTTGAAATCTCATATCCAGATCATGTTTCGACATCAGTGCAATCAGATTGATGGGGAAAAAATTTACTCCAATCATCAACTCTTAGTGGATCCAGTTCAGCCAACCCACCGCAAGGTGTGCTCTAACACGAGCAGAGTCAGTGCAGTTCCCAGAGAAAACCCATCAAGCAGGTGCAAGTTCACAAAGAAAGATGCATAAAATGGAGAAAACAGAAAAGCAGTCAGGTCCGCTCAGCTGGTAAGGGTGCAGGAGCTCATCGAGAATGCAAAAGAGTTGATAAGCAAGATATACAGCATGCTGCACAAGTGTCTGATGTTTGTCCCCAAAGAAACTGAGTTGGGTGAAGAAGCTCGGCTGAAGCAAAAGCAGATTACTTGAATGTCATTGCTAGCAATTTTTGTTTCAGCGGAGACCAATCTGACAACAGGAACGATAAATCATCGTAAATTGAGCCTACCCATCCTGGGGAGAAAACAGTGGCATCTTGGACGCTCATCACAAAAAGGAACCCGAAGCGGGTCATGACTCTCTCAAACCCCAAACAAGAACATTCCAACTAGGACGCAACCACAGCTCAAAATCACATTCTATGAGATGAAGCTGATAAAACATGTGATGCTTTTGTTACAGCAATTTCACAAATTCTACCCATCGAACAGTGGAAGAATCTATAAAAAAAAAAGGTTTGGTGATTGAAATATGCAGAAACTTCAAAAAAGATGCGAAGGAATGGAACCTACTTGTAATGAGGATTAGCGTCGCCGGCGCTGGCGTGAAGAAATCCAAGCAGACAAGAAAATGCTAAGAAGAAAACAACCAAATTCGCCATTTTCTGATCTGAAATGAAGAAACAACGAAATCCCTTTTGGAGGGAAAGAAGAGAAATGGCTGAGATCTCTACGGATCAAGAAAGAATCTCCAAGGTCCTGTTTCCTGATTTTTTCCTATCAATTCTCTGAAAGAAAAACACTCTCCGCTGGAATCGGAGAGAGAGAGAGAGACAGATTCCTGTTGTAAAAGCTGGACATGGTGAGAAGATATCCTCCCCGCAAGTGCTGGAAGCGACTTCCTTTCTCCTCTGTCGCGACATAGGTTCCAGCGTGTGTCGCTAACCACTGGAGCCCACAGGGTGAGATAGTCCGTTGATCTGGACTGTCCATGTTGTCTTTACCATTATAAATAAGCTATGATCGTAATCACGTTTCATTTATCAACCCAACTTTTTATATTTTATAGTTGAATGATGGCCATTGAAAGTTTGCTTTTCGTTGTTCTAAATCCATCTATAAATAATGATTTTCACAATCATCTGGTGGTCAGCGCAAGTTTTTGGGCTCGTTCCAAATAACCGCCTGTCTTTCAGCTATGTACCAGAAACCTACTTCTTTTAAACTATTTCTTAAAACCTGCTTATCAATTTCACGAATGTCCTACAACCGCTGCACTGACGGATACAAAGGTAAAACCGTAAAGCCATTAAGTGCGGAAAAGACAATTTTATCCTTGATTGACTGCACATATTACTTTGTGTGGGACGCGGATTGCGTCCTACCCCGGCCGTCCGTACAGGGTGGCCCACCGTGATGTAAGTGTTTTATCCACGCCATTCATCTCTTTTCTCATATCATTTTAAGGTATAATTATAAAAATGAAGCAGGTCCACAGCTCCAATGCACCACACCAAAGGAAGCTGCAGTGATAATGACACCCACCGTTGAAACTTTTCCAAGGGTGACCGGGATTATTTTTTACCATCCAACCTATTCATAAGGTCGTGTATACATGGATGAAGTGAAGAAACAAATATTATCTTGATCTGAAACTTCTCTAGCTCCCAATAAATTTTTAACGGTGGATGTTCAATCCAATTAAAACTTGTACCTGCCTCATTTTTTGACTTATCTCTTCAAATGATACAAGAAAAACGATGAACGGAGTTGATAAAATACTTACACCACGGTAGGCCCCACAGAGCCCTACCCGGAGGTAGGATGCAATCCCCATGTCATTGTGTGAGAGGTCGACAAGGATTGCATACCGATACTGCGAGTCTGGAGAGTGATATATGATTTATGTATTTTACGAACGTTGTCCATCTATTTTCCTAGTTGTGTGATCCCAAAATGAGGCAGGTCCAAATCTTTTGTGGTCAACACCACATGCAACAGTGGTGATTGAAAGCCTAGTTAAAAGCTTCTTAGAGCCACGTAAGTTTTGCATCAAGCTCATATTTGTTATTTCTTTCATCCAAGTCTGCTAGCAAATAGGCTAGACCCTTAAGAAGTTTTTAATGATGGATTTAATCATCATTAATGTTTTCCTATGGTGTGGTCCACTTGAGATTTGGATATCCTTTATTTTTTGGGCTCATGTCCTGAAACAATGATTCGAAATGATGGATGATGTGGCTAAGACATACATTTGGGATTGTAGACCACGTATATCATTTCCTACTTTATCAAAGGTCACACGCTGCATCATGTAACTCTCCATGTACTGCATCAGTTTTTCATATTTTAGAAGATGGGGCCATAAGAGTTTGATGAGAAATCTATCTATTTCTTAGAGCATGGCAAAAAAATCAAAATATTTCAATGCTTAAGTGGACAACAGGAGCAAGAAAGATTGAAGATTGAATGCCATTCATTGAAATGTTAGTGGGTCCACGGCTTGTTTGTGAGAAATCCACTCCATCCATCTATTTCTCTACCTCAATTTTGAGCAGATTTGAAGCTCAAGTGAGCCACACAACAGGAACCAGTGGGAAAGTATGCACACCATTGAGATATTTTGGGCTATCATGTGCTAACTTTAAGCATGTGATCTGCCTTATTTTTGGAGCCACACTTTTAAATGAGCTGGCAAAACAGATGAACAGGATGGATTTCTCATGAACATCAAGGTGAGCTGATATAAGCAGAGATTAGGGTTGCACACAAATAATGTTCACAAGAGATGTTGGTCATTTAAGTGCAGGGGAGAGGGTTGCCTTATGGTAGGTGCAGCCCACCATATTGTTTGAGACAAATATACCCCGTCCATCTACTTTCTAGCTCATTTTAGAACAAGGCCCAAAAATGAAGCAGATTCAAATCTCAAGTGAGCTACATGACCATGAAAAGATTGAAGATTGAACGTCCATCATTGAAACATTGGTAGGGCCACAGATTATTCACGACAAATTCACTGGTCAATCTGTTTTTCGAGCTCATTTTAAGGCATTGGGTAAAAAATGAGTCAATTGAAAGCTCAAATAAACCACATGACAGGAAATAGTGGAAAGAACGTCCACTATTAAAATATATTGGGCCCATTGTGGGGCCATTTTGAGCCTTGGATCTGCCTCATTTTTGGGGGCCATGCCCTTAAAAGAGCTATAAAAAAAGATGGACAGACTGTATTTGTCATAAACACCAAAGTGGGCCCAACGTACCGTTAGAGTGAGGGTTGGATGGAAACCAAGTCAATTAAAAGTTATCAGTGGGCTTATTGGACATTTAAGTCCGGGACCGTAGGTGGAGCCCAGCATGATGCTTGTGATAAATTCATTTCGTCTGTCAGATTTTTCATCTTAATTTAGCCCATGGGAACAAAAATATGGCAGATGCAAAGCTTAAGTGGGCCACACGAACAAGAAAGACTGGAGATTGAAAACTGACCATTGAACCATTCCGGATGCCACATATTGTTTGTAACAAATCTACCCTGTCCATCTGTTAAACCAACTCATTTTAGAGCATGGACAAAAAAGAGCAGATTCGAAGCTCAAGTGGACCACACGACAGGAAACAGTGAGAAAGATGCCTGCTGTTGAAATATCATGGGACATCGTGGCGCCTAGTTTGAGGTTTAGATCTGCCTCATTTTTGGGATCGTAAACTTCCATGAGCTGGAAAGACAGATGAATGGAGTGGATTTCACACAAGTGTGAAGGTGCGCTCCATGTATGGTCAGGGTGACGGTTGGCAGCACAGTGAATCCAGCGCATTTGCATGTGCGGTAAATCGAGCGTAATTTTGCATGTAGACTAACATCAGGCAGTTTAGTGTCTAACGGTTGAAACTGTAGGTGGGTTTTGAAAATTAGTTTTAAAGAGAGAGGTTTTTGGTCCATAGGTTAAAAGGTAATGTAAAAATCCCGAGGGCCCATTTGGGAGTGTAGATTCGGAACTCCTTGATTCAGAACCCATGGATTTGAAATCCCTTAGATTTGAAATCCTGGCAATGTGTTTGGCAATGTGTATTGGAACCCAATTTTAATCCAAAAGTAGTTATGCATGGTATATTCAAAGGGGTTTGAATTTAATTAATAAATCAATTTTAATATATTTAATTAGTGAATGTATGTAATGTTTGACAATGGTTGTAATAAGCCGGTGAAATTTATACTTTGCACACAAATGATGAAATTCCAAGTCTTAGATGGGCCGCAAGTATAAGATTATGTCCGAGTGACTAACTAATGATTTTTAACCATTGATTTAAAAGGACAATGTTTAGACGGCACTGGTCATCATATTAAAGTAATTATAGTGATGTAATTGATAATCTAATTATTTTAGGATATCATTAGTGGGACATGTGCCCAATAGTTTAATAGACTAGTGACACACATAATACACATGCAACTTTGTAAAGGATATTAGATGTAATCCAAGCTTTCATGGTCGATTTCAAACCCCCTCTTTTAGAGGATTTGGAGCCCCCTAGATTTGACACCCCTAGTTACTTCATAGTGCCAAACAACTAAGGGATTTGAAATCCTCTCAAATTCCCTAAAATCCCCCCCAAATCTATGGTGCAAACGACCCTAAGTTTGTCAGAGTGGATATATATATGATTGAATCCACAAATGGATTTGTTAAGATTACCAGATCACTCAGCATGTGGCCCCCAATGGGCAGCGATACACGCTGGATCCTGAGTCGCAATTGTTATGGAAAAATCCGAGCTGAACTCAATAGAGGTAGACTTGGATCGGCTGATTGGGCAGTTGTGTCAAGACAGGTATATTCCGACCTTAATCAAGGAAAGCCCAACTCGATCAACGAATGAGATCGTCATAGCAGGATAGGTGACAGAGGATAGGTGACAGAAGCTTATGAGCCAACCAGAGCCTTGGACTGATAATAGTTCGTCCGCACAGACCTAGTCATAACAATGTAGGTTGAGCTTCCAAGTTCTTTTGTAGAGCTTTGACACTGACCTGAAACCCGAGAGAGGCCATCATTCGTTATGTCCGATCACTGCGTCCGAGCCCTTGTCAGTAAGTGACTAAAGCCGACCCGATTGCGGGCTCGGATTGTAAGGATCGTGTCGAACGAAGGAGCGTCCGATGATTACGCTAAGGAATTAACTCCAGTAACACACGTCTGGGGCAACATCCGGCGCACGATATCCGAGTAACGGTCAACATCAGCGCACGCACCATTCTCATTCAACGACCAAGATCATGCCAAAAATGACGGGCATGTTCATCTCAGGAAAAAAGTATAAATAAGGGACTCATTTGAATAGACAAGTACGCAAGATCTGATATCCTAAGCCTACGCTACACTACTTAGACTCAGATTCCTATCCTGACTTTGGCATCGGAGGTTCCCTGCTATAGTCAAGGTCTCATTTGTCCTCCTATTGTGAAGGCTAACCGAGCTCGATTTAAGTGCTCCGAACTCAGTAAAGGGTGAACCAGATTTTAGCATCAACAGCAACAAAGGGAAAACGTGCTGGAAGCTTAGAACATGGGCTAGAGTATGACCTGGTCTAATCAAGGATATCAATGGGCCAGTCTTAGGCCTGAGAATTAGAATTTTGCATAGGGCAGCCCAAAGGCCTGGCCCGAAAATAGTTCAAAATCCGGATCGAGACCCGCCCCAAGCCTGGTTGTTGACAGGCCTAGCTCTGATGGGAGCATGGGAGTGATTCATAGCACACATATTTTCACAGTATAGGTGAGTTTTCATTTCTACAAGTGAGGCCAACTTTTCTGTATCCTGACCATTGATCTGCTGTCAGTCGCAGTGGAATGAAACATTTGAGAAAAGAAACTATATAGAGGCATTTTAAACTTCTTATATTGTAACCTATAGATGATTGAGAAAAGATGTCCAAATGGTCCACATTCAAGTGAAAATGGACTTAATATGATCTTTGGGATCCCTAAATCAGTGTTATATTTAGAGCTTCCACCATCAACCGTGGGTTACCTAATCATCGGCTCACTTGTCATACTAAAAAATCCATGTATAATATGCAAATTAGGGGTGTCAATGGGCCGGGCTTGTGCCTAAAAAACTAGAAATTTGAATAGGGCTGACCTAATCGCCTAGCTCAAGACAGTTGAATATCCGAGTGGGGACCTACCCCGCGCAGCCGCTTAACAGCCACGATGTAAATATTATTTTGGATTTTTAGTCCAAATAGCCTTGTACTGTAATGTGGTGGTGGCAGGAGTCCATATCAATTAAACTAAAGTTTTTTAGCCCTGGAACCATTTTTTCTATTTTTGGACAACGAAAATGTTCATCTGTCGTGATTGTTTTTCATAAGGCGGGCTCCAATTTTGAAATGGGTAGTTTTTTAAGGGACGTGAGTTCTACTAAAAATTGAAATTCGACTCACCCTTGGGGCGATCTGATCAATTCATTTTAATCTAACAGTTCAATATTAGGATTTTATTATATTTTCTATTCGAAATTCTCTCTGACCCACGATTATATTAATGTTGTGCGTTAATTCTGAATTGTTTCCTTCGGGCGCGGTTCACATGCTTAGAGTGTCGAAACTCCACATGCTCGAGAGATGCCGACATGAAGAGGAGTGCCATGTGGCCGGCTGTCACCAAGTTGATGCTGGTCCACACTTGGAACTCTCCCTTCGGCAGACCACCTCCCTCACTCGTACAGAGGCTTTCTTATGAAGGGCACCACATTGCTATTACGCATTATACTTTGATTAGGCTTTGATTCGAGTTTAGTTTTAGACTTAAATATGTAAGTTGATTGGTTAGTTGAACTCAGTAGATTGACTAGATGAGTTGACTTAATGAGTTGGCTCGGTCAGTTAACTATAGCATTTTAGAGTCATAGGATTTAGGATTAGATTAATTGAGTTGAATAAGTTGACTAGATTGAGTTTAGGGTTTATAATCAGGGTTCCTAGGTTTAGGCCTTTAGGACTAGAATTTCAGTTGACCATCCATTGGTTCAAATTTTTTATTGACTCAGGATGTAGTGCCTACATATCCTAAAAAAGAAATAGATCAAAATCTTAGTTCGACCACACTATAGTAAAAAGTTATTATTGAATGCTCTGCCATTAAAAACTTCCTAGGGCTCATCCTAATATTTCCTTGATGTTTATTTTCCATCCATCCTGTTGATAATGTCACATATTTACGTGGATGAAGGGAAAAATAAATATCATATTTATAAAAAGCTTATATGGCCCATAATAAGTATTTAATGATCAATCACCACTGTTTTCTATAATGTGGTCTACCTCATATTTGCATCTGTTTCATATTAGGAATTATATCGTAAAATAATTTGAAAAAATAAATGAACGTAATGTATATAGAATAAATACATAAATTTTTGCATCTGTTTTATAACAGGGATCGTACTGTAAAATAATATGAAAAAACTAATGGAATAAATACAAAAAGTTAAGCCCCATGGTAAGGGCCGCACCGTCCAGGCTAAGACCGGGCTGCACCTAATCCGCACCCACCAAGACCGCAGCTATTCACGTGCGGATGCGGATTGAATACCGACGCTGCCAGTAGCCAGTGGCTCCTGGACGGTGCTCTGTGGGCCCAATATAATAAATGTGTTTTATTCGCACTGTTCACCTATTTTTAAAAATCGTCTTAGGGTATGAACTCAAAATTTTGTTAGATCCAAATACCAAGTAGATCATTCTCCGATAAAATAGTGTGATTCAACGGCCACCATTAAAAACTTCTTAGTGCCCAGAGCCGAACCTATTGATTAGGTCATACATAACTGGACGAAGGTAAAACATAGATACCACTATACCAGCTTTAGCCTGAGAAGTGTTTAATGGTGGGCGTTCAATTACCACTGTTTTCTTGATATTTGGATCATTAATGCCGAAAATGTTCTTAAAATACATACATTATGGGTGGATCTCACTGAGAACCAGACAGCGTCGCTAGGCAATCCGCGTCTCTCATGTGCTCACAGAAATCTCGCCGGCCAAGCGCGAGTAAACACGCTGAGGGTGTTCGTGCTAGGGCACACGAGATTTTTTTATGGAATCACCGACACCGTGGATGAGAAATGCTACGGTGGTCTTGAAGCATTGAAGTTATATTACTCCAAGTTGCACTGGGACACACAAACAATCAATCCGTTGATATAGACTGTTCACTAGCTCCGCCGTGCATTTAGTGGGATAAGATTCAAGCATCACCATCTGATCAATTTGATATAATATGGGTGGTCAAGATCATTAACACAAAGTAGGTCTAGTGAACAATTTGATCCATTTATCTGGTAGGGACCACCGTGGACGTCTATGATTCTGAATAATTACTTTTTTAAGGCAATCCTAACCATCCCATTTATGGTTTTCAAAAAAAAGGATGGGTACAGAAAATAAGGCCAAACCAAGGACGGATTGGATAGTGAAATCAGCGTATTTTTTTATGGTAGCCCATGAAACGTGTTCTTGTCTTGATGGACGGTTCAGATTGATCGAATGAAATTTATAAGTGACTGTATACCATCGGTTGCAAGCTGCGAGATCATCAGAGTTATTCTCTAACAAATATCTGATAGAAATATCATCCACAAAAAATATCTAAAAAAAACAACAAAAACTGATGATGCTTGTCGTGGTCGACGTTTTGATCAGTAGAGACTCGTCGCGAGAGTAGGTATTCGAATCCCACCTCTCCACACGTACAAATTAGGTCGGTGTGTAATAGATCCTGATCGTTCACCAGGTAGCTGTAAGATTTATATGCTGTGGTACATAGATGAGACTGAAATGGTGATCATCGTGGGAATGAACGGATGTAGAATATGGACGGTTGAAATGGCTGGCGAACTGTCCTTGTTTTCATCGTGAATCTGTGCTCGTCACTAACGGCTTGATTTCGGAACATGGATATAACAATCAGGGCTACAACGATGAACACCAATGTACAGTTCGTACGTGTCATATTGGGACATCCGGAGAGAATAAACATCCAAATGGCTACTCGCGCGAGTAGACACAAACAACCTAGTGGGGTTTGACCTTGAAGGTGGTAACGTCGAGTACGTACACGACAGGCGTCACACGGGTCTAGACCAATCAAATATCTCCGCGTCGGGCAGGGCCTCAACGAATCTGCTCGCGACATGGAGAATGCGAAGGGGCGCGGTTTGGGTCGATGGACCTGTTTGTCCAGCTGAATGAGGTGAGATTTAGGTGGATGGAATCATAAAGGTCACTATAAATGTAAGTATAAGGGATTGCCTTTAGATTGGGTGTATCCCGTGTTGTCTGATACTAAGTTTGGATCGTATGTATTAGAAAATAAATCTTAAAATTTACTTTCAAATTGCACTATAATTGAATAAAAATGCATCATTTATGAAATTAGTAATTCTATCTCACACTTTTTAACACAAGGCTCATTTTTCAAAGCCTATAAAATTAATTTGAATCATATCTCACACTCTTTACAAACATGTCATTTTCAATTTTAAAGCAAAATTAGTAATATAAACTAATTTAATACAACTTAATATTATTATAGGGTACTATAGTTCATGAGACTTACATCATACCAACCTTTTGATTGCTTATTTTAGGGCATGATCCCAAAAAATTAAGCATATCTAAATCGTAGGGGGAGCACACCCGTAGAAAACAGTGGTGGTTGAATCCCTACTATTAAAAACTCCATGGGAACCACCGTCCAACAAAGACTTTGTCAAAGAGACCACACAAATATCAGCCTGATCCAAAAAATTGTGACCCCCAAGAAATTTTTAATTGTTGATTGCGATTGTTTCCTGCATTACGGTACACTTGAGAATTGAATCTGCTTCATTTTTTGGATTATACCTTAAAATGAGTTTTCACAGCGGATGGACGGCATAGATATAAGGCACATATATCAAGGTGGGCCACGGTCAGGGATCCCACGACCTCGTGGATCCCCGGATCCACCGAAGCCGCGCCCGGACATGGATCATCCTTAGGATGCCCGGGACCAGGCAGCTCGCCGTACACATCTGCAAGGTTATAAAAATGAACGGTTGGATGATCTGCATCTGGTTAAGCTGGAAGGAAGGAGAAGGCTCAATGGGACGCCGATGGGTTACTTTCCCGCCTGTCCCTGGCTAGTAACGTAGAGGGCCTCTGAGGGGCAGCGTTACGTATGGGTCCATTCATCCATTCTACAATATCGGTACAGGCACAAAAATGGAAAGTAGATAGCGTCCCACCCTTGCCTGGACGAAAATCCATCCAGGCAGGGCTCCGTGGGGTCCACCGTGATGTATGGATTTTATCCATGCCATTCATCTGTTTTCCAGGTCATTTTAAGGTATGAAACCAGAAATTAGACAAACTCAAGGTTGAAGGGGATCACACGCTGCCACGCTGGGGATTGAATGACCACCATTAAAAGCTTCTCTTTGGGAGCTGCAAAAATTTTGTATCAAGCTGATATTTGTGTGTTTCAACGGTGTTTATCATTACAAGTACTGTTTCCTGATGTGTGTCTAAATTTGAGCTAACAACCTTAAAATGATCAAAAAAAAAAAATAGATGGACAACATATATAAAACCATATATCATGGTGGGCCCACAGATCCCCTGCCGGGATGGATTATTGTACAGGCAGGCTTTCCAAAAAAAATGAGGCACATGCAGCCTCAAGTGAACCAGGAACCACACTGCAAGAAGTGGTGATAATGATACCAACACTAAAACCTTCCCAAGGCCACCGTGATAGTTAATTGCCATCCAACCTCATCTATGGTTTTATTTATTTATTATTAATTTTTTTTGTTAGCTTGTTAGTACACCCACGGTCAGTTCACCCTTCACCGTTAGCCACCCCCTCCGGGGAATCCTACCAAAACCAGAGTGTTGAAACGAGGTATCTTTCACTCAGTCTACCACTTGAGCAATGGATATGGGTGTACCTCACGGAGGGAGAATACAAATACGAGCTTGATTCAAAACTTTCGTAGCTCTTACAAAATTCTCAATCATGGTGTTTAACACCCACCTTGTAGTCTAGTAAGCCTTGGATTTGACTGTGTTTTTGGGCTTGTACTCTAAAGATGGATAAACGCGGCGGATAAAACCCATATATCATAGTGCCCCTCAGACGTGCTGTCCGGTAATAGATGGGGATGGCGGAGTAGAGAATGGATTGGCTACTCCCCCCTGACACCATCCCCGTAGCTGGTGGTTGGTGCTCTGTGGGCCCCACCATGATGTACGTGTTTCATCCATTCTGTTCATACATTATAAAAGATCATTTTATGCTTGATCCCAAAAATGAGAGAAATATAAATCTCAGGTGGACCATACCACAGGAAACCAATACTGTTGGATATCCACCATTAAAATCATCCTAAGGCCCACTGTACTGTTTATTTGACATCCAATCTGTTGAATATGTCATACAGACGCATATGAAGGGGGGAAAAAAAGATCAGCTTGATCCAAAACTTTTATGGCCCCCAAAAACATTTTAATGGTCGACGTTCATTCAGCATTGTTTCCTGTAATGTGGTCGACTTGAGATTGGGATATACCCCATTTTTGTTCTCGAACCATGAAACGATCTAGAAAAACAGATGGACGGCATAGATGAAACACATACATGATGGTGGGGCCTAAATAGCACCGACCACCAGCCATTGGCAGGTGGCAGGGGGAGTAGCGAATCCGTTTCCGGCGGAGTAGCACCCACTGGGGCTCGGATTCGGCAGTGACCTCTCCAATTCCGAGCTCCATGCTGGTTGGCATTGAAAAAGCTCGACAGGGACTACTATAATGCATGTGTTTCAGTTAGACTGACCATTCACATTGTCTTGTTCTAGAGTATGAGCCCAGATTATAAAAAATCCAAAGCTCAAGTAACCACACTAGAAGTATAGTGGGATTCAACACCATTGTTAAAATCTTACTAAAGTCTTTTGTGATGTTTATTTGCTATCTATCTTATTTATAAGGTTACACAAATTTAAATGAAGGGAAAGCTTAAAAATCCGGATGAAAAAAAAACATAAAAATCTACTTGTTCCAAAACTTTTGTGGCCCACCGTAACTTTTGAATGATAGATATTTAATCTCCATTGTTTCTTGTAATGCGGTCCACTTAATATTTGAATCTTACACATTTTTAGTAAGATACATTACAATGAGCTGAAAAAAATGATTGTACACTGAGGATTTTTATTTATTTATATATTATTATTATTATTATTTGATTGTATACCGAGGATTGATCAAACATATGAATAAGTAGAAATTTTTTATTTTTTTTTTTTGAGAAATTTACAACTGTACGACCCATTTACATTTCTAAGCCCACTTCTTTTTACCTCGTGAAAATAATCCCCATACGTACAGATGACTTGCCAAAGGTTGAAAATGCCTCTGCTTTTCCAGAAATGTGATTGCAGAAAGCTGGGTTTCCCTATGGCTACGGATTATAACCGTAGCCCTAACCACAACCAAAGCTTTTTCAATATGCATAGAAGGAATTTCGATATGATCGAAAAAGGTCTAGAATTGTCCAGGGAGTTTGCCACAAAAATCTTGCAATTTTTGATACATATAGAAGAGTATTGGAAATGTATCGAAGGTATTTTTACCTATAGCTACGGATTATAACCATAGCCAAAACTACAATCCGTGCCAATTTGTGCAAATTTCTTTTATTTTTTATTTTTTTTACATGGAGAACTTTATTCTACCTACAATTTTCTCTAATACATATTTATATAAATATGTATATATAGGCATATAAAATTTTTTTCTCTCTTTTTTTCATTTATTTCTTTATTAATTTAACAATAATATTTTCTAAACCAGAATTAGTTCCTAAGCGTACCCTATATGAATTTGGGTTAGGAGAAGCTACTTTAGCCAACCAACCTAGTTATTTTTCAAGATTCCATCAGGTAGATGGTCGAAAATCCATTTCATTCACTTCGCGGTCAATTACATTCATTTCATTTACTTCGCGATCAATTCCCATGCATTTCACGGTCAATCCCAGCGACTTCCCTTTACTTCACGGTCAATTCCATACACTTCACGGTCAATTTCCTTCACTTCACGGTCAATTCCGTGCATTTCATGATCAATTCCCTTCATTTCACAGTCAATTCCATGCATTTCAAGGTCAATCCCGGCTATTTCCCTTCACTTCACGGTCAATTCCATGCATTTAGATCCGAGACATGGTTCACTAAACCGAGACAGAAGTTAAGTCGGTTCGGACGACACATCAGCGATCCGAGGCATGGTTCACTAAACCGAGACAAAAGTTAAGTCGGTTCGGACGACACATCAGCAATCCGGGCATGTATCGGGCCGATCTTCTTATCAGATCGGCTAGCGCAAGATAAAGCCTCATCCCGAAAATCAAGTAAAAAGATCCCCGATCCCGAAGATCAGGATCGGCTGGATTCCAAAATTGAATTGGAATCAAATCTCCGTGATACCAGGAGAGGATCCCGCACACGATATCGGGAGGAGAATCCTCGTACGATTAAAGGCTCCAGCAGCTATAAAAGAGGAACATCCATCGTCTTGTGAGGTATGCAAAGATTCCTTCTCTAAACCCCTCGATACATTTAGACCCTGAATCCAGGCCTGACTTTGGCATCGGAGGGTCCCCTGCTCAAGCCAGGGTCTCCTTTGTCCTCTTTCCGTGCAGGCACACGAAGGTCTGAGAGGACGAACCAGATTCTTGCATCAACAGCTTGGCGCCGTCTGTGGGAACCGTACAAAAAAGCCATCTCATATTTCTATATCGAATTTCATGGTGATGACTAGAAGGACGGTCCCAGAAGAAGAGATTGCGGTTACAGGGCCAGCGGGTCCAGTCGCAGTCCCCACAGCCCAGAACCCACCTAACAACCGCCAACGAGGAGCGACCAGAACAAGCAACAACCAGTGGGGTCGCGACGATGGGCGGTTGGACCAGGAGGTTCAAGAGATCCGGTCTGATATGAATATGATGAAGCAGATGCTGAAACGAATGTATCAGCAGCACATGCAGCCACTCCCGCATCCTAGGGGGAGACAGCGCACGTACCGACTGCGGCGGTTGATCCTCGACCTTCCGCGCCGCAGTCTCTCCGGCCGAGCCAACCCCAAGGCGAATCAGAACCATCTCCAGCGCAGTCGGCCAACGCTTCCCTGCCCCCGACCGATCTTCGACACGAGATAGAGCGAAGAAGGCGCAACCGCCCTTCCATGGAAGGCACGGCAGAGAGCAGTGAACCTTGGAAAGCCGATATTCAAAATTTTAAAAGAGAAGTGCGAGAAGAAATGGCGAAAGAGATGGCGGACATGAAGCATGGCCGGAATATGTATTCGACCACATCCGAAGCAAAGACGTCCCCCCTTTATGGACTCGGTAATGAAGGCTCGGTTGCCCGAGAGGTTTCGATTACCTCAAATCACTCCTTTCACCGGCAAGACCGACCCGACGGAGTATATCGAATGCTTCAGAACCTATATGGAGCTCCACGATGCCTCGGATGCAGTAATGTGTCGGGCCTTTTCTCTTACATTGACCGATGTAGCTCGATTGTGGTTCAAACAGTTGAAATCAAAGTCCATCAGCTCATTCGTTGAGCTGAGCGACGCCTTCCTCACCAACTTCATCGGCGGAAAAAAGAAATTGAAGCCCCCTGCACATCTGAACAACATAGTTCAAAAGCAAGGAGAGCTATTGAAAGATTATATCAAGCGTTTCAATTTCGAATCCCTTCAGGTTCGAAAACATTCAGAAGAAACGGCTCTCAATGCGCTCATGCAAGGAGTTAGAGATAAGCCATTCCTGGCATCTCTAGACAAAACTTCGCCCGATACTCTGGCAGAATTTATGGCACGGTCGGATAAGTATGCAAACGCCGAAGAAACGCGAATTCTGCGTGAAACTAAAACTTTGGTCAAAGAGTCGGCCAAAAAGGAAGCCGACTCGGCCGGAGGAAGGAAACGCAAGGATGATCAAGCGCATGATGAGCGAAGGTCAGGCAAACGACCAGATCGAAGATTTTCCACATATACCCCCCTGAACAAGACTCAGGAACAGGTATTGATGGAAATCAAAAGCGAAGGCTTTGTCAACTGGCCCAGTAAGCTCAGGAGTAATCTTAATCGGCGGGACAAGGATAAATACTGCCATTATCACCGTGATCATGGGCATAACACAAGTGATTGCCGTCACCTAAAGGAAGAGATCGAACGACTCAAAAAGGACGGCTGACTCAAAGAACATGTGGTTAAAGCTGGGGTAGCTGAGGGACGTCCGACCGAGAGTCAGCCTATGGAAGAAATCCGGACAATTGTTCGCGGTCCGCGAGGTGGGGGCGACTCAAACAATGCTCGAAGGAATCATGCGAGAAAACTTAGTCAGCTTAAGTCCGAGCTTATGATTATAGATCGGCCACCAAAGGAGAAGAAAAGGGAAAGATATTGCATTTCGTTCACAGAGGAAGATGCCTGAGGTATCTATCACCCCCACGATGACGCATTGATTGTCACCCTGACTATCGCTAACCGAAAAGTGTTCCGGATACTTGTCGATACGGGGTCATCTACAGACGTGTTGTTTACTCAAGCGTTCGACAAAATGGGGATCGAACGATCCATGCTACGCCCAGTTCGGACCCCGTTAATCGGTTTTTCGGGAGAACAAGTACTGCCCGAAGGGATTGTCTCGTTACCACTCACTGCTGGTAGTGCCCCACATCAGACGACGATGATGGTTGAATTCTTGGTCGTCGATCAACCCTCAGTATACAACGCAATACTCGGCCGACCTTCATTGAGTCTCCTCCAGGCCGTGGTATCCACATACCATCTTTCACTGAAATTCCCGACTGAGTCGGGAGTAGGAATTGTCAAAGGAGACCAGCAAGATGCGAATCGTTGTTACATGATAGCTGTAAAGGGAACCGCCGACAAAAGTCTGATCAACATATCAACGATCGAATCATTGGACCCTCGGGGCGAGAGTCATGAACGAGGGCAGCCGGTCGAAGATCTTATCTCAGTCCCCTTGGTCGAAACAGATGGATCCAAGACGGTTTGAATTGGCTCGTCAATCCCCCTTGAAAGAAAAGCTGATAGCCCTGCTCCGTAGGTACGCCGACGTATTTGCCTGGTGTCATGAAGATATGTCCGAGATCGACCCCTCTGCGATGACTCACCGACTCAACATTGATCCGTCATATCGACCGATCCGACAGAAGCGACGACCGCTCGGCCCTGAACGATACGCCATCATTGAAGAAGAAGTCAACAAACTCCTCCAGGTTAATCTCATAGAAGAAATACACTATCCAGAATGGGTCGCGAATGTCGTGCTTGTAAAGAAATCCAACGGGAAGTGGCGACTCTGTATTGACTATACTGACTTAAATAAAGCCTGCCCGAAGGATAGTTTTTCGCTTCAGAGGATAGACCAGTTAGTAGATAGTACTGCCGGACATGAGCTCCTTAGCTTCATGGATGCATATTCAGGGTATAATCAAATTGTAATGCATCAAACAGATAAATCAAAAACTACCTTTGTCACCGACAAAGGCCTTTATTGTTACCGAGTGATGCCATTTGGTCTGAAGAATGCCGGCGCAACTTATCAAAGATTAGTCAACAAAATCTTTGCTCGGCTTATAGGCCGAACCATGGAAGTATACATTGACGACATGCTCGTCAAAAGTATACACGCGGCAGATCATGTGAATGATTTGGAAGAAATGTTTCTCATCTTACGGAAGTTTCGGATGAAGCTGAATCCGAGTAAATGTGCTTTTGGGGTCGGTTTCTTGGTTAGTCAGCGAGGAATAGAGGCAAACCCTGAGAAGATAAAGGCTTTGATTGATATGGAACCCCCTAAAACCATTAAGGACATCCAAAGGTTGACTGGACGAGTAGCAGCACTTAACCGGTTCCTGTCCAGAGCCACGAATAAATGTCTCCCTTTCTTCAAACAGTTGAAAGGAAGACAAATAATGGGTTGGACGGAAGAATGTGAAGCGGCATTCCAACAATTAAAATCATATCTCGGTTCTCCACCTCTCTTATCAAAACCCGAATCAGGGGAGTCCCTGCTCCTTTACCTAGCAGTATCCGAGGCAGCGGTTAGCTCGGCTTTGATACGAGAATCCGAAGGAAAGCAACTGCCGGTTTATTACGTCAGCAAAGCGTTATTGCCAGCAGAAACGAGATACCCAAGCTTGGAAAAAGTGGCCTTGGCTTTAATAACTTCCTCTCGCCGACTCAGGCCGTATTTCCATACTCATACCATCATCGTGATGACCGATCTTCCGCTTCGCCAGGTATTGCAGAAACCAGAAGCTTCCGGCCGACTCACGAAGTGGGCTATCGAACTAAGTGAGTTTGACATTCAATACAGACCGAAGGTAGCAATCAAAGGGCAAGCCGTAGCTGATTTTATTGCCGAGGGAACACCACCAACCGAACTCCCGGTCAACGATTTGCCAAAGGATGTTGCAGTTCCAACAACAACCGCTCCCCCGACCCTACCGTGCCCTATTTCCTGGAAACTGTTTGTCGACGGTTCTTCCAACTCGAAGGCAAGTGGGGCTGGGGTTGTGCTGGAAACCCCCGATCATACCTATATACAGTATGCCTTACGACTTGGATTCCAAGCGTCAAACAATACAGCAGAATATGAAGCATTGTTACTCGGCCTCCGACTCGCCGCTAGCATGGGAGTCACGCACCTAAGTGTTTTCAGCGATTCTCAGTTGGTTGTTAATTAAGTTACCGGTGTATACCAGACACGGAAAGACCAATTGAGAGCATACATGAAGAAAGCGAAAGAACTTATCAATGGATTTTAACTCTGTCGTGTCACTCGGATCCCTCATACAGAAAACGGCAAAGCCGATTTATTAGCAAAGCTCGCCTCCGCCGATGAAGACGATATACCCAGGTCCGTCCCTGTCGAATACGTCGATAAGCCGAGTATAAATGAACCAATTAGCGAAGCCGTCAATACAATCTACTCGGAACCATCCTGGATCGATCCAATCCGCCAATACCTTGACAAGGGAAAGTTGCCTGAAGATCATGCCGAGGCTCGACGAGTTAAGATCCAAGCCTCCCGTTACACCATACTCAACGGAACCCTCTATAAGAAAGGTTACTACGCTCCGTTGCTGCGGTGTCTCAAACCCAGTGAGGCGAACTATGTATTACGTGAAATTCATGAAGGAATCTGTGGAAACCACTCTGGAGGGCGATCTCTCGCCCACAAGGTCCTACGACAGGGATATTACTGGCCCACTATCCAACACGACGCTCGCAAGCTCGTCCAAAAATGCGACAAATGTCAACGGTTCGCGGCAATTCCGAGGCAAGCCCCCGAGGCACTGACGCCGATGACTGGTCCCTGGCCCTTCGCACAGTGGGGTGTCGACATCATAGGTCCACTCCCTATAGGAAAAGGTCAGACCAAGTTTGCTGTGGTAGCAGTGGATTATTTCACGAAGTGGGCCGATGTAGAGCCATTAGCTAAAATAACCGAGCAGAAGATCACCGAGTTTGTATGGAAAAATATTATCTGCTGATTCGGAGTACCCCGTACCATTATTACAGACAATGGAAGGCAATTTGATAATAGGAGCTTTTGCGAGATGTGCGACAACCTCGGAATCAGAAACGTCTATTCTTCACCTCATCATCCTCAAACTAACGGACAAGTTGAGACGGTTAACAAGATTATCAAGCAACATCTTCGGACTAAGCTTGACCGGGCTAAAGGAGCATGGGCCGAAGAGCTCCCGAAAATTCTTTGGGCTTACCAAACTACAGTTCGAACCGCCACAGGAGAAACTCCCTTTTCACTCACGTATGGCTCGGAAGCCGTCACTCCCGTTAAAATCGGATTACCTTCGGCTCGAATCACTTCGTTCAATGCGGAAGAAAATGAAGAACTCCTTACACTCGGGCTCGACCTTCTGGACGAACAAAGGGAAGTGGCGCGGCTGCGCACGGAGGCACGGCAACGACAAGTGGCTGGGTTCTACAATACCCGAGTTAAGATCAGGAGGTTTCGAATGGGAGATATGGTTCTCCGAAAAGTATTTTCCAATACCAAGGAATTTGGATCGGGTACGTTGGGACCCAATTGGGAAGGACCCTATATCGTCTCGGGCACCATCCGACCGGGAACGTATCGGCTAGAAGATCTAAACGAACAATCATTGCCTCATCCTTGGAACGCTGAGCACCTCAAGATTTACTATCCTTAGCTCGGTACTCAATGTTTAAAGACTCTGAACTAAGAAAGATTAAAGCCAAGTCAAATGAATAAAACTAAGTGTTTTCTTTCATTCATCAACCACATACGAGTACAACATGTGAATACATCGATTTAAAAAAAAAAAACGTAAGGGGCCCTGGTTACTGTCCTCCGGTAGGAACGGTACCCGAAGCATTCTCGCATGTACCGGCCTCGTCCCCAGCAGTGACTTCAGCAGCGGCGTCCGGATTCTCGGATTCCGAGGCTCCTCCACCCTCGATTTCTGAGAGATCAAGGTCAGGAAAAGATTTCTTTATGTCTTTGAGACATTTCAGAAATCCGCTTTGGAACAAGCGATCCCTCTCATCCTCGAACTCCGCTGACTCAAGGAAAGCTTGGACGGCTTGGTCTCTAGCCTTCTCAGCCTCCCGAGTCTTCTCGTTGGCCTGCTGAATATGCCCCGCCGCCTCAAGCTTAGCCCGAGCCAAATCATCTGCACAAGAAGCATGGACTGCGAGAACTCGTCGGTTCTCTTCTTCAGCTCTGGAAAGGAGAGCCAATACCCGAGTAACCTCGACTTGTGCTTCATCAAGGGCTCTCCTGGAGAAAGCCGCCTCTGCTTTTGCGTCTTCGGTAGCTTTCCGGGCAAGGGCCGCCTCGCCTATCAGAACGCCGACCCGAGTTTCGGCATCCTCGCGTCGTCCTTCGGCTTCTGACAGAAGAGTCTGCAGCCGATGAGTCGAAGATAACTCTTTGCTGGCCTTAACCAAGCAGGGAGCGAGTTCAAAAAGCACCCTTGCTGCGTGGCCGATGGTTTGCGATGAAGGAGCGTTGTAGAGACTGATGAACTCTCTTTCGCTCCCATGGGCTAAGGCCTAGGGAACCATCCCCGACACCACCTTCTGCAGGACGGACGGCCCTTCTTGGTTCGTTTCCTCCCCTCTGGAGGATGCAGTCCCCGTCTCTTCTTCCCCTCTGGAAGACGCAGCCCTAGTCTTTTCCTCCTGTCTCGGAACATCCGTCGCAACGTGTCCCGAGTCGGGTGCCGCCTGAGGTTCCGAGGCTGTGGCCACCTTCACTTCCACCCTTTCTTCCGGGTCAGAGATTACGACGACAGTAGGGGCAGAAGAACTCGCAGGCTCCTTCTCCTTCCGCACCACTCTTTGTCTCTTCGGCGGCCGAAGCTCCGACAGAAGAACTGATCGCGGAGGAGCCTTTAACTTCGAAACTGCCCTAAGAGGAGGACGAGCTCCAGTCATTTTCGAGGGGGCCGATTCGGGAACAGTCCTGAGATGGGGTCGAGCTTCGGGCAAATCTAAAAAAAAAAAAAAAACGAAGTAAGTCAGGAAAAATTCAGAAGATACATGAAGATACATTTTCAATTACCTGTGACGGCCGAGTCTAGACCTGCGAGATGAAGGCGCTCATTTGTAAGAACACCTCTAGGACCTATCTGCGGATCCAACGTCCTCAACTCTTTGATCCGAGCCAAGTCACTGGAGCCGAGCTTTTGCCGCTTCTTCGGAATATCTGCAAAACACAAGCCCCGACTCAGAATATTACAAAAATAAAGAAGGGCAAGAGAGAAGACCCAAGTCACTTGCTCTCTTGAACGCCCGAGGAACACGAGCTCGCAGGACCCGGACTCAGCCCTCCCAGCGACCGCAAGCCCAAAACCAACGTTCTCTCAATGTTTGTTGGAAGTGGGAGGGTCGATTATCAGGGAACCGCCTCCGCCTGCAGCGAAGACATAAAAGCCGGGATAGTTCGGCTTCACGCGCACTTGGTATAAGTGGAGAAATTCGTCGACTGTTAGCGGTGGCTGTTCCATCTCAGCCCACAACACCGCACACCCGAATAAGTTCCTCCACCCATTCGGAACTATTTGCCCCGGGGCAATCTGAATACGAGATAAAACTCCCCGGACAATGGCCTGAAGGGGCAGACGCAAGCCGCATTGCATCGAGACTTGGTAGATCGCGACCGCCCCAGCAGGAGGATGATCCGGTAAGTTATTCGGACGGGGGAGATAAGTGATAACCGATTCGAGGATGTGATACCCGATTCGGATTCTGTCTAAATCCGCCTCAGTTAAAACTGAAGGAACCGGGCCGCTTAGATCATCCCCCGATCCTTCTCCTTCAGACTCGGCGTGTGCCGACTTATCAACAGGAACCGGCCCAGAGGTTCCCTCGGCAATTAATATTTCCTCTTCCTCCTCCTCTTCTTCCTCCATGCCCCTTGGAAGATTAGGCCTTCCCGGGCGGGTTATTAAAGACGACCCACCACGAGAAGGATCAACGGAAGCAGGGCGCTCCGCCGGAGCTTTAGTGACCCTCTCAAAAAGAAAAGCAGCGTTCGCATCAACTGCTATCTCTGTCAGTAAGGAAGGCGATTCCGCAACATTCCAAAAACGTTGCGCTTCGCCTTCATCTCCGGAAACTCCCTCCTGGAGACTTCAAGAACCTCTAGCCGCCATTATCACTAAATAAAGAGGAAGGGGAGACTCACCGGAGGGAGGAAGGAAAACAGAAATGGCGAAAAGAGCCGCTGACAGTTAAGAAAGAGGAAAGGAAGAAGACGAAAGACCGAAAAAGCTCCAAAGGAAATGCAAAGCGGGAATGGCAGTAGAAGTTTGAAATGCGGGACCCCCACCAATTTATAAGATTGCCATGTGGCGGAAGCAATTAATGGGGAAATGATTCGACGCCTGCATCGACTCCCCCACTCGACACGTGGCGCACGTCGACTGACGACAATAATGCCCTTGCTACGTGTCTAACCCTCATTGGCGGGGCGAGCGATTTGACGGCTGTCGGCGCATGCGATGTCAGAAACTGAACCGTCTCCCGTCAAAGGCGACACAGAATGCATTAAATGACTACTTATTTTCTCGGACTAAGTTATGAACCGACTCAAAACTCGCTACTCCTAAGTGTCATATGAAACACACGGAGTAAGGGGGCTTACTGTTGGGGACAAAAGATACAGAGTTCGGAGACTCGGACTTAATGCCTCGGGTCGCCAAAGGATGTGTCAGATCCGAGGCATGGTTCACTAAACCGAGACAGAAGTTAAGTCGGTTCGGACGACACATCAGCAATCCGGGCATGCATCAGGCCGATCTTCTTATCAGATCGGCCAGCGCAAGATAAAGCCTCATCCCGAATATCTTGGGATAAGATCCCCGACCCCGAAGCTCACGGGATCGGATGAAGACTGGAGATGGGCACGATCCTGTCTCCGTGATACCAGGAGAGGATCCCGCACACGATATCAGGAGGAGAATCCTCGTACGATTAAATGCTCCAGCAGCTATAAAAGAGGAACCTCCGTCGTCTTGTGAGGTAGGAAAAAACTCTTTCTCAAAACCCCTCAATACATTTAGACCCAGAATCCAGGCCTGACTTTGGCATCGGAGGGTCCCCTGCTCAAGCCAGGGTCTCCTTTGTCCTCTTTCCGTGCAGGTATACGAAGGTCTAAGAAGAGGACGAACCAGATTTTCGCATCAACACATTTCATAGTCAATTTCCTTTACTTCACGGTCAATTCCCTTCATTTCACGATCAATTCCATCCATTTCACAGTCAATCCCTGCGATTCCCCTTCACTTCACAGTCAATTCCATGCATTTCACGGTCAATTCCCTTTACTTCATGGTCAATTTCGTGCATTTCACGGTTAATTCCCTTCATTTCATGGTCAATTTCATGCATTTCACGATTAATTCCAGCGATTCCCTTTTACTTCACGGTCAATTCCCTTTACTTCACGGTCAATTCCCTTCATTTCACGGTCAATTCCATGCATTTCAAGGTCAAGTCCGGCGATTCCCCTTCACTTCACGGTCAATTTCATGCATTTCACGGTCAATTCGCTTTACTTCACGGTCAATTCTCTTCACTTCACGGTCAATTCCCTTCATTTCACGGTCAATTCCATGCATTTCACAATCAATTCTGGCGATTCCCCTTCACTTCACGGTCAATTTCATGCATTTCATGGTCAATTCCCTTCACTTCACGGTCAATTCCGTGCATTTCACGGTCAATTCCCTTCATTTCACAGTCAATTCCATGCATTTCATGGTTAATCCCCGCTATTCGTCTTCACTTCATTGTCAATTCCATGCATTTCACAGTCAATTCCCTTTACTTCACGATCAATTCAATGCATTTCACGGTCAATTCCCTTCATTTCACGGTCAATTTCATGCATTTCACGGTCAATCCCGGCGATTCCCCTTTACTTCACAGTCAATTTCATGCATTTCACGGTCAATTCCCCTTTACTTCACGGTCAATTCCATGCATTTCACGGTCAATCCCCGCGATTCCCATTCACTTCACAGTCAATTTCATGCATTTCACAGTCAATTCCCTTTACTTCACGGTCAATTCCATGCATTTCACGGTCAATTCCCTTCATTTCACGGTCAATTCCAGTGATTCCCCTTCACTTCACGATCAATTCCCTGCATTTCACGGTCGATTCCCTTTACTTCACGGTCAATTCCGTGCATTTCACGGTCAATTCCCTTCGTTTCATGGTCAATTCCATGCTTTCATGGTCAATTCGGGTGATTCCCCTTTACTTCAGGGTCAATTCCATGCATTTCACAGTCAATTCGCTTTACTTCACGGTCAATTCCCTTCATTTCATGGTCAATTCAAGCGATTCCCCTTCACTTCATGGTTAATTCCATGCATTTCACGGTCAATTCCCTTTGCTTCACGGTCAATTCAATGTATTTCATGGTCAATTCCCTTCATTTCATAGTCAATTCCATGAATTTCATGGTCAGTTCTGGAATTGACCGTGAAATGCATTGAATTGACTGTGAAGTACAGGGAATTGACTGCGAAATGCATGGAACTAATCGTGAAGTGAAGGGGAATCGCCGGAATTTACCGTGAAATGCATTGAATTGACCGTAAAGTAAAGGGAATTGACCGCGAAATGCATGGAATTGACCATGAAGTGATGGAGAATCACCGGAATTGACCGTGAAATGCATGGAATTGACCGTGAAATGAAGGGAATTAATCGTGAAATGCATGGAATGACCGTGAAATGCATGGAATTGACCGTGAAGTAAAGGGGAATCGCCGGAATTGACCATAAAATGCATGGAATTGACCATGAAATGAAGGAAATTGACCGTGAAATGCATGGAATTGACCGTGAAATAAAGGGAATTGACCGTGAAATGCATGGAATTGACCGTGAAATGAAGGGAATTGACCGTGAAATGCATGAAATTGACCGTGAAGTGAAGGGAATTGACTGTGAAATGCATGGAATTGATCGTGAAGTGAAGGGGAATCGCCGGGATTGTCCGTGAAATGCATGGAATTGATCGCGAAGTAAATGAAATGAATGAAATTGACCGCGAACTGATTGAAATTGCCCACAAAGTGAATGAAATGGATTTTCGACCATCGACCTGATGGAATCTTGAAAAATAACTAGGTTGGTTGGCTAAAGTAGCTTCTCCTACCCCAAAATCATATAGGGTATGGCAAGTAATTAATTTTGGTTTAGAAGATATTTTTATTAAATGAATAAATAAATAAATGTAAAAAAGAGAGAAGTTTTTTTTTTATGCTTATATATACATATTTATATAAAATATGTATTAGAGAAAATTGTAGGTAGAATAAAGTTCTCCATGTAAAAAAATAAAAAATAAAAAATAAAAAAATATTGCATTGAGTAGCCAGATTACAGTTATGGCTACGGTTATATTCCGTAGCTATAGGTAAAAATACCTTCACTACAAATCGAATACTCTTCGATATGTATTGAAAATTGCAGAATTTTTTAGGCAAGCTTGCTGGACAATTCTGGACCTTTTTCAATCATATCGAAGTACATATCGAGATACCTTCGATGCATACAAAGAACATATCAAAAAAGCAGGAATTGCGAATATGGCTACGGTTATAATCCGTAGCCATAGAAAGCCCCTAGCCATAGGTTCTGATTTTTTTATTTTTTATTTTTATTTAATTATTTATTATTTTTTTGCTGTTGTAATCCTCATCACTTTTTGTAGGTCCTATTATGAGGTATGTGTTATATCCAAACCGTCCATCTATTTGGCGAACTCGTATTAAGGCTTGAGACGAAAAATAAGACAGATCTATCTATCAAGTGGACCACACTGTAAAAGGCAGTGGAGGATTGAATGTCTACCATTGAAACCCTTTTAGGGGTCACAGAAGTTTTGGATCATTATGAAATTTGTTTTTCCTCTTCATCCACGTTTTTGTGACCTTATGAATAGATTGGATGGAAAATAAATATTATCATGGGCACCACAAAATTTTTAATGGTGAAAATCAAATTTCCTCCTGCTCTTTGTGGTGTGGTCCAATTAATATTTGGATATGATTCCTTTTTTTTTTTAATACAATGCTCCGAAATGATCTCGAAATATGGATGAACGTTGTGGATATAATAAATACATAACTGAGGGGCCATGTAGCTTTGATCTCTTTCTGAACCGTTCGTACAGCTCGGAGTTTGAGGAGCGTCAACGCTCGTCTTCGAGCACCACCGATCCGCTCGAAGGAAAAAGCAGGGGCATTTTTGACTTTTGGCAAGACGTCCATACATCGAGGGCTGGTTCTTCGGGGGTAAAATGAAGTGGGCTTATAAATGTAAATGGGCCACACATGGGTCGTACAGTTGTAAATTTCTTTTATTTATTTATTTAGTTTTTGTTTTTAAGACGCGCATACACACCCTACATATGGCCCACAACCTTTTTAAGCCCACTCGTTTTTTACCTTCCAAAATACTGCCCAGCTGTACGGCCCCATTTCTCAGGTAGAAAATGCCCCTGCTTTCCTTCCCGAGGCGGATCGCCTGGTGCTCGAAGACGAGCGCTTACGCTCCTCCAACTCCGAGTTGTACGAACGGTTCAAAAGATATCAACGTTGCATGGGCCCCATAGTTATGTATTTATTATATCTACAACGTTCATCCATATTTTGAGATCATTTCAGAGCATTATCAAAAAAAATTAATCATACCCAAAGATCAACTAGACCTCACCACAACCGGTGGAAAAATTGATTTTCACGGTTAAAAATTTTGTAGGGCCCACCATAACATATATTTTCCATCCAATCTATCCATAAGGTCACAAAAACCTGGATGAAGAGGAAAAAAAAATTCATAATGATCCAAAACTTCTGTGACCAATGAAAGGATTTCAATGGTAAACGTTCATCTCTCCACTGCCTTTTACGGTGTGGTCCCCTTGATAGCTAGATCTGACTTATTTTTCGTCTAAAGCCTTAATATGAGTTCGGCAAATAGATGGACGGTTTGGATATAATTCATACATCATAATGGAACCCATAAACATTGATAGGATTACAAAAAAAAAAAAACCAGCCTTGATCCGGCCGACCGGGTCGTCGACCTGATTCGCTGTCCCACTGGCCCGGTCGACCGACCCCACTCGCTGTTCCACTTTGTAATTTTATTTTATTTTTTTATTTTTAATTTTCACGTGGATAGCTTTTTCTTTCTTACATTTTTCTCAAATACATAGTTACGTAAATATGTATATATAAGTATATAAAAATATTTTTTTGTCTCTTAATTCATTTTTTTATCTATTTATTTAACAAGCATATCTCTAAAATTAGAATGAGTTACTTAACGTATCATATATGATTTTGGGGTAGGAGAAGCTAATTTAGCCAATCAACATAGTAATTTTTCAAGAATCCATCAGGTCGATGGTTAAAAATCCACTTCATGGTCAATTCACTTCACTTCACGCCCATTTTCATGCACTTCGAGGTCAATGCACTTAACTTCACCGTCATTTTCAGGCATTTAATGGTCATTCCCAGTGATTCCGTGTTGATTCACGGTCAATTTGACACACTTCATGGTCAATTCACTTCACTTCATGGCCATTTCCACACACTTCGCGGTCAATTCACTTCACTTCACCGTCATTTCCAGTGATTCCGTGTTGATTCCGTGTTCACACTTCACGGTCAATTCACTTCACTTCACGGCCATTTCCACGCACTTCGCGGTCAATTCACTTCACTTCACCGTCATTTCCACGCATTTTACGGTCATTCCCAGCGATTTCGTGTTCATTCACGGTCAATTTGACGCACTTCACGGTCAATTCACTTCACTTCACGCCCATTTTCACGCACTTCGCGGTCAATTCACTTCACTTCACGCCCATTTTCATGCATTTCATGGTCATTCCCGACAATTCCGTGTTGGTTCACGGTCAATTCGACGCACTTCACGGTCAATTCACTTCACTTCACAGCCATTTCAACGCACTTCGCGGTCAATTCACTTCACTTCACCGTCATTTCCATGCATTTCACGGTCATTCTCGGCGATTCTATGTTGATTCACGGTCAATTCACTTCACTTCACTTCACGCCCATTTCCACGCACTTCGCGGTCAATTCACTTCCCTTCGCCGTCATTTCCATGCATTTCACAGTCATTCCCGGTGATTCCGTGTTGATTCAGGGTCAATTCGACGCACTTCATGGTGAATTCACTTCACTTCACGGCCATTTCCACGCACTTCGCGGTCAATTCACTTCACTTCACCGTCATTTTGATGCATTTCACAGTCATTCCCGGTGATTCCGTGTTGATTCACGGTCAATTCAACGCACTTCATGGTCAATTCACTTCACTTCACGGCCATTTCCACGCACTTCGCGGTCAATTCACTTTACTTCACCGTCATTTCCACGCATTTCACAGTCATTCCCGACGATTCTGTGTTCATTCACAGTCAATTCGATGCACTTCACGGTTAATTCACTTCACTTCACGCCCATTTCCACTCACTTCACGGTCAATTCACTTCACTTCACGCCCATTTCCATGCATTTCACTGTCATTCCCGGCAATTCCATGTTGATTTACGGTCAATTCGACGCACTTCACGATCAATTCACTTCACTTCACGCCCATTTCCACTCACTTCGTGATTAATTCACTTCACTTCACCGTCATTTCCATGCATTTCACGGTCATTTCCGGCGATTCCGTGTTGATTCATGGTCAATTCGACACACTTCACGGTCAATTCACTTCACTTCACAACCATTTCCACGCACTTCACGGTCATTTCACTTCACTTCGCCGTCATTTCCATGCATTTCACGGTCATTCTTGGTGATTTCGTGTTGATTCACGGTCAATTCGATGCACTTCACGGTCAATTCACTTCACTTCACCGCCATTTCCACGCACTTCGCGGTCAATTCACTTCACTTCACCGTAATTTCCATGCATTTCACGGTCATTCCTGGTGATTCCGTGTTGATTCCCGGTCAATTCGACTCACTTCACGGTCAATTCACTTCACTTCACGGCCATTTTCACGCACTTCGCGGTCAATTCACTACACTTCACCGTCATTTCCATGCATTTCACAGTCATTCTTAGCGATTCTGTGTTCATTCACGGTCAATTCGACGCACTTCACTGTCAATTCACTTCACTTCACGGCCATTTCCACGCACTTCGCGGTCAATTCACTTCACTTCACGCCCATTTCCATGCATTTCATGGTCATTCCCGGCAATTTCGTGTTGATTCACGGTCAATTCGACGCACTTCATGGTCAATTCACTTCACTTCACCGCCATTTCCACACACTTCGTAGTCAATCCACTTCACTTCACCGTCATTTCCATGCATTTCACGGTAATTCCCGGCAATTCCATGTTCATTCATGGTTAATTCGACACACTTCACGGTCAATTCACTTCACTTCACGGCCATTTCCACGCACTTCGCTGTCAATTCACTTAACTTCACCGTCACTTCCATGCATTTCACATTCATTCTCGGCGATTCCGTGTTGATTCACGGTCAATTCGACGCACTTCACGGTCAATTCACTTCACTTCACGGCCATTTCCACGCACTTCGCAATGGACTTTCAGCCCCAATTTCCATGCATTTCATGGTCATTTCTATGCATTTTATGGCATCGCTTCACTTCACGGTCATTTCCATGCATTTCACGGTCATTCGTGATTCCGTTGTTGATTCAGGTCAATTTGCGCATTCACGCAATCTCACTTCATGGTCATTTCCATGCATTTCGATCAATTCGCTTCACTTCACGATCATTTCTACGCATTTCACGGTCAATTCGCTTCACTTCACTGTCATTTCCATGCATTTCACGTTCATTCCTGACAAATTCCGTGTTGATTCACGGTCAATTCGATGCACTTCACGGTCAATTCCCTTCACTTAACAGTCAATTCAATGCATTTCACGGTGAAGCGAAGGGAATTGACCGTGAAATGCGTTGAATTGACCGTGAATCAACACGGAATCGCCGGGAATGACCGTGAAATGCATGGAAATGACCGTGAAGTGAAGCGAATTGACCGTGAAATGCGTGGAAATTACCGTGAAGTGAAGGGAATTGACCGTGAAATGCGTGGAAATGACCATGAATCAACACGGAATCGCCGGGAATGACCGTGAAATGCATGGAAATGACCGTGAAGTGAAGCGAATTGACCGTGAAATGCGTGGAAATGACCGTGAAGTGAAGGGAATTGACCGTGAAATACTTGTCCAGATGATGATAGCGGTCCGTTCTCTATCAACCCATGGAATAATATACCCTCTAAATCACTACTGTCTCCTCCCCCTTCATGCAAATAGAGATTCTCAATTGGAAGATGGTGGCCCACCTCCTCCCCTTCAGATCCTCCACCAGATGATGAAACTGGCCCTTTCTCTATTGATGAAAATGATGTCTCCAAATTGGCATGGAAATAAGAAGCTCAAGTGGGCCACATGATACAAAACAGTGGATATTGAATGCCTACACGAAGGAAACAGATGGGGTCGACCAGTTATGACCCGGTCTACCCCAACTCTCTGGACATTGCCCGGTCGACCGGGTTATGACCTGGTCGACCCCATTTATGTGAATTTTACGCATATGGGGTCGACTAGGTCACAACCTGGTCGACCGAGTAACTGTCCAACGAGTTGGGGTCAATCGGGTTATACCCGTTCGACCCCAACTGTTTTCCTTCGTGTATGCATTCAATATCCACTGTTTTCTATTATGGGTCACATTGAGCTTTGGATCTACTTTATTTTTGGGTACATGATCTTAAATCATTTAAACAAATGAATGAACAGTATGAATATATGAAATGCATTCTGTAGCGAAGCATAGATTATTTTATTGAAGCTTAGATTCATTTCTGGCGATTCCGTTTAGATTCATGGTCATTTCTATGCACTTCATGGTCAATTCGCTTCACTTCACGGTCATTTCCATGCAGTTCATGGTCATTCTCGGCGATTCCGTATTGATTTCCATCAATTCGACGCATTTCACGGTCAAATCCTGTTACTTCACGGTCATTTCCATGCATTTCATGGTCATTCCCGGTGATTTCGTGTTCCACGCATTTCATGGTCAATTCCTTTCACTTCACGGTCATTTCCACGCATTTCACGGTCAATTCGCTTCACTTCACGATAATTTCCATGCATTTCATGGTCTTTCCTGGCAATTTCTTGTTGATTCACAGTCATTTCCATGCATTTCACGGTCAATTCCTTTCACTTCACGGTCATTTCTACGCATTTCATGGTCAATTCGCTTCACTCCATGGTCGTTTCCATGTATTTCACGGTCATTTAACAAGAATTTGCTTCACTTCACGGTCATTTCCATGCATTTTTTCTCTTTTTTTCATTTCTTTCTTTCTTCATTTAACAAGAATGTCTTTTAAACCAAAATTAGTTACTTGATGTACCCTATATGATTTTGGGGTAGGAGAAGTTACTTTAGCCAACCAACCTGGTTATTTTTTAAGATTCCATTAGGTCGATGGTCGAAAATCCATTTCATTCACTTCGCGGTCAATTTCAATCTGTTCGCAGTCAATTTCATTCATTTCATTTACTTCACGATCAATTCCATGCATTTCAGGTCCATTCCCGGCGATTCCATGTTAATTTCGTGTTGATCGTGAAGTGAATCGAAATGTCCATGAAGTGAAGCGAATTGATCGTGAAATGCATGGAAATGGCCGTGAAGTGAAGGGAATTGACTATGAAGTGCATCGACATGACCATGAATCTAAACAGAATCGCTGGAAATGACCATGAAATGCATGGAAATGACTGTGAAGTGAAGCAAAATGACCGTGAAATGCATGGAAATGACGGTGAAGTGAAGTGAATTGACTGCGAAGTGCGTCGAAATGGCCGTGAAGTGAAGTGAATTGACCGTGAAGTGCGTCGAATTGACCGTGAATGAACACGGAATCGCCGGGAATGACCGTGAAATGCATGGAAATGACGGTGAAGTGAAGTGAATTGACCGCGAAGTGCGTGGAAATGGCCGTGAAGTGAAGTGAATTGACTGTGAAGTGCGTCGAATTGATCGTGAATGAACACGAAATCACCGGGAATGACTATGAAATGCATGGAAATGACGGTGAAGTGAAGTGAATTGACTATGAAGTGCGTCGAAATGGCCGTGAAGTGAGGTGAATTGATCGTGAAGTGCGTTAAATTGACTGTGAATGAACACGAAATCGTCGGGAATGACCGTGAAATGCATGGAAATGACATTGAAGATAAGTGAATTGACTGCGAAGTGCGTGGAAATGGCCGTGAAGTGAAGTGAATTGACCGTGAAGTGCGTCGAATTGACCGTGAATGAACACGGAATTGCCGGGAATGACCGTGAAATGCATGGAAATGACGGTGAAGTGAAGTGAATTGACCGCGAAGTGCATGGAAATGGCCGTGAAGTGAAGTGAATTGACCGTGAAGTGGGTTGAATTGACCGTGAATGAACACGGAATCGCCGGGAATGACCGTGAAATGCATGAAAATGACGGTTAAGTGAAGTGAATTGACCGCAAAGTACATGGAAATGGCCGTGAAGTGAAGTGAATTGACCGTGAAGTGTGTCGAATTGACCATGAATGAACACGAAATCGCCGAAAATGGCCGTGAAATGCATGGAAATGACGGTGAAGTTAAGTGAATTGATCGCGAAGTGCGTGGAAATGGGCGTGAAGTGAAGTGAATTGACCGTGAAGTGCGTCGAATTGACTGTGAATGAACACGGAATCACCGGGAATGACCGTGAAATGCATGGAAATATGGTGAAGTGAAGTGAATTGACCGCGAAGTGCGTCGAAATGGCCATGAAGTGAAGTGAATTGACCGTGAAGTGCGTCGAATTGACCGTGAATGAACACGAAATCGTCGGGAATGACCGTGAAATGCATGGAAATGACGGTGAAGTGAAGTGAATTGACCGCGAAGTGCGTCGAAATGGCCGTGAAGTGAAGTGAATTGACCGTGAAGTGCGTCGAATTGACCATGAATGAACACGGAATCACCGAGAATGATCGTGAAATGCATGGAAATGACAGTGAAGTTAAGTGAATTGACCGCGAAGTGTGTGGAAATGGCCATGAAGTGAAGTGAATTGACCGTGAAGTGCGTCGAATTGACCGTGAATGAACACGGAATCGCTGGGAATGACCGTGAAATGCATGGAAATGACGGTGAAGTGAAGTGAATTGACCACGAAGTGCGTCGAAATGGCCGTGTAGTGAAGTGAATTGACCATGAAGTGCGTCGAATTGACCATGAATGAACACTGCTGGGAATGACCGTGAAATGCACGGAAATGACAATGAAGTGAAGTGAATTGACCGCGAAATGCATGGAAATGGCCATGAAGTGAAGTGAATTGACCGTGAATGAACACGGAATCGCCGGGAATGACTGTGAAATGCATGGAAATGACGGTGAAGTGAATTGACCGCGAAGTGCGTGGAAATGGCCGTGACGTGAAGTGAATTGACCGTGAAGTGCGTCGAATTGACCGTGAATGAACACGGAATCGCGGGGAATGACCGTGAAATGCATGGAAATGACAATGAAGTTAAGTGAATTGACCGCGAAGTGCGTGGAAATGGCTGTGAAGTGAAGTGAATTGGCTGTGAAGTGTGTGGAATTGACCGTGAACGTAAATAAAATTGCCAGATATGACCGTGAAATGCATGGAAATGGTCGTGAAGTGAAGAGAATTGACCGTGAAATCCTTGGAAATGGCCGTGAAGTTAAGTGAATTGACTATGAAGTACGTCAAAATGACCGTGAACGTAAACGGAATTGCCGGATATGACCGTGAAATGCATGGAAATGGCTGTGAAGTGAAGAGAATTGCTCGTGAAATACTTGGAAATGGCCGTGAGTGAAGTGAATTGACTGTGAAGTGCGTCGAATTGATCGTGAATGAACACGGAATTGCCGAATATGACCGTGAAATGCATGGAAATGGCCGTGAAGTGAAGAGAATTGATCATGAAATGCTTGGAAATGGTCGTAAAATGAAGTAAATTGACCATGAAGTGCGTCGAAATGACCATGAACGTAAACGAAATTGCCAGACATGACTGTGAAATGCATGGAAATGGCCGTGAAGTGAAGAGAATTGATCGTAAAATGCTTGAAAATGGCCGTGAAGTGAAGTGAATTGACTGTGAAATGCGTGGAAATGACCGTGAAGTGAAGGGAATTGATCGTGAAATGCGTGGAAATGACTATGAATCAACATGGAATCGCTGGGAATGACCATGAAATGCATAAAAATGATCGTGAAGTAAATGAAATGAACAAAATTGACCGCGACCGGATTGAAATTGACCGCGAAGTGAATGAAATGGATTTTCGACCATCGACATGATGGAATCTTGAAAATTAACCAGGTTGGTTGGCTAAAGTAGCTTCTCCTACCCCAAAATCATATAGGGTACGTCAAGTAACTAATTTTGGTTTATAAGATATTCTTGTTAAATGAATAAAGAAAGAAATGAAAAAAAGAGAGAAAAAAATTTATATGCTTATATATATATTTATATAAATATGTATTAGAGAAAATTGTAGGTAGAATAAAGTTCTGCATGTAAAAAAATAAAAATAAAAAATAAATAAAATAAAAAATAAATAAAATTTCACAGCTATGGCTACGGTTATAATCCGTAGCCATAGAAAACCCGTAGCCTTAAGTTCCTTTTTTTTAAAAAATTTATTATTATTATTTTTTATTTTTTGCTGTTGTAATCCCCACTGCTTTTTGTGGGTCCCATTATGATGTATGTGTTATATCCAAACCGTCCATCTATTTGGTGAACTCGTATTAAGGCTTGAGACAAAAAATAAGACAGATCTAGCAATCAAATGGACCACACCGTAAAAGGCAGTGGAGGATTGAATGTCTACCATTGAAATCCTTTCAGTGGTCACAGAAGTTTTAGATCAAAATGATTTTTTTTTTCCTCTTCATCCAGGTCTTTGTGACCTTATGAATAGATTGGATGGAAAATATATGTTAATGTGGGCCCTATGAAATTTTTAACAGTGAAAATCAAGTTTACCGCTGCTATTTGTGGTGTGGTCCAGTTGATTTTTGGATATGATTCTTTTTTCCGATAATGCTCTGAGATGATCTCGAAATATGGATGAACGGTGTGGATATAATAAATACATCATTGTGGGGCCATGTCAACGAGCGTCAGCGCTCGTCTTCGCACCCCAGCCAATCGGCCCCTGGAAGGAATGAATGACGGGGGTATTTTGGTCCTTGAAAAGTCGGCCGTACACAGGGGAGTATTCTTGGAAGCTTAAAAAGAGATGGGCTTCAAATGGCTGGTGGGCCATAAATGGGTCGTATAGTAGGAAATTTCTCTTTCACCACCAATGATGCTCGAACCCGAAACTCACGGGAGTCTACCACCGGGGGCAAGAATAAGGATTCAGCATAGAGGGCCATGAACTTGGAGCCCACGTTAATGAATTTATTGTGTATCCACACCGTAATTCAGCTTTTCCAGCCTATTTCAATGAGATAAGCCTTAAAATGAAGCAAATCCAAATCTCGGTTGGACCATATCACATGAAACAGTAATCATTTATCATTAAAAACTGCTTGTGAGCTACAAAAGTTTTGAATCAGGCTGATATTAGGTTTTCTCTTCATCCATGTTCGTGTGATCTTATCAACAGGTTGGATGGAAAGTAAGCATTACGGTGTGGTATTAAAGTGAGCCCTAGGAAGTTTTTAATGGTAGACGTTCAATCACCACTGTTTCCTATGTGGTATGGGACACGTGAGATTGGGATCTGATTTATTTTAGCAGAGCCCTAAAATAAGCTGGAAGAAAGTATGGACGGCGTGAATACACAATATACGCATCAAGGTGGCCCCCAAGGTCCCAACTAATCCGCTCCCCTTGTCTGGGGTTCGTTCCCTGGTTCCACTAACGTCCGAAGGATGTCAGTATCGTTTGTCATCAGGACAGAAATGAGAAATAAAATGAAAACCACCCACCAAATGCGTCCTGGCTAGCGCACCGTCAACCCCACGAGTCGGCATCCGAGATCCAAGCCCCTCATCAGGTGGGCCCTTTCCAGCAGAATGAGACTCCACAAAGGAAAAAAAAAGAGGCTGGTCGGCCCATGTGGTGGGCCACACATTCCTACACAAAACATGTGTACAGCTAAAAGGAACAACAAACGGACCACAATCAACATACCCGTTGCCCATCACATGAGCAGCCGGCCTAATCGAGTAACACTAAACTTCCCGGCCCACCAAAGAGCGGCTCGGATCTCACAGGTTCCCACCGACAGGTGGGCGAGTACACAGGCATATGCATTCGCGGCTATACACTTCCCATTCCTTCTTCCAGTCGAATGGAGGCGGATTGCGTGAACGCTTCCCATTCCTTCCTCCACGTCGAATGGAAGCGGATTGCGTGTACGCTACAGCGTAACGAGTAAAGTCCGTGGGGCTCATCTCGGATGTATGTGTCTTATCCACGCCGTCCATCCGTTTTTACAGATAATTTTAGTGCAAAATATCAAATTTGAAGCATATCTAAACCTCATATGGACCACACTACAATAAACAATGGAGATAGTGATGTCCACCGTTGAAGCCTTATCAGGGCCTACATTGATGTTTATTTATCATCCAACCTGTTCAGAAGGTCATACATGCATGGATAAAGGTAAAATACAAATATCAGCTCGATCTTAAAACTTCTATGCCCCCCAAAAGTTTTCAACGTAGGCATTCAATTCCTACCGTTTCTTGTGGTATGTTCCACTTGAGCTTTGGATATACTTAATTCCTGGCTCATGCCATAAAATGAGCTGGTAAAATGGACGCGTAGATAAGACACATACATCACGGTGGCCCCACAGCGTTTACTCATAAGGCAATCCACTTTGCAACCCCGACCGCAGGTGGGTGGGGCCTATCAGGATGTTCGTGCGAAATCCACCCCGTCCATCCGTTTTTCCAGCTCATGTTAAGTCTTGAGCTAAAAAAACGAGGCAGATTCAAAAGTCAAGTGGACCGCACGACAAGTAAAAAGAGGTGAGGGAAATGCCTACCGTTGAAACCTTCCCGGGTCCACCTCAGCAGGGCGCGTTCGGGGGTCGTTGGCAATCCCCCAGCTTCATGTACGAAAAACGACTACCACCCAACCGCCGCAGTAGCAGACATCCATGGCGTCTGCAACTCTCCTTTCTCTCCCATCATCGCTCAATCTTCTCAAGCCTTCAAAACCTCTTCTCTCTCGAAGAATCCCAAAGTCCAGATTCCCGCTCTCTTCCTTTACGCTTTCCCGCCAGAACTCGCCCCCTTTCCCGCTATATTCACCCTCTTTCCCGCCACGCTCTTCCACAACCCGAACACCCCGCGGCATTCGGGCCGCTTACATCTCCGCTCCTGCTTCCGATCCGAATGTCGGCAGCGTCGAGAAAGACCCGACCGCCGCGGAGTCAGATTCTGCGGCTGCTGTTGGATCTCCGACTCTGATAAGCTGGGGGGTTATTTGGAGTCTCTTGGCTCAGCACAAGCTGAGGCTTGCAGTTGCGCTCGCATCTATGATCGGCTGCACCACTTGCACGCTCTCGATGCCGATCTTTACAGGTACTATTCTTTGAATTATGTTCTAGTCCTTCTTAAAATCTTGAAATTGGGGTTTTTGCTGCTTGAGTTTTAAATTTAAGACTGGACGAGCAGACAATTTAAATTCTCAATCTACAGACATGGTCTGATTCTTACCATTTTTTAAACAAAATCATCAATTTACTGGAGCTCTGAAGACCTGCTGTTTCTTCACTATGCAGTTTCTAGTAAAAGGAAATCGAATTGTTAAATCATTTTTGGATACTGTGAAAGGTCAATCAAGTTCTAGTTTTCACTTGCTTCAATCACTATGGCACCAGAGCGTCAGTTCTTGAATTTGAATTCTGCTATCAATTTCTGTGTTTGAACGCGATATTATAAGGGTACGTTTTGATGCTTGACCAAACTAAATTGCATTAATACGAGTAAACAGAAATGCTGGAAGTTGAGGTTGTACCACTTTCTCTAAATAATGAATCAAAGATAACCAAACCACTTTCGCTAAATAATGAATCAATGATAACCAAACCAGTACTTGTGATTCCATGCGTTACCAGTTGGATCTGAAACGGTGGTGATTCCTATAGTGTCATTTCCACTTGGCAGATTTAATTATTACAATTTGATTCAGTTAAGTGTCCAAACATGACCTAAATATCTTTAATGACTTCTGTGACAGTTGTTCGATACAAGATTTTCGGTTGATGTTTGGCCAGGAGCAATGTGGATTAACTAATCAGTGTTTGATCTCTTATTCCTTATTGAGATACCCAAAATAATTCCAAAAATCAAGAGAATTGTAAAAACAGTGCCATGAACACTGTTCGCATCCTTTTAATTGTTTTTGTTAGCAACTAAAGTTATTTAAATAATTAATAAATCTAGAGAATCAGTTGTAATGAATCAAATATTTTTCATATCCATCAAGAAAGGTGGTTATGTTTTTTCTAGCTATCATCATTGTCTTCATAGCCTTGTCCGAGCTATTTGGGGCTGGCTTTACGAACCATGTCTTGCCAATTATTCCTAAGGTCCTGTGCTTGTAAGTGCACAAGTCTTCACATCCTCCATCTACAACCTTGAGTCAAGTCTTTTTAGGTCGTTCTCTCATCCTGTCATCCACATGTTAAGACCTTAAACCCCAATCAAAGTTCCGCGCCTTAGGGGCGCCTTTTCCAACTTCCATAGCACATGATCAAACCATCTCAATCGGCCCTCCATCATTTTTTCTCTTATTAGGGCCACTCTTAGGTTCCTTCAAGTGTCCTCATTTTTATTGTATCCTTCCCAGATTCCTACTCATTCACTCATCATTCCCACCTACCCAACACTACCCCATCTATCATAACCAATTGGACGGTTGTCTTATAAAAGTTCCACTAAGTTTATCGATCGAAAGACAGAAAGAAAGAAAAATTTTCCTTAAGTTTCGTTAGCATGAGATGACCCAACATCATCACTAAAAAAGGCACATCTCCACTCTATCCACCCATCTCTAACTCCACTGGAAACATCCTCATCGATCTCATCATCCTTTTGAATTATAGAGCTCAGTTAACAAATGTGTTGCTTTCAAGAATCTCCTGACCATCGATTAAAGTCTTGCCTCCGTTAATATTCCTATTAAAGTTGCATTCCACATATTGTGAATTGGTTGTGCTAATTTTTAAACCTTTAGATTGTAGAATCTTCCTCCAAACCTCCCATTTAATATTTGTGTCCTCTTTACTTTTGTCGAGCATCACTGCATCGTTTTCCAACGACATACAACAAGGGACCACAAGGAACTCATTAGTCTCATCACAAGCTGCTCTCACTCTTGTAACAACACTCTCATATGTGTTTCTAAAAATGAGTGTGTGTATCTTCATGTCATCCTATTATGAATTTTTTTTTTTTTTTTAAAAGATTAACAATAATTTATTAAAGAACACCAAAGGCAGAAAGAAAACAGACAAGGCCCGCAACAACCTAAAGAAAGAAAATAAAATACAGGTTATAGGCCAATAAAGAACTTGAAAGGCCTGCTACAACCCACATAGAGGTAAAACACAAGGATTAGAGATCAGGAGGTAAGACGACTACTCTGCAACCTCCATTTTGATGAAAGAGACAACCTGAGAGATAGAAGATGAGGAGTTTTAGAAGCAGTGGTTGTTCCTTTATTCCCAGATGGCCAAGAGGGTAGCCATAATAACCAAATGCCATATAGCTTTGAGATCCTTCCCAACACCTCCCCCGTGCCACGCAAAGACGAGATCCTCAGCAGAATAAGGCATAACCCAAGAGGTGTGGAAGAGAGCAAAGATGCAGTACTACACTCCATGGGCAAAAGGGTAGTGGATGAATAGATGGTTTATCGATTCTGGGTTTTCCATGCAAAGTAGGCATATGTTGGGAAGAGACATCCCCCTTCTCTGTAAGTTGTCAACGGTGAGAATTTTCTTCATAGGGAGAAGCCAAATGAAAGTAACGACTTTCGGAGGAGCTCCATAGGACCAAGTGAAGGAAGGAAAATAACGCCAGCTTCCTAGAGGAGAGCCGCTGAGCAGCGAGAAGAGCGAGCTGATAAAAAATCTGCCCAAACTATTCAAGGACCACAATGGCGAGTCTTCAACACTTGGGCAAGGGTGGACGCCTATCAAGAGCTCCAGAAGCTGAATTTTGGGCCAATTTGGGGGCACTTAGCTACTTGAGTGGTCCTCCAAATCGGTGACACTATTTATTAAAATTTTATTTTATTTTTATTTGAGGAAAATGATGTCAAATACTTAGAAATATGTATTAGTGGGATGAGTTTCATAGATTGCATGAATTCAAGGTCAATTTGGGAGCATTTTAGTGGTCCCTCGAATTGGTGACATTATTCATTTGAATTCAAATTAATTTTTTTTCCTTAAAGTTACTTGGAGTGAATAATGTTAAATGCTTAGGGATGTGCATTAGTCAGATGAGATAAGAGGCACCATTATTAGGGCAAGCGATGACATAAGTGTCATAGCTTGCATGAATTTTGGGTCTCTTTAAGGGCATTGGACTAGTCCCCCAAATCGGCGACATTATTCATTTGAACTTTAATTTTAATTTTTTCTTGGAATGATCTTAAATGCGTAGGGATGTGCATTAGTGGGATGAGTGCCATATCTTGCATGAATTTGGGTCAGTTTGGGGTTAGTTTAAGCCTATCGGGTTGATAAATTCACCAGACAGCTCGTGACAACACTCACAAAAAAGTGGACGTTATGCCATCATAAGCATGCTCAAAACGAAAAATGAATACATGTGGAATATTTAAGATTTTTCTGGAATTTTTTGAAAAAAAATTATGATCAATACGGAGGCCATTACCCGTATCGGTAACAACCACGACTGATACGATCATTGTTATCGATATAGCACACCTAGCAATACGGGTACAATCAAGGATTTATCGATTAACCATGAAAGCTAACTGGGATTTAGAGACAACACTTGAAAGAATAGCACAAAGCCTAAAAGCAAGGACCTTGGCTAGAATTTTGTAGGGGCCTTGATGCAGGACACATAATTTAATGCTAGCATGCAACGTGAAGATTATGAAAGAGTTCATAAATGAATTCAATTAACAAAAGATGCTAACCTACCAAGTAATTAAGAATAAACAATAGGAAATAAAATTTGATTTAACCTAAATCACATGCCTGCATGCTAAGAAATTACATAAATCAATTAAAACTAGGCTTGATGAAAGGATATAACTTCCAATTTAGCATAGGCACGTTCCACACTCAAGGGACATATTTGTAGGTTTTATGATTATGGTTAGGAAGGGGAAAATCTGAAATTTGAAAAATTAGGGTTCATGAGAATTGGGGATTTTGGAATTAAGGTTTTTAGAAAATGGGAGAAAATAGGAAATTGGGGATCTAGGGTTTAAGATAGGGTTATAGATGGGGAATCAAAGGGTTTTAATGGGGGAAGCAAGGGGAATTAAAGGATTGAGCAGTTGTCCATATGGTTAGCCTAGGGGCTCGCATGTATGGGTCATTGGCTAGGGTTTTTGGGTCTTCAATGGTTGATCTCAGTTGGGGTTGAAGTTGGATGATGAAAAGTTGAAGAAAAAGATGATTTGGATGGTCTTGGATAATGGAAGAAGAGAGATGAAGTTTTTTTTAAGGAAAATACCTCTTTTGGATAGAAATGAAGAGAAAAGAAAGATGATAGATGGAAGCCTCACACCTTCGTTGAATGGGGAATAGAATCACACCAGACCCAACTCCAAATCACATGGATTATTCTTCAAATCACATGAAGAAAAGAAAATACAAAGGTTTTTTTATTTTTTCAAAATAATGGCATTAGGGCTTTACACACCCATATTTTTCTTTTATAGTCTCAGAAAAGACCTTTTACATAAAGACGCTCTCAAATCAGATTCTCAATATAAATATGCTTAATAAATTAAAAATTGTTCTTAACTCCCTAATCTCAACACAAATATAAGGCATACCAAAAATAACGAAGCATGTAAACAATCTAAACAACTAAAGTATTTTGTGGCCCAAGGAGGTCTACGATCAAGATGTTCAATAATGATGATCCAACGGTTCGATCATCGTGTCCACTTGATCCAACAGTCCGATGTGTCCATCAAGCTCCTATATGCAACCCACATGCATCTTCCCAATATGGGGTCTTCAAAGATGCACGAACATGTACGTGGGGTCTTCAACATGGCTACGAATGTGAATTGGGCCAGGTGGGCCGCATGTAATGTTCATCTAGCCATAAGGAGACTGGTTCAAACCCTCCTCTAGTATGGTGCTCGGATGTTCTCATCAGTCCCCCCAAGAGGCTAATGGGCCGAAAACCCTCGAGGACTAAGAGCTTTGTCTCTGCCGAGTCAAAACACGACAACCTTGATTTCCTCCTCATAAAAAGGGGATTCAAGGGCCAAGGTTTCCTCAACAAAGATTTGAGGGAAGGCTAGGTTATCCAGCTTGGGACAAATCCAACATTTAAAGGATAAATAGTTGTTATAAAAGGAAACAATATAATCATTACCTTGCTCTCCTCGATGGAAACACTGGTTATCCTATTGCATTGGGCCCTTGCACTAGCAATGCGGTGGAAGAAGTGGGGCATTCTTGTCTCCCTCGAGCCAAAGAGCATGTGAACGCTGCCTTCATTTGATCTCTTCTTGCTTGACTTTGCTCGAGTAGTTAGTATAGAGAATGAATCTTGAGACCTTCTCTTCTTAAGATAGAAGGTCACCTTCTTTCTTAGCATCTAGAGATTGGATAGGAGAAAGGATTTTGTTAACATCAACGTCATTACTCTAGAAGGTCACTTTTCTCCACGCCACCAATTTTTTTTTTCATTGACTTGAGCTTCTGGCTAGATTCGTATGAATTCTATCTTATTCTTTCTCCATATCTATCAAAACCATGTATACATTCATACTTTTCTCCCATATTTTCCATCAATTGTCTAAGTAATCGTTCTAGAATGAATTCAAAGTAATTATCTGATATCTTAGTTTCTTGTCTCATCTTTAACTCTCTCTCTGTGTGTGTGTGTGTGTGTGTGTGTGTGTGTGTGTGTTTATTCAAAAGACCAATATCTTGTACACCTCGTGTTTATTCGAAAGACCAATATCTTGTACACCTCAATTAATATATCATATAGTCTCCACAACCTTTCCTTTACGCATCTTTGTTAGAGAAACCTTTCCTTTACCCAAAATTTATGCAAATAAACATTCTATCCCAACCCCCAAGGTTTGATGCTCCTTATTTTAACCTCGGTTCGAATTTTCGTTCAACAACCTCTGAAAGTTGCCGCTCCATCTCTCCCTAATCTCACTATCTTTCACCCAGATCTCTTAGCCTTCACTCATAATGATTTAACGAGGTTTATTGTTATGCTTTTCCATATTTGCTAGTCTGTGAACACCTTTTTCCGTCTCTCTAATTCCTAAATTATCTTCATCAAACGCCTTATGCTTGGCATTCTTGGCCCACATTAACCAAAAATGTAAACAGCTACAATAATTGTTTTTGCCTTTCTTTAGAGATGAGAAGTAGACAAATAACTTAGCAAGTGGGATTTACTTTTTTCTTTTGTCATTTACATTCCAAGTATATTTTTCCGTTATCATCTTATCCTTGTCTCAGATATTTTTTCGCACAGATATTTTGTTTGGCTTCACTATTTGAATTCTTCCAGTTTTGTTCTTCCCAGGGTATGGAAGTTTGTATTAACCAATTTATTCTCACTTTAAAGAACCTAAATAAAATTCTGTCGATTTTAAAATCTACAAAAATACGTCGACACCGTATCCAGGCAAGGAAATAAAAATCACCATTGGACATGTTCTTTCCGATACTAGATCACAAAATGATTTTGACTTGGTTATTATTTATTAGCAGTTTAGCACAGGTCCTGCCCAGGTAAAGATGACCTCACTAGTCTTCAAAATTCGGTTTTAACTTGTTCATTTATTTTCTTTTGCTTAAGGACCTAATACACCTTAACCATTTATCCCTAGCTTAGTGGTTAAAAATATCAACTCCTCTCTATTATCGGCCTATTACAGCTTGACATCTTCCTACCATAATACATTTTCTCTCATTACAAGCTACAAATTATTGTAGGGAAGTTTTTTGAAGTACTCATAGGGGCAAGACCAGAGCCTTTACGGAGACTACTTACACAGGTTGGAGTTCTATATGCTATGGAGCCAGTTTTCACTGTCATTTTTGTCATAAACATGAATTCTGTATGGGAGAAGGTGATGGCAACCTTGAGGGCTCAGGTTTTCAGAAGGATACTGATACAAAAGGTACAACAGAGGTTGCCTTTTTTTTTTTTAAATTTTAAATTTTAAATTTTTATTATTTTTAAGCATTTCTATGTAATGTAGTCAAATGAATGGTGCTCTGTTTTCAAATGCTACAGTACTTTCTTCTGTTTATCGTTTGCCCTGATTTTGCTTCTTTGAACCAACTTATTCGGTTCTTATTTGGTTTGCTCCCTGAAATCTTAAACTTGTTTCCAGGCCATAGTGGTGCATTTTGACAACAAATTAATGAAGTACGCAGAATAAACAAGTGTATGGCAAATAGAGAACGATAAATGTTAAATATGGTACTTGCAGTTTTGTTGGTGCCTGATAAGGGTCATAGAAAAAGCTTGGTAAGAGGCTTCTCAATGGCGAGCAATTTTAACAAAAGCATAATTATAAAGTGACAAAGGATGTGCAGGTGCAACCATAGTAATCCACTTGTGGTGAGTCATGACAAAGTGAGGCTTCTTGGGAAAACCCCATGGAGAGGATGAATTGTGTAATGCCCGAATCTCCATACCAGTTGAAGCTCTAAGCCGCATGATCAGATGAAGTCATATATCAAATGGTCTGAAAACAATTGTAGATTTTTTCTAGGAAGGAGCTAGGATGCACCCAGAGGTCGCTTTTTTGAATTGAAGGCAAACATAGTAGAGAATCCTCTGGGATAGCATGACAGAATGGAAGCTTCAAAGTGTGCAAAAATGATTCTTTGAGAGAGGAAAGCCAACAAAATAACTGTATATAGAAAGGCCAAGAAAGCAGTAATTTAAGGTGTAACTTTGTGAAGTTGATTGTTGAATAGTCTTAAGCAACATTTTTTTTTTCCTAAAAATAAATTTCTAGCTCTTTTTTCTGCTTGAAGAGTTATTAGAATGTTGTTCTTTGAGTTGTTTCCTGAATCTACTCTTGATATACTTTAATTTCTGATTGACTACTAATCTCATGAAGTTCTATTTCAATGCTTTATGAACATATCCTTTTGGTTACTCTGAAATCTGAAAGTGTTATTTCCTTTTGGCAGGTGGAGTTTTTTGACCGATACAAGGTATGGCTGTAATATGTCTGTTTTCTCACCTTTCTTCTTCAAGTTTTATTTGTAGTGTCGAACTGTAATTCTGGGTGAAACAGTTATATGCAGGAGTTCCCGTCGCATGATCTTCTTGAGTAGCATTGTGTACTTGGTCCCATTTATCAGACAGTACTTAGTCCCATTTATCAAATTTACTGTGACATTCCTGTTGTGTTGTTGTGTTGATTGGCAATTCTCTACTCGCAAGTCTGAGGCTGAAATTGTGCCACATATTTCTGATTGTGTAAAACTGCCTTCTTTTCATTGTGTACTTCATAAACTCTTGTTAAGGTCATCTATTGACTAAGTCATGTTTCACTTTCATCTCTGCTTCTGAAATTATCAAGGTATTGTAGCAAAGCAAGATAACATGATGAAGTTATCATGTCACAAATGTCTTCCTTAGCAGCATAACCAAAAATTACTTTCTGCACAATCACAGGCATGCAATCCATCCTAGTTCTGTTGTGTACTTGTATATAATTAATCTATTTTGAATTGGTGCTCATTCTAGTCATCAGTTGTTTCTTTTTTATATCAAGCTTCAAGTTCTAAGTAACTCGTCTGTCTTATTTGCAATCTCAATATTTTGAACATGGATACTGATTCATGGATTTCCTTTTTCCTTTCTTCTTCTTTAGCAATCAATGCAACTTTATTTCTGTGGTAATATATCACCCTCATTGGTTTTTTTCTTTTTCCTTCTGGGTAAAATACTTAGTTTTATTTTTTTTATTTTTGTTTTTTATTTGTTCTTCTTCAGGTTGGTGAACTGACTGGCTTGTTGACATCTGATTTGGGTTCTCTTAAAGATATTGTGAGTGAAAACATTTCAAGGGACCGCGGACTTAGAGCAACCTCTGAGGCAAGCTACTACACACTATCCAAAAGTGACCTTAGTGTTGCCTACAGTGTATCAAGTGCAATATATAATTTACAATTTTTGCGGGACTGACATATCTTCCACTTCAAAGTAGACAAATTTCGTTAATTTTTTCATTGACTGGTGTAATCACTGTAATGTGATTATGTTGGTCCTTATGTACTTGCTTTTATGTAATTTATAAGAGGTTTTGAGACTCATCTTGTGCTTTTTGCCTCTTCGAAATATTGGCCCATGGTTATTTCATCTTATTGCCTTTGGGTTTTTGTTGTTCATTTGACTGTTTCTTTGGTTGTGCAGGTTGTAGGAACAATATGCATACTGTTTGTACTATCATCTCAGCTTGCTCCAGTTCTGGCGCTGTTGATGCTTTCTGTGTCCCTTTTAGTTGGTAAGTAGATGTCTCAGTCTCTTTAAAATTTTGGTCTAAAGTGTGTTGTTGTGAATGCTAGCTTCTTTTATACATATAATTCTTGAGAATTATCTATTTTTATTTCTTTGGGAAAAATTATTGTGATCCAAACAAATTCTTAAGGATTACTTGCAATATTTACTTCACATCTGTTTGTCATTAAAAAAAATCTAATGGTAGATGTGTATCTTTGAAATAAAGGTAGCATCATTGCTGTTTCCATAGCATGCCTCTTTTCTTAACTACTGGGAATGTCATTCCTTGGTGTTGAGTTCCTGAGTTCCTTCTCGTTATTGGTATTTTATGCTTGTCTGGGATACCTGCTCATGTATGAGCATTTGGAGACATGTCCACTACAGACTTAAAAATGGCTGACATGCCCACATCCAATGTTTTAAGTATCGACGATATGGGCCGATATCTTCCACCATATATCTTGTATCCCACGTATGTGATACGAAATGCACAAGTAGTGGGATATATCCCACATGTTCAATCCGGTGAACATTTTTTTATTTTTGATCATTTTTCCCCTCTTATAAATCATGTTAAATCAGTGTTAAATTGTTACAAATCCATGATTTTTCATGTTTTGCATGAAAAATTATAGATTGGCAGCTTCAATTTTGAGATTTGGAGGAGATGGGCTAAGTTGCAGAAACCTAAAAAAATATATATTTTTTTCAATTTCTTGCAAATTGGTTGCAATCTTTGTGTCCAAACATAAAATCAAACATGTATGTAACCTGATCTAATGATTCTTAATTTTCTTTTGAATGTATTGCTTGTGTTTCCACACATCTTCTTACATTTATAAATTATATGAATAGACTTTGAATATACTTGCATCAATTCAGTTAGACAACGCATAGAGTAAGACCCCATACAAAGAAAACCTATTATGTGCACTTGTTTTTGTAATGTTTTGATTTATAAGAGTGTATTGTCTTTTTTAACAATCACTGAAGTTTCATTGAAAAATTTGACTAATTTCCCAATGTTTCCCCATGTTTCCAACAACAATGATACATTACGCAATACAACCGATATATCCCATGTGATAACCGATACGTATCCGTATTCCAAGGGTGCGAGACATAACGCAATACAAATATTTCGAGCACTGCCCATACCAGTCAGTTCCTCAAAGTCGAGGAACTTATCAAGCTGTCATGTCAACATATTTACAGGGAGAACCTCTGTGTCTATCTCATTTGTAGAAGTTGTGGGTGATAAAGATGCCACCAACATGTCTGAACTATCTTGATGCTTATCCCCCAGTAATGTGGAAATCCTTGGGGCCTTTTTCATCACAAGAAGTTGATGTCAGATGACTGATGAAGACGTAGATATCTTTAGTGCTTATCAATTTATCTAGCAAACTTCATTATTTAGCCATTATATTCTTCGATGTGATCTATATCCTAATGGGTTCATTCAGTGATTTATATGGATATTTTGATATTTAGATCTTTCTGGCTTTAGCCTGTCTTTCTCATTTCTAACGTTGTTGCTATAATTCTCAAAGTTGTGTTTACAGTGTTCCTTTGATCAGTATTATATTACTGTTTCTCCTGCTCATTAGATGAGCTCGCAGAGTGTAGTGTGTGCGAATGATCCAGGGTTCAATCCTGGGTAGTGTTACCTTTCAAAAAAGAAGAAGAAGAGAAGCTCATTGCATAGTTCTAAAACTTCGTGACTTGACTCAGAGCATGGCCTAGTCAACTTGACTCAACAAGATTTGTAGCCAAGTCATCATGAAACTTGGTTGTCAGCACGACTTGGCCTTGACTCAGTTTGACTTGCTGAGAGAACTTGACTCGACTTGAGTCAACATGATTCGAAGCGAGTCACTCACTTGGGCAGCTTTTTAATAAAAAGTAAAAAGTGGGTTTCAAACCCCAGACCTCTGGCAGGGAGATCAACATCTGTAACCAACAAGCCAAGCATTCTGTGTTTGCATCTTTTTTCAATATTTTTATAATTATCGATATATGACTGTTTAAAATATTTATAAATAATATTAATTAATATATTAAATATTGAATCGAGTCAAGTAAAGACTTGTCCATGTCTTTGAGTCAAACAGACCTGGCTAGACATCGAGTCGAGTTGAGTTCTCGAGTTTTTAAATTATGGCTCAGTGTTTCTGGATGTTTCTGTTCATATCTACCTGCTGTCTATGGAATTAACTACATATTTTGCTCACCAGCTTTATACAAGCGGTCTACTGTACCCATCTTCAAATCTCATGGGATTTCCCAGGCACGCCTATCTGATTGTGCAAATGAAACACTTTCAGCTATTCGTACTGTAAGTTTTCAAAATGCTTTACTTGAGTGCTTTCCTTTTCTTTTTTGGATTTTGAGACATCTCCTGCAATACTTAAAATTTATTGAAATGCATTTATTGAAATGCATGATTCATCAAGATCCAAATTTTCAAACAGGGAGTAACAGACATGGCATGCTTACTCTCTGATGATTGATACTTTTTCTTACCTTGTGCATACAGGTGAGATCCTTTGGTGGTGAAAAGCGTCAGATGTCAATGTTTGGTAGGCTGGTAAGTTTTTAGGTCCTCAGAAATTTGTTTGTTTAGCTTCTAAAATCCTTGGGAGCTGCTCCATATCTACTTCTGTGAAGTTTGGCAGGTTCTTGCTTATCAAACCAGTGGAACAAAGCTTGGAACTTTAAAGTCTGCAAATGAAACGCTGACTAGAGCTATGGTCTATGTTTGTTTGTTGGCTCTTTATTGTCTTGGTGGGAGCAGAGTGAAGGCGGTAAGCACCTGTATATCATGACCTTCTACGACAGTAAATGCTGCTGTAAACTTTTGGCCAAGACGGTCCCATTCATTTGCCATTTTGAGTTATGTATGACATGTAGTCATGTGCTGCAATTGCTGGAAAGCTAACAATAATTTGAATATTATCATTAGCTTCTTTAAGTATGTTTTCATGATCATCAATATTGAACCACCTTGTTTCTTCATTTATGTTTCATAATTAAATTGAATACAAGGCGTCTATCAATCAAAGTTTCACTATTGTGGTTTGCATTGCAAATTGAAGGTCTACTTGTTTGTAGAATCAGAAAGCGTGAATTGGCATCTCTTTTCCATAGTGAATTTATATTGTTAGAGTCCAAGGTGTCTGTGGTAGTTATATCAACATGAACTACTTATGTTGGGATTTTCGTGTCATAATTCTAAAGGTTTAAGGTATATTGGTCGCAGGGTGAAATGCCAGTTGGGATCATGGCTTCTTTTATTGGATATACCTTCACATTGACATTTGCTGTGAGTTATATCTTGCATGTTTTCGTTGTATTTATTTTTTTATTCATCCAATTCAATCTGCATTTCAAATGGATCTTTCCATTCTTAGGATATCATACTGTGAGCAATTTCAGGTTCAAGGGGTTGTTAACTCACTCGGCGATCTTCGTGGGACCCTTGCTGCTGTTGAACGGATTAATCATGTTTTATCTGGGGCAGAAATTGATGAGTCACTTGCTTATGGTTTAGAAAGAGAACTCCATAAAAAAGAACTGGATGATGACAGTCTCAGATTATTCTACAACAATGCGTCTGCTGAGATGAATCAAGTACTAAATGTGCATTCTGTGTCAGGGTTGAAATCAGCTATCAATGGTTGTAATGTAGCTTGGTCTGGCGACATTTGTCTTGAAGGTATTTTTGACATGGCTTCATATATTTTCGAGAATACAGCTTTACTTCTTCATTTATATTCTTACTTTAAGATTAACTCCTTATCTCATTCCTTTCCGATACAAGCTAATCAATTTGCATGATAAAATAAGGAATTTTCTCTTGAAAGGCACTCCATAGACTATCGAAGATCAATATCTAGTGAAGAATTTCAGCTTCTTTCTATATCTCACTGCAGATAAATCTGTTTGAAGATTTATCTGCTACTTGGTTGTTGGTATCTCTGATCCAAGGTATTCCGTAACAGCAACAGTGGAAATAACGGCCACCACCATTACCTTCATGGTACAGGCTGTAATGAGCATTACAGCCCTAGTAACCAAGGTGTTCCATAAAGGTAATGGTGGTCGTAACGGCCACTGCTGTTACTGTTATGATACGGGCTGTAACAGTCGTTATGGCACCTGTAACGGCTGCTACGATTTATTTATTATTATTATTATTTTTAAATTTATTTTTTAAACCTATTTTGGGACCGTTACAAACATTTTTTCTTGTAACGGCGGTTACGTAACTGTTTTTGTATACCTTGCTAGAGACGGCTATTACGGTCTTCTTCTTCTTCTTTAAAAAAAAAAAAAAAAAAAAAACCCTGAAAAACCTCAACTGCTCCGTAACAGCCTTTACGAGGGGTGCAATGGGTCGTTACGAGGGCTGTAACGGCAGTTACAGACTTACAGTCATTTTTTCCACAACGGCCATTATGGCCATGATGACCCCGTAACGTGTAATGGTTGCTACCGTTACCTTTACGTAATAGCCTTTACAGTCCCATAATGGCCGTTATGGCACACTATTCTCTGAGCTGCACCTCAGCACACACGCAACTCTGACATTATTTTCTTGGCTTGGTTGGACCATTTGGATGGAGATGCAAGCTAGTTGTTTTTATTGTAAGGTGAATTTGTGTAAATTTTCTTCAGACTTGCCAACTTACTGATTCGCCCAAATTCGATTGGCAGATGTGCACTTCTCTTATCCTCTGAGGCCTGATGTAGAAGTCTTAAGTGGTATGAACTTAATGCTAAAATGCGGAACGGTAACAGCACTTGTAGGACCTAGTGGTGCTGGGAAAAGCACAATTGTACAGCTCTTAGCACGCTTCTATGAGGTTTTGATTCACTTCCACAACAGATACTTTGCCCATCTTGATAGTCGGTAAAGGAATGAGTTGTAGTGGTGTCTCTATTTTGCAGCCAACTAGAGGTCGTATATCAGTTGCAGGAGAAGATATTCGTACATTTGATAAGAGTGAATGGGCTCAGGTTGTCTCCATAGTAAATCAGGTAGCTCCTTGGGTCAGCAGAGTGCATGCTGTAGTATAGAATACAATTAACAAAACATGGATTGGCCTGATTTTCATGCCACATCACATTGATGGTGGGGCTCAATTGATGTTTGGCTGTATTTCACACATTGGTGCATGTTGAGAAAATGGGATTTGAGATCTAACTCTCATGAGTAGCCTTGACAATGTTCCTATTTTTCTGTTATTTTGTTTCTGTGATGTTTCTGTCCAATTGGTGGTGCAAAAGGCTCTCTTAGTGAACTTACAATATTTTTGTCGGGTTGCCTTTCTCCAATACACTGATGCAGGAACCTGTCCTTTTCTCCATGTCCGTTGGAGAAAATATAGCATATGGCTTACCAGATGAGAACGTCTCTAAAGATGATGTAATAAAGGCAGCCAAAGCTGCAAATGCTCATGAATTCATAATTTCCCTTCCACAGGTGCATCTTCCTGCTTAAATATGAGCATTTCGGATTATTTGACCCCTTGCATTCAGTTTTTGTTCTACATGCTGAGATGCTTTCTTCATTTAGGGTTATGACACTCTAGTTGGTGAGCGTGGAAGCCTGCTGAGTGGAGGACAGAGGCAGGTAAGAAAATAGCGTTACAGGAAAGAAAAAAAAAATTCAAAGGATGTGGAATTCTAGAGTCACCAATTTTTCCAATTTGCAGAGAATTGCGATTGCCAGAGCTCTTCTTAAGAATGCTCCGCTTCTGATCCTTGATGAGGTATGCTTGTGTCTCAAGTTACTGGGTATCCTTTTTTTTGGATTTTTCATTTGATGTTAATTGGTTTTAATATCCATTAACATCCAATGAAAAAAGAAAAAAAGATAAGAGTGGAATGGCAGAATTGGATTGTGTAGCCAACCTCAATTAGTTGGTAGCAGGCTTAGATGATGATGATGAGATGTTAATGGGTTTTACTTGTGAAGATTTTATGATCCTCGTGAGATTTTTTTATGAAGGATTTTTCACTTGCCGAAGATAGGGCCCTAGGAATTTTTGGCGAAACGTGTATAATATTATCACATCCCAGTTTTATATGTTGGGCCCTTTTTTCTTTGATCTACGCTGTTGATTTGATCCACAGTGGATGGAATGTGCCACAAAAAAATATACCCAATGGGGACAGTCTTAACTCTTTGATTGGTGTCCTCCAAATCAACAGTTAAGAAAATAAATTCCGCAAAGCTTCACATTCCGTGTAAAAATGCTATAGATTGGATGATTATGATTGTCCAATCTGGGAGATTTTTGGGGCATGTTCCATCCATGATGGGGATAACAAGATCAGCGTCTGGATCACTGATCCAATGGGCTCCACACGTACAAACTCAAGGCCTGGGGACACTATAAATCTTCTCACATTGAGGATCATAATTTCTCTTTCCCGCATGTCTTCTTTATATCTCCTCAATGTTCTTCCCTTGCTCTGGCTCACTTCAGGTTCTCTTCATGCTTTCTGATTCAGGCTACCAGTGCTTTAGACACAGTCAGTGAGCGGCTGGTTCAAGATGCTCTCAACCACCTAATGAAGGGGAGGACGACATTGGTGATTGCTCATAGATTAAGCACTGTGCAGAATGCGCATCAAATCGCAGTTTGTTCAGATGGGAGGGTCATGGAGCTAGGCACCCACTTTGAGTTGTTGGCTAGGAAGGGTCAATATGCTTCATTGGTCAGCACTCAAAGGCTTGCATTTGAATGATTCTGAATTGTGGTTTTATCGGAAAGTGGCCAGAAGAACTGCCAACTCAACACTTGAGGTTTTGAGTATTAAATAACTTCCAGCAAGGTCAGGGCTCTCAGGAACTCACTTAAGTGGTTACAAAATTTTAGCATGAATGTTTCTTAGATATAAAGAGAAAAACTTTGATCCTCTGGAAGAGTGATTGATGATACTCAGGCACTTAGAAAATACTTTGAAATTGCAGTTGTGGCATACAACTGGTACCCAGTGTAGATTTACCATGAACCAAAAAGTAAGCTTATTTGATTATTTGACTATCAGACTGGTGGACATTTATTGAATGGTTAGAAATAAAACAATATTCAACAGTCCTATTTCTACAAATAGTTGTCCATGAATCAGAGGGTAGGATTGTTCAACCTGTCTGATATTGGAATTTTGATTTGGCAACTGTGGGCTGCTCAATCTAGTTGGTGTTATTTGAGTTAATATATGCCATGTGTACAATGTCTTAGTGCCTATGTATCAAGCATCATGCGCAGCCCGAGTACCATGTTACTCCTCAAATTTAAATCATTCTTGCTTCTAAGAGGTATTATATGGGATCAAAACAAGAACCAAAGTGTTTTTCTTTTCCATCCAACCTAGCAATGGTCAAGGTAGGGCCCACCTTTCAGTAACCAAAGGCATTGATCTGGCAGGTCCCGTCATGGGATCCCCACATGCCCCTAATATCGCCCCCATCAGATGATCTTAGCCATGCAATGATAATGGACAATTAAAACCAAGAGAATGTATTTAGCGCCATTTGTATGGTTAAGATGATCTGATGGTGGAGATTTTTTGGGCATCTCTTATCCACAATGGGGCCACCATATGAACATTTTGGATCATTCAAACGAGTCTCATGTTCAGTTTATTGGGCAGCACAAATGTTCCATTGAACACTATATTTCCTCCAGTTCTAACATTGTTCGTCTCTTTAGAAACTGTCCTTGTTCTAATTTTTCTCGTATGAAAATTCAGCTTTGACAATCTGAAAGCAGAAGACTCTGATTGAACATCGGAAAGGATATTATATCAGCAGGCATATAGAATTCAAGCTGCATATTTTCTTCGTATCCTTCTTGAAATGGTGGAATACTCCGTTGCAATTCATAATCGCAGTTGTGCCGTGAGAACCAGTGTCTGGATTGCATTGAAGGATGAGCAGCAGAATCTTTCAGGCCAGCATATACCAAGAAAATAAAAAGGTTTATTTCAATGTATTTTATTTACTAACTGAAATCAATTTTTATACGTGTACCATGCCATACTTTGTCGTTGTAATCATCCCAATTGGGATGTATACATCCATTATCTACAAGAAATCGCTGGGTCGATGGTTCAAAGAAGAAAGCCTGATCTAAGTTGGGATGTGATGCATGCCAGGTTGGCACATGTTGCCACATAAAGGTAGCAAACCTTTTGAAAATTGAGCTCAACTAATCTAATGTTCTTCTCTCACCAGACAATGGTTTGGTATTGCAACTGTGTTTCTTCTGAGTCTGTGACTAGGCCACATTCAATTTCCCAGTGGATGGAAGAACAGTTAGATCTCTTGATTTGATGATTGTGGGTTCCAACCTCATGAACTGGTCACTGCTTGATTAGGACCGTTGTGATTTTCCACTCTAACCTGAAATGCAGGGGTCTACTCAAGGTTAGGATTTTAAGACTTGGTGACTTGACTAACTGGTTCAGTCCAGAGTCCAGTTACGATTCAGATGAGTTGGGGGTGACTTGGCAGCCAGGTTAGGGCCAAGTTACCCCCTATTTTTAGTTCTGACTTGCAGTCATGTGGTGTGGTGTGGGTGGGTGTGTGTAAAAAAAAAAGGATTGGGGTTGATCGAGTCTGATGTAACTCAGACGAGTCACAAAGGACTTGTCCCAGTCTTAAAACCTTGAGAAATTTACCACTGTAGGCGATACCTTTTATCCAGCGATTTTTATGAAGGAATACAAACTTAAGTTACCAACTTAGACTAGCACGTGCGGACAGCGAAATTGAGGACGAAAATGCCCCTGCTCTTTATGTAACCCGGGCTATAGCTGCGGATTTGCGCCCTCTCTGGCTACGGATTATAACCGTAGCCATACGTACCGTGCCAATAGACGCGGAATTCCTGCTAGAAGTTCCTGCGTGGGGAACCCAGGTGGGGCCCACTGTGATGTTTTTCAGGAATCTTCTCCGTACATCCGTTTTGTGAGATCATTTTAAGAAAGTAGACCAAAATTGAGCAGAATCCAAGACTCAAGTAGGCCGTACTAAAGGAAAAGATGTTTAGGGAAATTCCTACCGTTGAAACCTCCCTAGGTTTGACAGTGATGTTTACATGCCATCCATACCATTAATAATGTCATTCCTACTGGGATGAACTGAAAACACAAATATTAGCATGATTCAAAACTTCTATTGGCCCACGAATATTTCAACTGTGGACGTTCAATTATCCTATTTTTGGCCCATTTGAGTATTCGATAGGGCTCATTTTTGGCCTCATATACTAAAATGCACTAAAAAAACGGATAGACGGGGAGGATTTCTCACAAACATCACAGTGGGCCCCACCTGGGTTCCCAGCGCAGGAACTTCCTGCGAAAGGCTTTTGCAGGAAATCCTCGTCCGTAGCCGATCTAGCAGCTGACGCTAACAGTGGGATAGGATATTGAATTGGGGTTGACCTGGTTAGTGGGATAGTGACTTAGGCTTCAATGTCTTGTCCTACTTCGGGTTGGTCGCAAGTTCGGCTACAGTACATATAGCTACGGTTATAATCCGTAGTTTTAGCTGCCATAGGGTCTCATTTTCTTAGTTGGCAAGAAAGAATTGGGGCCCTAATTTGGTCTATCAAAGGCTACGAGTTAAATCCGTAGCTATGTACCTTTAGCTTCCGAAAATTCGTAGCAATAGAGAAAATCTTTCTCAAAAATTTAAATAAAAAATAAAAAATAAAAATGTGACGTGTTCCCATGCCCTGCCAAGTGGTCTGCACTCATTTATCAAATCTTCAATAGTCATGCTCTTGGAGTTCCCTTGATCTTGGGATTTTTAAAAATTAGATTCCATTAGCAATATGAGTTTCTCCCATTTTCATAGCCATCTCCCTCTTCTCATAATACCTTGCACTTCTCTGTCGATTTCCCTTCTCCTTAGGTTATCTTTTGTGGGCAAAAACTTGCAGTTTGATATTGCACACAAGATGGGGTCAGATAGAATGTTCTGAATTTTTGGATCCTACATTGCCTTTGCCTACAAAGAACGAAACATAAGTATAAATCCATACATTATAAAGCACCCCTAAGGCAAAGACAAAAATGACTAATATTGGTAAAACCAAACTGACCTGTCTCTCTTGCAATTCCTCTGGACTGAAAATTTATCATACATTAGGATCAAGCATATCCACCAACTCATATTGAACACCCATTTGAAAGAAAGAAAGTGTTAACTTATCAAATAAGGAAATAATAACTTAAACTTTCATAGTCGTATGCAAATGATCTAGCCATACTCTCGGAATCATTATGAAAAAAGACACTTTAATTCTGTGATTTCGCCATAGACAGCATGCATGCTCCTTTGCTACAGCAACTAATTGAGCACTTATGCATGCTTGTAATCCTTTAAGATGATTGCCTAACAATAAGAATCATTTCTTTGATAGTTCTGATTAATTTATATGGGCTGGTAAAATCATAGGGTGTGTAAATCAAGTTACCTAGGAATGATCCTTTCAGCAGCAATGTATGTGAGAAAAATTGATGCACCACCTGCAACATTACATGGACCACATATTCAGATGGTAAGTTGACTACACATACATACAAATATAGATGTTGGAATGAAATGCTTGAACAATGACACATAGGAATAACTTGATTCTGAAATCGCTACAAGATATCCATTCCGGGATGACTCTAATAGAGGTTTACATTTACAAAATAAGAAACAATAAAAATTAGGATTCACAGTAGTTTTCAGAAAACAAAATCCAGTGTCAGCTACCATTCAAAACAGGGCATCACCAAGTTTTAGGAAGTCAAAATCTATGCGAGATTTATCCATCCTGTCAAGGAACAAAGAAATAGATATTTTTGTTGAACTGGCACTCCGGAATAAAACATTGTCTACATTTACATCCGATGATGACAAAATGTTCTCACATCTTATGAGATAAGAGCTGCAAAATGAACAAGAACATGATAACACCAATAAAATTTTTTATTTTAATCAACCATTAAAAGTAGCCACACATCTCTAGTTGATACAAGATAATTCACTTTAATTCAAAGTGCATCTAGAGCAGGAAAAATAAAGAACCTGTTTTTGCATTGATACAAGATATTCACTTGTTTTCATTTGAACAAATGCACAAACAGATGGTAGGAAAGTGACATGACCGAGAGACACTTTTTGCATGCACACTCAGATGCAATAGGACTAACCACCACAACTATAAGGAGTCCTTCCTATTTATTCATTATAAGGGCTCATTCTTGTACATTTCTTACATGAGACCACAAGATCTGAAAGACAAATTATCCAAGCATTGTGTATGCGATCGGATGCATATATCAAACCCAAATGGCTACATGATAAACAAATTATAGCTCAACCAAACAACATCCGTCCAACTCCTACTTTAGATGCACCTTTCAATGCAAATGCTAAATGTGGATGGATTGCCATGAAAAATAAAAAACCAACAAAGAAAATAAATGGGGAACAAAACAAAAATTAATAACAAACGAACAAAGCATGTAAATACTTACCAATCCAGTTGGTGAACTATAACAACCCAAGAGAGGACTCCTATCCCTTTCAAAACTAGTAGCAAAGCATCCTTCACTAACCTAACCCTATATTTTCCCAAACATGAAACAAATGACCCATGATAATAATAATAATAACACTAGATTAAAATAAAAAAAGAATCACCAAAACAATTTGGATAGTTTGGATCAATAAGAGCAGTTGAATCAGAACTGGAATAAGATTACAAGAATAAAACACCTTTAAAGACTTGCTAGGAACACACTTGAGTTTGGACATACAATTCAGACAGTGGAAGTTTATATTACACCGATCCTTGGATCAAAGTGACTCTTTAGATATATTAGCATCCAGAAGCTAGGTCCACCGTTTGGACCATTTAGTATTTTCTTTTGGACATATTCATATTTCTTATTGCTTCCATTTAATCATTCTTGCAACTCAAATGTGTCATTGAGTTTTATTTTAAAGAATCACCTAATGCCTATTATAGTGCCTTTCTAACAAATCAAAGAGGCAACAATACGACAGTTCAGATATACACCTTTGTTTTCTTTTTGAAACCATAGGAAATTTGAGTCCATTCCTTCAATGTAGACATTACTTTATCAACTTTCTTCTTCACACCTGATGCAAAGATAAATAAATAAATAAGCAAAACAAAACAAAACAAAACAAAAAAGGAAAAAAGGAAAAAAAGAAACAAAGCATTAGGACACTATAGAGAATGTAACCTTTAATATGAAAAGTTTCAAATTTATGCCATTGAGATTTTCAATTTGGAGTTTGAAGCTCTAGTTGCCTATGCAAATGGAAGAACACCAAAAATTACCTTTACAACAACTTTTTTGCCATCATGCATGTCTGCAACATGAACCTTTGCAAGGAAAGCACTTGCTAGTGGAACAAGATCAAACTCAACAAAAATCTGTTTCATAAAAAGATTGCTTCATTCAGTTGGCAAGTTTTGCACCAATTAATCATTTAATCAATCTATAAAACTACTCTTCACAAAAAAAAAAAAAATCAAAGACAAGAACAAGAAAGTTTGGTTGTGTATTTTGGTTAGAAAAAAATATTAACGATGAAAATGGATAATAGAGTTTGGGAAAAGATTCGGCAAAGAGCTGGGTCATATCTTATCTGAGCTAAAGTGTAGTTTGCTAGACTAACTTCAGTCAATTCTCTTTACTCTGTACCAAGCAAAGGGGCAAACTAGAAAATGATTGATTGTTGATTATATGGTTGAAATGGCTATTTTAGAGTTGAAGATGGTTACTTCTCCTATGCCATCTATCACTTGCAACTACAACTGCAGCTATGACATCATTTCGGTACTTGATTAGGTTAAAATCAAACAAATGTTAGGTCTAGGAAGGGTAGATAAAAAGTAGGATTGATCCAAGGTTAGAAGGACCCAATCAGTTGCATCTTAAATTCCAAACATGAAATTCAGCGTGGCAAACACGAAATTGAGCGGGGCAAACTGGAAATTGAGTGGGGCAAACTGGAAATTGGTGGGGCAAACATGAAATTCAACGGGGCAAACATGAAATTGAGCGGGGCAAACTGAAAATTGAGCGGGGCAAACAAGAAATTCAGCGGGGCAACCAAGGAATTGAGCGAGGGAACTTAGGAATTGAGCGAGGCAACCTAAGAATTGACCGAGGGAACCTACTAATTGAGCAAGGGAACCTAGGAATTGAGCGAGGCAACATAGAAATTCAGTGAGGCAACCTAGGAATTGAGCGAGGCAACCTAAAAATTGAGCGAGGGAACCTATAAATTGAGCGAGACAACCTAGGAATTGATCGAGGGAACCTAGAAATTGAGCGAGGCAACTAAGGAATTGAGTGAGGGAACCTAGGAATTGAGCTAGGCAACCTACAAATTGAACGAGGTAACATAGAAATTCAGCGAGGCAACCTAGGAATTGAGCGAGGGAACCTAGGAATTGAGTGAGGGAACGTAGAAATTGAGTAAGGCAACCTACGAATTGAGCGATGCAACCAAAGAATTGAGCGAGGCAACCTACAAATTGAGTGAGGAAACGTAGAAATTCAGTGAGGCAACCTAGGAATTGAGCGAGGCAAGATGATAATTAAGCGAGGCAAGTTGATAATTGAGCAAGGCAAGGTGAAATTGAGCGAGGTAACCTAGAAATTAAGCGAGGCGACCTAGAAATTGAGCGAGGCAACCTTGAAATTTAGAGAAGCAAGCTGAAAATTGAGCGAGGCGACATAAAAATTGAGCGAGGCAACCTAACAATTGAGCGAGACAAACTAGAAATTGAGTGAGGCAACCTAGAAATTCAGCGAGGCGACCTAGAAATTCAGCGAGGCAACCTAGCAATTGAGTGAGGCAACCTAGCAATTGAGCGAGGCAAGGTGAAAATTGAGCGAGGCAAGCTAAAAATTGAGTAAGAGAAACATGAATTTGATGGAGGTAAGCTTGAAATTGAGTGAGGCTAACTTGAAACCAACGAGGCTAACATGAAATTCAGCGAGGCTAACATGAGTTGGAATGAACTTTAAATGAAATTGAACTGGCCTAACACATAATTGAACAAGCTTTACATGAAATTCAATTAGATCCCATCAACTTTCACTTGCTCTTTTAGATCCCATCAACTTTCACCAACTTACTCCTAATCGACGTAGTTCCTGATCTCCATTGCACCTGACCAAACCATCAAAGTCTACTTTCCCTCATCTTCTTTTTTTTCCTAGTAGTGGTGCTAATTAGTTGTCATAAATGCATTCATTTCTAATTCTATCTTTCCTTGTCTTTGCAACCATTCATCTCGACATCCTCATTTTAGCTACACATCCTACCACATTTTTACTATTTAGCCAAAAAAAGGCCAAATCAATGACTACATGCTGGCAAGTAATCAAAATTCTCCTCACTAATCCAACTCTTCACCCAAGAATTAAGGCCAAGTTAGAAAACTAAACAAAACCCAACCTGCAATTAAGCTAATTCTCATCTTTAATCACCAGACTTCCACATAAGAAGCAACAACAAATCAATAAATTAGCAAAATATAAACAAATGCCAATCCAAATTATATCGCTGCTTCTGCACCACACTCAAGACATTAATTTTGCAAGTGCACCAAATATCCACCTTCAAAGCCTCAAGGAACCTAAATGGTGGGGACCACCTATAAATACCATTAAACTATTAGCTTCTATATATAGTCCTCTTTTTTCATGTACATCACAAATTGTGCTAGCTGCGTTTTAGGGGTCATTGGGCAACATAGAATATAGAAATTACTAAAGAATTTATTTCCAGGAAACAAATAATCTAGGAAATTGAATCTGTTGGCTGGGTCTAGAAACCAGGAATAAAATTCAGCAGATTCTAGAAATGTGCTTGGGAACTTGGAATTCATTACTTTGGAATGTCTACCTATATGAAAAATTCAAGTAATATTCAAGTCTCCAAAGGGATTTGCAAGCTTCCCTCAGACCAAGAATTCAAAAACTGATATTTTACAAGCTTCCCTCAGACCGGTCATATTAATGTATATGAGGTAATGCTTAAATTCCGATTACTCTAATTCTATATGGATTAACCATGTGTAGAGAAGTTAGCCTTGTATCCCCTTATGGTACATTTGTGATTGCTTAAATATGGTATATTTCTAGTAGATATGACATGAACCTTCAAATTATATTTTATTTTGTCTTATAAATCGTACAATGTGGAATATATGTTGAATGTTGAATGAACTTTTAAATATTCCAAATTACTTAACCATACTTGAGATTGATATGCCACGTTTGTGGGCCGTCATTTGAGCTTAAAGGAATTATAAGAATCCATGTTAAATACATGTGTTGATGTTTAATATCATGATTTGATAATATCTACAATTTAAAGAGCAATCTTGCCAAAATTTAAGGTATGTACGTGGTTACCATGATGCATAACATCCACCCATAACATATGAGCTTTATCGGGTGCTCAATGTAAGCCACATTCTGCTCCAGTTACTAGAATGACTATTTGAACCGATCTAGAATTCCTTCAGAACAAGGGAAAATTGTGAACCTTGAGACGTAGAACTTTAGGACCCTTAGGAAATTTCAGATTTAGTTGTTTGAACGTAGAAATGAAACCTAGGTTCCCTTGAAATCATTAGAATAGTCATTCAAACTTGGTTGGAATCACTTTGGAATTATGACATTTGAGAAGATAGAGACTCAATATTTGAAGTTCTCTAAGAGATTGCCTGCATAACCATGAAACCTAGGAACAAAATCTAGGTCCCCATTAAAAACTATTAGAATGATCGTTTGAAGTTAGAACTAAACTTAGGAATTACGGGAGAATGAGGGGGGGAACCTAGAAATTAAGCGAGACAACCAAGAAATTCAGCGAGGGAACCTAGAAATTCAGCGAAGGATTTGAGCGAGGCAACCTAGGAATTGAGTGAGGGATGCTAAAAATTGAGCGAGGGAACCTAGAAATTAAGCGAGGCAACCTAGGAATTGAGCGAGGGAGGCTAGGAATTGAGCGAGGTAATGTAGGAATTGAGTGAGGCAATGTAGGAATTCAACGAGGCAACCTAAGGATTGAGCGAGGGAAGCCAGAAATTGAGTGAGGGAAGCCAAAAATTGAGTGAGGGAATGTAGAAATTCAGCGAGCCATCCTAGGAATTGAGTGAGGGAACGTAGAAATTCAGCTAGCCATCCTAGGAATTGAGCAAGGGAACCTAGAAATTTAGCAAGCCAACCTAGGATTTGATCGAGGGAGCTACAAATTGAGCGAGGCAACCTAGGATTTGAGGCAGGCAACCTACGAATTGAGCGAGGCAACGTAGGAATTGAGCGAGGGAACGTAAAAATTCAGCGAGGAATCCTAAGAATTGAGCGATGGAACCTAGAAATTCAGCGAGGCAACCTAGGATTTGAGCGAGGGAAGCTACAAATTGAGAGAGGGAACCTAGAAATTGAGCGAGGCAACGTAAGAATTGAGTGAGGCCACCTAGGAATTGAGCGAGGGAAGCTAGAAATTGAGCAAGGTAACCTATAAATTGAGCGAGGCAACCTATCAATTGAGCGAGACAACCTAGAAATTAAGCGAGACAACCTAGAAATTGAGCAAGGCAACGTCGAAATTCAACGAGGCAACCTAGGAATTGAGCGAGGAAAGCTAGAAATTGAGCGAGGGAACCTAGAAATTTAGCGAGGAAACCTAGGATTTGAGCGAGGCAACCTAGGAATTGAGCGAGGGAAGTTAGAAATTGAGCGAGGGAACTTAGAAATTCAGCGAGGCAACCTATAGATTGAACGAGGCAACCTAGGAATTGAGAGAAGGAAGCTAGAAATTGAGAGAGGGAGCCTAGGAATTGAGCGAGGCATCGTAAAAATTCAGTGAGGCAACCTACGAATTGAGCGAGGGAACCTATGAATTGAGCGAGTGAACCTAGAAATTCAACTAGGCAACGTAGAAATTCAGCGAGGCAACCAACGGATTGAGCGCTAACAACAAGCAACGGCTTTGAAGTTGCATCGGCTTTGAAGCTGCAGCCGTTTTCTTACTGCCTTCACTTGCTCATCCGTTTGTTGCGCTTTTCGCAGTTGCTTGTGAAATAGAGAATCTTTCTTTTTTTTTTTTGAAAATATACCCCTAGTTAAATCATCAACAAATATGAGAACGACTTTTGTTGAGAGACTATCTATCCTCTCATAGATAGAGGAATAGATAGAAGAGAGAAGATCTCTATATCTTTTCTCATAGATATAATATAGAAGAGAGATCTCTCTCATTTTTTATCAGGAGAGAGATCTCTCTTCTCCGAGGGCTTTGGATTCAACGATTTTTAAGAGCAAGACATAGAAAAGAAGCGTTGAGATAATACCTTTCATCCTAATCTCATCTATTGAAAAAGGGGGCCCTCTTGATCACCTGAAGAGATTTTTAGGCAAAATTAACATAATTATAACTGCGAGGATTGAGCTGCCAAATGAGAGTATCCTCATTCCTCGGCTAGGGTTCTAGAAGATAAGATTTATCCAGTAAAAAAAAGTCTTCTGAATTGAGCGAGAGAAGCTAGAAATTGAGCGAGGCAACCTAGAAATTAAGCGAGGGAACCTAGGAATTGAGCAAGGCAACGTAGAAATTCAGCGAGGCAACCTAGAAATTGAGCAAGGGAAACATGAATTTGAGCGAGGCAAGCTTGAAATTGGGTGAGGCTAACATGAATTGGAATGAACTTTAAATGTAATTGAACTAGCCTAACAATTTGCTCTTTGGTGAATTTGACCAAGCAGTTAATGAAATTGACCGAGCTTTACATGAAATTCTCTTTGGTGAATTTGACCTAGCAATTAATGAAATTGACCGAGCGGTTCATAAAATTTTCTATTACATTACATGAATCCGTGAAAGTTCCCCATCATATTTTTATGATATCTCTGTCAAATTTATGAATTGCTCAGGGGATTTCACCAATCATGAACCGAGAAGTAGGTCAAATGGACCAAAACCTCTCGCAAATTGGATTTATAGTTTGCTCAGTACGCTCTTATAGTACTGAGTTAACTGAGTTGGGCACACCCAGATCCATAGCTCAATTGGCAGATTGAGTGAGATACCTCATTTCAACACTTGAGGTCTTGGTACCCCAAAAAAAACAAAAAAAAAAAGAAAAAGAGTTGGGTCCGCCTTGAATGTATGTGGACTATCCACGACGTTCATCCGTTTTTCCATCTAAAATAAGGGTTTCAGCCCAAAATGGTGGCATATCGAAATGTCAAGTGGATCATACCACAGGAAACAGTGGTTCCACCGTAGAAACCTTGTAATGCCCCCACAATGATGTTTTATTTGTAATCCATCATGTTCATAGGATGATTTTTGCATGGATGAACCGAAAACCAAGATGCGAGCTTCATCCAGCAGTTCAATGGCCCACAAAAAATTTACACCGTTTAGGTAAATGTACTACATTATACCTGTGGTGCGTGCTTTCTTCCGCGGGGGGACCATTTTCAGAAACACGAGATAATGCTCATGAATAGAGAGGGTGGGATCCAGCTAGAGAGAGGATGGTGCGATCCAAGCAACCGAAGTAGTGCAGGATTTTTCGTCTCTTGTTTTTTCGAAAATGGAGTGAGGGAAGGAAGGGAGAGGAAACGTAACAGCAGTGAAAAGGAGGGGTACTTTCATCCTCAAATTCGCAGTCCGCACGTGCTACTCTAAGTTGGTCACTTAAGTTTGCATTGCTTCATAAAAACCGCTGGATAAAAGGTTTTGTCTAACAGTGGTCATCTTCCCTAGAACCTTGATCCATTGGGAATCATTCCTCAGAATTTGCTGCTGTGTCTTGTGTTGCTTCTGATGAGCAGTCTAGTGAGTTCATTTGGCCGGGTCAGGTTACCAATACGTGTCTCTTACGTTCCACTGAGTTCATTTGTCTGAGTCAAAGTCACCAACATGTGTCTCTCCATGGAACTTACGTGCTGAGGTGGTCTGATGATCTAGACCATCCATCATCTGGCCGCTAGGTACAGTGCTTACACAAGATGATCCTGACCCAATTGAGTTTTATGGAGTCGAATGTAAGCCATTGAAGTTCTTTTCATATGGTCCGTATTCAGCTTTACATGATCAATGGTTAGAATCACTGGTTCAACGGAAGTTTTGTAATGTGGGCAGAGGGTAGCGCCAGAACATGCTTGGTTCCCTATATTTTATCATCTCGGCGTGTGGGGCCCGGTGGTATGCGGCTCATGCCGGTGACCCTGAGTCAAACTTTCAACTGCAAAAATGCAAATTGCACTTGCACCAATTTGTCAGATCCAAGCCGCTCATAGGGTGGACCACACTATTTAAATTCCTTGGGACAAAAACAACGCTGGTTTGTTTGTCTAGTAAGCTGCACAACCACGTTGAATGTGCATGGTCGATATTTAACCGTCCACTTCCTTTTTAGGTGTGTGGCTCATCAGACATGCAGACCAGCCTCATTTTAGACCCATTTCATCTTTACGGCAAGGCCCACCATCTGGTTTAGTTGGATCTTGCATGTTGGCAGGTATCACATGGTTACTGGGGACAGCAGGATATCAGAAAATGCTGCATGCAAGATCTTGGCCGTTAATCATGCATGCCCCATGGCGCGTGCCCACATGCTAAGAGGAACCGCATGATGCAAAGCCACCCCTGCCGGAATAACGGTCCGCGGTGACGCGTGTGGGAATAATGGCTCGTGCGGGGAGAGCAGGATTCAGGGAATAGGTAATCCCTACTGTCACGAGCATCCATAGCAGGATAGAAACAAATCAGGAGGCTTGTTTCTACACATGAAGAACATATATAATAACTAACCCTAGTATTTGAACTCTCAAACCCATTCCACACTCCAAAATCATGAAGAAGGGGGCGAAACGCTTCGCACCCTCAGACTCCATTCCCGACTCCACCGATTCTGATGTATGTTTTCAAACCCTAGCCTTTTCCCCCTCTTCTCTTCCCATTTTATAGGATTTTTCCCATTTGGGAAGGCGTTTTCCTACTTTTTCCCCCATTTTTTATTTTGCATGCATTGCAAATCATCGCTGTCCGCGTCTGATGGATTTTCTTTTTTGAATTGTTCTGGATGATTTGATAAAGGTAAGAAATAGAGCTTCCTTTTTTTTTAAAAAAAAAATCTTTCTCTTGGGAAGGTAAACAACTCGATTGATTAAGATAACGAATGTTCTTTTATGCTCTCAAGCTGAAGCTTTATTGAGACAGATAATGCCGTAGCTGAACACTATTAAACCGATCCATTGATTTCCGCAGCATTCGCCAAGATGAATCTTTTAGCGTTCTTGCTTTCAGTTTCAGCGGTTTTGTTTGTGTTCCGATGAACGGGCGGACTGAGTTACAAAAGTTTGGGTCGGTCAAGACTCAAGAGGAAATGGGCAAAAATCAATGATGTTTGCTGGTATTTGTAATGAGGCAGTAGCTACTGCCCTCAAATTGCGTTTTTTTTTCCCCCTTTTTAAGTTCCGTTCAAAGCAACAGAATTTGAAGTTGGAGCTTAGACCGTTAACAGGAATGCTCAGGGTGGAAATTGCACATTGGTTATTTCCACTCCATTAGGCGAGTTATTTCAATTCCATCAAAAGTGGTACCAAACAGTTACCTGCGGCTTTTATTGTTGAGTGTGGGAAGTTGGGATTTATAATCGAACTTGCCAGAAAGTGTTTAGACATGCCATATGAGTGTTCTATCTTTCCATAAAACATTTGCAAAATGCATGTGGTTCAGATTCCTAAACAACTCGAGGAGTGGAAATTGATTATCTGAGAGTTCATGCCCTACCTACACCTCTTTGTTGGTCTGCTCATGGCTTGCTGACTTGCAGTCCATCTCCTTGTTTGGTGTCATATAATCATCAGATCCTTGATACTGTCGAGAAGAGCTTGCCTACTGGATCGACCTTTCAAATGGTTGACCAAACTCTCTTGAAATTCTGCAGATCTGTAAGCAAGATATTGGGTTTCAACTCATTGTTCTGTCAACTGTCTGCATTACAACCAGTGTGGAAAGTTAATGCCTATTCTGTAAACCTCGCCTTGCCTTATGACAATTAAACTATTTCGGTCCAGATGCACTATTTGGATATCATATACGAGCTTTTGCATTTTTTACTATATCACCCAAGTACCTATACCAGTATCAATTAAGACAAGGATGGGATATGTGGAATCCTCTGAGGTCCAAATTCATAAGAAATGGGTACTGTAAGGATGGTTAGAGCTCACAAGTGTAATTGTGTGACAATACTAGTTATAAATACCTAGAAGCTATGAACTGTAGATTTCTAAACAGAGGGTCGATCTAGATTTTGAGTGTGGAGGAAAGGGGAGTTGCTTATGCAGGTATCCAAATATTCTAGTCCATTTTTGTGTGCGTGTCGATCCGAGCAGCTTTTGGACCATATCTTAAGCCTGGCCTTATTCAAATGTAAATTGAGCTCATACTTTTTGTTTATGCTTTTTTTTTTTTTCCTTCTCTCTCCGGAGTGTATATGGGATTGGGCTATGTGCTACACAATTGTATGATTTTGCTGTTTGCATGTTATTGTCTACCACTAGAACCTTTTTAGTAATTTGATTGACGAATATGCGTTGTACCTAATGATTATCAGAAGTGTCCATTACCCAAAGGGACTGTTGGTCATGATTGTGGACACTTTCCTTTTCTCTTCTCTAATTCTAATAGGATGTTAGAACCCACGTGAAACCTTCTTGTTATTATGATGCAGTTCCGGAGTAAAAGAGTAATGGCAGCACCCCCTTTTGATGTTCACAGGGCAGAATCATCTCGTCAGCATCAGATGGCTACACCCATATTAGATGTTCAGAGGGCAGAGTCATCTCGTCAGCATGTGAGAGCTCTCAATGCCCAATTCGCAAGGTTGTACCTTTGCTATTACCATGACATATGTCTCCATGGTGTGTTATAGCTTTGTTACATGCATGTTTTTTTATTGCTGCGTGCTAAAAAATATTAGTAAATGGAGAATTTTGTGCAATGCTTGCTTTTTAAAATTTTTTTTTTTTTTCTTTTTCTTTTTCTGTATTATTTTTGTCTGCTCTTATACATTACATAAGGTCATCTTTTAATTTCACCTATGTATGTTTTTAATGTCGATTTTCCTTTGGCATGTGTTGTCGTATCTTTTCTCTTAACCAGGGTATTTTTTCTCTTCTATGGCCAATATTATTCGTACAGGTTCAGTACACTATGTACACACTGCAACATCTGTTGCATGGTACAGTGCTAGTTATATATTTATCCACAAGTCTCTTATTATAGCTAAATTACGTACAGGGTTAGAGAGCAACCGCTTAGCATGGGAGACACTGATGCGCATTCAATTACATCTGTTTTTGCCCTGCTGAACACCCCCGTAATATCCTTGACAAGTTGTTGAAACACCTATTGTTCCTCTCCTTTCATATCTCCAAGAGACTAGCAAGCAAAACCATCCTCCAAATTCTCCTTCCATTCTTGCCTCTTCCGCTCGCTCACCATGTCCGAAGTAATTCCACTTTTGACTTCAACATCACCCAATTCACCCGAACAATGACAAGAACTTACCCAAACCCCCTTTCCAAACATGCAGTGTACGAAGAGGTGGTTTGCTGACTTATTACTCTTCCAGCATAGTGGGCAAACACTAATGATGGCCATGCCCCTCTTTTAGAGGTTGTCGATAATAAGAATCTTGTTCCAACCTGCTGGCCAAGCAAAAGCTGCTATCTTGAGGGGTTCCCCATAGGACCAAATGAGAGCCATGTGTGTACTACCCCCACTCGACAGGGAGACACTTAGCTTCCTATAGAAGGACCTCACAATAAAACGCCCTAACTCGTCATCAATCCACTTCATCGCATCCAGTTCCAAATAGAGCACAACACCTGAAAGCCACTTTGATAAGACTAAGAACTCCACCTTCTCCTCTCGCAAGTTCCTTGTTCATAGAGGCATCCACACTCCATTTAGGCCTTGAGATGAAAAGCATTGAGCTATAGGTATTTCTAGGTTTGGGGACATCGAAGCCAACTTTGGGAAATCATCTAGCACCATACATCTACCCAAAATATTACTCTTCTTTCATCTCTCATTGAAAACCCCACCTCTTGAAATCTCCCTTCCATGCCTACAATCGCCTTCCACAACCCTGTAGCCATACGCAAGGGTGATTTTTTCGTTCACCAGTCCATTTTCTCAAACCCATATTTTCTTAACTATTACTTCCCTTGGCAAGTTGTCCTCTTTCGAGCCATACCTCCAAAGCCATTTTCCTAGAAGCACCTCGTTCATAATTTCCAACCCCCCCAGTTTGTGCACATCATCCCACCTCATGAGATGGAATTTACTCCTCTACTCCTTACCATAAAAAATCCCTCTTCAATCTTTCCTATTTCTTTAGAATTTCATAAGAAATATACCGGGAGATTCAAAAGAGCTTCTTTAATTAGAGTTATCCTACCTCCCAAGGACAAGTCTTGACGCTTGCAGGGTGACAAATTTCTTTAAAACTTCTCAATTACTCAATCCCTTACATGTCTGGTGGGTTTCCCTATGTATAGCGGCATCCCCAAATATGTGGATGGAGATGACCCAATGTTGCATCGAAATGCCCCTGCTAGATTCTTGACCTCCTCCTTGGGTAAACCTATAGCTAGCATTTCACATTTATGAGCATGCACCTTTAGGCCCGAAACCGCTTCGAAGCAACAAATGATTTTTCGGAGATTGTGCACTTGGGACACCTCCATATCATAGAACAAGATGGTGTCATCCGCAAATTGAAGATGATACACTCGTAGATCTCCCATCCACCTTCAACCCCAACCCAACCCCAACCCCTCTCTCCTACATTCTGTTTAGAGCCTCAACCACCACAATGAACAATAAAGGCTATAGCGGATCCCCCTCCCCGAGGCCTTGAGTTGCTTTGAAGAAACCTTTTAAGGATCAAGAACTTGGTTGATTTGATGCAAACTTGAATCCATCTTCTCCATCTTTCTATATCAATTCGTCCCAGCATGTTGTTTAGTAATTCCAATTGGCATGATCATACGCATTTTCCAAATCTAGCTTGCATACGAGTCCGCTTGTGCCTCCCTTGTGCTTGGAATCAATACACTCGTGGGCAAGCAATGCACTATCCAATATTTGTCTACCTCCTACAGAGACACCTTGGACCTTGGATATGACCTTTCCAAGAGCTACTCTAAACCTTGTGGATAACACTTTCCCCCCATTTAACTTTCCCACTACTCTAAACCTCGTGGATAACACTTTACCCCTTAAGGGTTTTGTGGTTTCCTCTGCTGGGCATGGGCCCGCTGTTGTTTTTGTCTGTTTTTAGTCTCCTAGTTTTTCCTGTTGCTGTTTTTCTTTTCTTGTTTGGAGAGGATCTCCCTCTCCTTTTGTTTTGTTAATATATTTCTCACCTTAAAAAAAAAATTCCCTTAAACTGTCTGCACCCTCCTTCGTGGGAATCAATGCAATGATGACGCTTTGAACTCCACCCAGAGTCTACTACTTTCCAAAAACTCCCGAATAAAAGCCGCAACATCGTTTTTTTTTTATTAATCCCCATAAGACTTGGAAGAATGCCAATGGAAAACTGTTTGCTCCCTAAGCCTTATCTCTCCCCAATTTGTCCATTGCCTAATTTCGTCTTCCAAGACCGGCCTCTCAAGAGAGGCTGCCTCCTCATCCGAGATAGTCCGAAAGGAAAGATTGTTCAGTCTTGGCCTCTCCAACCCTTCATCTAGGAGCAGATTTTGGTAGAATTTTACTGTTGTTTCACACATCTTGGCTTTTCCTCCACCCTGATTTCGTCCACTGTCATACTATGGATTTTGTCAGCCTAACTCTTGCACTTGCTAAACCATGGAAGAATTTTGTGTTATTATCCCCTCCTTTAGCCAAGTGGCTGTCGACCACTGCTTCCATTTTATCTCTTCCTCCTTGAGTCGACTTTTATATTCTTTGATTAGAGCTTCCCTCTTGTCTTCTTCCCCTTCCAATAGCACATCACATACGGTTCTATTCACTCAAGCAAAATTGAAAAATATTAAATACTAGAATCAAGTGTGTGCCTGTTGTATATGAACTTCTCCTGTTAAGTCTTCATGAAATGGAGTGATTGGATAATCTTGTTTTGATGGAGATGTGTAAACCTGGCTTTAGAACTATTCAATTTCCTTCTATATGCGTCAAAATATTAAATGCAAATTTCCCTTGAATCCATTATTCAAAAGGATTGGAGAGACCAATGAAAATGTTTCCAGTGGATATAGAGCTCTGTGGATCACGCGGATGTGCCTCTGGCCAGGGGAAATTTTTATAGGACAGCTATTTGATTGGCTATGCTATATGGTGCAAAGTGTTAGGAAGTTAGAAGGCAACATAAGCCCTGTAGAGATTAGGGCTGTCAACAGGTCTGGTTGGGGTCCAGCTTGGGCATTTGCATGGTTGGTCCACCTAAATGGATGGATTAAATCACAGGCATGCATGCCAATTTGACACATGCATGCCGCTTTGCAAACCTTATTATGTTGCTAGAATAATTAATATATATTCAATATATAACATACTATTAAAATTAACTGGGCCCTACCCGATTTTAACTGGGTCCAAGATGTTGGACCCAGCCCAAACCCGACTAGACCCCTTTCTTAATCATGTCCAAAATGGTGGACCTGAACCTAATCGATTTCTAAACGAGTTTGAGAAATTGGACCTGGACCTGTTAAAATTGGTTCAAATTACTCAGGTACCCATTGCCAGCCCTAGTAAAGGCGAGCATGTTTAGATGGATGTCTCAGAAATAGGAAGGATATAATTGAGAATGAAGTAATCAAAAGGAGCCTAGAAGTTGTCCCAGTAAGAGATAACATGACATGAAGCAGAATGAGATGGTTTAGTCATGCGTAGGGCAAACTGGAGACGACTCCTGTAAGTCGTGAACATTGATTGGGGTTGAAATGCTTGAAAAGAGGATCAAAGGAGGACCTGGAAGAATGTGGATTGAAGTTGTCATAAGGAACATAAAGGCTTGTTCACTTGTCAACAATAGGGCCTTAGATAACAACAAATGGCAAAGAGGAATCATAATTAGGACAAGGCTGTGATGACGACGACGACGATGAAACCCAAGATGCATTATTTTTACTAGAACTGGACTTTTATTCATGAAAACAATTTCAATAATCTTCGGTATTTATCTCCGGCTCATATGGATATTTCTCTACAGAATCTACTCTTTTGTTTGGTTTAATATCTTTACAAACTTGTGTTTGTGATCATTGATTTTTTTTTTCCCCCTGACACCACTTTGTTCCTTTGTGCTTTGGTGACTGAAAACCTTCTTCTATACAAAAAAACATTTCCATCTTACAAAATATGCTCCTTTGGTGTTTTTATTTTTTAATTTTATTTTTTACATTGTTGAATCAACTTCCTTTTCTTTACATTCTAAATTTTCATAAGCATTTCTGCATTGGTTAAGATCTCTATTTTTCAAAAAAGAAAAAAAGAAAAAAAAAAGGTTATGTTCTCAGTGGATTCATCAAATCCATATAATCCATAGCAAAACCTCCTTTTGTGACTATGGAATTGCTTATTTGAAATTACCACAATAACTGCCCTATCTTTCCAATAGTAATGGCTTGTGTTTGTTTCATGTGTGCAGTTGGGTGCAATCACAGTTGCAGAATCACCCAGATGAGCTTTGGCAAGATGGTGTCCAAGACTATTTAACCCATGCATCACACATTATGGTAGTCTCTCAATCATTTCCTACTAAGAATTTGGAAATGCCATGCACAGTTTATTGCTTCTGAGTTAAATGCTGTCTGTAAACTGGCTGAGTTAAATGCTTAGACTGTTTGAAGCATGCACTGTGCTTGTTTTGAGTCAATTTCCGAGTGGTGATGAAAAAAACTCAGTGACTTCTCATTTTATGGTATCTGAAAAATTAGTGTGCCTCTTTGTTGTAGAGGTCACAGTTGCTCTAGGTTCTCAGTGTGCTTTTCACTTAGAGCTTAGGGCTGTCAATGGGTCGGATTCAGGTTGGGCTGGTGTACCCATACCTGGACCCACCTAAAGTAGTTGGTTTAGGTCTGGGTGTAACACTCTAGGACCAAGCTGGAATCTGATTGGGTCCGGGGATAACACTCTAGGTCCTGAAACCAAATCTGTTTTGGTTCGGTACCCATTGTGTCATGGAAGAGGCTACCGTGCTGATCCGACAAGTATGGGAGGGTGGACCCATTCTCTGCCTGTACCATGACTTTCTTCTAAAAGTGAGAAAATAAGAAGGGAAACACATCATCCTGTGTGTATGCGATGGATGAGTGGATGGATGGATGTCTTGAAGAAAAGTCTTTGGTATTCTGCAAGTGTCATGGTAGATATAAAAATTGCACGGTGGCTTAAAGATAAGCTTAATTAAACTGTTCAATTCGTTGGTCCCATTTTAGATGGCTTGTAAACCAATATTTGTACTGATTTGATTTTCTTAATCATTGACTAGTGTGCATTTGATGGACGGTAGATATGAAAAACACTCAATGGATCCAATTCGACAAACAAATGCCCATTAATCACAGGCTAGGATGGCCAACTCTATCTTTTAGATGGTCACTTATATACTATTGCTGCCACAATTTAGATGACATAAGTTGACTTAATATGTGCCACGTATTTCGTCTTGGACTGCCTATGCATTGACCATCACACTGCCACAGTATCAAATAATACTCGACAAACAAAGATGGCGAGGGTATACCTATTACCTTTGGCATGGGAGTTTGTCATATTACCAGTGAGCTCATTTTGTTGCCTATACTTTGACTCATGATTCACAGCATGTGTTGCCCCTATGGGGTACACACTTTGAGATGGTGAGATGATTGGCTGTCCATGTCCTGGATGCCACACTATACAACCCACTATAAGAAACTTCTGCTGAATGGTTGATTCTGGTCATCAATATTTATAGATGGATGTGGAATGTTAAAAAAAAAAACGATGGCTTACATCAACTCCAAATCAAAGTTTAGTATCATCAATAAATAGTGACCAACTGGAGCATTACTCATTGTACCAGGAAGAAAATGGATGGTAACAATGTCAAATCATCTCTGCATATTGATTCCATGGGGTGATAAATGCTGGCAATCCTGGGTAGCCACACATGCAGAACTCCTTATTAACCAAATTTCTCTCCTTTCATGCTCTCCTATAAGTTGCGTTCTTTCCAAAGGTCGGAAATGGGGATGTTGGCATAGCAGCTACACTGTGGACTAAAGCTGTTGGATCTGGGATTGTGTTCTGTCATCCAATCCATTGATAGGGCGAGATACATAGCTGACAATGGCTTATTTGAAAAATCTTCAAGATGGAAAGATCATAAACTTTCAAGTTTCAAGCAATGACTCATGAAATAATCTTTGAGTAGAATGCTCATATTGGAAGGAAAAAGTTTTAAACAATCAAATGGTTGAAATATTCATATATGAGAGATGTTTTTGGACAATCCCCTATCGGCAGTGAGTGACATCATATAAATGGTTTGGATGGTCATCAAAAAATGAGCACAGATCATTCTACGATTAACAATCTCGCTCTCCTAGTTTCTTAGTAGCCTGTGTAGCCCCCTCGGCGGTGCAGTCTACCTTTCTTGTATCCTCTTTCCTTGTTAATATATTTTGTGACTTTTCAGAAAAAATAAAAAAAATAAAAAAATAAAAACTGAGCACAGATCCAATGGATGTGATATGGGCATATCCTATGACAATAGCTCATGAGTCATGAAGTATTGTGTTAAACCTCAGAAATGCAAAGCAATGAAAAAGCTAGAGGTTGTGTTAGACGTATTGCTAGAATACATTACAGTGTACTGTTATAGACTTACAGGATATGATGGGACTGTAGCTGTGTGTATAGGGTCATGTTTGGTGATCAAATCTGTTGATATTATCAGATAACCATCTTATGTCGGCTATCATGAAAAGATGGCCGGATGGAGTAGAGGAGAAGATACAAGGATGTAGCACAGTGTGGCAGATGGAGTAAAGATAAAAGGACACAACTGCATATGAAGAAAACTGTGCAACAGTCTTCATGTTGCGGCATTACCACATTGAATGCAAATCAATGTGCGACATTGGAACAATTCTGATATGAAGTATTTGTATTTGGATGAAGTTCAAAGAAAACCATTCATACAATGAATTTCTCAAAAAGTAAAAAAACCATTCATAAAATGACTACTGCAGTAGCTTATACAAAAAAATTGTGACATGCCTGAATATTTTTGGTAGTTGAGTTCCTAAAATGTGGCACCAATTCTGTTGCTTGTGATAATTTTGTTTATGATGATGATGATGATGATGATGACCCAGGCTATGATGGTGGTGGGTGATGGTATGGTATTTTCATGTAGTTGTTGATCTTTTATTCATTTACTCTTAACGTGTTAGGAAAAATTCAGTGATGTAGTGGAATGGCTAAAAGCTAATGCAGCAAAAGCAGACGGTGGATCTAATGTGGCACCCAGCGATGAGAAAATTTTGGTGGCTGGAGCACAGAGTAATGAGATGAAGTTGCAAGTTAATGATAAAAGCATGTTTCCTCACAAGTTTCCAACACTGAGCTTTGCAAATTCATGGAGCTCTGGCCTACTGTCTGGCAGTCAACAATCAATCTTACCTGGTAGGTGTCACTCTATTAACTTGGTCATAGGCACTGTTTGGCATTCAACACGTATGAGTGTTGTGTATCTTTGTAACAACTTGAAGCTATCCAATTCGCTGACATGTTAATACAGGCATTTTGAAATATAAAAAGTTTAACCATAAAAGAAAAAAAACAAAGAAACATTTAGGAAATGTAGAGCTGCATTCAATACTACATGCATATTTACTTATATCTGTCAACACAGTTAAAAACCTAAAATGGCCTTTCCTTGCGTGGACGACATTGGACATTCATTTTGTCGATCAACTAACTCATGCTAATTTCGCCTTCAGGAAGTCAAAGTTCAACTTTCACAAAGCAAGAACCTACAGACGATCCAGATGGTGGTAAGGAATACTATTCTCCTTCCTTTTTCTTTCACCGTGAAGTCCTTGAGATCCATTAAGCTTGACACTGAACCACTATTTTTCAAGAAAATCTTATTGCAGTGAATTCGGTTTGCTCTTGGGATTCTAGACCTGCTACTTGCTTTTATTATATTCAGAAACCATCAAAACTAACAATTCATTTATTTGCATATGTTGATCATATGCATTCGACTGAAGTTGATCTATAGTGGAAGCAAAATTCGGGTGGGCTTGTACAATATGCACATGCACACAATTCACATATATTACTAGAATTGTTAGTAGGTTCTATGGAAAGTTTCTACATTTAAAACTGCTGACTACTTTATTCATTTTGACTAGTTTATTGATGGAGGTTATTGGCATGCATCTCCTTTTATTTTTTTCCCAAGTTCATGACCATAGGATTATATGAAGAAATATCTTCAAGCTAACTGGTTTGATGAATACATCTGAAATTGCTTGTAATGTCTGGCCAGCAATTTTGTCCATTTAGTCATTGAATTTTCTTATATGGATGTTTAGAAAATGAATTGGAGCAGCCGAGCAGCCCTTCCTTGAAGAAGACTGAAGAGCAGGGTATCCTCGTAGTGCATGAAGTCAAATGCAAGGTTTATGTAAAGGTACAAGCTTGTTAAAGATTATCAAATTATATTTCAAAGTTCTGTACCAATAGCCCAATTGTTTTGCAAGGACTCTTAATGCATACTATTGTACATTGTTCAATGTATCCCCGATATTATCCATCTCTCTAGCTCGACGACACCGATAATACAGGCAGCGATACTGATAACACCTGCAGTATCAGTAATTCCAGGCATCGGCAATGTATTGCTAAGCATCACCAATGTGTCAATATTGCCAATTTATTGTTAATATTTTTTATTGTGTAAATTCTAGGTGTCGCTTGTATTGCTAATGTATCGATATCGCCAATGTATCGATATTGCCAAAAACTTGTTTATTAAAAACAATTTCCATTTCAATTTTTTTTATGGGTGCATGGTTGTTTGCAGCGTTCAATTTTTCGACAATAATATTGATAATATCGTTATCACAACATGGGCAATATCAAGACCACAAACTTTTGTTTTCTTTCCAGTTGTCGATGATTTTTCGACAAAATATCATATGTTGTCGATATTCGCAAATATCGATTCATGTTTGGATGGATGGATGGGATGGTTGGACTATTTTTAAGACAACATGTGCTTTTAGGTCCCCATTAAATAGAGACTTATTATGCATGCATTTTTTATTTTTTATTTTGGAATTTTTTGATTCCTAAATATGAAAATACATGTATTTTAGCATCTCCTGAAGTTTCATTGAAAAATTCCACCGTTTTCTCCTTGTTTTTCCAATGCTTTCCTGCATTTTCGGTTATCGATGATATTATCAGCGATATCGATGTTGTTTTCGTATCCCCGGCCAACAAAACTTGTAGCGATATCGATACTTCAAACACTGTCACTGTATAACGTAATTTTGTAGCCTTTGCTTTTTATTTTGGTTGTTATGTTCCACTGAAAGGGTTCATATTTTTTAGGGTCAAAGCTGGGAAAAGATGGCATAACAATTGATAAGAGAAGTATGCTCAAGAAAGCATTGGTCCACTATGTTGGATATATTGTTTTGATTAGTTTTAAACTTTTAATAAATTGGAAACTTCACTCGAGGTGTACACCAGATTCCTCATCTCCTCGTTCCATGTGACTTCCTGTCAATAATTGCATAATAGATCAAATTTGTGTCATGATGACACAACGTAGCCCGATTTGAATGGTATTATTCGATGTTGCCTTCATTTGTTTCCTTCGAACTTTTTTAATTTTTTCCTTTTCTTTTCTTGCTGTTTTCTATAATGTTTTAAATATCGACGATATCGGCTAATCTATCCCATGATATATCTTGTATCCTAACTATGCGATACAAAATGCACAGGTAGTGCCGACAAATCCCACATGTTTGATTCGGTGAGCATTTTCAATTTTTGATCTTTTTTTTTTTTTTTTTTGTTGAAATTATGTTAAATCAGTGTCAAAATGATTAAAAATCCATTGGTTCTTTATGTTTTGTATGAAAAATCAAGGAGTCGGAGCTTTGATTTCGATATCCATTGGTTCATGTTCTCCATGTCTTTTTTGAAAATTTGCTTCAACCAACTGTCAATTGAAACTAATTTTGAAGTATTTATGAGTGTTTGATGAAATGATCATCACATACACTCTAATTTTGAAATTTGAGTGTAGGTGGTCTTATTTGACGAAAATTTAAAATTTCTCCAATTTTCTCCTAAATTGCTTGCAATGTTGCACTCCAAACATGAAATCAAGCATGTATGAGGGTTGATCCACTGATTTGTTAAGTCCTTGTCAATTTTCGAAAAATAAAAATCATTAATTTAAATTAAAAATTAATATATATATATATATATTTTTGAAATTCCCCTTCAGCCAGCTGACAATTGAGACTAATTTTGAAGTATTTATGAGTGTTTGATGAAATGATCATCACATACACTCTAAATGTTATGCATTCAATTTGAATATAGTCGTATTAGTTCAGTCAGAGATTACATAGCTGATGCAGGTCAATTAACTACTTGCTCTAAAAGCTCAAACTGGCGAAATAATCCCTTTATCTCATAGCCTAGGCCTCACATCCCATGGGTCAGGACCTCGGCCGAACCCCCCTCGTGAGCCCTACTTCACATGGGTTCTGCTTCACACGAGCCACCCGCCTCACATGGGTGGGGCCCGCCTCACACAAGTCACTCGCCTCACACGAGCTGCCCACCCCGAGTGTGCCCCTGCATCCCACGGGCCACCCCACTAAAGCCCGGTGTGAAAATGCCTCTGCATTAATCACCCTCGGTGAGGAGTGGATTTTATTTTATTTTTGTATGAATATATCAAAATATTTTATTAAAATAAAAAAACGAGACCAAATTATTTATAGAATATACACTAGTGGAGCATGATTTACGTAGGAATTGATCATTAAGTTAATTAAGGATGACATTTAGGGCTTGTTTGGATTTAAGCAAAGATCGGAATTGATAACTTGTCCATGGTTTGTCTAGCCTATTTATGTACATGAATCTAGAAAAATAGGAACATTATGTTCCCAATATATGATCATTAGCAAGGATAGCTTGTCTTTGCCAAAAAAAAAAGGGTGGAATAACTCATCCCCAATTTTGTGGACACGAGGAACATGTTCCGTGCACATGCTTTAAATGTGCCAAAATTTCCATGTGCGACAATCCAAGTTCAACCACTCCACTTGTGCACATGTGCCATCATCAATCTTCAAGCACCAAACGTGTGGCACCTATGTCTCATTGCGCACATGCACTGTAAATGCTACGTATGCCACCATCAATGTCTCAATGTGCACATGCACTGTAAATGCTACATATACCACCATCAATGTCTCAATGTGTACGTGCTGTAAATGCTACATATGCCACCATATTAAGCTCCCCACATGTGCCACAGTCAGTGTTCGTAGTATCGGTATCATTACGTGTATTGCATGTAGGAGATACAGAAACATGTATCGGTATCACCGATACCTGGAAATGTATCGCCGACTGAGGAAATCACGAGGAAATAGTGGAATTTATCAATGAAACTTTAGGAGATCTAAAATACACATTTGCATATTTAGGAATCAAATAATTGCAAAAAAGACGCATACATAGTAAGTTTCTCTTTAATGAGGGTCTAAAAGCATGTAATGCGGACTCAAGGAGACATTAGAGAAACATGGGAAAATGGTGGGATTTTTTAATGATATTTCAAGAGATGCTAAAATACATATATTTGCATATTTAAGAATCAAATAATAGTGAAAAAGACACATTTGCATATTTAGAATCAAATAATTAGTTTCCCTTTAATGGGGCCTAAAAGCATGTATCATTGACTCAAGGAAACGTTGGGGAAACATAGGGAAAATGGTTGAACTGTCCATGCATGCACATACATACATACGAACACATGCATGATCCGTCCATCCATCCATGCGTGCATACACACACACATATATCCAACCGTCCATCCATTCATGCATACATACATCCATGATCCATCCATTCACATATTCATATACACACATAGAACCATGCACCCATAAAAAAATTGAAATGGAAATTTTTTAATAAACAGATTTTTGGCGATAGATTGGCGATATTATCAACATATCACCCGATATGTTGGTGATACAAGCGACCCCTGGAATTTACACAGTTGAAAATATTGGCGACATCGATAGATTGGCGATGCAAGCAACACCCGGAGTTTACACAATCGATAATATTGGCGATACTTGGCAATATATCGCCAATATCTGGAATTTCTAATACTATCATGATGTTATCGGTAGCACCAATCTGAGATATGGATAATCTCGGGAATACTCTAAACAATGGCCACAGTGCATCCTTACTCCCTATTCCAGGGTGTTTGATTAAAAAGCAAAAAAATTATAGGAAGTTTTTGGATTATGTATCCTTTGCATAGGTTCAAAAACATACCCAATAGACATAATAGTATTAAATGACATAAAGGATTGCAACACTTAATTTGAGATTTCAGGGTAACATAGCCTCTCTTCCATTGCAGAAGTTTTTGGATTCATTCAATAACGCCTATTGGTGTTGTTTCTAATACATGATTGTTGTTAACTAAAATGAGATTAACTCATTTTTAGGCATCTCCCAAAGATGACCTTAGCATCAAATAACATAAGGAGTGCAGCACTCAATTGAGATTTCAGTGTAACCTAGCCTCCCTTCATCACAGATTTTTTTTTTCCTCTAGGATTCGTTCAACAATGCCTATTGACATTGTTGTTCGGAGTTGGATGTTTTTACACTTGGTGTTGATGGTTAATTAATCATTGTTTTAGGATCATTCTAATTTTTGCTTTATCAGTTCACATTTTTTAAGTGCATTTTTCATGAATCAGGGTTCTGTTGATATGCTTTTCTAACCTAGTGTGTTACAGTCATAAGCAGATCAATCTATTTTATTTATTTATTTATCTGCATTTTTATTTTTATACATCCAGCCAGACAATCCTGCAGACAAGGCTTGGAAAGATATGGGTATGGGTCAGCTCTCCATTAAATGTGTAGAAGGTGCTAGCAAAGCTACCAAAGAATCCAAACCAACCATCATCATTCGGAATGATGTATGTTTGCTTTCTTAAATTGTTTCTGTTGTAAATGGTTGTCAACTTGAAATACATATTTATTATCCTGCTTCAAATGTTCTATTATCCATTGCTGTGTTTCTGCTTACCTGAATTTTGTAGCCTGCTTATATCCTGCTTTCTTACACTGAAGTTTAAATTACTTATAACAAGCCCAGCTTACAATCCCAAAAAACCACCTTGTATGAATCTATTTTATTGAAGAAATTCCTAATGGTATGCCCTTTCTGTCTCAACCAAAGACTCACCAACAGAGACAAATGCCAAAGGGACTTTCCCCTCCCACCCTTTGGAGCTCCTAGCCAAGCTTGGAAAAGATCTTGAATTCTCCCTGGCATCGCTCAATCCATGCCAAATAATTTAAGTAGTGAGACCACGGTGATATTTCTTTTCATGTTATCTAGAAATAGTTATATGCGGAATTCACCATTTCCTAATGTTTGGAATGAATGTTAGTCTAATTATACAAACTTCAGTCAGATGATTATAGTAGTCTAATTTTACAAAATAAAGTCAGATGATTATATTAATCTAATTATACAAACTTCAGTCAGATGATTATATTAATCTAATTGTACATGCTGTGCCCTTGTATGTACAATTGTTTCACTAGCCTGCTTTGGGTTTCTATGGACCATGTTTTATTACCCTTTGGATACAACAGATGTCTATAAATCTTTGCAATTTTTTTAATTATTATTATTATTATTATTATTATTATTTTTCTGTTCTGTGTTTTAGACGCATGTGCCTGTGTGTGTATATTGGTGCACTAGCCTGCTGTCAGTTTCTACAAAGTGTTTTTCATTCTTTGTATGTATTGCAGTTTTCGGCTTTATCTTTAATTTCTGTTTTAAATTTTGATGTTTTACTTGACTGCAGGTTGGGAAAGTGTTGCTCAATGCTTTGTTATATTCAGGCATCAAAATGAATATACAAAAGAACACTATCACTACAATATTCCATACTTTGGTAATCAATCATTAAAGCTCAACCCTCGCAATTCTGTTTTCTTTTTTATTTATCTTTTGGGTTGACAAATCCATTTTGGTGTTATACAAATACCAATTAACAAGATTTATTTACCAAAATTGCCTTCTGAATCTTGACACCTTTTCTGTTAAAGTATATTATGAAAAATTGGTAACTTGAAGGATTATAGCATGTATATTTGAATGTGAGAAAACAGCGAATACTTGTCACTCCTTGTTTGCTAACTTGGCTCGCTTTTTGTACACGCGAAGAACCTGGTAAGGGATTGAAACTGATCATTCAATGATGGCCATATCCCAAAGTTCTCTATTTGGACAGTCCTAACCATTTAATTGGAGGATTCTTTTCAGGTTTTAAAAAAAAGGATGATCACAAGAACATTATTTGGCTTGCACATAGCCATGTCTTCCTTCTCCAAAAGTCATCTAACAGAGTGGTTATGATTTCCCCATGTGTGATTTTTATGGTATTGGCCACGTAAGGTAGAGCCTACCTATTACTTCATTCGGGTTAGGTACATGTTTGCCACACTTTGAAAATCCAGTCGCTTAAGGGCTTGTTTGTTTTGCCAAATACTCCCATTATATAAAGAAAATGTGTTATTTTATGATTTTACCACCGCCAAACCAAATGTGGGAATCATCGGCAGGGTGTTTCGTATCCGCTACGATACACCCGTAAAGGCTGATACATATAAGTAATGGCCATGACCGTTACGTGATACGGGGGTGAAACGGGGCGGTTGGTTTTTTCTTTTTTTTTTTTGGACTGTATCGGCCGTTACGAGGCATAATGGTCGTTACCCCCATAACGGTCGAAAAATGACAACTTTTTTTAATTTCTTCTATTTAATTCCAATTTTCTCCTCTCTCTCTCTCTAACTTTTCTCATTCCAAAAACTATCTTAGGTCATTTTACAACAAATTTCGACCACTTTTACTATAGTTTTTAATATTAAAATCATAGATTGAAGTGATTCGAGCGAATAGAAGCTCAGAGGGCCATCTTTTTAAAAAATTGAAAAATTAGTGTTTATGCTTCTTTTTTTTTTCTAGTTCTAATGCTTGATTGTGATGTGTAAACATTAGAGACATAATCATATTCACAAATCCACTAGACGGGCTTGATACAATACTCTCACTAAAGAGTGGATTGTTACACTAACACAAACATGTTCAAAACAAAAAATGAATATATATTTGGAATATTTACATTATTCTATATTTTCTAAATATTTGTTCAGAATCTTTCGGGCAAAAGAAAATTTTCAACCGTTATGAGGTTCGTGACATTCGTTATACCCCCGTATTGGCCATTATGGCCAATACCCATATTGGTAATGGTCGCAAGGCGTTCTGTAACGGTAACGGAGGCCGTAACGGCCACCACCGTTACCTTTACGATACGGGGCATAACGGCTGTTATGGCCCCATAACAGCCGTTACAGACTCTCTTATTTATTTATTTATTGAAAAAACCCCCTGAAAAACTTGTATCTGCCCCGTAATGTTGATTAAAAAGTATGAAAAAACTTGTATTTGTCCCACAATAGACCATTACGGGGCTATTATGGCCTTTATAGGGGACGTAACGTACTATTAACAGCAATTACGGGTCATTTTTTCCATAACAGCTATTACGGCCATTACGACCCAGTAACATGTAAAGGTTGTCACTGTTACCTTTACGTAACGGCCTTTACGGCACAACACTAAATGGTGGTGACTGTTACGGTTACCGATACAGAATACTTTGATCATTGGTTAAATGTGTAATTAGGAGATAGGTAAATGAATTTGTAATCATTACACTTTTATAGCATTACTAGGAAAATCTCGAATCCGAATAGCAACATTAGTGTATTTTGGTGATGATTTGACATCAATGAAAAAATGCCATCATTACAATTTTACTGTGGATAAGCCAAACAGAATTTGGCAGTCAAATGCAGATGTTGTCAGAAGACAGGTAAAGTAATTTGTAATCGTTGCACATTTCTTTTACATTACCTTTGTAAATGGTGAAACAAACAGGTCCTAAGTGTAAACAGTGACAAAAACTACTCTTGCCTTGTTCAATTTTATGTGTATTAATATTATACTAGATGCCATTATCCACCTGTCAAAACACACACACACACACACACACACACACACACACACACACACACACACAGATGCTGTCATGCTATGATTATTAATTTTATTATAGGGTGGTGTCTCAGTGGCTGTTTGTACTGACTGCTATAGGCCGGTGGAAACGAAGCTGGCAAAGATGCTACTGCTGTTGCTCGTACATATTTATTAAGGACGAAAACAGAGGAGGAGATGAATAAGCTGGCGGTGGCTATCAAAGAATATGCTCCAGCTGCCTGAAAACCTCATGCAGCGGCATCAACTTTCACGTGCTATTCTTTTGAGTTATGAGAATTAAATGCTGTAGCGATAATGAATGCTTTGGGTTTTTAGAGCAATGCCTAGAAACAAACTAGTTGGCAGCATTTTCTCCATATATACCGGAGGGGATGCTCTGGGCTCCCTCCAGAAGCAGCAGCACTGCTTGTAATATGAATCGAGAGTAATGGAAATTTTCACTCCTTTGTTATGAAAATTTGCACTTGTATTGGAAATTGTGTTAAATGTTTCGAAAAGTGTAATTCTAGGGATTGGGACCACCAAGGAGGTGCTGAATTGGTTGATAGGGGTTTTCAGCTGTAGTGTTGGGTCATTTGCTTGCCACTTCCCCGTTGCATTGGTAAACCACCAAAGCATCTTGGTACAGGGTTACCGAAGGAGTGGAAGTGAAATGGATACTTGTCTTTGGGTGGAAGGCTAACTTTGATTAAAGCAGCTCTCTCAAATATGCCGATTTATTTTGTCCCTGTTCAAATGTCCGAAGGCGATGATAATGCAGCTAGATAAGATGAGGCCTTACTTATGGCAAGGGTTGTCAGAGGTTCATCAATTCCATTTGCTGAAGTGAGATGAAGTGTGTTGTCCAATATGGGAAGGGGGTGCGGGGAATAGGAGATTAGAGGAATTCAATTGTGCTCTATTAGGGAAGTGGCTTTGGAAATCGGGTCAGAGGAAGATTGCCTTTGGAGAAGGGTAATTGCCTCTAAATATTGGTCCAGGGGAGGGGATGATGGATGAAGGGATCTTTTTACAGAGCTTCTCCTTTGTGGAAGGCAATAGAAGGGGTGGGGGAGGGATTTAAGAAGGGGGTAAGCTTCGCAGTACGCAATGGGGAAAGGGTGCTCTTTTGGGAATATGTTTGGCTAGGTGATAGGTCCCTCCGATCCAAGTTCTCCAAGTTCCCTAGGTTGGTAAGCATTGCCTCCGACACAAATTCTTGTGTGGTGAAGATGAGTTGGAGGAATTTCAAAGGGCTTTCGTGAAGCTTAGTAGTGTTTGCCTTTCTCCATGGGTGGAAGACTTTTGTGTGGAGTCTAGAGGAGTAGGGCAAATTTTATGTCCGTTGTTTCTTTAGATTTCTAGCTTCTAAGATTGAGGCATTGGTGCCCCAAGGCTTTTGGCTTTTGTTTGGAATTACAGCGCGCCCCAGGTAGGCCTTTTGCATGGTTGGTGTGTAGGAATCAGGTGCTCACTATTGACAAGCCTTAGAAGAGGGCGATGTGCATTCCCAACATGTGCTCTCTCTGCCTTGGTAACACGGAAATGGTAAACCACTTGTTTATTCATTGCCTGCTTGCCCAGTTCATTTGGGAGTACTTTGGTGTGTTCAACATGACTGCTTGCCTCCAAGTGCAGAGGTTCATAAGTAATATCCTGTGAATACAGGGTCGATCCCACAGGGAGATGAATTGCGAGAAGGAAAAAATCAAATGCAAAACAAACTAAGTAATAAAAACTAAACTGATGATTTGATTTTTGGATTTTTGAATGGATGTAATTCAATTGAATAAAAAAAAACACCCAAGCTTCAAAGTTCCACACATAGATTAATGTTCCAAAATCATGATGACTTGGATAACACAACTAGGATCTGAGCACTATGGTCAGCCTAATCGGAAAATAAAACACTTTAAATATTTTAATAAATGATATAAAAGATTAGAAAATAATAGATTTGCACCATTGATATATATTCTCAAGCGTCAGTGATTTTAAGTATTCAATATCTATAGGATAATGAATATCAAAGAAATATAACAGGTTGAGAACATCTCCTATCTAGGAAATCTGATTAATCTAGGGTAAGCCTATCCATCAATGTAAATCTCATATGATGGAAATATATGGATCTTACAAGAGGATAAAAACAAAACCTAAATAATAGATAATATGCATACACCATTATTCTCATCATTAAAACAATCAATCATCATAATTTAAAGAAATATTAAACCCATGTGCTTCCCTTCTAGCTTGGGCTAGAGGGAACTTAGAAAAACATAATTAAATTGCAGAAATAAAAAGCAACAAGAAAGAAAGAAGAAAAATTGCAAATAAAAAAGATCTAAAAGGAAAAAAAGAACTTATAAAGCTTTAATAAAACTAAAAACTCTTTAAAAAAAACCCTAAATATTGCTCTTGAATGCTTCTAATGATGCTTTAGAATGCCCTAGGAGGCCCTATTTATAAGTAGGGAACTCCAAACTTCGTACAAAGTTGAAAACCCTAGAAAACGCCTCAAATATACGTATTTTCCCAAAATAGACTTCTCGCTGCATAGTTCATTTAAAACAGACTTCCTGCTGCGCAGTTTTCCAAAATAAACTTCACAGCTTCAAAATACACTTTTTTAGGACGATTTCAGGATTTTTCACTTCAAATCTTCGATTCTCTTCATTCCTCGCTTGGTTTTCTTGGATCTTTGGCATGTGAATTCTTCAATCTTGATCTCCTAAGATCCATCCATTGCCTTGGTGAATTTGAGCATCAAATTCTTACTTTTTAACACCTTTTTCAATCCAAGCTTTTAAATTCACCTTGCAACACATACATGAGTAAAATAGAATATTAAGATGATTTATGTTCATAAAACCAAGATATAAATGGCGAAAATTATGCAATATTTGAGTCTTAACACACCCCCCAACCAGCATTTTGCTAGTCCCGAGCAAAATAAGCGAAGAAAAATAAAAATAAGAAAAAAAAATAATTCTAGAAACAAAATTAAAATGAAAACAAAATTCTAATTACACCACTTTCGCAAGTAATCTCGATTGCATTTAGCATATGCAACAAGCCTTTAAACCCCTAGGTTTCCCCTAGTGGACGAGTTATAGTCTCGTGAGGGTTTCCAGAAATGTTACCCACAAATATTGAAAATAAGAAAAATGTTTTAATACTATAAAATTTATACAATTATGCCTCCATTAATCATATGAATTCCAAAACAAAACAATACTTACCCTAGATATGAAGTTAGCTAGAATCTTAATTTTTTAATCCATTACATCCTTGAGTTCAGAGACCTAATCAAAATTTAGAATAGTTATAACCCAATATCCTTAGGTGCTTCGTGACACTAGTCTAACTTTGAGAAATATGCATGTTCCCTATCCTAACTCCTTTCAATCATCCCAAGAATATGAAATCTCTAGTTATCTCATTTTTTTTATGACATTTCTTCTTTTATCATCATATCCTCATTATTATAGACCACCCTTAGATGAAGATTCCCATCGGGTTTGCTTCATAACCTAAGGTATCGTATTTGTAATGGTAACAGTAATGGATACTTAGGTATTCTTACTCCGGATTACTGACACGATTGTTATGGTCATTGCATTCATGCTCTATAATAAAAATTTCTTTTTTTTCATCACTCTCTTCTTTTTTTTTTCCTTTAATATTCTCTCTTTTAAACATATATCAATGGTACTAGTTCATTCAACCTTGTTTGAATCAAAAGTTGTTATTTTAGTTCACATATCATATTCCTCACTTAGTTAGCTAGGGTGTATTGTGAATTCAGTACATCAAATTACAACTCACTTTAAACTAGTGATTAGATAATTGAACTCAAGTTTATAATTTTTAGTTGTCAAATTTTGACTACTATCAACCTAGATTAGGTATTAAATTTGCCTTTGGAATTCGCAAAATATCATGTTCACATTCTTGTATATAAAAAATATTATTTTGAAAATGTTGAAATTTTTTTATTTTTTTGTTCATAAACTTTCTCATAAACCTAAAAAAGAAAAACTTAAACCTAATGGAAACATACAAATAATAAAAATAATAATAAAATAAACTGAAACTCCCCCCCCAAAAAAAAAAACTTACACATGGATGACTATCCACACACCCCAACCTAAAATCTACATTGTCCCCAATGTAATGATAATGTAATGTAGAGAACAATAAAAATAAAAGAAATGGTGGATAGTACCTGCCATGAAAAACTCACCTGCTATGTGACACTAAAAAATTGAATATGATACAAATCCTACACAAATGCTCCGTCAGACCAGGAGCATCATTCTGAATATTCTGGCTCATGAAGAGGGACGGACTCCTCTCCTAAATGAAAGTTTTCCACATAAGGCTTCAATCTCTGACCATTAACCTTGTACACATTGCCATTACGTGGATTCTCAATTTCAACAGCCCCATGAGTATAAACATTCTTCACAATGAAGGGGCCTGTCCATCTTGATCTTAACTTTCCCGGAAAGAACTGGAGACGGGAATTGTACAATAGGACCTTTTGCTGATGTTCAAAATTCTTCCTCAGGATATTTTTGCCATGAAAAGCTTTGGTCCTCTCTTTGTAGATTTTAGAATTTTCATAGGAGTCTCTCCTCAACTCCTCTAATTCATTTAACTCTAATTTCCTTTGTCCACTTGCTTGATCCATATCAAAGTTTAATTTTTTTATTGCCCAGTAGGCTTTATGTTCCAATTCCACAGGCAAGTGGCAAGCCTTCCCATACACCAATCTGTATGGAGACATTCCAATCGGGGTCTTATAAGCAGTCCTATAAGCCCATAAAGCGTCGGATAGTCTGAGGGACCAATCCTTCCTATCTGGCCTTATAGTTTTCTCTAAAATGTGTTTGATTTCCTGATTAGAAATCTCAGCTTGCCCACTCGTTTGTGGGTGGTATGGGGTGCTCACTTTATGCTTGATGCCATATTTCTTCATCAAAGCCTCAAATGTTCTATTGCAAAAGTGAGACCCGCCATCACTAATGATGGCCTTTGGAGTTCCAAATCTAGCAAAAATATTTTCCTTGAGGAATCGTATGACCACTTTGTTGTCATTGGTCCTACTTGGAACTGCCTCAATCCACTTTGAAACATAGTCCACACCAACCAATATATAAAGAAATCCAAAAGAAGATGGAAATGGACCCATAAAATCAATACCCCAACAATCAAAAATCTCCAATGGTAAAATTGGGGATAAAGGCATCATGTTGCGCGGACACTCTTCCCAACCTTTGACATCTATCACAAGCAACACGAAAAAGCATGGGTGTCTTTAAACATGGTGGGCCAATAATACCACACTGCCAGATTTTTGCGGTGGTTTTCTTAGCAGAAAAATGGCCACCACATGCTTCCATGTGACAAAAGAAATAACACTTCGAACTTCATCCTCCTGGGACACAACGTCTAAAAATTTGATCACCCCATATTTATATAAATACGGGTCATCCTGCAAGAAGTTCCTAACCTCGGTTTCAAAACGCTTCCTATCTTGTAACTTCCAATGATATGGCATTTTTCCCGTTACAAGATAGTTCACTATATCCGCATACCAAGGTAATTTAGAGATCGCAAATAATTGTTCATCAGGGAAAGTGTCCTGGATATGCATTTCCTCAGTGGAATCATCTAACACCAATCTAGAAAGGTGATCAGTCACTACGTTTTCTACTCCTTTCTTATCTTTTATCTCTAATTCAAATTCTTGGAGTAGGAGGATCCATCTCAAAAGTCTCGGCTTTGCATCTTTCTTAGATAACAAATATTTCAAAGCCGAGTGGTCCGTGAAAATGACCACTTTGGATCCCAGTAAGTAGGACCTAAACTTATCCAAAGCAAAAACTACTGCAAGTAACTCTTTTTCAATTGTTGAGTAGTTCACTTGGGCCGAGTTTAGAGTTCTACTCGCATAGTGAATAACGTAGGGCCGTTTATCTTTCCTTTGGCCCAAAACAGCCCCTATGGCATAATCACTTGCATCGCACATTAGTTCAAAAGGAAGTGTCCAATCTGGTGGACGCATGATAGGTGCAGTGGTAAGGGATGATTTAATTTTATTAAAAGCACTTGCACACTCATCTGTCCACTTAAATGGAACATCCTTTTGAAGAAGATTAGTCAAGGGTCTAGTAATAACACTAAAGTCCTTGATGAATCTTCTATAAAAACCAGCATGCCCTATAAGTGATCTAATATCTCTAACAGTTCGGGGGATAGGTAGATTAGCTATAATGTCAAGTTTTGAGCGATCTACCTCGATTCCATTTTTGGAGATAACATGGCCCAAAACAATTCCCTTTTGAACCATGAAATGACATTTCTCCCAATTTAAGACAAGGTGTTTCTCTTCACACCTAGACAAGACAAGAGATAAATTGTTGAGGCATTCCTCAAAACTACTCCCAAATACAGAGAAGTCGTCCATGAAAACCTCAAGAAATTTCCCAACCATATTTGAAAAAATACTTAACATACACCGTTGGAAAGTTGCTGGGGCGTTACACAATCCAAATGGCATCCGTTTGAAAGCAAACGTGCCAAATGGACAAGTGAACGTGGTTTTCTCTTGGTCTTCAAGGGCTATCTCTATTTGGTTATATCCAGAATATCCATCAAGAAAACTATAAAAGGAGTGACCTGCTACCCTCTCTAAAACTTGATCAATGAATGGTAGAGGGAAATGGTCCTTCTTTGTGACTTGGTTCAATTTTCTGTAGTCAATGCAAACACGCCAACCAGTGGTGACACGTGTTGGTATGAGTTCATTATTAGAATTCTGCACAATAGTTATTCCAGATTTCTTTGGGACTACTTGAGTTGGACTCACCCAAACACTATCGGATATTGGGTAGATGATTCCCACATCCAATAATTTGATCACCTCATTTTTTACAACTTCCATCATGTTTGGATTAAGACGCCTTTGAGGTTGTCTAATTGGTTTGGCGTCATCATCGAGGTGGATCCGATGGGTGCAAATGGAAGGGCTTATACCCTTAATGTCAGAAATGGTCCAGCCCAAGGCTCCTTTGTGGTCCCTTAGAACTTTCAACAATTTAATCTCTTGATCCTTCTCTAAAAATGAAGAGATCACCACAGGATAAGTTTTATTTTCACCTAAGTATACATACTTAAGCTCATTTGGCAGTGGTTTTAAATCAAGCTTTGGAACATTGGTTGGTGATGGTAGAGGTTGCAAGTCCTCCATAGATAGGATTTGAGTGCGCGGTCTCCATTGGCACATACCAATGTCCTGAGTGGTAGTGCTCTCATTATCATCAGAAATTTCAGCAAACACTTTTTCTAAATCAGAATTTTTCAAGTCTCCAATGACTTAAATCAATTCATCAGTCAGACTAGGTTCTAATTCCTCTTCTTCTATCAAGCAGTCCATGAAATTCAACTCATGGATCTCATTATTATCAATGGGCTGCTTACATAGATTGAAAATATTTAGCTCTAGAGTCATGTTACCAAAAGACAAGTTCATCATTCCATTCCTGCAATTTATGATTGCATTTGAAGTTGCTAGGAATGGGCGGCCTAAAATGATGGGAACTTGAGCGCTAGCATTTACACATGGTTCAGTGTCTAGTACAATAAAATCCACGGGGAAGTAGAATTTCTCCACTTGGACTAGCACGTCCTCTAAAATTCCCCTTGGTACCTTAATAGAGCGGTCAGCGAGTTGGAGTGTAATCGTGGTTGGTTTAAGCTCGCCTAACCCCATTTGTTTGTAAACCGAATAAGGTACTAAGTTGACACTTGCACCCAAATCTAACAAAGCATGTTCAATTTAAAAATTCCCAATAATACAAGGAATAGTGGGACTTCCCGGGTCTTTGTATTTGGGTACAACCCTTTGTTGAATTATAGCACTCACTTTCTCAGTAAGGAAGGCCTTTTTGTGCACATTTAATTTCCTTTTTACAGTGCACAAATCCTTGAGATATTTAGCATATGATGGAATTTGTCTAATGGCATCAAGTAGAGGAATATTGACAGTAACCTTTTGGAGCACATCCAACACCTCTTGATATTTCATGGGGACAGTTGGATTCCGAAGTCTAGATGGGAATGGAACTGGAGGCTCATATGACTTAGTCTCTTTATCCTTTTGCTGTTGTGGCTCTTGAACCATAGCCGGTTCATCATTTTCTTGAGACAGTGGCTCATCCTCCGGTATTTCTACTGGTTGCATTATCTTGTTATCGACCTCTTTTCCACTTCTCAAGGTAATGATGGCCTTAGCTTGTTCATGATGTAGCTCACTTGGATTTGAGTCTCCAATGAAATGTGTATTTCGAGGGTTTGGCACAGGTTGAGAAGGAAGGGTGCCTTTTTCCCTAGCATTTAGTTGAGTCTCAATCCTAGCCACAGCTGTCTTTAATTCCTGATTTGATTGGATTAGAGACTGATTCATTTGAGCTTGAGAGTTAATGAATGTGGTCAATGCATCCTCCACAGATGATCGCTTTGGCGGGGGCACATATGGTGCATTGTTATGTGCCCCAAATAAGTTATTTTGTGGAGGCATTTGAGGTGCATTGGGCACATTAATTTGTGGTCCATTCCTCCAACTAAGATTAGGATGGTTACGCCAATTTAGATTGTACGTGTTTCCCAATGGTTGCATAACTGACCTTTGGTAATTATTTATAGCATTTGCTTGATCATGCTCATGCGTGATATTTTGTACAACTGAGATTATTGGACAATCCTTTGTGTCATGGTCTGTACCACCACAAATGCTACAAAAATTACCTAAGGAAGTGTTTGCTTTAACCATATCAATCTTCCTAATTTCCAAAGCTTCGACCTTTCTAGCCAATGCAGCGAATTTTGCATTAAGGTCGTCTTCCTCTCTTAGGACATACATTCCCGCTTTCTCTCTAGGAATGGGTCTAGTTTGGTCTGATTTAGCAGAAACATCCCATGTCTGAGTATTCTCTGCTAACATATCTAGAAAATCCCAAGCCTCATTATGATCTTTATCAAGGAAGGTTCCACCACACATCATCTCTGTGAACTGAAGGGTATCCATGGTGAGCCCCTTTCGGAACGCATCAATCACGTGCCATGGTTCATAACCTTGATGTGGACAAGTAATTAGAAGGTCTTTGAAGCGCTCTCAAGCTTGAAAAATAGTTCATTCCCCTTTTGGGAGAATGACATGATTTCTTGTTTTAGTGCATTTGTTTTATGCTCGGGAAAGAACTTTTTCAAAAACTCTCTACTTAAGGCTTGCCATGAAGTGATGGTATTAGGTCTTAGAGAGTTGAGCCATGCTTTGGCCCGATCCTTTAGAGAAAATGAGAATAACCTAAGCTTAAGTACATCCCTATTGCCATTGTTTACTTGTAACGTTGCAATTACTTCCTCAAAGTCCTTGAGGTGCAAGTAGGGGCTTTAAGAATCTAAGCCATGAAATTTAGGAATTAATTGAATCACACTTGGTTTAAAATCAATGTTTCCTGTGTGAGCAGAAAACACTATGCAAGATGGTAAAGTTGATCTCTCAGGGTGTAAATGTTCACGTAAAGTCCGTGGTTGGTTTAACACATTCCTATGAACTTCATTTTCATCCTCAAGAGGAGGATTATTTTGATTTATAGTTGGATTTGGCAGATTTGGATTTGGATTATCAATTGGGTCTGCCATGGAATCCAAGTGATATTGAGTGCCTCTTCTAAGTGAATGATCAAGGCCTGGAACTAGTCCCCCTTCAGAGGAGAGTCGATTGTTTTGATCCCTACTCCAACGGGACATAAACCATCCACACCACACAACAAATACCACTAATTCAAATCGCAAGTATGATACTTAAAATAAAAATAAAAACTTAAATCAACAACCCAGGCGGCAGAGCCGACCATGAGGGTTCAATCCACAAAGCAAAATAAATCAACAACCCAGGCGGCAGAGCCGACCATGAGGGTTCAGTCCACAAAGCAAAATAAATCAACAACCCAGGCGGCAGAGCCGACCATGAGGGTTCAATCCACAAAGCAAAATAAAAAAATAAATAAATAAATAAAAGTAAAACTAATGCAGAAATTAAACTATGCTAATATGGAAAATAGATTCAGCGGATGATCTTTGTGATCAAACAGCAACTATAGGACAACCATAACACTTGGGTGATAAAATCCCAAGCAGGGCAACCTTATGTCATAGTTAGTGCTTGAAAGTCCCAACTGAATTTATTTTCAAAGAAAAAGAAAATAAGAAAAAAAAAATAAAATAAAATAAAATAAAATAAAATCTATGGAAAATCTGGAGGGTTTAGAAGAAAACTTACCTTGGCTATCTTGCACAGATCTGATCTATCTCAGTCTCTCCCCGGCAACGGCGCCAAAAACTTGACTGCTTGCCTCCAAGTGCAGAGGTTCATAAGTAATATCCTGTGAATACAGGGTCGATCCCACAGGGAGATGAATTGCGAGAAGGAAAAAATCAAATGCAAAACAAACTAAGTAATAAAAACTAAACTGATGATTTGATTTTTGGATTTTGAATGGATGTAATTCAATTGAATAAAAAAAAAACACCCAAGCTTCAAAGTTCCACACATAGATTAATGTTCCAAAATCATGATGACTTGGATAACACAACTAGGATCTGAGCACTATGGTCAGCCTAATCGGAAAATAAAACACTTTAAATATTTTAATAAATGATATAAAAGATTAGAAAATAATAGATTTGCACCATTGACATATATTCTCAAGCGTCAGTGATTTTAAGTATTCAATATCTATAGGATAATGAATATCAAAGAAATATAACAGGTTGAGAACATCTCCTATCTAGGAAATCTGATTAATCTAGGGTAAGCCTATCCATCAATGTAAATCTCATATGATGGAAACATATGGATCTTACAAGAGGATAAAAACAAAACCTAAATAATAGATAATATGCATACACCATTATTCTCATCATTAAAACAATCAATCATCATAATTTAAAGAAATATTAAACCCATGTGCTTCCCTTCTAGCTTGGGCTAGAGGGAACTTAGAAAAACATAATTAAATTGCAGAAATAAAAAGCAACAAGAAAGAAAGAAGAAAAATTGCAAATAAAAAAGATCTAAAAGGAAAGAAAGAACTTATAAAGCTTTAATAAAACTAAAAACTCTTTAAAAAAACCCTAAATATTGCTCTTGAATGCTTCTAATGATGCTTTAGAATGCCCTAGGAGGCCCTATTTATAAGTAGGGAACTCCAAACTTCGTACAAAGTTGAAAACCCTAGAAAACGCCTCAAATATACGTATTTTCCTAAAATAGACTTCTCGCTGCATAGTTCGTTTAAAACAGACTTCCTGCTGCGCAGTTTTCCAAAATAAACTTCACAGCTTCAAAATACACTTTTTTAGGACGATTTCAGGATTTTTCACTTCAAATCTTCGATTCTCTTCATTCCTCGCTTGGTTTTCTTGGATCTTTGGCATGTGAATTCTTCAATCTTGATCTCCTAAGATCCATCCATTGCCTTGGTGAATTTGAGCATCAAATTCTTACTTTTTAACACCTTTTTCAATCCAAGCTTTTAAATTCACCTTGCAACACATACATGAGTAAAATAGAATATTAAGATGATTTATGTTCATAAAACCAAGATATAAATGGCGAAAATTATGCAATATTTGAGTCTTAACACAACACACCTTGGGTAATGCCGGGTAGCATTGAAGTTCTCTTTCTAGCTTGGCATGGTGGTGGATTCAGAAAAGAAGAAAATAATCTATGGAGGCTCTCCTTTAATCAATTTGTGGTCAATTTAGGGTGAAAGAAATAAGCGGTGCATCCAGGACAAAAGTGTGTTTTCCTTATGATCAAGGACTGTCTCACGTAAAAGAATGAGTTTTTAATATGAATATCCCTCCAGATTGTTTCTTTTAGTTGTATCAGGGTTCCTGTTGTTGCTTTGGTACTTTTTTTAAAAATGAATTTTGTGATCTTTCAGAAAAAGAAAAAAGCTTGTACTTGGTCGTGCCAATGATTATCAACAAAGTCTGCATTTGGCCATGTACCAATATTTGGACCCGCTGGCATTTATTTTCTGCATGTTTCCCTTTTGAAGATGGACTCTACCCATCTACTACCTTTAACAAAAGCTAAATATGTACCGCTGCTGAGTGTGCAAATTATAGTGTTGGAAGATCCTTCTCTTTACCGCATGTGTTGCTTTAATCACTAACAAGTAGAGCATGGATCTGGACCGTTCATCTGGCAGGCCCCCCATCATGGCTCCAAACATCCCAGCTTTGATGATCCGAATTGTTTGATTGGACAACTTTTTAAGTACTGAAAATGGATGTGTTAAAAGAACTAATCCACCCTCCACATTCATCAGATGATTACAATATGTTCGATGACTCTGATTTTTGGGAAATAGCCTATCCATACCAGGGTCCACTGCATGAAAGATGATCGATCCAGATCTTGCATGGTGGTTTACAGTCAGTGGCACCATTTCTAATTTGTGAAATTGCATGGAATATCTAGCCAGTAAAAGCATCAAGTCGACTGAAGCACCATCCTCTCCAAAGAGTGAGACTGCAGCTGAAATGTCCAAAAATGCTCGTACAGCAGAAAATGACATTGTTACAAGGTTTTTAGGGAGATACTATTTTATTGATAGATCACACCCCTTATGCATTTGATAATATAATAACAGTACAACATTTTAATATGGTATTAATGAAAGCGGGAAAAAAGGGTGTAGGTTTCAGTCTCTTGGTAATTTTCTGCCCATGATAATGATTCGTGGGTGCTTCTCCACACTTTTAATAGAGGAAAAAGGAAAAAAGTTTATAAAATCTCATACGGGGCTTGCATGAGAAATATAATGGCTATGGGAGTTTCATCTGCTCCGAGAAAGGTAAAGGCATTGCCTTTCTCTTTACATTGGTAAAGATAGGATGTGAGAGAGCTCAGGTAGAGGTAGAGATGGAGATGATTGCATTCAAGTCAGCAAGGCATTCTGTTGGCAATCCAAGGAATGAATCCATGAGAAGATCACTGATGGGATCGACAGTCGCCACTCCAACCAACCTGCACTTCCCTTCACCATCCAATCTCTCGCCTCTCCCTCCTTTTATCTTTCCCCTCGATTCCTCTGACGTTAACACCGTCGAAACAAGCAATGGTGGAGCTCTGTAGATACTCCCCACAGAGAACAGGAACTTGGCTCTGAATTCCAAATCAACCTGCATGAAAATGCATACATACCCAGATGAACATTCAAGTAAGAAGAAAATTCAAGTCATCTTTCATGGAAAATGCCAAGATGGTCCAAAAATCAGGACTGTTTGATCATCAGGTCGGCCATGGTTGGTCCAAATTCAACATACATTTTTGGTCCAGAGTTCATTCATAGTTATAGCCCAACTAATGAACACTGGATCTTGAATGAATGCCACATCCCCACATATGCAATATGATATGGATATGATACTGTATAAATCTACCTGTCCAGTTTCTTCATCGATGGTCCCCTGAAAGAGCTCTGGAAGGATGTCAATCTTTAGAAAAGGCGGCAATGGCAATCCCAAGAACCTTGTCGTTGAATCCGTCAATGGTGGAATATAGAGAGTCTGCGCATCGAAAGAGATGGAGATTTTGTCGGATACAATAGCAGTGTTCTTTGTCCCCGCTGCTGTTCCCGTTCCTCCTTCGGCATTATAATCAAAGTCAGGATATCTGGAGATGCCAAGCTTACAGGACCTTAGAGTTTGGAACTTCACATTGTAAAGGACAGTTTTCAGCTGTTGGTTTTGAGTGGTTGCAGTAGTGGTGGGTCGTTGTGGGATTGGGCCTTTGTTGGAAGATGATGAATAAGTTATGGAATGTGTTTTGGGCCTTTTGGGTTGGACTGGAATAGAAGAGGGGATGGTTGTGGGTGTTCTTGTGGAGAGTTTGAAGAGGATTGGAGAATTAGAGGTGTTTATCTTACACCCCATTTGAGAGGTAAGAGTGCACCTACGTATGGAGGGGATGAGTTTGGGTTTTGAACGTTTTCGTTTTCAAGGAAGAGAGAATTATAGGATCCACGGCCCGAGGCTTTGCAGTATAGATGGATATTCAGTTCTGGCAACTGGGGTTCATGGGTCGTTGATCTGTACCAGTGATCTTTTGTCTCCCACCGTAGATGGGTGATGCTTGAAAAGTCCCCTCGATAGACTGATAGTCACCTTTTGATTTGTGGCCCACAAGTAGACGGTCAAGAACACGATCCACACTCAACTGAAAAGGGTCGCAAGACTAGTGAATATGTCTTCCAGTGAGGGAGATTTTTTTTTTTGGTAATGGTCCCTCCATGGTGGGGTCTACAGATCAGTGGTCTAGATTACCTAAAATGGGCCCCAGTTATCAGGATGGAAAACCCATGTGTATTATGCAAACCTTCAGCAGATTATTGTGATGGGAATTTTTTTTTTTTCTGAGGTTGAGAAGGTTTTTGATGTCTTTATTACCTTATCTTCTCGCCATAGAGTAGGCTTCCTTTTCCCTGGGCAAAATGACCAATATACCCTCTCTAATTAAATGAGTTCTTTTAATATAATTCAAATGTGACATTATAATCTCAAGAGGTCTGACCATGGCCCACTGGCAGAAATGATGGCATTACTCATTTTCAATTTGTGGACCAACATGATGCAGGGTTTGATTCTGGGTCCCACCAGTTTTGCAAAACCTGGTAGTGCCCGTGGAACCCAGTAATAAGAAGTTTAGTTGTTCCGTGGATAAGCCATGATCAAATTGGTGAGCTCACGGTTGCAACGAAGAAGAACAGTCCGTTGAGCAACTGGCTCCGTCCTTGAAGGACATCTTTTCCAAGACCAACCTGTCAGCCTTGTTAAATTCTAACTTCTTTTTTTCTTTTTCTGTTGTCATTTTTCCTTAAGTTGGAAAGAAAAAGGCTCCCAATTTTCTTAATTTGCTTGTCTTGATCTTTTTCCATTTCTATTTATATTTTATATATTTTTTTACTAGATTTCAGAATAGAAATGCACCTTCTGTGCTTGCAAAACATATAATACAACACTAACCAAAAAGGAGGAAGAAGAAGAAGAAGAAGAAGAGGAAGAAGAAGAAGAGGAAGAAGGAAAGAAAAGAAAAGAAAAGAAAAAATAAGAAGAGCTGCTATAACAATTCTAGAAAATCGATAATTACCAGCTACTAATTCTAGAACTTGCATGAGATGAGAAGATATGCCATCTCTAAATTCACTACTGACGTTCCTTGCATGAAAAGATACATTGAAACACAGATTCACTGCTGCTCACTTAAGCAGAGCTGCAAGGCGTGCTCCGCTTCCTTTAAGAACATGCGAGTAAGTTGCTTTTGTCCTCGTCGATAGACTATACTAGACCACCTGTTCCTGCTCATTCGCTCCTTTTCACGAGTGTGATGATCCACATTTTTGCTGCAATCCAAGAGAAGAACATTCATTCATAAATCAGTAGGTCCTGTGGCTGAGAGTTTGGTGTTGCATGCGCATCTACAGACGGATGAACACATCCATCATATGCATATGCACGTTCACTTGTGTATATACAGATAGATGCATGCATGACATGTGTGCTTGGACACCAAGAATGAAAACTGAGGGGATTGGCATACCTCAGGTCCTCGGCTCTCTCTGATATGAATGCCTTTTCAAGCAGTTCAGTGTCTGAAGCATCTGTTCCAGAACCCTCTTCAAGCTCCATCATCCTTGAAAAATGTACAATTCAGTTTCCATTAAAATGCATGCGAATAAAGGGTGGTGAAATGGCCTTTCAAAATAAATAATAATAAAGGGTGGTGAAATGGCCTTTCAAAAAAGAAAAGGGGGTGGTGAAATCGCTAACTGGGCCTGCATCTTTGAAGTCAGTAGTTTTCATTTTTCAAGTAACTACAGTTGGCATATGTTTCCAGAAATTTGAAATTTTAAAGCAAGGAAAAGTCAAACTGTGCGTAAATTAGAGCCCATAACAGGAACAAAGTCATCATTAGATACCGTAATTTAGAAAATAGAAGCTTTCATTTTGTGAACCATCAGATTTAGCTTTTGAAAGATCATCTTATATATCACGAAGATTAAGCAACAGGTTTCTGTGACCATACCCAATGCAAATTGCAAAATAACTCCTACGTCTATGTTTATTATATTGTCCTTCAACGAATTGGGTTTCCTTGTGGTAATTACCATTAACCTTGGTCATCGGAATTCAAGCAATGGGATTCTACATGAGAACAGTCTACTTGAGAACTAAAGAGGATTGATATTGTAGAAAGTTTTGAGAACAGGATCTTAGACAAGAATAATGCCAAGTGATTACTTCACAGAAAGGAGATCAACGAGTAATTGCAGAGCTCCAGAATCCCCACAGGCCTCCCATACTGCCGCACGTACTTCTGTATCAGATGGTTGTCTCTCCTCTCCAGATCCGACAAGCTTGCAAACATAAAAAATGACAAAATGGGAGAATTATAGATTAATGAATTCCATGTAAAAGAAAACGAAAGACATGAATTGAAACAGCATGAATGAGTCATGAGTAATGGTTTATTGTGACATAAAGATAATAGAAACTTCCTTACAAAGATGGCCAAAGTATGACAAACTTCTGAAATCATGTCACTGGTGAACAATTAAAAGATATCTGAAAATTTCTAAAGCTTGTAAAATGGTACTAAGGACCATCATATTTTCATTGTACAACAATTACTCTATTCCACATGTAGAACTGAATGGATATTAACTTTTTTCACTTCACTGTAATACACTTGCTCACTGCCTTAATAGTTGCATATTTGTCCAAGATGGCAGGATCTATAGATTGATTAGATAGGAAACAGGGCAATACCCTCAGCGCTTGACAAAATCTACAGCATAGGCATTTGCCATCCTTCAGAATTTCAACCGGAAAGTAAAGAAAAATTTATTGGGACTGTTTACTGTGCAACCATCTCACTGTTGAGGATGGAGTGGTTCTTCTGATACCATCGTCAACATCACAGCCTTGTCCCAGCTTACTTTGGGATGGTTTTATGAATCTCGTTTCACCAATTATTCCTTCGTAAGGCCCTACATCTGGTATGTGAACTATCACTTTGGGGGGGACACCCTACCATGAACTAGACTCCAAATATTAATTATCAAGATTGCTTGGATAAAAATTTCATGACCGGCTGTCCACCTGATGTCAACCCTCATGCTTTACCTGGACTTGCGACTGGCTGGCAAATCACTTCTGGACGCAATTAGTGATTCTTCTGATATGAATGTGAAAATTTGGTGTATTTAACATCACTGCATGAACTTTAATTCGATATAATTTTAGCACATGTACTCTGGAATGTGGATTTTCAGTCCTCAAAACAGTCTTGACTTCTCGTCCTGAAGGGAACTGTGATATCATTCACCCAGCACCCAGTTGACAAACGTTTGAAGATGGTTAAGAGTTTCAACTACTGCAAACCAGTGGAACTCCAGAAGTCCCAATTCTTTGTCCACTGGCATATAAATAGATGGTTAAAAAATTCAGCAATGGTCCAAATTCAAGGGAATGCCTAAATGGGGAGATTTTGCGAAATCCCCTATCAAAGGTGGGCCCATCAGATCGATGGTCTGGACCACTGAATGACAGAACCACCTACATGGACTAGTTTGCTATAGGACACCCTAAATGTCTTGTGGCACAATATTAATAATTACCTTAAACACTAATACTATTAAAAACCCATTCCTAAGAATCTTCATTAAAAGCATGTCTGTATTAATTCCAACTATTCAAATGAAACATATTGTAAAGAAAAACATACCTCTTCCAGTAGGGATGTAACCTGAAGAAGCTCGCTCTCTTGCATGGCTATGGTACGCAAGGCTGTTAAGAAATCCTCAGGGAAAACCAACTTATTCAAATAAGAGGGAGCCTTGCGCTGACCACTCCAACTATAATTGCAAAATAGGCCATTTGAGTTCTTATTCCTGTCTTCTTCATGCAGAGGGGATCCAGAAAAAAATCCATGATCCAGCAGACTTCTTGGTAAGAGAGACCTCATTTCAGCCTTCTGTAAGATTGATTCAGATCCATTAATATTACAAAAAACAAATTACTTCTGAGGAGAGAAAGCTAATTCCAACCATTTCTCACTCATCAGAATCATAAAAACCAAGCATTAGGCAATACACATAATATTCCCTGAAAATTGAAATACTAAAACCAGGAAACATTTTTGGAGAAAAAGCTAACCTGTATTTCTAGAAGCTGCACTTTGGAATCAGCTAATGGAACACTCTGAAAGGCTTCCATTGGATAATGAACCTGTACCAAATTTTAATCAGATCGCCAATTTTTCATCCAACTGCATGTTGATTAGTTATATTAATTGCCATCGTACTCTGCAAAACTTAGGATGGAATGAAATTGGACCAAATAAGCATTTTCTGGAAGGTAAGCTCAAATTGTACTGGCCTCCTCACAATTGCGGCTAAAATCGCTAAAATAGCTAATGGAGGAATGTGAAAGCTAGTAGTACCGGAGGCATTACCATGAGATAGTCATCTGGATTATTGTCGATGACAAATCCGTACAGGTACAGTAACTCCTGCAACAAAGGAAATAGGCCGTAGTAGTTTAGAAGTTTGAACGGGCACCAGGAGCTGTGGAGTTGTGCTTGCCCTAACTATTCAAAAGAACATTTATACAATTTCTTTGGAAAAATGTGATCCTTTACTCAGAAAGTAGTCTTTGTTGCTAATGATGAATGTATCATGCACCATCAAAAGTATTCATCATCATCTTAGCCTCTCTCCTGGCAATGTGGGTTGGCAAAAGTTTCGATGATCTATGGTTTGGCCGAGGATATGGTACTTGATAGGGTGGAATGTTCAAACAGGATTCGGTAGCTGACACCAATTAGTTGGGATAGGGTTTACATGATGATGATGGTTGGAAAAAGTTTTGGGAGCAACTGCCAATGGGCACCGACCTACCTCTTCTACTCGGGCTCTTGGAACTGGTCACGGCAAAGGATCACATTGACACCACTCACCAACATGTTACCACCCAGTATGGTGCAAGATGTGAACTGAAACTGGAAGGAGTGATTAAAAGAGAAGAAGGAAAGAAGAGGAAGAGGCAAGAAAGATTTCACTCCCAAAAGGCAGTCAGAAATTCTTCTTCTTCTTCTTCTTCTTTTTTTTCTTTTTAATGGAAGAGTGGTAAACCAGGGCTGAACAGCATGGGTGAAATATTTATGAATGAAATGAAAAACGCAAAATAAATTGGCATCCCAAAGCCCTAAAGGAAACAAGGACATGGATGAAGATAAGGTCCAGACAATTTTGGAGGGGTTCACAATTTTCCCAATAACTCAGCGGGTCACTATTAGTTCGAGAAGATTCACTAAAACATTATTGCAGGGGTCATTAAGTAAATTATGGGCCATGGAGGCAGCCAAATATTATTCATAAGATCTTGAACCCATATTGAGGATTCAAGGTCCCTTAAGTCACATCTTATTTGAAGGTGATGAGATACACAATTCCCTTGCAAAAAGGTAAAGGCTTTGGATCTCTCCTAGTATTATACAATCTCTGTTCCTCAAGTAATTTAATTTATTATCAACATATTGTTCATCATCATCAACATGGCCTTATCCCAACTATTCGGGGTCCACCTTGAAATTGTTTTGCCAATCATTTGGAATTGGAATTTTTGTGAAAGTTGTTTCTTATCAAATGAAGAATACAACTTTGGAGTCTCGACCAAGGCACCCTTACATAGCACAGAGCATTTCCATAGCATTAGTAATATGGATTTCTAGATCTTGCAGTACAGGTTCGAACCATACAACGACCAAAAGGTAGTATGCTTTATCTGCCCTTGGCAGACTAACTTTTTGGATTCAATGAGACCAACTTGTCTCCAAGAAAAATACACATCCTTACAACGGAATTCCAATCACCAACATTCCCCACAACATCACGGGTCAGCTAATACTGGGGGAAAAAAAAAAAGGCACATCCCAATTCCCATGTAAGGCCGAACTGGATAAGATGCATGGGCAACCCATATTCATGGTTAGATCTCTTTTATAGGTGCATGTGGAAAGAGTCTGCGCTTATATGCATGGGTTTTAAAATGGTTATGACACAGCCATCTTGGCCATATTGTAACTGTATTGGTCCCCACCGTTACATGATATAGGCTGTATGAGCCCATACAGGCTGACACGGTCCAATATGGGGCTGATAGGCCTGATACGGGCCAATATGGCCATAAATGCCGTCTCTCTCTCTCTCTCTCTCTCTCTCTCTCTCTCTCTCTCTCTCTCTACTTTTTTCTTCGTTTCAACCCTTGAGGAAGCTTAGAAATTTATTTTAGACTAGATCTAGGGCTATTTTGGAATCAAACATAAGATATAAGTGGGATTTGATGAATCAAAGCAGATGGGCCGGTTTAGGGAAAAATCAGAAAAAAGGGGCTAATCATCACTTTGTTTCGTTTTTTTTTATTTTTAATTTAATTTAATTTTTTATTCTTTTTATTTTTTAAATAACTTCTTCTGTCTTGTATTCTAATGACCTGTGAAATAGTCCACCAAATCGTACTTGATTTCTTTGATCAGGGCATAATTGATTGACTTTCAGCATGTCATGCCAACAAACAACATTCTTATCAAAGAACAGTTTGATAAACCATTAAATACATAATAAAAACACACACAAAAAGTGACAAATTCTGGTGTTTTACATTTTTTTCCTATTTTTCTAACAATCTTTTGAATTTTTCGGCCAAAAAGATAAATAAATCTGCCAATATAGTCTAGTATCATCCAATATGGGTCCTATGCGGTTCAATATGAGCCGTTCGTATCATTTTTGGACCCATCTGGCATGCCACCAATACCATTACTTAGAACCTTGCTTATATGTGTAATCTGTGGGTGATTCCAAATTTTCCATTTCCTTACAAAATGACTATGTACATCAGCATGTTTTGCTCTCATGGAATGCAAGATCAGATGAAATTAGGTTGAACTTTGGTTGTTGCCGAGTCACTGCATAGGAGTATAGAAGCTTATCCTGATTCTTCAAAAAGAGGACTACAACTAAATGGATAACAAAAAATAAGTTACAGTATTGCATACAAATAAAGATATTAGGGCCTGTTTGGGAGCGTGGATTCGGAACCCTCTGGATTTGAAACCCCCTGGATTTGAAATCCTCCTATTGTGTTTGGCACCCTAGATTGGGAATCAACTTTAATCCAAAAGTAGCTATGCATGGTATATTTACAGGGGTTTGAATTTAATTGCTAAATCAACTTTAATATCTCTAATTAGTGACGTATGTAATGTTTGACACAATGGTTGTAATAAGCCCGCTGAAATATATGCTTTGCCCGAAAATGATGAAATTCCAAGTCTTGGATGGGCCACAAGCACAATATCATGTCCCGGTGACTAACCAAAGATTTTTAACTGCTGATTTACATGGACAATGTTTGGACGGTGCTGATCATAATATTAAAGTAATTATAGTGATGCAATTGATAATCTAATTGTTTTGGGATATCATTAGTGGGCCATGTTCCCAATAGAATAATAGTCTGGTGACACACATGTTACACATGCAACTCTTGGAAGGATTTTAGATGTAATCCAAGCTCTCACTGTGGATTTGAAACCCCCATTTACTTTATGCTGCCAAACAACCAGGGGATTTGAAATCCCCTCAAATCCCCCCAAATCCATGGTGCCAAACGACCCCTTGTACATTCCATAAATGTACTTGAATTTCTTTTATTTACACAAATTCAATATATTATGCATAAAGTAGCCTACCTAAAGCAATATAATTTATGTTAAACTTAGTATGTTGCCAGTCATATATTATAAATTACATTGAATATAATAATATGCACAACTAAACTATCTTTCGGAACCAAGGTATTAAAAAATGGTTATGTAACGACCGTTACTTAATGGTAACAGTGGTAACTATTAAGCGTGAGGGCTTATGGGGCCAAAACATGTTTTTTTTTTTATTTTTTTTATTTTTTATTTTTTTAACGATTGTAACGGCTGTTACAACCTGTATCGTAACAGTAATGACAGTGGTCGTTACAGCCACCGTTACCGTTATGGAATACCTTGCTCCTAACAGATGTGAGGGAAAACCCTAAAAATATTATTTACTGAAGCAATCGGTCTCTCATTGACTCTAGAGACTTTGACCTATCTAAAAAGACATTTTGGACCTCTTATGAGCATGTTGTGGTAATGCGTTTGGATTTGTTTATATTTAATAACTTTTGCACATAACTAGCAAGAAGTGCCAATTATGTAACCCACCTAATTTTCAGCCAACTCAGCATGCTCATGTCAAGGCCATGTCAAAGCCAATCCAAGACAAAATTATGGATCAAACTGGCAAGAACTTTAAACAAGAAAGTTTGTTGAAGAAAATACATTAAGTTATTTAGGAAGGGTTGCAAAAAGTAAGCAGTGCAAGAACCATTCATGTAGACTAGAAATAGTATATATATATATATATATATATAAAATAAAGATGGATAACAGGCACAGGTAAGTACCTCATTTCCTTTATTCCCATAACTAATGCATATCTCTTTCTCAATTTGTAAGGCATTCTGGTCAGCTTTCAAATGTATAAAAAACGACAATTATTCAGATAAGAAAAATGCATGAAACATGGAAAATGAACTCATACATGCACTATCTACACAAAACACACAATGAAAAAGAAAGAAAACTACTTCAGCTAACTGGAAATCAAAAGCTGAAAATTTTCAAGAGCTGGTTGACTGTGTGAAGGAAATACACTCATGTCCACCTAACTCCAGGAAAACCAATAAAATGATTTTAAAAAACAAAACATACGCATCACTCATCGTGGAAAGTCAAACACTTACCAAGCAGAGGAGAAACTAATGCACCAGAAAAAGCCTTTTCAACATATATTTTTCTGAATGGCGTTTATGCTTTTTAAATACAACGGATAGTATAACCAGAAAAACCCTAGAATTTTTTAACTTGCATACTATTAAGATGAAAAATCTATAAATGGAAACTTCACTACCAGATAGAAGGTACATCGAAGAGGGAACTCCAGTGGTTGATCCAGTTTCATCAACTTCCCATGTTGCTGCGGCCTTTAGATCTGCGTAAGAGATAGTCTCCAGTTTAAGGTAAAACACTTATTGAACTAGTCATTGTGATGTTGAGTTTGTAGAATCCTTACTTTCACCTAGAGCTAGGAGATGGTAAATAGTAGGGTTATTCAGAGTTATCTACAATATTGCCTTTTATTTAGGTATCATTTCCTTCACTGACCAACATTCCGTCTTCTGGAGTGCTGTGTAAAGAAAAAGACCAACCACAAGAGGCAAGTGGCATACCGTGGTTGCAGAAATCAATGCCAGGAACAAGACCCTCCACCCAAATAGTCTCTGGTTGTGTTGAAGTCAATTTATTTTCAGTGACTTCTTGTTCTCCTCCGCAAAATTGGCTTCCTAAACAAAATCAAGTTAATCATTTTCATCTTGAAACCATGGATTAGTCCCCTAAAACCTGATCTCTAGATCTTTCATACCCTTCTACAATCAATCATAGAACAAAAGTATAATAATTCAAAAGTCGTTGTATTTCTCCATGGAAGCCATACTAGAATAATCAGGTCGAGAGTAATGAACTCACCTCTTTCATCCTCTCCGTGACTTGACATTTCACCAGAAATTTGGGCCAACGGGGCTCCAAAATCTTTATTAAGGGAGAAAGAACCATTTTCTTGCACTCTTGGTACTTGAGGAAATACATAAGTACGTGGAAAAGGAATGTTCAAAGCGCGAGTCCAAAATATGGAATTTGCCCTGACATAACACCATTGACACATTAAGGAATCAAATTTATTTGTAAAAGACACAGGTAAAGGATAAAAGAAATAAGTTTATGCAGCTAAAAACTGAAGTCATGAAGCACTGAGTGACTTCTTCCAGCTATTTGGCTTCCATGAAATGGAATGTTGGAGAAGCGAAAGCGACAGTAGAATGAAATTAGATTCAATCTCAAGTAAAATACAACGATTGCACTGTTTGATACTGAGGGTGATTTGGATGCATGCAAAATCACAAGTGGAATGGATATCTTGGTGAAATTGATGGTAGTTATCTGCTTCGCTTTGAGGCAGCAAAAAGAACAGGAATACAATGCATTAGATCCCACTTCCAGCGCCAAAAAAAAATATCTAAAACATTTCAGATCCCACAAGAAGCATTTCGGATTTTGATTTGGGGGAAAATCATCATGTCCTTCAACTTTTCAGGAGTCGGAACATCCAAACACAGCCTAAATGTCTACCTTTATAAAAACTTCTAGCATTCATAGACATGGACAGGATGGACAGCACTGAAAGACAGTCATGGAATTTCGCCAGAACAAATTTGAGCAAGAATTTCTCATCCTTCATGTCAAAATCTGCAAACTGTTTGTCCTTTGGCAACTAATTGCCAGTACCTCTTAAAGTAGGATATCTGTTTTGCTTAGAAAGCATGTTTGGTTGAAAGATATCAAACTATTTTATTGAGAAGAGATGCATACCAGAGGAAGTCTTCGAAACTCGCCTCCCTAGACAAGTAACAAACCAGACCACAATGTTTAGTATGTAATAAATTATAAAAGAGGTCACAAGTTCAATCAGTTGGAGCACAAGTTACAGTCCACAAGTGGATAACTTCCAACCTTTTAACTGCATGAGACATCCAAACAGCCCAATAGGTTGGCTCCACCATGAGGATCACCTTGTGTAAAAATCAGCATATCCACTCATTAGGTGGGCCACTTGTATATTGCTATTTATCAATGGGTAGAAATTGTTTTCTATGGTGTGGACCACCTGATGAGCAGATAGCGCTGATTTTTGCATGAAGTGATCCTTGTTATGGGGCCAGCCTATTAGAAGGGTTGGTTGTTACATGCGCTTAACAGGAAAGTTATCCACTGGATAGACCATAACTTGTGGGCCAACTGGTTGGATTTGAGACCTTCTCACTAGTCACTACAACAACAACAACAACATTAAAAAAAAAAAAAACCGAAGTAGTATTTAATCCAACCAAAAGAACCTTAAAAGGATAAACGCGGCCAACTAAAAATTGACAGTTCCCAAGTACTTCAATGTAGTGCCAAGTAAATAAAGACAGGCCAGATTAAATCTGTTTAAGTCCTAGTGCTGTTAAGCAAGAAAAAGAAAGACACAATTCAAGTTGTAGAAATACGCAAAGATCAAGATACAATGAAAGAAAATCACACAAGAAGCACATTTAGAGAAGTTTTCATCATGAGAATGCATGTATAAATAAAAACTGGAAAAAGATGACGCAATTTTCTGTGGAGGTTTGTGGCAACTTAAGAAATACAATGAGGTTGTACTTTCAGTCAAGCTCATAAAATTAATAGGCTGCAGGTTAATATCAAAATAAAAGAAAATCCAAACAGTAATCCAGTAGCTAGAATAAACTTAAGCATTGTCAAAGTAACACCACATCATTTATTCCCAATGATCAATTTAAGGTAGAAGATGGAATTTGCATACCTTTTTGATTCCCCATCAAGAGGTAGAAGTTCCTCCAGAAGTCGCTTCACCTTGTTGTCAAACAAAGCCCGTAAATTCTTCTTCTGTAACAGAAACCTGCTTTCAATCATATACATTGAATAAACGATGCAAATGATGTGTATCAAAATGACAACTGAGATTATAATTCAAAGAGAAACAAATAATGGTGTGCAATCTACAGAGATCATGGATTAAGACAGGAGAAAATACAACAGGAAGTTCAAAACAAGCGGGTTATTGCAATCCAAGAAATGTTGGGCTTTCCCATAGATGATGATGACAGTTTTACCTGCAATTCAGTTGCCCGATGCAATGTCGTCCCCTTCAGCTCTGAGAGTTCATCATCGGTGAACCAAAGTGGATTTCCAAAGGTGGTTGGAAGCATATCGAGGTACCTACCATACTTCATGTAAGTACATCAAGAAAACAAAATTGAATAAAAAAAAAAGATAATGAAATAAATGCATACGTCAACGATGTCCATGAATAAATATGCTAAAAACACCAACCACAAATTTGAAATAAGGAACACCCATACAAACAAATAATGAAATGAAAATGACTGCAAGATTTCTTTTTACAATGTAATTAGCATTGATACAGATGTGAGAAAAATAAGAGAACTACACGTAGCATCATCTTCTAAGCTATAAGTGCATAAAAATAAAATCACGTGGCTGACCCTACAACATCTTAACAAGATGAATGCTCTGCCCAGTTGTCTCATGCATGTTAACATGCCACACATGTATGAGATCCCAGCTGGAAAATAATGCTACTCCACTCATCAGCCAGGCCAGACTCAATTACAACTCTCCTTTTCTTAGCCAGTTCATGTAATGCTTCACAACCCTTGCAGTGGAGCGTTTGAGGAGTTGGTGCCATTAGCATCAGAAACATGTACAAAGAAATGGACCATTGATTAACCTTTTTGCATGTATGTCGTTACCAGCGCATATGACACTTGATTAGTGGACCAATTTGATTTTTGAGCTACAGAAAATTTGCCATGAGGCCCACCCGAGGAGTGGTCCACATCAGAACACATTTTGCCACGTTGACACAGGTAGGGTGGTTGGAGATGCACACCTGAGCTTAGCATTCCTCTCTAAAATAAATGCATTGTCTTCGCTACAAAACTAGCATCAACATACACTTTTAAAAAGAAGAGAAGGATGGAGAATCATGCATAGCATATAATGGTGAACTCTATATTTGTAAAGATGTAACTACAAGTGGACAACCCAACAATATCTAACAAAATTCAAATCTCATTGTCCCTAGAATCATCTATCCGAATCCACTAAAATCGAAAAGAAAAAATCCATAGCACAAAATGCACACATACGGCTTCCAAGAAGAGTCCTTACGAACATGCTCCACTGTCAGGAACAGAATCATTAAAAACCGATCATCAACATCACCTTCTTCGAACATGGCTCTACATTTCGGTCCTAAGGTCGGATCTTGCAACACTCTCATCGGAGTTATAGCCAGATCGAGAGGAACAACTAGAAGAATACCTGAAGGAAAAAATAAAATAAAATCGAAATTAAGGTGAAATGAGCAAAAATTAACTGAATTGATCAAACATCCGTTATTGATTGGAACTACCATTACCTTCCCCACTATCGTCAGCAGAGAATATACCGAATCCTTTTGTGGGACCACAGTATCTGATTTCGCAACTGCGTAATTCGACTCCATTCACCTGCATTCGAGTTCCAATGTATGAGTAGCGGGAATCTAACAGCACTTATGAAATTCGAATTTCCAAAATTCCATCTTGAAACGCGTATGAAGAAATCCCCGCCCATTATATTTGGATGGTGGGGGTATGTATGCAGAAGCTTTTTCTTTAACTGTTTGTATAATAATCGAATTGAATATTTTTTTTAAAAAAAATTCAAATATGAAGAAGACAACTACAACGTAAAACGGTTGTGGTTGAGGATAGCTGACCTGCAACCACTGTAGGAACCGTTCTAGTTTCGCCTCTGCCCGAGCTTCTTCCATGTTGCAAGTTAAGGTCAATGGAGTCGACTTTGGATGATCGGAAATCAGCGGCGGAAGTTAGCGAAATACACCGTTTCCGTGTGAAGAAGAAAACGCGAGAAAGATGGATTCCGGCGCAGTCGAGGAGGGGATTGAGGCGGACCTAGTTCCTGCGCCACGCCGCAGGCTAACTAACGGGGAGAGAGATGTGAATGTGATTGCTACTCGCGAGAGTAGGATTTTCGAACCCCTACCGTCCCACGTGTGCCAACGACGTACGTGTGTGCAAGATCTGTGTCGTTCTTCGGGTGGGACTTGCAGTGAAAATGGACTTGTTTGGTCATCACACGAGCGACGTGAACAAAACATGGACGATTAAAAGTTTTTTGGGGCATGATACATCGGTGGTGGGGTCCAAGTCCAACGGGACAACGTTCTGAATAACTAGACCGTGGGCCCACTGGTCAGGCTGAGAACCATACTAAGGTGTGAATGTCTTCAGCTGGGAGCTGATCCACTGCCCCGGTGGGCATGGCATTTTGTGGATATCACATTCGTGTGTATGATGATCCGAACAGGCATCTGTGGGCCCACTGTAGATGGGCCACTGATTAGACTGTCCTAACCATCTAATAAATGGAGCTTTTCTCCTGAAATATCAGCCATTGTCTGTCCATTTGTAGGTCACTGGTTAAAGGGCTAGGTTTTTTATTTTTTATTTATTTTTAACAACTGGTCACCTACTGGCAACAGAACTACAACTTCCACGCTAGACATGTTTCTTGTCAACATGCCACTAACACAGGATATCAGCAGCATGCAAGGTTGGGCCCGACCTTTTAAAATCAAACCGATATCTTTTCTTCGGTTTTGCTGGTACTGATCCTCCACTCGTTTGGGAGCTTGCATCTTGAATGGATTGGATTCAACCGCTCAAATATACTAGAATCAAGGTGATTCTCAGTCTTCAATTATATTTGGCATCTTGTAATTATAATACGTTAGAATCCAAACCTTCCATTTGAAAGCTTGTATTTGAAATGCATCGGAGTTCTTTATTTTCACAAATCTTGAATATGATTGATTAAATCAGTTTTAATATCTCAAAATCAATATATTTATGATATTTGACAAAATGTTTAAGCTCACTAAAATATATACTTTGATAGAAAATGAGAAATTTCTAAGTTTTGGGTGACCACAAATGTAAAGAGCACAAATGAGACTTACTAATGCTTTTAAATTGTTTATTTAGATAGCCATTGAGATAAATTGGGCATTGCAATTGAAATTTAAATTATTTTAGGGTATCATCAACATATCACAAGTATAGTAGCCTGGTAGCCTAGGAATCCTACTTCACACATACAACTTCGTTGCATTAAAAAAGGGAGCTAAAAAAGTATTTCACTCCTAATACATCATAATCTCATAAAAATGTTAAAATTTCAAAACACAATAAAATTTTATATTTAAATATATGCATTCCCATTTACCTTCGTATACACAGAGCTAAATAAGTAGGTTTGATTTCATTTACATGACCTAAGTACAAGGTGCCAAAATAGCCCTTACTTCACCTCTCCCACTCTTAGTGGTAGACTCATAAGAGTTTCAACACGAGGTCATGGGTTCAAGTACCCATTGTAGTGAAATACTACTATAGTGTGAATGCGTGAGTGAGTGCATATGGTGAAATCCCACCACAACTCCACAAGTTATGGTGCCTTGCATGGGGTTCTCTAATTTTAAACTCCATCCCATTTACATTTGACTACCAAATAGATAAAGTCATTGTTGAGAAGCGCAGAAGCTGAGCCCTTAAGATTTGACGGTCTACACGAGTTTTGGAATCCTCACAAAGTAGAAGATTAATGCTTCAATGGCCCACCTATCTACTACTAAAGCAAATGGATGTATTTACACCTCTGATTCTATGGTATAGATGGCCCCGGATTACAATTTATGGATTAGATCGTCCAAAGGACATGCCAAAATGGCTAAATTACGGTACACACTATATATCTCTGTATACCTACAGCATTTTTAATGATTTATTTTACGAGAGAGTTTCTTCCTTTTATTGAAAAGAATGCGAGATAAGATGAGACCATAAGATCTGATCTTCTCCCTATCTCTCATTCAAATTTGAATTTGAACCCTTTCTCATAATGGATGAAGCCTAAACTTATGGGACCCACCCATTAGTGATTGCTCACCAATGGGCCCCACTGGCCTAAGTCCAACTGCCATCTCATGAGGAAATTCCAAATATACAATGTGCTACACTGATTTCTAGGTGGATGGCTGATGTCATGGTTTGCAAATGCAAAATAGGATTAGAATCAAGTTGGGGTACAACTTAGAGTTGAATAATTTCAAATTATATTGGAATAATTACAAGAATGCTTTTGAGAATAACTGAAAATTAAGAAAGCCTGCCTTAGACTGAAAATATTAGCAAAGCCCTTCTGTATTTTATTGATGCTTTTGTCCTCTGCATTGATATTGCCTTGACTCTGTATTTTCTACTGGTGCAAGACTTAAATCACATAGGCAACATGTACATCTTTGAAGTGTTACTCCTTGCTCTCTATATATATGGAGAGAGAGCTATGAAAATTCATCTTTACATAAAGGGTGGCAGATTATTGACAGGAGAAGGGCTCTACTTCAGAAAGGTTTTCTTGATTTGTAACTATTTTTTCAGGGGCATTCTTGAATTTGTCATATTTACACAATTCATACTTATAAAAAGGAAACAAGAAAAAAAGAACAGGGAATGGTTATCTACGACACATCCGAACATCTTACATGTATTGACATTTGAGCCCTTGATGGGTCCGCCATGAAGTGAGTCTGGAAGAGGAATTAAGATGGTCCGCTCATTAGGTGTACAGTATACTGAATCATTGAAACCAATGGATGGTTGATGGTCCAATTCAACATACAAATGTGTTCCAGGTAATGAATCAGCTTGATGTGCATTGTGGGTAATCTTCAGGATGGAGCCTATGATGGAATGTCCATGCTACAGAACATCCCACCATCGGACTATCCAAATCAAACAATTTGTGGACTTCAGAAAATATGTTGCAACTTGTATGCTTGTTTAGCCATCCATTCGCCAAAACGTTTATAAGACACTAGGGCGGTTTGATGGAAAGGGACGAGGATTGGGTACTACCACAACTAGAACCTACCTGGATAGGGACGGTCCTGTCAGGGGCTCTGTGGGACCTACCTTGATGTATATGTTTTATCTATACTGTCCATCTATTTTGGCATATCATTTTAAGCATGAACTTAAAACGGAAGCAGATTGAAGGCTCAAGTGGACCACACCACAGTAAGCAGTGGGGATTGAGCTGTTACAGTGGAAAACTTCCTATGCCCCACCGTGATGTTTATTTGCCATCCAACTTGTTCATAAGGTCACATAGACATGGATGAAGGGAAAACACATATCGGGTTGATCCAAAACTTTTGTGCGCCCAAAAAGTTTTCAATTTCAATCCCCACTGCTTACTTTTGGTGTGATCCACTTAAACATCCTCCCTTTCGGGCTCATGCCCTAAAATAATCTATCAACAGCATGGATAAAAAAACATCACGATGGGCCCCACAAAACCCCAGACATGACCGTCCGTCTCTAGCTAGGTGCATCCGATGGAAGGACGTTTGGGGCGGGGCCCACCGATGATGAGACCCAGCAGATGAATGCTGAAAATCACCCGAACATCACCCACACCTAATCGTTTTCTATGGTTAGGGATTCCCATTAATTCCTCTCCTCATTTTTTTTAAAATGAAATTCCTCTTCGCATTTTGTTCACCCTTCAGAAGAGGCTCTCAATGTCAGCAAATGAACAGCGCCTTGACTCCATTTCTGTACAACCGGAGGGCCATGGTTCAATTCTTTTAAGACCTTTGATCTCAAGTGTCCCACAACCGATGGGGACACCCAAGAGGCTTTCAGATTAAAAGATCCCCAGCATCCAATCCAGGGCTTTCAATGGGCCTGGTAAAAACAAAATGTTGAATAGAACTGGCCCGTCAGGCCCGCCCATATCGTTACGTGTTTTTTCTTTTTAGCCACTTAGGTCAGGATCTTCCAACATCGGAGATTTTAAGGATATATTCCCATCTAAGTTGGGAACTTTACATGGTCGGCATCATAATCACGGACCCTAGCTCTTCACTTCCAGATGCAGGAGGTCCAGACAATGACCCTAGTCGAAAGAACAAAAACCACGGATTCCTGTAGGGGTCAGAATTACTGAAAGAAAGGGCCCTTGATTTTGGGAGATTTTGGATATTATATATGTTCGGACCTAAAACGAGCGACAGCTAAAATTCCAATGTCGCTTTGTTTTGCTCAAGTTGCTCGCAACTTGGCCCGAGTCAGCCAATTTGTCCATTTTCCACGGTGATGTATCAGATCAAATTCGAACAAGTCGAGTTGATTGACTCATCCATCGTTGGTTTTCAGTGAATCTGACCAGGTACACATGAAGATGTGTACCATTGATTCTACAGGAAACATGGATGGGCCATAAGGCCAGCTCACACTCTACCTGAACAACTACCTGGAGGTTTCTTTGGAACAAAACATGTATAATCAAGGGAACATTGGTCAACCTGTTTCTTGACCCATATGTACCTTCCTCGAGTCCTCTAAATGTGGGGTTAGGACCGTCCAACCAGCATGAATTCCAGGCTCCAGCCAATCTTAAGATGTGCTCCGTGGGGTGATCAGCTCGGATCTGGCACACATGCCACCCGTACAAAATTCAATCTGATAAATAACCTTAATAGATGCCTAGAACACCATAATCTTACCTCCTAGCTTATTACATGCGGAACAGTCATAAACTCCCAAGCAAGTTAGGATGAAAATATTCACTCTAGCTTCTAGCTCAACTCCCTGCTGATGACTTCATAAACAATAAAGCATATATGATCGATAGAAGCAAATTATATTGAGTGAAAGATTACAGAAATTTACAACATCAAAAAGGAGAGGGTGCTGTCAGGTTTAGAAATTAAGAAATTCACACTATCATATCAATGTTGGCACTATCAAGCTTCATTTAGGTTAAAATGTTTGGGGGGCTCATCCCCAGCATGTTCCCAATCAAGCACTGAACCGACTTACAATACAAACTACACTCCAATAAAACCTTTCACTCATCTTCACAACCCCACAAAACTAACTCTGGCCAAGAATTGCAACACAGTTTGACCAGCATGTGGATCAAACCACAACATCCAACCATACATCAATACGGTATGTGAGACGACTCCTAAACTGTTAACTGCATCAGATCTAGCCATTCATCACTTAGCAATCACTTCAACAAACGAGGGAGGACCGCAGAGACGGGGCAGTTGGAAGATGAGTGCATGATGCCCAGCGAATGACTGACTCAGTCACCATGAGATCCAGCTGCTCAAACTCCCCGAGGCCAATTGTGCGGTTCCTCTTGCTGTGGAAACCTAATGCTCTAGACATGGTTGCCCCTCCCCTTCGAACCTCAGCTGCTTTGTGCTCAGTTTCCCCCATCTCATGAGAAGCAGAAGAATCCGGCAACATAAAGAGCTTCCCAAAGCTGGCATCTACAACCCCAACAGAACAATTGACATTTGAGTTCCCAGTGGGTGAAATACGTAGCAGAAAGGGTAACTTAGGAGGGAGATTGTACCTCTCTGAATCATATTAACTTTTGAACTGATGGCTGTGAAAGCCAATGTGTCCCCTTGCTCGTTCGGAGGACACGGACTGAAAAATTGGAAGCTGGGCAATGTTGGAATTGGAGAAGAGAATCCTGGGCCATCTGATTCGCAAGAGCTGTGGAATGAGAAGCATGCCGATGCTGAGCAAGGAGTGTTATCCATCAAGAAGGAAGAGAAAGATGATTTGCAAGTGAACACTGGTGAATGCTCCAGTGGGACCCCACGAAGAACAGGGGACCCAGAGCCAAAGCTCAAGTCACGATCTGCAGAGTTCTTCGGGGTAGAGAAAGAGCCGATCCCCAATCCCAGTTGCCCAGAATTTGATTTCTGAAGTTCAAATGGTTCTTCCGGCTGATAGCAATAATCCTTTATCCAGGGATGGTCTGCAAAAGAAAAGCCAATATTCTAAAGAAAACCTTAAGCACGAGACTGCTGATATTTCCCATTTCGAACTCCATGCTTACAATCATAACAGAAGGAAGATTACCCATGACCCAGTAAGATTTCTTCTTACTGTATTACAATACGAATTCCCATGGGGCTCAGGTGAATCCATCTTCGACAGTAGTGAACTATTGTATAGGAGGGCTCACTGTATTTGCATATGCCCCCAAAATCACCTGGCTTGGATGACCATAGGCATCTGATTAAGGGCTTGCAACATGGAGGATAAGAGCATTTGTCTTCCTGTCCAATTTGCAGGCCCGTAATCAGATGGATGCGATCAATTAACCAGGGAGATTTGGGGGTTGTGTGCAATCCATAGGTGGACTGCTTCTATCTAACAGCAATTGGTGGTCATAGGTTGGGGTTACTTGGGTCCCAAAGAGGAACTTGCACCATAATACTAAGAAAATTTCTCATTGAATCATCGCACTGGAATAAAATCCATGACTCTCTAAGGTCATGATTTCGAGGAAATGATGAAAAGAGAGACGAAAAAGAAACATATGGTGTACCATGACTTCAGTGTGGCCTCATATAGCTAGATAAGGATCTAAGAAATCTGAGACGACAAGATTCTTTTCCCTTTTTGAACAGTCAGCGACAACAAGATCACACCTAGAACCAGAGAAAAAATGATAGAGTGTGTGTGTGTGCGCGCGCGCGTGCGTGTAAAGATTCCTCTTAGTCCAATCAGATGTCATTATCTACATAGGGGCTGTTTGGAGACAACAAAGTTTTTTGTTATGGCTAAAAGAAGAAGAAGAATAAGAAGATTGTAACTAAACATAATAGTTACATTTTGTACAACTTTTTAACCCTGTTTGGTAAACGCATGTGAATATGGAACAATTGTGAACTCTGTTTAAAAACTAAGGTAGTGTACTAGAATCGAAATTACATATACAAAATATCTTCCATTGGGCATCCACAAATCTGACAATTAAAATATGATTTCACTGTTTTATGTTGGTTTATGATCCACCTAAGGTTGCGCCACTATTTGGACGGTTTAAATTTAGTTATTTATTTCTCATGTGTTTGGTTTAAGATCCATCTAAAGTGGGCCGATTATTTGGGCAGTTTAATTTTAATTTACATATTTCTCATGTGTGGTTGTGGTAAGTGTGGCAATGGACCAGGCAGCCCGCTGAACTCAACTCACCTTCGGATCAGGTTTGGACCTATTATCTTGGCCTGCATACCAGGCTTAGGCCTAACGTGCATGGCCTATTCAAATTTTTGGGAAGCCTCAAGTCATTTTAGCCCAACCTAGCCCGTCTTGATCCGACTTCATATGCATGTCTTATATCCTACATGTGTCATTCTGACCCTCAATTAAGCAACCCATGCATCTTGAATGTAGACCACTAATTTTGTTCATTTTAAATGTTTTCATTGTTCATATGTGACCCACTTGATCAGCAAATAGATTAGGAATATTAATGTAGGAAATAGGGATTCTTTTTTTCTTTTTTCTTTTTTTTTTTTTGGCTGGGGGGGGGGGGATGGGAAGGAAGGCAGAGAGAGATGGCTGACCAACCAATTTATGGAAAAGGGAAGGATAAGAGCAGTTGTTGTTTTCCTCAAAAACCTTCTTCAGACACATCAAAAGAACTTCACTTATCAACTTGACTCAAGTAAAACCAATAAAGAGTTTTTCAGAACCTTACATGGGAATAATTCATGCAGAATCCATGACAGAAATATCAAGTTAAGATGCATCAAAATTATCCATCTTACCTAGAACTTGTGCAGCAGAAAGTCTTTGAACAGGATCTGTAGAAAGCATTCTGGTAATCAAGTCCTTGGCAGATTCAGATATGCAACCCCAAGGATCAAGTGGAAAACGGAGATCAGCAGCCCGAACTGCATCAAATATCCTCGACTTAGTCTTCCCCCAAAAGGGGGGCATCCCACTGAGAAGGATGTAAAGGATAACCCCAGCACTCCACACATCAGCAGCCTGGTTGTAGCCCCCCGCCAGTACTTCTGGGGCAATATAAAATGGGCTGCCAACAGTCCCATGTAGACTCTGCCCTATAGAATGTAGATAGAAACAATTGTTTACAGAATCACTATAAGTGAAGGAGAGAACATTCTTCATTTGAAACAGCATGGGAAAGTACTGTGTGGATCCATTTTTCAGTAAGCTAAACTGTTCATATAGTGGACCCCATCATGGGATGGGCTATGTACCAACATCTCCCTTATCAGATGATCCCAGCATCTGATCAGGGGCCTGCAAATGGACAATTATATTCAATGGCTCATATTTAACAGGCTAATTGGACGGGGATCATTTGATTTGGAGGATTTTTGGTATGCTTATGTCCATGCAGGGGCCTACCATCTGAGCATTTTGGAGGCCCCATACAAACAATTTGCCGGGCTGAGCAAACTGCTTGATCAAACATTCAATGATCCCTCTTGTTTAGAATACAAAACAGTAGGAGTCACAACAGCTCAACTGAGAAGAAAAAGAAGAAGAAGAAATCCAGAGTATACCTGGTTTGATGTAGGTTGCTAGACCAAAATCTGCCAATTTTATGGGTGACGACAATGATTTTGTTGCCAAGAGGATGTTCTCCGGTTTCAAATCCCTGTGAACAATACCCTTGTCATGGCAATACATCACCACTTCCATCAGATGTTTGAACAAAATACGGGCCTGGGATTCGGGAAACCGCCCATGCTTCTCTAATCGGTGGAAAAGCTCACCCCCAGCACAAAGCTCCATCAGCAGATGCACATAATCCTCCTCTTCAAAAACTGCCTTTAGATCCACAACATTTGGGTGCCCGGACAATCTAGTCATAATCTCAATCTCTAGCTTCACACTGCAAATGTCATCAGGCGTGACCAACCGATCCTTTGCGATGGACTTGCATGCCAAGATCTCTCCGGTCAGCTGATCCGAACACACCCTGATGACACCGAACTGCCCCCAACCCAATTGCTCTCCCAAAACATATCGATCTTCCAACTTTGCTGAACAGTTTGAGTCGAGAATGGTATCTTTCAGATTGGCAACCTTGTAGCAGTTGCACGATGAGACTGATGACAGGCTGCTGTTGCTTTTGGCAACAGCCATAACAAGAATTCAAAACTCCCTAATAGAAACAACCCCAAGTCACTCAATGAAATCTACAACATACACCAGCTTATTTTCTGCTTCTCAACCCCCCCACCATCCTAAAAATCCAAAACTCAACTAGAAAACTTTCGTGTGAAAGCATCCCCAAAAGAAAACCCCTTTCTATGGAAAAAAATAAATTTCAAAATCAACAGCTCCTGTCGTGTCCGGATCCTTCTTTTTTCTCAATACCCTTCGTGGAAATTTCGTAAGTGCAAATTACAGTCAAACCCAAACATCTCGAACGGATACGAATTCAAAATCGATGGAGTCAACACTCCGCACCCAAAGGAGTTCTCACAGCCAGGGCCAACAGTTGGAATTTGACAACGACATGTATCGTGAGAAATACGAACCCGAAGGATCCTCTTCTAGAAGCCATTAAACCGTAACAAAGCCCTGGATCTCATCATTCCCAAGCACTTTCACCAGTTGCCCCGACCTGAAACCCACGTGAAGTCCTACAATTTTCAGACAGAAAGCTCCATTCTAGAACTTGAATTCCCAAAATCAAAATCACAGAAATAGGAATTCCTCTTCACTTTGAAATTCCCAAAAAAAAAAAAAGAGCAAAAAATCGTATTTGAAGATCAAAACCCTAGATCGTCTTCTACGACCTATAAAAGGTATAAAAAATAGCTAATCATTACATAAAGAAAAACAATTCCACAAAAGAAAACAAAAACGCTGCAAGAGATCTGATTTCTTCAAAGAAGAAGAACAGAAGACTAAAAATCTCAGAATGCAGCTCGGTCGCATACGATTTCTCCGCTGATTCCGTTCCGTTCCGAGTTCAAAACTCAGACTCGAGTAACGAAACGGGATCATGACCGGAAATCTAGAGGGGAGAGAGATACGGACCCGGAAAACACTTGTAGAAGCCGTTCGTTGAAGCTGCCGGGCGTTTGGTCCTCGATCGAGCTTCTACGCGGAGCTTCTCCTTTTTCACGGGTTTTCCGGTTGGGGATGTTCTTCTGCTTCCATTTTTCGAATCTCGGCCACTTATTTCATTTTTTTAAAATTTTTTTATATGCCTTTTCATCATCCAGACGCGGACATCAAAACCGGATTTAACTAGAATAAATAAAGTTTCGAAATGTTATGATGTAGTCGTACCTATCATAATACGATCCAACCGTTCGTTTTCGTACACCTGAATATTGAATAATATATCTATAAATTCGAAATAAATCTAAGTTATATGGATGGATTTTGATTTTATAATATCATTTTTTTAACATAGTAGACATCAAATAACTGATATGATTTTTAACCGTTAAATTTTTTTCAATTTACCGTCCATATTGTAACGATTTGTCTTATATATTTTTTTAATATGTGCAAGATTACAAGCTTTTATAAGATGAACGGTTCAGATCCAGTTTTTATCTGACCACGTATACGGTAAACTCGTGGATATATCGTACTATGATAGAGACGGATCTATCATATCATTTTTCAAAAGAGCGAAAGAAACTTCGTTGGGAAGCGAACTTGGAAATGTGGTTTGAGGTTTTCGGCGTGAGGAATTATTGGATCCTCGGCCCACGTTGTAAATTCTGACAATTGGTATTATGATTTAGTGATCTGGACCACTGATCTTTTGGGGTCCGTTTTGGATGGTTTTGTCGTCCTAGAAAAACCCATATATACAAATTTTCTACAGTTTTGATTTTTGGCCTAAAAATAGACGGTCCAGATAGAAAAGTTCCATCTTCAACCAAAGAAAAACTGTTATCATGTAGTCTTGAACTAATTTGGGTATAATTTTCCAGGGTGTTATGAAATATTCCAATGGCCTGGATCACTGATTAATGGGCCCCACTTGTAGTAAATGAAAACCCGAGTATATTACTCCCTGTCGCGAGATTTTCTGTAAATTCTCAGCTGTATTTTGTTTTTTGCGTGAGGTGTAAATGCAGATGCAGAGGTTTGGAAATGGGAAATGCTTGCGTACGCCACCTACGTCCTTCCAGCTCACATTTCTCAGTTGGGCAAAATGAATTAACGTAAAGGAAATCTACCCCGTCCATCAGCTACATTATCCCATGTTTGACCTTCCAAAAATTAGGCTGATTTCTTAATAATACAGGCCACCGCATAAAATTACAAATGAAACCTTTAAATTCACGTAGTATGGCCCATATGAGTTTTTGAGTACTATCATTTTTGACAATTATTCATCCTGATGAGGCAGATCAGATGGATATATTGGATGGTATAGAAACATCAAGGTGGGCCCTATACAAAACTAACGGTGAGCGTTCCATCACGTGGGGCACACCTGAGTGTAGTATCATCATGATTTTTGGGTTACATGGTAATGAACATGACACAGCGTACCTGATGTACGGTATGGATCGTACGAAATCTCCACTCTCGAGGCTCTCAGTCAGCGAAAGTAACGTAGGGCGAGGAACCCTAGCGCTGTTGGGATTTTAAAAAAAAAAAAAAATGAAAAAGAAAAAAAGAGGTTTGAAAACATACCACACATCACCCTCTCAAGTCTCAACACACAACTCTGCATGCAGTACGTACGTATCCATGCACCCGTGCGTCAAAATCTGAACCGTGAATAAGGTGAGTCCTACAGTCAGTGTTACCTAGTGCAATATTCATTTCCGTCCACATGTCTAAGGACCATGATGAGTTCTTCTTTACACCTTCCGTTCATTTCGGATAGGGATGGACCCAACTAGGGGATGGGAATATTATATTGTACAAAACATCTTCATGGTAGGGCTCACATCATTAACGGATAATAATTCAAACAAGCTCCTGGGTTTTCATGTGTGATGCGTTTGAATGTGTGCGTGGAAGTGCTGCGTCTCCGGCTACAAAACCCGTGGACATGAAGCGGGAAACGTTTCAGCGTACTAGAGGAACATTGAATAGTTTCTGTACCTTTATTTATAATATGATAGGACGCGGATTGCGTCCTACCCATTCCCGTCTCTCGCAACGAACGGGCAATTCTGTGGCCGGGCCCACTGTGATTTATCTGTATATCTACGCCATCCATCCCTTCTGTCACATCATTTTAAGATATTTCTATAAAAATGAGAAATATCTAATGCTCAATTGGACCACAACAAATAATAAAATTGGTTGCATTAAATGCACATGGCCTTAAATGGGACTGGTTTGCGTACTACCCTGGCAACCGGCAGTTAGGGTATAAGCCCGGAACTGAAGCTGTTCAGGGCTCAAAGTGGACTAAACAGCGGGGATTAAACTCTCACCGCCGAAAACTGCCTAGGGGTACATAAGTTCTGGATAGAGCTGATATTTGTGTTTTACCTTCACCTTGGGATGGATGGCAAATAAACATCAAGGTGGGCCCTAGAAAAGTTTAAAAGGTAAGAATTATTATAACCACTGCTTCCCGTAGTGTAGTCCACTTAGGATGTGTCTCATTTTTAGGCTTATATTCTAAAATATACAGAAAATTAGATGGACGGTGTGGATAAGAGCCATATATCACGGTGGCCTATCAAACCTCCTGCCTGTTCCGAGTTGGAGACCGGCCGGGTAGGACGCAATCCCCGTCCCATTAAATGCAACAGTCGTCTTTAGTGTGGTCCACTTCAGCGTTCCATCTGCCGTATTTTTATTTTCATGTACGTACCTTAAAAATGATGTGAGAGATTGGATGAAGCAGAGACATCACGGCGGGCCCCGCCCGCCCACAGAACTGACCGTTCGAGACAGACGGGGGTAGGATGCGAACCGCGTCCAATATAATAGCGTAAACAAATGGGATGGTGGTCCTCGAGAATAGTCTAAGTGAGACCCCGGATCCACCGAGGTGGGTGGGACCCTGACTGTGGGGCTCACAGTTATATGTGTGCCTTAAATCCACACCGTCTAATAGTTTTGAAAGCTCATTTTAGTGCATGATCCTAAAAATGAAGTAGATCCAAATCTCATGTGGACCATGCCACACGAAACGGAAACAGTAGTGATTGGATCCCCACCATTCAAAACTTCATGGGAGCCACCGGAATGTCTATTTTCCATCCAATCTTTTGATAAAGTCACAAAGAGCTGGACGAAGAGACCAGGTAAGTATTAGCTTGATCCAAGACTTTCGTGGTCCAAGTAAAGTTTTTAATGATCAATTACCACTGTGTTCTTGTATAATGGTCCACCTCAGATTTGGATCTACTTTATTTTTTGGATCATACCTTAAAATGAACTTTCAATACGGATGGACGGCATGTATGTAGTTACATATATCATAGTAGGCCCCACAGTCAAGGTCTCACCTAATCGGCTCCCCCACACTTGTGCGAGTTCGGAATGGTTCGTCTGGTGGGTCCCACCGTGTATATGACCTGATTTAGAATTTAGGCTAGGCCCATTACATGTATGGTAACTGAACCATCATGCAAGATTACCAATTCAGTACATTCTTTAGTTGTGTGACTCACTTATGATCCCACCAACTAGATTCATGGTCAATGCACATACCGATTAAGGCCCAGCCGTTAAACGGCCCAGATCTAACACGTACGTGCCACATTGACGCATATGGAGACTGGAGACAGTAGCTCACGAGCAGCCATGTGCCCCGCTATTTACAGCCGGAGAAGCGGATTTAGTGCAGAGCCTTTCGCAGTAAGCTCTTGCACTAGAACCCACATGGGGTGCACCATGAGTTTTGTTGAGAAATCTACCGTGTTCATCTGTTATGTTAGCTTATTCTAGGACTTGAGATCAAAATTGGGTAGATCCGGGCCACACTAAAGGAAAAGGTGGGTAGGTAAAATCGTACCGTTGAAACATCCATTAGGTGGGGAAATGAACTGAAAACACAAATATTAGACTGATTCAAAACTTTTGTGCCCCACGAATATTCTAACCGTGGACGTTCAATCCTCACGTTCTCGGCCCATGTGAGTGTCTTGGATCCGGCTCATTTTTTGTACTAAATCCTAAAATGAGCTCAAAAACACAGATTGACGGAAAGGATTTCTCACAAACATAACGGTGGGCCATCTAAGTTTCCAGCGCAGAACTTACGAAGCAGGAAATCCCGTCCACATGTAGCAGCATTGCAACAGTGCGCAAGTACAGGGTAGCTCACGTGTGAACTGAGAGTGGGGTAGACTGAAAGATACCTCGTTTCAACAAGTAGGTCTTGGTATCGATTCCTAGTGGGGTGGCTAACAGCTAGGTGTGAACTGACAGTGGGGTATACTAACAAGCTGACAGAAAGAAAAAAAAAAAAACGAAAAATGTACATGGTAACTCATGTACGCGCCACCGCATGTCCAGCATTGGAGATAGCTGCTAAATCCAATCCATCCATCATGGGTCCCACTACGTAGATGCCCTGCTCAAGAATCGGGTCATCCTAACTGTTTAACAAACAAATGTAGACACCCAGATCCATAGCTCAACTGGCAGACTGGATGGCCGACGCCTATGTGATATGGGACGCATTGCCCAATAGGGCCTTATAACAACTATATATATATATATATATATATATATATATATATATATATATATATATATATATATATATATATATATATATATATATATATATAATTTTTAAAAAAAATTTAAACGCACGCACACACTCACGGTGTGGTGGAATTTCACCACCTATATTACTGGAACCCTTGACCCGGTGTTGGAAACTCCTGAGAGCCTACCACCGGAACAAGAATAAGGACCCAACATAGCTGAAGTCTAGTAGTCCACCTGTTTCTAACGCGGCCCACCTGATGACTGCCATAGCATGATTTTATTTTTATTTTTTGGCGAGAACGAGCCTCAACGTGAGACCCACCTGATGGACGGCTTAGATGTTACACCTGTCTGCCACGGTCGCACTTAAACTGGGACCTTAGCCAACGTTGTATAACTAATAGTAGAAAGGATGGGGAACTAGGATCATCTAACAAAGTAATTCGGACAATGGGTCATCCATCATGGGATCCTTAGGATGGACAGTCTGGATCTCACATGTAGAACTCTAGATCATGGAGTACAAATTTCCACACCACGCGGGACACGAAAGTCCATCTTATGTTGCTTCTTCCCACCATTCCAAAGCTATAGTCAATCGGATGTTGCCTGAGAAAAATGCGACGAGCATCCATGCACGGAAATGTGGCACGCGTGTGCAAGCTACAAGCTGCATATCAGGCCAGCACCGTAATACAGTGCGTTGATAATCCCACACGTGTGTACAAGGCTGCTAATACACAGACCACCAAATCCGCCAACCTACTGCATTGCAACTAGATGTATTCTATTAATCGAATGGGAATGTCAACGCTCTCGCCCAAGAATCAAGCAGGTCCGATCATTAGGTGGGCCACCATTTACTAAACAAAATTAAGGCTGAAAAATAGTTCCACAGAGTGTTTCAACTGTCGAATTGTTTTTTACATTGTTAGGCCAATTTCTAAATAAACTTTGTTTATTTTTGAGAGAGAATATCCATTAAGTGAGAATTGTTGTACGTTATTTTTAATCATTCTTAGGAGAGTTAATTAGGAAAAGACACATATTATTGCACAAGAAGTATACAGTATGTATAAAATTTGCAAAGATATTAGGAGCGCATTTTATGAGAATGGCAGCCGATGCTGCTCAAGTAATACACGTTATTTGATGACAAGATGTGGCCGAGTAGTTGAAGACAAATTGTGATCAAACGAGAAAAGATCTACAAGCAATTACTAGGACAAGTGTTGAAAAGAGAGAATAATCTAAAAGGTCCGGGTGATGCTTTTGCTAAAGCGATTTTCGTAACCATTGGACAATAGAAAGTGCATCCGACTCAATCAAATAAGCCAATTAAATTAAATCTATCCCAACTTAGTCCTATCAATCATTCTTTTGTATTTCTTAGTATAATCAGTTATTTACAGTCCTATCAATCATTCTTTATATTTTTTAGTATAATCAATCTTTTAGTTCCTTAGCATAACTGGTAGCCTAATTCAACATTAAGAATAACATTAATCTAATAGTTATAATCCTTAGTAGTAATCCAAATCTACGCTCATACATAAGATGAGTTTTATTTTAATACGTGCAGTTTTTTTTTTTTTTTCCTTTCAAAAATGTGTTTTGCTGAAAGTTCTTTTGTATGAAAGGCAAGGCGAAACCCATTTTCGGAGGATGAACCTTACCCTCCGATAATCGCTTCACTATCTTAAACATCTTATGAGTGGTTGAATAAGTGGCCAATTTCTCTAAATCTCGGTCATATACCGTTAAATTTGACGTATTGGCATATCTTAACGCTCAAGGTCAAAATTGTTTGATTGAAATCAAGCCGTACAATTGGTTCTAACATACCCACACATATCACACATGCCCCATAATTGAATTTGAAATTGAGAGGCAACTAGAACCACCTAATAGACGGCTTAGATGTTGCATCTATCATCCTTTGGAGCACAAGTGGACTTAGTAAAGCTCCCACAATATAAAAAGGTAGAGGTGTACACGGTCGAACCAAGTCGAGCTTGGCATAGTTTGACTTGGCTTGGCTTAGCTGACCATAGCTTGAGCTTGGCTCGACTCAATCCTCAAGCCTAACTGTCCAGCTCAGCTTGGTTCGAAATTTTTTTCAAACTCAAAAAATCAGCTCAACTCAACTTGAACTCAGCTTCGATATGAGTCTAATAAAAAATTTTCGAGTCGAATCGAGGGAGCTAATCGAGCTAACTCAGTTCGTGTACATCCCTATAAAAAGAGAAGAGAGACCACTCATTCAGTGTCCCACACATGCGATTGAATGTGTATTGTAGGTTTTCTAACCATCCATTCCTTCCATAAGATAATGGCCCACCTGATAGAAGACCAGCCTGATTTTAAGCCACTTGGAGCCACCCAATGAATCTCTAACGTATGTGTGAGCCACCAAATGAACGATCTACATATGATACACTGATAGATGGAGATATGTAAGGACCATGAGCAACATTAGCGAGGATTGTATAACTAATTAATTTCCAAAAGCAGTAGAGGTAGCTGACTTGCCCAGGCATGCGGAGGGCTTGACTTGCACTAAATAATATATAGCCGCGTGACAATCATGCATTTGGTTCGCCCATCATTAGGTGTGTGGTCATATTTTCACATTGGATTCTAAAAGTCAGGCACATCCAAGACTTAGGTGGGCCACACCATAGGAACTGTATAAAATCAAATTTAGGTGATGTGACCAACATGGATCTTGAAATGTGTAGATCTTAGGTGACACACACGCACAGTAGACCCTACACTATAATGATAGAAAATCCTATCTCAACTATTTCTGATGGTGTATGGCATTTGAGCGTTGAATCTGTCCCGTTTTTGGGACCCAGCTGGAATGAGGATCGATAGCACTGTGGATGGACGGGATTGATCTTATCCATATGAAATCATTTTGTCCACGTTAGCAAAAGTAAAGCCCTCCTTCTGCCTACAAAAGTAATATAAGAGTTTTCATTTTCATAACCTCTCTCTCTCTCTCTCTCAGTTTTCATTTTCATAACCTCTCTCTCTCTCTCGTGGCTATCGATGCATTCGTTTTCAAAACCTCTCTCTTTAGTCTGTCTGACAAGGGCAACTCAACTATGAGGGTTGATTCAGTAAAGCCAAGACATGGCAGATATAAACGTCCAAATTAGACGTGGTGATGGCACAGAAATCTGAACTGTTCATCAAGTGGGCCATAGGGTGGATGGTAAATGGTTTGAGAATTATGTTGACTGAGAGCAAAGATATCGAATGACTGAAATTCAGTTGGTGAAATTAAAAATTAAAAAATAAAAACAAAAGAAGAAGAAAAAAGAGTGATAAATTAGATTATAATATATGGGTAGGGCTAGTTTGCAGGAAATGGCTTCCCACGGTGCGGGAAGATAGAGACCGGCAAATGGAAGATCTGCAGTGCCCACACCTTACATAGCTTTGCACATTGACATGCAACCATAAGGCAAACGGCTTTCCTTTCCTTCAGGTGGGTTGCACTGTTTAGATCTTCTAGCCTTAAAATGTGGCTGGCGAAATTGTGGATTCGAAGAATCACTGAGCTCAGAGGATCCACAACTGTGAGGCCCATCCTGATGTATATTGTTATGGGTAAAAATGAGTTAGTCAGAAGTGCTTGGATATCTACACATGTCATGTGATTGACCAGTGCTAGTCATGACCAATGAGCTCCTCAATAATCAGAAAGTGAAACTATTATACTTTGTACAACATCGAGCCCTTCCATGGCCCTATTCATGCCCAAGCTACCGGTCATATCTCCTGGAGAAGCCTCAGAAGCACGACTCCATACAGGACTGAGCATGTCTTGCTTGGATACTTGTGAGAAAGCCCATAAACTGTACAATAAGATGAAGAGGATGATCATTTCATATTTCGTTTATGTCCTACTAAGAAAGGAAGCTCGGCTTGGTCCCATTGCTCTAATACAACATTCACGAACTAGTCGGTAACTTACTCGAATGCTAAAAGGGAGCTTGGCCACAGCCCACCAGAGAGTCCAGTCGGAAAACTCATCCTTAGGACGACTGTATAGGTTAACTTGAATGTTTGACCTCGGTCTCCTACTACATGTTTCATCTAATCCCGACCACTTGACATTATCATCATCAAAGATCTCACGAAACGGTCAAAAAATGTATGCTTAATGAACACTCGTAATTAAGGAGCATTTCTACCCACGTAATTGACTCCACAGGGCTATAAATAAAAACTCATCCAATGGTGAAAAGTACACATATACACAACTCTACGCATTGATGAACCATCATCTTTACTGGATCCAACTTGTTTGATTCTGACTTAGGCATCGAAGGGTCCCACTGTTATATCTAGAGCCTCCTTTGTCTTTTTCGTGTGCCAAATCTCGGAAGTCTAGTAAGGGTCGATCAGATTTCTACGTCAACATATGTGTTTTATATTCATATCATTTATCTATCTTGCCAGCTCATTTTAAGGCATGAACTAAAAAATAAAGCAAATCCAAATCTCCGGTGGACCACACCATAGGAAACAGTGGTGGTTGAATGCCCACCATTGTAAACTTCCTAAAGCCCCCCCTAATGTTTATTTGCTATCCAACCTATTGGTAATGTCACATGGACCTAGACGAAGGGAAAACACAAATATCAGCTAGATTCAAAACTTTTATGGCCCTAAGAAAATTTTAATAGTGGGCATTTAATCACCATTGTGTGGTGTAGTCCACCTGAGATTTAGATGTGCTTCATTTTTTTGGATCATGCCCTTAAATGAGCTAAAAAAAATAGATGCACGACGTGGATATAAAACACATACATCACAGTAGGCCACATAGTCCCGGATCTGCTGAGCTCGGTGGTTCTCTGGATCCCCCGAATCCATGTCCTCCTCAGGTGGGCTGCGAACAAATGCTTTGTGGGAAAAGAACTGTTGGAATATTTGGTTAAATTAAATAGACTATAAAAATCGAGAACCAAAAAAAGAAAATAAAGTTTTTGAGAAAAAAGACTTATTGAATTGAGTCGAGGCGTGACTGAGTCACTCAGCTTGAAATCGAATTTGCTCCTCTTGGACAGCGTCCCAAGTGCAACAGATTTCCAGAGCAATCGACCTCCAGGATACAACAACTATGACCTGGTCTCAACGGTGCACTCACTGTACGTGGGCTCGAACTACTTGCAATTTAATTCGGAAGTGCTGAGTTGACTCAGCGATGAACTTAGTAAAATTCTTAAATCAGAATAACAGAGAGAGTTTTATAAAAGAGAAAGATTTTCGTATTTTTGAAATTAGAACGGAAGTCCTTATATAGACTCCGAAGTGGTGTATAAAACGAAAAGGCGACAGTGTGAGTACACTGTCGCAAATAAAGTCTCGCGAGTACCCATACACACACCCACGCGAGTACACTTACACTCACACCGCACCCGCACCCGTGCCCACTTCCAGCCCAGCCCAGCCCGTCCTATCCCATCGCGTTGCGTCGCGCACGCGGACACGGACTCGGCTCAGCGCACGCGCGTGTGGTCAATGACATAAATTAGAGCTATTGTCATAGCCCCCATAAGACTAAATTCACATACCCCCTGAATGGGGCTCAAGCCTAAGACAAAAAAATCCTATCTTATAAACAAGAGAATTTTTTTTGTCAAATCCGATGTGGGACCAAAAGCCACACCTCAAAAACACTAAAATTTAAATATGGAGAGAAACCACCGAAAATTTGAAAAATCAAATTTTAATATTATTTTAAAATAAAATACAACAAGAACTGCCTTAGCTGTTGTACGTTTGTTTTGTACACTGGCTCACACGAGGAGCAAAAGCGACCTTTTTATTTATTTATTTATTTTATGTAGAAGACCTGATGACTGTAAAGCTCAGATCTAGCACACATGAGTGTGGATGGACGGGGCTTCTCACGTGTGTGGTATTTTAGCAGACCTATGAGAAGTGGATCGAGTGATCATGTCGTAAATGGGGTAACGGTGCTTTCGACTCTTCATCAACATGTATCTTTTTTTAATAAAAATAAGAACGTCCATTTAGTAATTCATGGTTTTCAAGTCCCCACGCGTGTGGCCCTGCCCATTTGAAAGTATGCACATGTGTCAACATAAAACACATGTGCAAGATCTGAGCTTTCCATCTTGTTAGATATGATGATTGGTAACTTCTACCTAAAAAATAAAGCAGTTTCATTCATATGGTCAGAACAAGTTCTCCCAAACTGTCCATTTGTTTGGTAGCTGCCGCCCAAAAGAGGTGTAATACTATCTGATTTTAGGCCAGCGGATCATCTAAACCGTATAACCCATCTGATGGAAAGATCTGATCTTGCATGCATGTTCCTACCAGCACGTGTGCATGCATGTAAATGGGCATGCCTCTTAGACAGGTGTGGCCTTCGTGATGAAATTATTTTAATCCGTTTGAATGGAACACACCACCAACACAAGTTTGTTATACCAACTTAGAACTATAAAGCCTATGTCATGGAATTAGGACAACAAAGTCAACTGCTACTGGCTGAAATTATAAGTTTAGATTGTTTAAAAGGGAGTTATTTGATACTCTGGCAGAGTAGGGTGCTTGATATGCGCAGGCGCTCAAAATTTTCTTGTGCTGAATGATTCAAATTAAAATGATTAAATTAGGAAACCACTCTCGCTGGGTTATAGTTCTAAAATCAGATTAGCTGCAAATTGCTAATCTCTGATTCATGGACACTTGTTTGTTGAAATAGCACCATTGGATATTTTCATTTTTTACGGTCAGATGGATGTAATCTGATAATCAGATGGTCAAACAAGCGTGATTTTTGGTTTACGGTACTCTTCTCCATTTCCTATTAATTTCTAAGCACTTGCGTATCATCCATCCACTTTGCCGGAGTATCAATTTTCTCTCTTTTAAATATGGGTGGACCAGGGGATTCTAAGTCTCTTGACTCTCCTATCCATGGTGGAACATTGGATCATTCCACATGCCAATGGATCCAAACCGTCCGATAAATGGGCCACCTCTTTGATGATCCACGCTAAAAAAAAATTATGCCCTTTTGAAATTGGAGCCTATCCAATGGGGCCAGTTTTGGGACCGTTAAAAGGAGTTTAGAGCAACGGTCGAGCTAAAAAGTCCACGTAGAAAGGTTAAAAAACGGAAACGGATTGGCTACTCCCGCGGCCACCAGCCAATGGCTGATGGTCGGTGTGCTGTGGGCCCCACAATGATGTGTGTTTCATCCATTCTGTCCATCTATTTTTATAGATAATTTTATGTATGAGGTAAAAAATGAGGTATAGCTCAATCTCAAGTGGACCACATTATAGGAAAAAGTATTGAATGAAAGTAGACCATTAAAAACTTTTCAGGGGCCATAAAAGTTTTGGATCAAGCTGATCTTTGTTTTTTCCCTTCATCTGGATCTGTATGACCTAATCAACAGATTGGATGTCAAATAAAAAGTACAGTCGACCTTAAGAGATTTTTAATGGTGGATATCCAATCACTATTGTTTTCCTGTGGTGTTGTCCACTGAGATTTATTTCCTCTAATATTTTTCGTATAGCCTAAATTAATCTGTAAAAATTGATGAACGGAATGGATGAAACATATACATCATGGTGGGCACCGAACAGCAGCCACCGGGCTGGTGGCGGGGGGAGTAGCCAATCCGTTTCCGTTAAAAACACAAGAAAAATTTGATACTCCGGCACGGAGTGATGGATGATACGCAGTCGCATAGGTATTGCATCTGTAGAGTTCAATCAATTCACATTCGACTGTTCCAATTACGGGTCCCAGTTTAGATACAGATAATTACGCTTATTTGAATATCACAATATTTGATTGGTGGACATTTTATCCGACGGTTAAGATTGAAAATTGTCTACTGGTCCTATTTCAACAAACAAGTGTCCACGAATCAGAGGATAGAATGGGCAAACCACTTTGATTTTGGGCCTCAGACTTAAAATACATGTACTAGTGTATGCAATGTGTAACATATCTGAGTGTATCAAGCGTAATGCCCTGACTCTGTATCTTGTAACCCTAGCAAAAAACATCCGGGTCGGATGTTTGGGTGTTGACTTTTCCTTTGACTAAATTACCATTCTTACGTCTCTCTCACGGTTAAAACAATCCACTTTTTTATGCCCTTTCAAGGAAAAGAGGAAAGTATCTAATCTGGCATCCTCTCTTCAATGTCGATCTTTAAAGAGACAGTTGAAAATTTTGAAATGATTTGAACGGTCTCATTTTCTTGATGGCATGGTTGAGCGATGACCATGCTATACGGAGATGACCCACTTAGCAGGGCTGAGACTCCAAAAGGAGCCATTCATATGATTCAATACAGTTATACTAATCATCATACACGTGGCAAAGGGGATGGTGGATCAGAACCGTTGATAGAGAGGGCCTTAATTTGGATGCTCCATATTAAAAAACGAAGCGACCATATTGAAGGGATCCAGGTCCTACATGGCCATCCCTAACATTACTGAATTGACCATGATTAGCAAAACTCCATTTGGCAGAAGAAAAAAAAAAAAAGAAATGGGAAATGTTGCGTACTTGATTCGGTTTCCACCGTTAAAAAGGTGGTCAAAGAAATGAAAACAGCAAATTTTGGAGAATAAAAAATAAGGCTCTTAATGGGCGGGCTGTCGGGCTTGGCTCGCTTTGGACCGGGCTCGGGCTGAAATAGTATGTTCTAGGGCCAGAACTGGAACAAAAATTAATCATGCCAGGCTTGTGCTGTGTCTAACAACCCATCATTATGGCCTAAGAATAGCTTGGCCCGTTTAAGGTTTCGAGGGCAATTTTGTTAATACAATGTATGATTGGTCACATGCGACGAACTGCCTAGGGTGCAACTCGGGTAGGCCGGATTAAGGTTGAAGATCAACCCAGCACAACCAAAGACTCAACCTCTCTAACTTGACCTAACTTAAATTCCCACCCAAGGTGCCGAACCCAAATTCCCCTGTTCTAAAATCCAACATGACCTGACTGGACCTGACCAAATCCAACACACACACACACACACACACACACCCCACCGTGATGCGTGCCAAACATCTACCCCATCAGTCAAATGCACCATTCCATGGTGGGTCTTGGGCTTAAAAATCAAGTCAATCCATCTCTCGTGTGGGCCACACCACATACAAAAGTTGAGAGAGGTTACCCTCCCATTAAAACATTCATAAATATTTGTTGGGCCCACAAAAATGTGGTTCACAAATATACACACACACGACCTTGACCCAAACTTAGGTTGGGTCAATCACGTTAGGCTCGGACTAAACTTAGGCCTGGGTTTTACTTTGTGAGTTGGGTTTGGATAGACCATGACCTGGCCGTGAGCTAAGCCGTTGGCAGCCCTCGACCATGTTTGATAGGATTTTTAAGTAAGAAAAGGGAAACAGTTCTATATATGCATCTGTTATTTTATGTTGTTTATAAATAAAATCTAAATTACGTATAATGCAAGTTGGAAACGGATACAGTTGTAAACTTTGAGATTGAGATTCAATAGAATATTAAAAGGGACATCCAACGTAGACGGATTTAACCAGATGCCAGGACCGATTGGTCCAGGCGCTCTGTGGGAGTCACCATGATGTATGTGTTTTATCTACCCGTCGATCTATTTTAAAATATCATTTTAAGGCATTAACCAACCAAAAAAGGAGGTAGATCCAAGGCTTAAGTGGGCCACAACACAGGAAGCAGTGGTGATAATGACACCACCGTTGAAACCTTCTAAGGGCCCACCGTGTTGTTCATTTGCCATTTAAGACCGTGGACGAAGGGAAAACACGAATATCATTTATATTTATATCAGCTTGATAAAAAAAATATTCCGTGGTTCCCAAGAAATTTTCAACAGTAAACGTTCAATTCCCACTGCTTCCTGTAATGTGGTTCACTTGACGGTTCGATCTGTCCCCTTTTTGGGCTCCTGTATTCAAAACGATATGTTAAAATGAATGAACCGCGTGGATAAAACATATATCGGACTCCACGTAGCCCTGCCAGTAACGGCGTACGGGGTAGGACGCAATCCGCGTCCCCTGAGCATGAGTATAGCTGGCACCCACTCTCTCTTCCATGTAGCCCGAAGACTCTCTTTTCTCTCTCTATAGACGCGTGTAGCCGCGGACTTTCTCTCCCTCTTGAGACTAGTACACGTGAACGGGACTTTAGCTGCCATGTGGGTGGGACCTTGCCCGTGGCCCACCTCCATGTATGTGTTATATATACCGTTCATCGTTTTGCCAACTCATTTTTGGGCATGGGCCCAAAAAATGATGCAGATACAAATTTCAGCTGGACCATACCACAGGAAACAGTAGTCATTGAACGCTCACCATTGAAAACTTCCTGATGTTTGTGGTAATGGTAATTTTCCATCCAACCTGTTGATAAGGTAACACAGACCTGGATGAAGAGAAAACACAAATATCATCTTGATCCAAAACTTTTATCGCCCGTGAAAATGTTTTTAATGGTCATTCACCACCTGTTCTTGTGGTGTTGTCCACTTGAGATTTAAATTCACTTCGTTTTCGGGGATTTAAATTCACTTCGTTTTCGGGCGAATGCTATGAAATGATCCGGAAAACCGGATAGACAGCATAGATATACAAGGCATACATGGAGGTGGCACCCACCAGGGTCGCAGCAAAAGTCGCGTCCGGCCAATTGGACAGGAATTTCCGACTACACCTGTTTCAAAGAGTACGTGCAATAAAAAGCTCTTGGGCCTGTCGGACGCCCATGTAACATTCATTAGGTCCACCCACTTCTACTTAAGATGTGAGTCCAAAAATAAGACAATTTGAAAAGTCAAGTGGGCCACACTACATGAAACAATTGAGATGGAGACGCTTACATTCCTTTGTGGAGCCATGGAACTTTTGGTTCAGACCGACATTTGTCTTCCCTTCATCATGGTGGGACTCACCTTATGAACGGATTGAATGGCATATAAACATCACAATAGGTCCAAGGAAGATTTTAAGTGGTGGTGGCCTTATCCCCACTGCCGGTAGTATGACCCACTTGAATTTTGAATCTACCTCGTCCATGGGAAGTTCTAGCAGGAACTCGGAACGCAAGGAGGCAACACATACATAACCTCAATCAAAGGATCACTTAATTCCTATATGATCATCAACCCCTGGACGTGTAAACGTCCCAAGGCTTTCAATTCATTGAAGTGAGGCCACACTATGGTGATATATACAGCTGATCTAATGGGCATTGCAATGCATGACCATGGCTCAAGTGAGAAATTCTGATCACCCGATCAATGGCCTGAAAATGGAGTGATGATTCAATTTCAACTGCAAAAAATGCAAGCTGCATGGGATCTCACTAAACTATTAGCGCTGGTTGTAGGGACTCACTCCACACATATGGTTCACTGTGCTAGGGCTGTCTTTATGTCGGCTTGGGTCAAATAAGATAATTTACATGGTTGGGCCCATTGGATGAATGGGTTGCATCTCGCACACGTGCCACTTGGATGCATGGTTGGTGTGTAAACGGGCTCTCTTACAAGTGTGTTCCGTTGCCAGAACAAGCGATGTGTTTGATATAATACAGTATTACTACTAAAAACTAACCTGACTCAACTAGACATGGCTAGACCCAAGTTTACTAGGTACAGAGGGTGAGACCCGACCTGTTCCAATTTCTTAGTGTGAAAAAAATTGGACCGTGACTGCCTAAAATCAGGTTGGATCCATCGGGTACCTATGAGTCCGGGTCCCCATTGACAGCCACATGAGAACATGTGCCGACTCCAAAATGAAGCTGGTCGAAGCACTCAGTGGCTACCCATGTTAAGTATCACATAGTGAACTGTCTAGATCTCAAACATGTGTGCAATGTGGGCACGTGCAGTGCACTTTCAATCTTTATGGTACCACAACTTACAACCGCAAACAAGCCACCATTGATCAGAAAGCATTATCCAACCCAAGCAAACCATATTAACAATAATAAACAGGAAAAAGCTATTTCTCTACAGATATCAGGTACTCAGATTCCTTACCCTTTTGTAATAAACATGAAATCAAGTTTCCATGAAAAGTCCAAAATAAACATGTCCTTTCACCTATAGATTAAACATCACCTTGATGGCATTACCTCCACGGGCGCTGGTTTCAAAGCCCTCTTCAACCTCCTTCTGAGAGAACCCAAACCGGTGGGTTATTAAAGGTTTCACGTCGATCTTCCCAGATCTTATAAACTCGAGACAAATGGGCCAAGTGTTCTTATAGCGGAAAATGCCTATGACATCCACTTCTCTGCCACAAACAGACCAAGGCATACAAAAATCAACATATTCAATACGAGTTATTATATGATGTTTGATTGAGGAAACTCTATTTTAACTTTTGTTTGTTTGACCCAGCAATGGTAGAGGTTGGCCCCCAACTTTCAGTCTTAGCAATTGATCTGGCGTGCCCAAATCATAGGCTGGGCAATGCCCTTAAACATCCCATATCAGATAAGCCAAGCCACTCAAACGTAAATAAACAGCGGCCAGAAATGGCTGACATTTAGTGGTGGCCCAAGTGGATAGCCATGATTGTCTGATGGGGAAGATTTTTAGGAGGTTTCACATTGACAATGAACTCACCATGTGAATTATTTGGAACACCAAGAGGTGGGCCAGGCATGTATAGTTTGTTGGGCAGATCTTACATTTCCTCAATGTGGTAAACAGAAACTATGATATTGGTACAAAGGCAAGGAACATCATGGGAAGAAAGCAAGTCATGGGAGATGAGATACCTTGCAGCAGCTGGAGTGAGAGGAACAGTCATCTCGCTGTGACCCATCCCCACAAGGCAAACCTTACCACCTGCATGAGTAGCCTTCAGAGCTGTTGACATGGTTTTGTTAAAGCCAGCACAATCAAAGGTCACATCAACTTCAGCTCCCATAGCCTTCTGTATTTGAACCACTTCCTGATCTATGTCCTGTAGAGGAGCCAATGGTGAAAAAGGCTTTGAGGGCGTAATAATATTAAGAATTTTCAAGGATGGTAATGCACTTTGAATTTAGGGTGCATTTGGATGCACTATCAAAGTGCCTTGCAATTTTTAGTATAACAAATAAAGACAACCAAATTGAAATTTCCTTGTGATTCATCATGAAGGCCTGGGATCCAAATAGCCATTTTTCTTACTTCCATATTGGACTTGAGAGGGGACATAAATGCAATTGGGGGGCACTTCTTCACTGTAATATTATGGACCACTATATTTTTCTTTTCAAATCCCTCTTTGATTAAGGATGCGTTCAGTTGCAATTAGGGGGGCACTTCTTCACTGTAATATTATGGACCACTATATTTTTCTTTTCAAATCCCTCTTTGATTAAGGATGCGTTCAGTTGCACCAAATATCTGGAATCTCATCACAATTCATGATTAATCAGTCAAATTCCATGCATAATATCATGAAAGTTCATGATGTTTGCTGCATGCAAACACACCCTAAATCGAATCTTCACAATATCTTTGCATCCCATTGCAGCCTTAGATCACGATATGAAATTTACTAAAAAGAAGAAATCTAGAAATATGAAGGACAGTAAGATCCAGCAACATAGACCCACAACTGCTGCCATAAACACCACAAAACTCACGCTGCTAAACCAATAAGCAGGCTTTAGTAGTAACTAAAAGTAAATAAGCAAAGTAATATTCAGATTGACGCATGATTTCTTAGAGACCCCAACTAACTTAATCACAGAACCAGATGATGAAAGAGGAATACAAAAGCAATTTACTAAGAAAAGCTTAGGCCTGTTTGGAATGTCTGCCAAATGCAAACAGAAGCATCTGTGCAATGTAAGACTCATTACCCTTCCATTCTCATTTCGTGATCCATTTTGCAGACAGGCGTCTTTAGTGCATCCCATCATCTACATTTTGTGGAATTTCACAAATGGCCACTTCCAGAAAATGTGCATGGGCCAGGCCACATTCATCTCCATTCTTATGATGGGGTACAATCAAATAGGCACATCATCATCATCATCATCATCATCATCATCATCAAACCTTATCCCAACTAATTGGGGTCGGCTTAATAGGCCCATAAAGTTAGAAATAAAACAGAACTACAAACTATTTTTAACACAAAAGGTAAAGCAATAAGTAAAAAACCTGAATATTTGTAGAAACTTTAACAGACTGATCTGCACCAAGTTCCTTAGCAACAGATAGACGATGATCATCCACATCCACTATAACTATTTTGGGAGCTCCAAAAGCACGGGCCGCAAGCATAGAAACAAGGCCAATTGGACCAGCTCCCATGATCAGCACATTTGTTTCTGGACCCACGTCAGCACGACGACAAGCATGGACCCCAACACTAAGGGGTTCACACATTGCCCCTTCCTCTAAGCTCACGTTATCAGGCAGCTTGAAACACAGATCAGAAGGATGCACTACCTGTCAAAAAGAGAAAAAAGAAAAAGGGAATGCACGTAACTAAAATGGTTTTAAAAAATGATAAACATTGTGTTCTACTGTTACAAAATACATGACATGCCAATCATACTCACTCTATATACTATTGTATTTAACTTATGTAAACAGTATCAGAGGAATCTACCGATATGCAGAGAAGAGGTGAGTCTTATTCATCTATGTGACTGTATATATAGCATCTAGAGATAAACTAGATATCATCTACAGTTAATCTCTACAGAAATGTAAGCAGTGGTGGATGGTGGTGCTGGAGTTGTTGTTGAATGGCCCAGCGTCAAATGGTTATGGGGGGATGGCACAGTGATTGGTGCCTGGTACGGCCAGGTAGCACACAGCAGGCATGCGAGCAAGATACAATCTGACAGAGAGGAGGCAGATCTGATTGTCGTAGTGCTTGAAGCAAGTTTCAGGGACAATGAACTCAACAATCAACGGCCTGGGTTGACATGCTCTGATAACATGTAAAGAGCATCAGAGGAATCTACTGATATGCAGAGAAGTGAGTACTATTCATATATGTGACTGTTCATATAGCATCTACAGATTAACTAGATAGCTTCTACAGTTGTACACAATCTCTACAGACAGCACAATCTGCACCACTCTATAGATGCAAATTATACTAATGATTATCGATACAACTTAAATGCATTTACATGTTGTATTTAACTTAAAAGAACATCATCGCATATTATGTACACAGATTAACTTAAATGTATTTATATGTTTCTTTCGTTGGATCTATCGATCCCTATGAATGCTAAGAGGGAAATATGAGATATCCAAAGTCTAGTGGGCTACACTCACACATGTGTTCACCACGAAAGTGGCACGGATGTAGGTCAAACAAAGCCATCCAAGTTGCAGGTCCCATTGTGGATGGAGCCATAGCCTAAAATCACATTGATTAGACAATCCTAATCATTCATTCAATGGCCATAAAATGGACAGTTAAAAGGCATTGTCTGTGGTCAAATCCAATGCCGATCCAATCAGTTACAAAAAAATCCACTCACAAGTTCTGCTTTGATTAAAAGACAGCCCTTTATTTCATCCAAGCTTCAAATTGCAGATTTGTTCCAAGTCTCACACTCAGCTCGGCATGGATTCTTTCTTGGGAAAATTCTTGTTTCTGGACCTCTCATTTGCTCGATATTGAGGGAAGCATCATGCTGTGTATTATGATGGTCAGGATTATGGGATCAATGCGAATTTTGGGATACATCCCATCCACAGTGGGGTCCACAATTTGGATGGTCCTGATCGAGTATATGCACACGACATGAATGGTAGAGGTGTGAGTTGGTGTGGTCCACAGCATCAATGTGTTTCAGCATACACGTAAAAAAGCAATCATCGATTAATGAAAAGATACATAACAGAAACATCACCGATCACCAGATCAACATGTCCACTCTAAAGTTCAAATCAGCATAAAAATTCAGGATAACAATAACCTCATTCGCAAGGGAGCCGTGAACAGGAGGAGTGGCGAAGAACTTCATATCTGGGCAAAGATTGTAGCGGCCGCCTTTGCAGTGATTGCAGCGCCAGCAGCTGATGCCAGGCTCCAAAGCGACACGGTCACCCACAACCAGAGACTTCACCTCACTCCCTACTTCTGCTATAATCCCAGCACATTCATGGCCAATCACCATGGGCTCCTTCACTACAAAATCTGCACAACTCATTGTCTGAAACAGAGAATCCCAAACAATCAGCAACACAGAAAATTCAGTACTAGTAAAACTACATGCCCCATGTTTCAAATAGAGAGATTCAAGATTTTCTACCTTGAGGTAGTGAACATCACTTCCGCAGATACCGACTGCTTTCATACGAACCCTGACATCATGGGGGCCTAGCATACAAGATGAAAATCAATACATACTAGTAAAAGAAAATGACCAAATGAGAAGAAATTGAAGAGATTGAATAGATGAGCATAATTGAGTTCTGATGCAACAGGCATGTGTTTCAGTGATCCAGACCGTTGATCCCATGGGCCCAATCTAGTGGTAGACTGAGTGAAGATATCTCGTTTCAGCACTGAGGTCTTGGTATCTCTTCCCTAGTGGGGGTGGCTAACAGTGGAGTGTGTGCCGACAGTGGGGTGTGTACTAACAAGCTAATCCAAAAAAAAAAAAAAACAATAATAATAAATAAATAAATAAAAATTGAACTTCTAAAGCATGCATTTTTATGGTGTCTCTAAATCCTACATGGGGTGCCTCAGAAAAACCTCTCACATCAGAAGATCCTAATCCTTCCATTGAATGGTCTCTCACACATAAATAGTTCCGAGTAAGGGCGAAGATCGGATGAATAGGATCTCGATTAGAAAGATATTTGGGCCACCGACAACAGGTGAACGGTCTTGATCACCGGATGATGACTCCAAGATGTAATTGGCGCATCAGGATGCTAAGATCCTGAGGCATCAGAACGATTATAGTTGCTAGAGAGAGAGAGAGAGAGAGAGAGAGAGAGAGAGAGAGAACCGAGAGGGGGAAGTTTGAAAGGTTGGATTTTGAGAGTGTTGAGAGCGACGAGCCAAGCTGCCATGTTTTCTGATTCTCCGTCTCCTCCTTTCCCCATCTCTCTCTCTCTCTCTCTCTCTCTCTCTCTCTCGCTATGGTTGTGTGTGTGTGTTAGATTTGGAGGGGAATGCTAGCATAAATAGCGAGGGAGACGGGTTTATCTATAACAGAGGCGGTTATTGGATATTGTGGGCCGGCTCTGGCAGAGCGTTATGGTTGATACTCAGGCGCTCATACTCTATACACGTTGAGTATATATAACAAATTGAACCACCCAAACTGTAGACGTGCTGCAGATCCATCTTAGAAAAAAAAATAAATCTGGTTAAACCATTGTAAGCTCTCTGGGTGATATAACATTTATTTGTTGGCTTGGAATGCTGGCACATTTTCCTTTTAACCGTCCATTAAATTTCCATCAATCGACTAGCTATGACATTAAAGAGGTGTAAATTTGGGTTTATGACCAATCAAAACTGTAGCCCATGATTTAGACGGCTAAAAATTGTCAGTTTTATTCAACGTGTATAAGTTCTCAGTGCCTGTGTATCAACCATCACCACCCGAGTATGAATTTTTTTCCTTTTGTCTTACTCGGGCATGCAAGCTAAAAAAAGAAAATATTTTTATTTTTAAATTTAAATAATCTTAGAGAATTATTTTCATACTCTGGTAGAGTGTGTGGATGATACTCAGACAATTAGAATTTACCGAGAAACTGCATGCGTGGCATAAGATAAATTCAAGGTAACCTCACAAATTATGGCCATCATCCTAGATGTAGTATATTTATAATAATATTAGTATCTGGTAACTTGACTAGTGGATTGACGGAGATTTATTGGACGGTTAAAACTGAAAAATATACATTGGTTTCATTTTGAACAATAAGTGTCCGTTGAATCAGAGGTTAAGATGATTGAGCCAATCTTATTTTCAAAACTTAATTTATAAACAGCATTTTCACAACTTAAACGGTTTAGTTTAAGTAAATACATGCCACGTGAACCATTTCTACATTCGGCGTATCTAATAATTCCCGCTGATCTTATCTGCCTTTCGGCAAATGTCACAAGCACGGGGGACGGATTGGCTACTCCCCCCGACACTAGCCCCGTGGCTGATGGTCGGTGCTCGGTGGGCCCCACCATGATGTATGTGTCTCATCCATTCCGTTCATCCATTTTACAGTTCATTTTAGGGATAAACAAAAAATATGATAAGGATATAAATCTTAGGTGGACCACACCACAGGAAAACAATAATGATTGGATATCCACCATTAAAATCCTCCTAAGGCCCACTGTACTGTTTATTTGACATCCAATCCGTTGATTAGGTCATAAAGACACAGATGAAGGGAAATAATAAATATCAGCTCGATCCAAAACTTTTATGGCCCCCAGAACGTTTTTAATGGTCAAGGTTCATTCAACACTGTTTCTTGTAATGTGGTCCACTTGAGAATGATATATATCTCGTTTTTTCCTTAATAACATAAAATGATTTATAAAAGTAGATAGACGGCATGGATGAAACACATACATTATAGTGGGGCCCACAGAGCACCGACCACCAGCCAATGGCCGGTGGTAGGGGGAGTAGCCAATCCGTTTCCGACAAGCACGATTCCGTGTGCCAAACTGCCAATTCCCTGTGGCACTGACCAATCCTGTGGGTGGAAGCTACGTGAAGCCCACAGAGATGCCCGTGTGACATCCACACCGTCCATCAATTTCACCACCTTGATTCCAAAAATGAGAAAGATACATAACTCTAGTGTGCCAGCTATAGGAAATTGTAGGCATAGAAACACCAACCATTAAAAAGCTTCTCAGGTTTGGGTCCACCATCATGCTTATATGCCATCCAAACCGTTCACAGGGTTATTTTCCATCCTATTTATGTGGCCCATCTTTTACTTCATGTCCTAGCGTGGAACGGTGATCTGATGGACCATGCGGATGTCACCTGCACATCACGGTGGGCCCACAAGCTTCCACTTATAAAATCTTTTCGTTGGCGGTGCACACAGACACAGGCAATTGGCGGTGGACGCGGACGCGGATTTCCTGCCAAAGCCTTCCGGGGAGTAACTGTGGATTCTAGGTGGGTCCACTGTCATGCTTTTAGAAATCCAATCCGTCCATGGTTTTTCCAGACCATTGTAGGACATAAAATCAAAAATTAGGTGGATCCAAAACTGAAGCAGTCATGCGAGAGGAAATAGTGGGGATTTAGTGGCCACCATTGAAACATTTGTACGGCCACAAAAGTTTCATATCAGGTTAAATTTTTGTGTTTTCACTTAATCCCAATGGTAATGATCTTATAAACGGTTTGGATGGCATATAAACATCAATTTGGAGCACATGAAGGTTTTAACAGTGGACAACTCTTTCTCCGTTTTCCCTCTTGTATGGCCGCCTTGAATTTTGGATCCAGGTGACGTTTTGTGTCATTTCATAAATATCCGAAAAAAATGGATGGGCGATTGGATTTCTCACCAGCATCATCCATGTAGTGTCCCACTGTAAGCAACTTTCTCGTAAAGGCTTTTACAGCGAATCCGCGTCAGTTGGACGCCGACTCGATATTTCTCTTGCCTGTGAGATGCGGGCACAAGTGGGATTTCCCATCGAATCCCACTAACGTTACGCACATGCCGTCTGAGCTGGAAGCAGATTGGCTGGTGTGCCACACACCAGCTATATAGGAGTGTATTCACGTCAGTAGAGCCGGGCATCGTACCGAGTCGAATCAGATTGAGGCTAACCCAACTCGGTTTGAGTTTTGCATGGTCTGACCCAAACTCAGTCCGATCCGTGACTGAGTCCGGGTCATTTGACTCGATCCGATCCCAACACATTCTGGCTTGAACCGATTCGAGTCCAACTTGGTCAGGAAAACCAAGTCGGATCAGATTTGACCAGGTTCGGATCGGTTGTGCTCCCGGGCTCACCCATTTCTGAACAATGCAGATAAATCTATGTTAGGGCCCATGTTTTTGGAGGTTTAACGCTAATGCGTATGAATGCTATGTGTACAGTGCACAGTGCCATCTTGCACGATTACGGATATTTATACTCTGTCAAAGTATCTATATTTCTATTTTATCAGTTAAAACTATTCGTACACAGACGACAGGCTGTAATTTTATTAGCCCATCAACATTCAACACCCCGTCAAATCCATGGCTAGAGCTGGGCATTGGATCGAGTCAAATTGGATTCGGTCCAACTTGATTCGGTTCGAAATGTATCTAGGCTGATTCGAAATTGATCCGATCCGGGACCGAGTCCGGGACACAGGACTCAAACCGATCCGATATACGGTTAGCCTGACCCGAACTGAGTTTGACTCGGTCAAGGGAACCAAGTCGGATTGGATTGGATACGATTAGGATCGACTTTTTTAATGGTGAAAATCATTATCCTCACTGCTATATTCAGTGTGGTCCATTTAAGCTTTAGATATGATTCGTTTTTTTTTTTTCCCAAACGCTCTGAAATGATCACAAAAAATGGATAAACGGTATGGATATAATAAATACTTCATTGTGGGGCCCATGTGATGTTAATCTCATTTGAAATGAGCGGAAACGGATTGACTACTCCCCCACCACCCACCCGATGGCTGTGGTCGGTGCTCTGTGGGACCCACCATGATGTGTGTTTTTAATCCATTCCATTCATCCATTTTTAAAGATCATTTTATCACTTGACCCAAAATATGAGAGGGATATAAATATCAGGTGAACCACACCATAGGAAAACAATAGTGATTGGATATCCACAATTAAAATCCTCCCGAGGCCCAATGTACTGTTTATTTGAAATCCAATCTATTGATTAGGTCATAAACGTCCAGATGAATGGAAAAAATAAAGAATAGATTGATCCAAAACTTTTATGGCACCCGAAAGTTTTTTAATAGTTAACGCTCATTCAACATTGTTTCCTGTAACGTGTTCCACTTGAGATTTGGATAAACCTCAATTTTTGTCTCACACCATAAAATGACCTGAAAAAATAGATGGACGACATGGATGAAACACATTACATAATTTTGGGGCCCACAGACCACCGACCACTCTGTTCCCATTTGAGCTGTTCGTACAACTCGGAGCTCGAGGCAGTACAGGGAGGTAGCTGCATTGCGTGCTGTACACAGCGTGCAGCGTGCCGTGCATGAAACCTGCATTGCTGCTGCATTTATGTTAGCAAGTTTTTGTGGGTCTAATCATGGGACATGTGTTATATCCAAACCGTCTATCCATTTGGCGAGCTCGTTTTAAGGCTTGAGACGAAAAATAAGGTAGATCTAACTATCAGGTGGACCACACTGAAAAAAGCAGTGGGGATTGAACGTCTACCATTGAAAGCCTTTTTGGGGTCACAGCCTCACAGAAGTTTTGGATCAATTTGAAATTTGTTTTGCCTCTTAATTCAGGTCTTTCTGACCTTATGAACAGATTGGACAGAAAATAAACATTATGGTGGGCTCTACGAATTGTTTTGCGGTGAAAATCATTATCTCTGCTGCTATTTGTGGTGTGGTCCACATGATCTTTGGATATAATTAATTTTTTGGATAATGTTCTAAAATGATCTCTAAAAATAGATGAATGGTGTAGATATAATAAATACATCACTATGGGGCCCATATAACTTTGATCTCCTTTAAACTGTTCGTACATCTCGAGCTCGAGGGAGCGTCAGTGCTCCTCTTCGCACGACACGCACCTCCAACTATAACCTACAACTATCCTATCCGATAGCAGCTATATAGTTGTGTATGTTACTCCAGCGAACCTCTTCTTATTATACGAAGTAAACTCTGTTGGGGTCCATCGTGAATGCAAGTGGTTTATCCACGCCGTCCATTCGTTTTTCCAGGTCATTTCAATGGTTGAACCCAAAATCGATGCATATCCAAAGCTCTAAGTGGACCATACTACTAGAAAAAGTAAAATTACTGATGAGAACCACCCCGGATTGGGTCAGATAGGGTCGGTCCGAATCCATTCGGATCGGATCGATCCGGATTGACCACAACCCGATCTCGATCCGAAAACTGTCGAATCTGAATGTCCATACCCGATCCGCACCGATCCAGGCCATCGGTTCGGTTCGGAACATTTCAGATCGGGTCTAATCGGGTCGGATCCACCGGATCGGGTCTGATATGCCCAGCTCTATCATCCATGGCAGCCGCTTACCTGCATCTGAAGGCACATTATATCACACACGTGCCACATGTTTATGATGATCCGAACCATTCAAAATGTTTTACCATTTATTCTTCTATATTGGTAAATTTTAATTTTATTGAAACACTGTAACCGTATGATAAACGGTCCTTATATGATTAAATGAGTGTCTTTGCTGATTTTTGCCTTTTCTTGTTCATTTGTATTCAACCAAGTAAAGTTCTAGAATCATCCAATCATTATTATTTTTAGACCATGAACCAAAAACTATTGAAATCATGAAATTGACAGTTGGGATCTCATTCATGTTTGCCACGTGTTCAGAATGACATGGAGGCACGAAAAATACCGTGCCTTGAGAAGTACCGAATCCGCCATTCCATCTAATCCATTGTTACGTCGATGGATCATACGAACCTCGACCGGAGTATCATCGATAATATCCTCCAGCCCCGAGTATGGGCAAGAAGGCCACATATATGCTGATCCAGGCCGTTGATCCAATGGGTATAGTCACAGATAGGTTATATACCGAAATTGTTTTAGATCGAAGGGTCACAACCATTAAATGCATGAAATTTTAAAGGAAAATGTGGGTTGTTGCTATATTTTATTCTTAATTTACACGCCATCTATTGATTGGTCAGGATTTTTAAATCAGGATCCTTTTTTAAAAAAAATCTTCATCCCTGGTTGGGTCCATCACACCAACAAGCTAGATCAACGATGCATGGCTCCTACTTATCCAAACTCAATTGAAAATGCAACCGCGCTTCGCACAAGATTCCATGACACAAATCAGTTAGATCCACTCATTAACTGGGCCGCGGACATACAATAAAGGTGGATAGTTACCAATGGCCTATATTCAACAGATATGCCAGGTTCCGGGACGTGGTTTGGCTGAGGACGCCAACACCAGCCAATTAGCTGTTGTCAAAGCTACGTGCCCCCCACCATGATGTTTGTATTTTATCTACATTGTCCAAAGGAAAACGCTTCTACTAGATCAACAAATGCAATCAGAAACGTCTTTTCTTTCTTCTTCTTCTTCTTCTTCTTTTTTTTTTTTTTTTGAAAGACAAACTTCGCAAACTCTATTTGAATTTAAAACAATAAATAAGTAAATAAATAAGTAAATACTAACCTGACTAAGACTGTAACTCCCCTGAGATCTTCATCTCCTTAAGAAGAGCTCCACCAGTTTTCAAGCCACTGCTTTTAATGCAGTTCTCTTGAACAGAATACATGCTTATCTATAGTTACAAGCACCCTTCTCTACCTCACAACAAGACCCATCTCAATTTCCCCAAATAAAAATGATAAAAAAAGAAAAATACAAACAGAATCCACATCACCAAATCCTCTAAGTCTTTTCTCCCTCACTCCAAACCACTTCCCACCAAAAACCCACCTTTAAAAGTGGAAAACCCACTATCACGAGAAATGTTTTTCTCTCAATCAATCTATACAAGCACCGTTCTCCATACAAAAAAGATGGAAATCGGATAGGAGAGGAAGAAGATCGAGAATTGGGATCTTCGGATTGAACTTTCAAGAAGAATAAGAGAGGAAGAAGATTGGGATTCGGGCAAGCGGTGGCGTTCGTTCAGTGGGGTAAGAAAAGAGGGTAAATGTTTCAGGGTTTTTAAAAAAAAGTATTTATACTACCTGACTACCCGCTTCGGATCGGGTCGGGTCGGATCGGTCTGAATCCTTTCGGTTCGGGTTTTTGGATCGGATCGGTCCGGATAGACCACTATCCGAACCTGACCTGAAATACAATCGGATTTGGATAGACGAACTCAATTCGCACCGATCCAGAACGTCGATTCGGTTCGGAACGGGTCGGATCGTGACACAGGGATAAACGTGATGAAGATAACTACTCCGAATCCACGGAGCTTCTCTGGACTCCTCACAGAGACTTCTCGAATCCACGAGGAAAGAAAGCATAAATTCTAAGAAATTCAAAATTGATTAATTGATCAATAAAAATGAGTTCACAACCCTTTAAATAGGGGTACCAAGCAATGGGAAAGAAATCAAAATTAAACTACAACTCAAACTCCTAGAATCTGCGACTTACTATAAATAGTAAACTTACTATTTATAGACGGTCGTGATATCTACTAGTGCGCAAGGTTTTCGGCCAAAAATAGTAAGTGTCCTATTTGGCTTCACCAAACCGTTCTCCTAATTAGTCTAAGCTCTTTTCACGTTGGGCGCAACTTCTAAAGCCTGACGGATGAAGAGTTATAATCAAACTAAAACTTACTATTTATAGTAAAAATGAAATTAAAACAGGGAAACGACCATCGATCCAAAGGCTTTTCGCAATTCCGAGCTGCATAACCCAGTGTAGCGGGGTTGGTTGGCTTCAGTAGCTAGTTCTACCCCAAAATCATATATTTTACGTCAGATAACTCATTCCGGATTGCAAGATACACCCGATTTAAGGTTCGATGGTCTGGATCACTTCTGTCGTCGACCAGGCCTTTTCTGATCCATCTTGGCCATGTAACTATCCGCGACCCACTCTACATCAGATCGGGCCTGATCGGGTCGAATCCACCAGATCGGACCTGACATGCCCACCTCTAAACGTCAGCAAATTCTGTGGGTCTCATCATGAGGTATGTTGTATATCCAAACCGTCCATCCATTTGGCGAGCTCGTATTAAGGTTTGAGACGAAAAATAAGATAGATCTAACTATCAAGTGGACCACACTGCAAAAAGTAGTGGGGGATTGAATGTCTACCATCGAAATCCTTTTAGGGGTCATGGAAGTTTTGGATCAATATAAAATTTGTTTTTATGCTTCATCCAAGTATTTGTGACCTAATGAACAGATTGGATGGAAAATAAATGTTATGGTCGGCCCTACTAATTTTTTAATGTTGAAAATCACTATCCTGCTGCTATTTGTGGTGTGGTCTAGCTGATCTTTGGATATGATTCATTTTTTGGATACTAAAATGATCTTGAAAAATGGATGAACAGTGTGGATATAATAAATACATCACTGAGCTGGCCTCAACTTGACTCGGCTCAGCCACTAGCTGACCCCAGCTTGTACTTGGCTCGGCTCGGTCCTCGAGCCTAACTGGCCAGCTCGACTCAATTTTGTCAACAGCTCAGGCCAGTTCGAGCCAAGTTCAAGCCAAGATCAAGCTGAATTCAAGCAAGATTGAGCCGAGTTCGCCAATGAGCATTTTCACAAACACATGGACTGCACCTTCAAAATTTTACTATATGTAAAATAGCAGCAGTGGTTTTACGGGTATTTTATCAAACACCTTTTAAGCATCATAAAAATCAAGAAAAAAAATATTTGTTTCATATACATACCTTCCTTGCCACCCGCCACTCTTCATTGAGTCATTTCATCAAACACTTGGTGAGCAACATCAATATCAAAGTAACCGAGTCACCGAACTGGTTCGATCCGAGTTCAATTCGAGTTGGGTTCGATCTAAGTCGAGTCGAGTTGGGGCCAGCTTGAAGTCGGCTTGAACTCATTTTTGAGCTAAAAAAATCAGCTCGACTCGGCTCGAACTCAACTTCGAATCGAGTCGAGTCGAGTCCAGTGAGCTAACCGAGCTAGCTCGGTTCGTATACACCCTTAGTTGATAGTGACCCTTCCACCATTTAGGTTGATGCTTGTCCATGTCATAGACCTTACATTGGTGTATGTATTTTATTTATGCTCTCTATTTATTTTGTTAGGAGCAGATTGAAATCTCAAGTGAACCGCATCTGGGAAAAACAGTAGTAATTGAAAACTTATCATTAAAAACTTTTTGTGATCTTCATGGAATCATGTTTCTGTGAGAAGTCCAAAATAAACATGTCCTTTCACCTATAGATTAAACATCACCTTGATGGCATTACCTCCTCGAGCGCTGGTTTCAAAGGCCTCTTCAACCTCCTTCTGAGAGAACCCAAACCGGTGGGTTATCAAAGGTTTCACGTCAATCTTCCCAGAACTTATAAATTCGAGACAAATGGGCCAAGTGTTCTTATAACGGAAAATGCCTATGACATCCACTTCTCTGCCACAAACAGACCAAGGCATACAAAAATCAACATATTCAATAAGAGTTATTATGTGATGTTTGATTGAGGAAACTCTATTTTAACTTTTGTTTGTTTGACCCAGCAAATGTAGAGGTTGGCCCCCAACTTTCAGTCTTAGCAATTGATCTGGTGTGCCCAAATCATAGGCTGGGCAATGCCCTTAAACATCCCATATCGGATAAGCCAAGCCACTCAAATGAAAATAAACAGTGACCAGAAATGGCTGACATTTAGTGGTGGCCCAAGTGAATAGCCATGATTGTCAGATGGGGGAGATTTTTAGGACGTTTCACATTGACAATGAACTCACCATGTGAATTATTTGGAACATCAAGAGGTGGGCCAGGCATGTATAGTTTGTTGGGCAGATCTTACATTTCCTCCATGTGGTAAACAGCAACTATGATATTGGTACAAAGACAAGGACCATCATGGGAAGAAAGCAAGTCATGGGAGATGAGATACCTTGCAGCAGCTGGAGTGAGAGGAACAGTCATCTCGCTGTGACCCATCCCCACAAGGCAAACCTTACCACCTGCATGAGTAGCCTTCAGAGCTGTTGACATGGTTTTGTTAAAGCCGGCACAATCAAAGGTCACATCAATTTCAGCTCCCATAGCCTTCTGTATTTGAACCACTTCCTGATCTATGTCCTGTAGAGAAGCCAATGGTGAAAAAGGCTTTGAGGGCGTAATAATATTAAGAATTTTCAAGGATGGTAATGCACTTTGAATTTAGGGTGCATTTGGATGCACTATCAAAGTGCCTTGCAATTTTTAGTATAAAAAATAAAGACAAACAAATTGAAATTTCCTTGTGATTCATTATGAAGGCCTGGGATCCAAAAAGCCATTTTTCTTACTTCCACGTTGGACTTGAGAGGGGACATAAATGCAATTAGGGGGGCACTTCTTCACTGTAATGTTACGGACATCACTATATTTTTCTTTTTAAATCCCTCTTTGATTAAGGATGCGTTCAGTTGCACCAAATATCTGGAATCTCATTACAATTCATGATTAATCGGTTAAATTCCATGCATAATATCATGAAAGTTCATGATGTTTGCTGCATGCAAACACACCCTAAATCGAATCTTCATAATATCTTTGCATCCCATTGCAGCCTTAGAGCACGATATGAAATTTGCTAAAAAGAAGAAATCTAGAAATATGAAGGACAGTAAGATCCAGCAACATAGACCTACAACTGCTGCCATAAACACCACAAAACTCACGCTGCTAAACCAATAAGCAGGCTTTAGTAGTAACTAAAAATAAATAAGCAAAGTAATATTCAGATTGATGCATGATTTCTTAGAGACCCCAACTAACTTAATCACAGAACCAGATGATGAAAGAGGAATACAAAAGCAATTTACTAGAAAAGCTTAGGCCTGTTTGGAATGTCTGCCAAATGCAAACAGGAGCATCTGTGCAATGTAAGACTCATTACCCTTCCATTCTCATTTTAGGATCCATTTTGCAGACAGGCGTCTTTAGCGCATCCCATCATCTACATTTTGTGGAATTTCACAAATGGCCACTTCCAGAAAATGTTCATGGGCCAGGCCACATTCATCTCCATTCTCATGATGGGGTACAATCAAATAGGCACATCTTCATCATCATCATCATCATCATCAAACCTTATCCCAACTAATTGGGGTAGGCATAATAGGCCCTTATAGTTAGAAATAAAACAGAACTACAAACTATTTTTAACACAAAAGGTAAAGCAATAAGTAAAAAACCTGAATGTCTGTAGAAACTTTAACAGACTGATCTGCACAAAGTTCCTTAGCAACAGATAGACGATGATCATCCACATCCACTATAACTATTTTGGGAGCTCCAAAAGCACGGGCTGCAAGCATAGTAACAAGGCCAATTGGACCAGCTCCCATGATCAGCACATTTGTTTCTGGACCCACGTCAGCACGACGACAAGCATGGACCCCAACACTAAGGGGTTCACACATTGCCCCTTCCTCTAAGCTCACGTTATCAGGCAGCTTGAAACACAGATCAGAAGGATGCACTACCTGTCAAAAAGAGAAAAAGGAATAAAGGGAATGCACGTAACTAAAATAGTTTTAAAAAATGATAAACATTGTGTTCTACCATTACAAAATACATGACATGCCAATCATACTCAATCTATATACTATTGTATTTAACTTATGTAAACAATATCAGAGGAATCTACCAATATGCGGAGAAGAGGTGAGTCTTATTCATCTATGTGACTGTATATATAGCATCTAGAGATAAACTGTTGAATTAGCTTAATGAGGAATAGCCGAAAAGACCTTGCCGTGCATCAGTCATGGAGATCTAAGAAGGAAGATTACATACTTATCTGAGACACAGTCAAAGAAATAGAATACCGGAAATAAAATACCAGGATCTTCCTTTCCTTCACACCCTAATAGAAGAAATTGATGGGACTAAGCTTATCTCTCCTCTTGGTGTAGGATCGGCGACCCAGCCCTTATTATATAGTTAGTGGGATGAAGAGAGTTTAAAACCCATCACAACTCTCTTCCCACGGCTCTACACATTACAATCCTAGTAGTATTCAAACAGAAAGCTGCCTACTGCAGCTATAGCATTCCAACTCCTTACGCATATAAATCCGAAATCACAACGCAGTGGGGTCCACTGGTTTACCCTGTCACATTATCCAACCTTTAGCCCAATCTAGACCGTTGATCAAGAAGACCTACCTTATAGAGATCTTACATTCTCCCACTTGGGCTATATTGATCAATGTCAATGATTGATCTTTCGAAAATCCATTTTGAAAATTTGTTTTGATTTTGAGAAAACATCCAAATGGTTAACCAACAAAATTATAGGATAATGTGGGCAATGCTATTCAATCTGGTCTATTTAAGATTATCAGCATCGAATCGCGGTAGTTATCGCAACGTTTAATCTATGCCAAGTAAGGCTAAGCGCGGTCACGAATGCATTCAACCTTAATGACATAGATCAGAAACTAGGAAGTGTGGTATAAGGATTACACACGTAGTGTGATAATGTATGTCTATCCTTAAGAGGTCTTGAAGCTTTCAAATGTCTCTAATAAGACATGACTGTAGTTCTACTTACTCAATTCATATTGCACATACTCAGTGAGAAGTAGAAATTAAACTTTATATTAAAATCATAAAAAAAAACCTGTATCAAATGAGATCTCTTGGATGTTTATGAAAATCAAAGCACGCTCAACTTCCACTAACTCATGGATGTTACATGCTCCTGAAATGGCGTGATAGAGAGCCTTTTAGTGAGCGGATCTGCTTAGTGCCGATGAACTCCACAGATACTTGACAATTCTGAATTCTTTCCTTTACAACAAGATATTTGATGTCAATATACCTAGACCTTGATAAATGCTTGTTGTTACTAGAGAAGGAAATTGCAGCTGAATTATCGCAAAATATTCTCAATGGTTTCGAGAACCCGCAAACCTGAGAAGAAACTTGTAACCATAACGCCTGATTAGATGCCTTGTGCCAGGCAATGAATTCAGCTTCCATGGTGGACGGAGCTGTGGTAGACTGTTTCACGCTTTTCCGAGACAGCTCCTCTAACTATCATGAAGATGTATCCTGAGGTGGACTTCTTAGTGTCAACGCAGCCTGCAAAATCTACGTCTGAATATCCAATCAACTCTAATTGATCAGATCTTCTATATGTGAATCCAAAGCCCTTCGTTCTCTGTAGATATCTCAACACTTTCTTTGCAGCTATCCAATGTTGTATTCTTGAATTAGATAGGTATTTGCCTAACATTCCAAGAACAAAGGCAATATCCGGTCGCGTATAGATTTTAGCATACATGATGCTCCCTATTACTAATGCATATGGAAATTCCTTCATTCGATTCTTTTCCAAATCATTCTTTGGACACTGAAATAGGCCAAATTTGTCGCCCTTTATAATGAGCGACTGTCGGGAAACACAATTTTGCATGCAATACCTTTCGAGTACCCTAATAATATAGGCCCTCTGTAACAGGCTGAACAGTCCACGTGATTTGTCACGACGAATCTCAATGCCGATAACATAAGAGGCGTCACCAAGATCCTTCATTTCAAATATTTGACATAAGAATTTCTTGGTGTCGCTTAACATCCTGATGTCACTGCTAGCCAACAGAATGTCATCAATATACAAAATCATAATAATGAACTTATTCCCACGGATTTTAATGTAGATCCATTCATCTGCAGTGTTTTCTACAAAACCATATGAGGAAATTACTGTATTAAACTTTAGGTACCATTGTCGCGATGCTTGTTTCAAACCATAAATGGATTTCTTTAGTTTGCAAGCCAAATGTTCTAAGCCATTAGCTACAAAACCTTCGGGTGTGACATATATACATTCTCATTCAGATCCCCATTGAGAAATGTTGTATTTACATCCATCTGATATAATTCTAAGTCCATATGAGCTACAAGAGCCATTATAATCCTGAATGAGTCTTTCTTAAATATTGGTGAGAAAGTCTCCTTAAAGTCAATGCCCTTACGCTGGTTAAAACCCTTGGCAACAGGTCTGGCTTTATATCTTTCGACATTGCCCTTGGAGTCCCGCTTGGTTTTAAATATCCATTTACAACCAATCGGCCTTATTCTAGAGGGTAACTCAACAAGATCCCAAACTTTATTGTCCCTCATGAATTTTAACTCATCTTTCATGGCATCAAACCAACGAGAAGGAACGACACTTTGTTTGACTTGTGCAAAGGATTCAGGATCATTTTCCACCCTTATGTCAAAATCATGCTTCTGTAAGTATACGATGTAATCGTCTCGATTTACAGGTCTTCTCTCTCTTTCGGATCTTCTTAATGGTTCAGCCTCTTGGGTGTATTTTTGTTTTCCTCACCGATGAATTGTACTTGAGGCTCATCGTGGTGTTTCAAGTGAATGCAGGTTCGATTGCAGCATTTATATCCACATGATCTTGAGTGACTATGCCCGGAGTCACAGTCCTTTCTTCCTTAGATACAAAGTTTCTAATGTTCGTGCTCCCATTGTTTTCAGTGTCCTCAATGAATTTGGCATTCTCAGTCTCGACAATCCTGATAGAGTGGAAATGACAATAGAATCGAAAGCCATTTGACCTTTCTGGATATCCAATAAAGAAACAGCTTATAGTTCTAGGATCGAGCTTCCTTTCATGCGGGTTGTAAATTTTGGCCTCAGCAGGATATCCCCAAACGTGTAGATATCGGAGACTTGGTTTTCTCCTATTCAATAACTCAAAAGGGGTTTTGCTTACTGCCTTGTCGGGGACCCTTTTAAGGATATAAATTGCGATTTTGATAGCATCACGCCACAGAGATTCTGGCAATGTCAAATTGTTAACCATGCTTCGCACCATATCCATAAGGGTGCGATTACACCTTTCAGCCACACCATTCTGCTCTGGAGTACCAGGCATAGTGTATTGGGCGACAATGCTACAATCTTATAGGTATCTAGCGAATGACCCTAGATTGCGACCTAATTCGTCATATCCACCATAGTATTCACCATTATAGTCATATCTGACAACTTTAATCCTTTTATCAAGTTGATTTTCAACTTCGGCCTTAAAGATTTTAAAAGCATCCAGAGCATCTGATTTCTCATTGATAAGGTAGAGGTATCCGAAACGAGAATAGTCATGTATAAAGGTAATAAAATATTTTTGTCCACTCTAGAAAGCTGAAGGGAATGGTCCACAAATGTCTGTATGTATCGCCTCTAAGAATTCTACACTCCTTATTGCACCTTTTTTCTAGTTCCGGTCTATTTTCCTTTTCTGCAATCAATGCACACTATAGTCTGAGAAGTCGAGAGAATGAAGATTTCTTTCTTGTACAAGCCTGTTTAATCTCTGATGAGATATATGACACAAACGGTTGTGCCACAACATGGAGGAATTCTCATAGTCCAGTCTTCATTTGGATCCTACTTTATTTCCATACAAGGTATTAACATTATAGACGTGTAAGGCAATCAAGTTTAACTGAGACAAGTTATTCACCATAAAGCCAGTGCCAACTTTAATCGATTTGAAGTAAATACTGAATCCTTTATTCTTAAATTGAAATGAATATCTCAATTTATCCAAATGAGAAATAGAAACTAGATTAAGCCTTATAAAAGGCACACAAAATATATCTACTAAATCCAAAAAATAACTAAACTCTAATTTAAGCTTATAGACTCCAATTGTCTCTACGTCGACCTTGACACCATTGCCTACGTATACTAAACGCTCTGCATTAGTTGGTGGCCTAGCCTGTAGTAATTCTTGCATAGAAGTACATACGTGAATAGTGGTTCCCGAATCTATCCATTAGGAATCTGCCGACACATCAGTCAGATTAGATTCAAAACAGACGAGAACAAAATGATTACCTTTCTTTATGAGCCATTTCTTATATTTTTCGCAGTATTTCTTTTGATGGCCCGCCTTTTTGCAAAAGAAGCATTTACTGCTTTTGGCCCGTTTGTGGTTTGATCCATTTCCAAATTGCTTCCCATTGTTTCATGAGAATCCATTATTAGAATCCTGGTTCCTTTTTCTTTTCCCCTTTTGCCCATGCCCATACCCTTGTCCTGAGATCACCATATTTATATTTTGTATTGTGTCTGGCTGCCTAATCATATCCTCACTGAGAAATCAGTTCGTCCAATGTCCACGTGTCTTTTAGAGTGTTATAGTTTACTAGGAATGTACCGAGGAGATAGGTTGTTCATGATCAAGTGAATCAGATGATCATCAGTGAGTACAAGGCCTACAGAGCGGATCTTTGAAACAACTTCGATCTGCTATATAATGTATTCATAGATATTTCCTTTTCCGTCGTAGGATGAGCGGGTTAATTTATTCAAAAGAAAACCCACTTCAGCTTTATTCGATTTCTTGAATCGGTTTCCCATTTCGATTAGGAAAGTTTTGGCTTTATCTACTTTAGGCATGGCACTTCCCATGGACTTAGAAATCGAATATTTTATGATTTTTAGGCATGTTTCATTCGATCTAAACCATGCCTCGTAACGATTAATCTCTTATTCAAAGGCGTCATTAGATGGTTTAGGAGGTTCTGGTTTTACTAGGGCAAGGTCTAATTGAAGGTAACCCAAGACAACTTCAATGGATTCCTTTCAATGAGCATAGTTAGATCCGGTCAGGGCAGGAACGTGATGCGTATTAGTTGGAATTGAGACTGAAATGGAAAAGATATGTACTCATATTAGTGCATTATTTCATAAAACAATTCATGAATGTAAACAAATATCAGGCAAAGCTAATAAATACAATTGCTAAGGGAGGCATCAACTGAATTATCTAGGGTGAAGATGGGCCCAACCATCACATCCTGACAAGGATCTGTTACATCATCATCATTCCTCCTGTGGGAGGTAATGACAATAAGCTAGCGACCCTTCTGAACATGAAGCTAAGCGATGCTAATCACGTAAATTTGAGATACTCAATACATGTGGGTAAAATTGAGTTTTTCAGCTTTACATCACTAACATCATTTACTTCACCCGTTCTACTCCCTATCAAATGGTGATCCTTTGCGTTTTCGTCACCATTCGCATGAAATGGGAATGCAACTGCATGCAATCCTTTATATCCCAATGTCACAAGTTTGTACTTGTAAAAATTTTATCGATTGAGGTCACTATGGTGGCTAACACAAACGAATCCAATTCTACGAATATAGACTTAGGATCGCAATTATATTCTTGCCCTCAGTGGATTATGTCTTAATTAGTCTTGATACGGCTCACGAGGTTGTTGGTATTGATCATTGAAAATTAGATGAACCTTAGAAAGAAACAGACAGATAAGTTTCGCTCTCTATGTTTCAATAGTCTACATTAACTCTTGATGGATGGGTAATGAGCCCATGACTGAGCCGAATTAAGACTCTGCATGATCAAGGCATGTTCAATGAGCATGACTGATCCAATTCCTGACGTTCACATGATAGACAAACAGTACGGACTTTATAATTGGATGGGCAAATCCATGCATAGGAGTCCATAAGGTGGACAGATTAGTCCAAATACTTAATATTTATCAGATAAAAGTTCGCATATATCATCTACCCAGTGAATGAGCTAGTTTATATGCTCATAATTGATTAAATAGACGGCCTAGATCTAAAATAATAATAAATATGGAATGATATCTAATGGTCCAAATTTGGGATCAATTGGCCAGATTGAAATCAGGGCCCACCATCTAAACAGGATCTGGATCCATATGATCCCGGTCGTGGGTCCTTAAGACAGACCCAAATCAGCACAAACATAGTTTGTAAACCCGAATGAATTCAAGTCGGATCCGAAGACCCAAATAGATTTGCATTGGATTTGCGGACCCGGTATGCGGCTCCGGTTAAAACAGAAAAAATTGAGAGAGTGAGAGATTTTCTCTCGCTGTCTGCCCGATGATCTGAGAGGATGTGGAGTATCACTGCTCTCCTGCTTGAACTTCCGGTAGTCTGGGTGGCATGCACCGAAACTAGATTCCGAAGACGTCATCGGAAAGGCGATGAATGCCAGATTCATAGACGTCGGCCAAAGTTCCGGAGGTAAGGAAGAAGGGAGTGGCGAGCCATCATCGTCGACCGCATACACGAGGGGTGATAATGGCTACCAGCATTGAAGATCGAGGTATGATCCCAATAGCTGCTATATTTGGGGATTTCAAAATCCCAAATGGCTCTTGATATGGGGTGGAAATCCCCAGATCTATCTGTGAATGCGAGATCCTGGATTTGAATTTAGGGATCCGGAAAATTTTGCTATAATCAAGGGTTAAAATTCCCTAATTTCATGATTTCTGTATGGCAATGTCTGATTTCGCAAACTGAAATTCCAAATTTCTGGATTTAGGGATCAAAAGCCCTAATAACTAGATTATGGGGATTTGAAATCCCTAATTCCTGATTTAGGATTCGAATATGAAATCCCCAAATTGATTTAGGGTTTGAAATCCCCAATTAGGTTTCGAAATACAAAATCCTAATTAGCCTGATTTGGGAATTCGAATTGATGCAGGAATCAAATCCCTGAAATCCGAATTTGGGATTCAAATCCCTAATTATCCTGATTTGGGGATTCAAATTGGAAATCCCCTAATTACTGATATGGGTTTTGAATTGGAAAAACCCTAATTTTCTGATATGGAATTTGAATATGTAATAGTTGAATCCGATCATCCATACCTATGCACAGTGGCTTTGATACCAATTGTTGAATTAGCTTAATGCGAAATAGCCGAAAAGACCTTGTTGTGCATCGGTCATGGAGATCTAAGAAGGAAGATTACATACTTATTTGAGACGCCAGAGTCGAAGAAACAGAATACCGGAAATAGAATGCCTGGATCTTCCTTTCCTTCACACCCTAATAGAAGAAATTGATGGGACTAAGCTTCTCTCTCCTCTTGGTGTAGGATCGGGGACCAGCCCTTATTATATAGTTAGTGGGATGAAGAGAGTTTGAAACCCATCACAACTCTCTTCCCACGGCTCCACACATTACAATCCTAGTAGTATTCAAATAGATAGCTGCATACCAAAGCTATAGCATTCCAACCCCTTACACATATAAATCCGAAATCACAACACAGTGGGGTCCACTGGTTTGCCCTGTCACATTATCCAACCTTTCGCTGATTAATAAGGCCCACCTTATAGAGATCTTACATAAACTGGATATCATCTACAGTTTATACAGAAATGTAAGCAGCGGTGGATGGTGGTGCTGGTGCTGATGTTGAATGGCTCAGCGTCAAATGGTGATGGGGGATGACACAGTGATTGGTACATGGTACGACCAGGTAGCGCTCAGCAGGGTAGTGGAGGCAGTGGGTTTTTATCTGAGGCTGAGTCTGATTTAGAAAAGCAATAGGGGATTTTTATGGCAAGGTGAAATCTGTCAGAGAGGAGGCAAATCTGATTGTCGGAGTGCTTGAAGCAAGTTTCAGGGACAATGAACTCAACAATCAACGGCCCGGGTTGACATGCTCTGATAACATGTAAAGAGCATCAGAAGAATCTACTGATATGGAGAAAAGTGAGTCCTATTCATATATGTGACTGTTCATATAGCATCTAAAGATTAACTAGATAGCTTCTACAGTTGTACACAATCTCTACAGACAGTACAATCTGCACCACTCTATATATGCAAATTCTACTAATGATTATCTCTACAACTTAAATGCATTTATATGTTGTATTTAACTTAAAAGACATCATCGCAGATTATGCACACAGATTAACATAAATGTATTTATATGTTTCTTTCGTTGGATCTATCGATGCCTGTGAATGCTAAGAGGGAAATATGGGATATCCAAAGTCTAGTGGGCCACACTCACACATGTGTCCACCACAAAAGTGGCACAGATGTAGGTCAAACAAAGCCATTCAAGTTGCAGGTCCCATTGTTGATGGAGCCATAGCCTAAAATCACATTGATTAGACAATCCTAATCATTCATTCAATAGCCATAAAATGGACAGTTAAAAGGTATTGTCTGTGGTCAAATCCAATGCAGATCCAATCAGTTACAAAAAATCCACTCACAAGAACTGCTTTGATTAAAAGACAGCCCTTTATTTCATCCAAGCTTCAAATTGCAGATTTGTTCCAAGTCTCACACTCAGCTCCGCATGGATTCTGTCTTGGGAAATTCTTGTTCCTGGACTTCTCACTTGTTCGATATTGAGGGAAGCATCATGCTGTGTATTATGATGATCAGGATTATGGGATCAATGCGAATTTTGGGATACATCCCATCCACAGTGGGGTCCACAATTTGGATGGTCCTGATCGAGTATATGCACACTACCTGAATGGTGGAGGTGTGAGTTGGTGTGGTCCACAACAACAATGTGTTTCAGCATACACGTAAAAAAGCAATCAGCGATTAATGAAAAGATACATTACAGAAACATCACCGATCAACAGATCAACATGTCCACTCTAAAGTTCAAATCAGCAAAAAAATTCAGGATGACAATAACCTCATTCGCAAGGGAGCCGTGAACGGGAGGGCTGCCGAAGAACTTCATATCTGGGCAGAGATTGTAGCGGCCGCCCTTGCAGTGATTGCAGCGCCAGCAGCTGATGCCAGGCTCCAAAGCAACACGGTCACCCACAACCAGAGACTTCACCTCACTCCCTACTTCTGCTATAATCCCAGCACATTCATGGCCAAGCACCATGGGCTCCTTCATTACAAAATCTGCACACCTCATTGTCTGAAACAGAGAATCCCAAACAATCAGCAACACAGGAAATTCAGTACTAGTAAAACTACATGCCCCATGTTTCAAATAGAGAGATTCAAGATTTTCTACCTTGAGGTAGTGAACATCACTTCCGCAGATACCGACTGCTTTCATACGAACCCTGACATCACGGGGGCCTAACATACAAGATGAAAATCAATACATAGTAGTAAAAGGAAATGACCAAATGAGAAGAAATTGAAGAGATTGAATAGATGAGCATAATTGAGTTCTGATGCAACAGTCCTGTGTTTCAGTGATCCGGACCGTTGATCCCATGGGCCCAATCTAGTGGTAGACTGAGTGAAGATACCTCGTTTCAACACTGAGGTCTTGGTATCGATTCCCTAGTGCAGTGTGTACTGACAATGCGGTGTGTACTAACAAGCTAACCCAAAAAAAAAAAAAAAAAAACTTGAACTTCTAAAGCATGCATTTTTATGGTATCTCTAAATCCTATATGGGGTGCCTCAGAAAAACCTCTCACATCAGAAGATCCTAATCCTTCCATACAGAAATAGTCCCAAGTAAGGGCGAAGATCGGATGAATAGGATCTCGATTAGAAAGATATTTGGGCCACCCACAACAGGTGAACGGTCTTGATCACCGGATGATGACTCCAAGATGTAATTGGCGCATCAGGATACTAAGATCCTGAGGCATCAGAACGATTATAGTTGCTAGAGATAGAGAGAGAGAGAGAACCGAGAGGGGGGAGTTTGAAAGGTTGGATTTTGAGAGTGTTGACAGCGACCAGCCAAGCTGCCATGTTTTCTGATTCTCCATCTCCTCCTTTCCCCATCTCTCTCTCTCTCTCTCTCTCTCTCTCTCTCTCCCCCTCTCTCTCTATGGTTGTGTGTGTGTTAGCTTTGGAGGAGCAGACTAGCATAAATAGCGAGGGAGACGGGTTTACTAATAACAGAGGCGGTTATTTGATATTCTGGGCCAGCTATGGCAGAGCGTGCTGGTTGATACTCAGGCGCTCATACTCTGTACACGTTGAATACATAACACAAATTAAACCACCCAAATTGTAGACCTGCTGCAGATACATCTAACATCTTACAAAAAGAAAAAAGAAAACGAATCTGGTTAAACCATTGTAGGCTCTCTGGTGGATATAACATTTATTTGTTGGCTTGGAATGCTGGCACATTTTCCTTTTAACCGTCCATTAAATTTCCATCAATCGACTAGCTATGACATTAAAGAGGTGTAAATTTGGGTTTATGATCAATCAAAACTGTAGCCCATGATTTAGACGGCTAAAAAATTGTCAGTTTTCTTCAACGTGTATAAGTTCTCAGTGCCTGTGTATCAACCATCACCACCCCAGAATGAATTTTTTTTTTCCCTTCTGTCTTACTCGGGCATGCAAGCTAAAAAAAGAAAAAAAATTTATTTTTAAATAATCTTAGAGAAATATTTTCATACTCTGGTAGAGTCTGTGGATGATACTCCGGCAATTAGAATTTACTGAGAAACTGCATATGTGGTATAAGATAAATTCAAGGTAACCGTACAAGTTATGGCTAGTAGATTGATGGAGATTTTTTGGACGGTTAAAACTGAAAAATATACAATGGTTTCATTTTGAAAAATAAGTGTCCGTGAATCAGAGGTTAAAGATGATTGAGCCAATCTTATTTTCAAAACTTAATTTATAAACTGTATTTTCACAACTTAAACGGTTTAGTTTAAGTAAATACATGCCACGTGTACCATTTCTACATTCGCGCGTATTTAGTGCCACATACATTCGGCGAATCAAATAACTCCCGCTGATCTGATCCGCCTTTCAGCAAATGTGACAAGCACGTTTCTACGTGCGACAAGGACGCCATTTTTTTTTCTTCTTCTTCTTTTTTTTTTTTTAAATTATTACACACGCACACGCACCCCCACCGGAGCCAGAGAAAGGATCCAAGGACGCCAGTTGCCTGTCGATGGAAGCTACGTGGAGCCCACCGAAATGCCCGTGTGACATCCACACCGTCCATTTGATTCCAAAAATGAGAAAGATACACAACTCTAGTGTTCCACCTATAGGAAATCCGAAATTGTGGGGATAGAAACACCAACCATTAAAAGCTTCTCGGGTTTGGGTCCAGCATCATGCTTATATGCCATCCAAACCGTTAACAGGGTTATTTCGACTGATATGAACTTTAAAAACAAAAATTAACCTGACCCAAAAATTCCATGGCCTCAGGAAGATTTAACGATGGTATTTTACTTACTATTTATGTGGCCCATCTTTTACTTCGTGTCCTAGCGTGGAACGGAGATCTGATGGACCATGCGGATGTCACCTGCACATCATGGTGGGCCCACATAGCTTCTGCTTATAAAAGCTTTCCGTCGGCGGTGCCACTGTCATGTCTGTTAGAAATTCATTCGTCCATATGTTTTTTCGAACCATTTAGAACACGAGCAAAAATCAGTTGGATCCAGAACTCAAGGCTGCCAAACGAAAGGAAGTAGTGTGGATTCAGTGGCCACAGTTGAAATATTTGTACGGCCACAAAAGTTTTGTATCAAACTAATTTTTTATGTTTTCACTTAATTAACAGTAATGACCTTATAAACGGTTTGGATGGCATATGAATATCAACGCGGAGCACATGAAGTTTCAACCATAGGCAACTCTTTCCCCTTTTCCCTCTTGTATAGCCGCCTTGAATTTTGGATCCACATGATGTTTTGTGTTGTGTGTCGTTTCCTAAAATATCTGGAAAAATGGACGGGCGCTAGGATTTCTCACAAACAGTATGTCCTATCTAGCATCGCACAGTAAGTTACTTTCTCATAAAAGCTTTTACAGCAAATCCGCGTCAGTTGGACGCCAACTCGATATTTCTCTTGCCTGTGAGATGCAGGCACAAATGGAATTTCCCATCAAATCCCACCTACGTTAGGCATATCGGCATATGCCGTCTGAACTCGAGTTAACAGTGACCCTTCCACTCTCTAGCTTAATGCTGGTCCATGCCATGACCTTACAATGATGTGTGTATTTTATTCTCTCCTTTGATTTCGTTATCTCATTCTAAAGGATGAGCCAAAAAATAAACTGCATTAGGGAAAAACACTAGTAAATGAAAATCCATCATTAAAAACTTTTTGAAGGTCATTAAAGATTTGGAGCAAGCTGATATTTATGTTTTCCCTTTATTCATGTCGGAGTGACTTAATCAACAATTTAGATAATAAATAAATATTACAGTGATCCTTATGAAGTTTTTAATTGCCTTGTTTTAAAGTGAGCTGAAAAAATAAATTGACCTAAAACACATACATTATGGTGAACCCACGGTGCTTTTCTAATACGACTAATACCGAATCCATGCCGCCTAAGGTAGTACTCAATCCACGCCATCCATGTCGGGGCTAACATTAAATCAGTAATTCATTTTACCATCGGTAAGAAAGTATACATCATGGAGATCTCCATTTATCTCCTAGGGTACATGTGGTATGGGAGACAATTGATCAGGACCGTCCAATGGCTCGGTCTCGGATGAGTGGATGGACGATTCTAATACGGAAATAGTAACCGTTCCTTCATGTCACTTTTAATTGTAGCTAATTACCTTCTTCCATTCATTTAATGGCCACCCATTGGTCTAGCCATGATTGGATTCATTGGATTTACAGTCCGGATCCAATGTTTACGGTGTTACGTGGAATTCTGAAGGTAGGAGGTACTATATTATGGTAGAGCCGACTGTATCATGATATGAAAAAAATCTGATGGTGCTGTGTTAAAACCTTTTTTATAGTTCCTTTTAGGTAATTTTCTAGTACAAATCATTAAAACTAAAATTAAAAAGGGTCTTTTTATCTGAAATACCAATAAGGCCGGCTACTCCGGAAGCGGATTGGCTAGTGTACCTCACGCTAGCTATATAGCTGCTGTATTGAAGTTAGCAAATTTTGTGGGTTCTCGTATTAAGGCTCGAGATGAAAACTAAGATAGATATAACTATCAAGTGGACCATACTGCAAAAAGCAGTGGGGGATTGAACTTCTACCATTGAAGCCCTTTTGGGGGTTATGGAAGTTTTAGATCAATATGAAATTTATTTTTCCTCTTCATTCAGGTCTTTGTAACATTATGAACAGATTGGATAGAAAATAAATGTTATGGTGGACCCTACGAATTGTTTAATGGTGAAAATCATTATGTCTACTACTATTTGTGGTGTGGTCTAGCTGATCTTTGGATATGATTCTGTCCTTGTATAATGATTTGTAATGATCTCTAAAAACAAATAACCAGTGTAGATATAATAAATACATCACTGTGAGGCCCATGTAACTTTGATCTCCTTTGAACCTTCTGTACAACTTGGAGCTTGAGGAGTGACGGTGCTCATCTTCGCATGACACGTACCTATAGCAATTATATAGCTGGTGTGTGGTACACCAGCCAATCCGCTTCCAGTTACTCCACGGCTACTTGGCTTTCGGGCTCATTAGAGTAGAAGCGGATTAGCTGACCAACCTAGCTGGTGTGGGTTTGCACGAGCGCTAACGCTCCTCAAGCTCTGGGTGGTATGAACGGTTTAAAGGAGATCAAAGTTACATGGCCCCACAATGATGTATTTATCGTATCCACACCGTTCATCCATTTGAGAAGATCATTTTAAATCTTGATTTCAAAAATAATTTACTTCAAAGGCTCAAGTAGGCCACACTACAAATAGCAGTGGGACAATGATTCTCACTGTTAAAACATTCGTGGGGCCCACCATAACATTTATTTTCCATCAAATCTGTTCATAAGGTCATACGGACGTGGATGAAGAAAGAAAACAGATATCATATTGATTCAATGTTTCTATGACACCCAAAAGAGTTTCAATGGTAGACGTTCAATCCCTTGCTGCTATTTACAATGTGGTCCACTTGATTTTTAGATGTCTTATTTTTCGGCTTGTCGCTTAAGCCTTACGGCAAGCTCATCAAGTGGATGGACAGTTTGGATATAACTCATACCTCATGATGGGACCCATTGAACGGTGACATCAACACATCAGCCAGGTTGGTGTTGTGTGCTACACAAGCCAATCCGCTTCCTGTAGCACTACAAAACTTAGGTCTATCTAATCATCAATCATCAGGTGGGCCACAAAGTAAATGTAAGGTTCCAAGGTCAGTTCGGTTGTTTCTATAGTATAGCCTTATTTGATAACTGAATCGTAGGGTGTTACAATCGTGCTGGATGGTTGGATGCCCTAAACATATCGGCTGGCCCCCAACTGGGGGTAGCTGTAGAAAATCATGCCTGAAACGATAGCAAGCGAAGAAAATCTGTAATTAAAGTGGTAAAACATTCTAAACTAGGATCCTTACTCTTGCTCGGTGGTAGACTCTCGGTTTGAGTATCCATAGGTGGTGAAATCCCACTAAGGTGTGAGTGTGTGGGGGTGTGTGTGCGTGTGTGAAAAACATTAAAAATAAAAAATGAAAACTCTAAACTAGGTTTAAAAAATTTTGGACCGTTTAAAATATCTTACCTGCCCAAGTGTGGCATCAGTGCACATTTTTATGGTTTTTTTTTTTTTTTTTTTCTGACCGCATGGTGTAGGGCATAGGTGGGGCAGGCTAGCCTGCTAGGCTTATGGCCCTGACCCACTTCGCACCAGGTAAAAATATTCTAGCCCATTTATCAACGGGTATGTGTACTTAGAAGCCATCTGTCTTGGCTTGAACACGGCCGGAAACGTCAATACTCTGGTACAGTTTGTTAAATGATACGCAAGTAACTAGAAATTACTTGGGGATTGCTTATGTGGCAGTCAATAAAGTTAAACTATCCAAATTACAGTTTAGATGCATCGAGAACCAAAAATTAAGATTATGGTCAAATAGTCTTTAGCCCCAACGGTCCTATTTCAGTAAATAATTTGTCTTGGTTAGAATGGTTATCTTTTTACTTTATTTTATTATTTTTATAAATAAAGGAAAGCATATCTGAAATGAATCACACTATTTAATTAATAGTGTGTAGACTCTTCAGAGTTTCAACACCGGGTCAAGGGTTGGAGTACCCCATTGGTGGTTGTGAATGGGCTGTAGTGGGATTTCACCACCTATGGATATCGAGCCCAAGACCTTGTGTTGCAACTCCTCCAAGCCTACCACTAAGGTAAGGACCTGGAGCCGGCACACACCTGCGTGTCAACTTGATAAGACGTACCATCCAAAAAAAAAAAAAAGTTAAGAAATCCTAGAAAATCCTGCAGTTTGACTCAATGCAGGTGTGGTCCACAAGATTTGTGGATTGACCTGATTTATGCGTCAAGTGATCTTCATGTGGGCTAACCTTTTGGACGGGCAGGATATTGTAACTCTGCTTGTGATTGTGCATCGTCCAAATAAATGTATCTAAAGTTGCGCACGTGCGTAGGTGCGTAGGTGAGCATGCCTCTCTCTCTCTCTCTCTCTCTCTCTATATATATATATAAAACAAAGACTTCCATTGAAAAAAAACGTTGTCTCAACGCTAAGAGAGAACAACAAAAACAAAGGAAAGCAGCCAAAGGAATTGTAAAAATAGTTGCTATTTTTTTTACTACAAATCATCGTCAAAAGAATTACAAGGATAGAAAATCCCCAAACTGCGGTTAGTCTTGTGAAGGGCGGGCAACACTGTACCAAGCTAAGAAGAGGTCGCAAATATCATATGGTTTGTACCGAGCCATGTTGAATCCAGCAAGATTAGAAAACCACGCTTAGTAGCAAACTAGTGGTAAATGAGGGGATGGTTAACCACACGCGAACCTATGCAATTGGCTACACCCGTGGGCACATTGGTTGCGCCAACCAGGGTTTAGGTCTATGTAAGGATTGAGAGTACACTCACACCGTTTGGTTTTGTGCGAATTTCAAATTAGAGACGTGTCTATTTGGGTGATCGCAGCAATTGGATTTAAACCCAACGGATCTAACTCATTTGAAATGGTGCTTTAAGCACCTAATCGTGGTATATAATTAGACCAATGTTTTTACTCACCTAAAAATCAATCTTTTCTGTCTTTAAAACTGTCTCCAAAATTTTTGTAATTGAGTTTGCCGTCAAGTAAACTCACATCTAGTTTAAGTTCTGCACGCTGATTTGAGCCCATGTACGACGAGTACACATTAAGACTGAGTCATATTTGTTGTATCTTGGGAGCCAACTGTTCAAGATTCCTTTTGCATTTGTGGGACGCGGTCAAAGGAAGGCAAATTTAGTTTTAAGCCGAGTGACTTGATCACACCTCAACTCAAATACATAAGACATCTTTTATTTTCTTTATTTTTATTATTTAAATTTTTTATTTTTCTGAATATTATCTACTATTTTAAGCATATTATTTTCAACAAAGCATAGACAATGTGATCCACCTCAGGATTTTTCTTCAATTCTAAAAGACATCAACATCTTGATCACTAGTCAGAATAGGTAAGGAGGGTGAGTAGGGTGGCAATGGGAAAGCCAAATGAATATATGCTATAGTAAGGGTACTGTTGTTGGGCATTTTAGCTAGACTATTAAGTAAATGATTAGTACCAAACCTGGGAAGGTATCAAAGGGAAGAGCCGAATCATTAGAGCTGGATTCCTCTATGTTGTGGGTCTGGCATTACATTACATATAATTAGATTCTCTAAGGCTTGTTATGGTCGGTCAAATGTTTGTTGCGGTGGAGTGGAGAAGGAAATGGGAATAGATATATGAGTGGAGTGAGTAAGCCCCCATCCTGTAGGTTTGAGTGAATGAGCCATAGCCATTGTTTAATAGGGTAAGGGATAGGATTGCCAATCTACCTTTGATAATATAGCAAGAAAAAAAGTATGATAGAGAATATCTAGATTGGATATATGCATCATGATATGGAAATGCCTAATGCTAGAAACAAATGTAAGAAACGAGTCTTGATAGAGCATGGAAGAAAAACCCGAAAATCAGTTCAACTCGATGGCAGGTTGAATCATGTTGCATGCATATGACTTTATTTTTTTTTCCTTTTAACTCAGAAACTATTGAATGGACAAGTGACTCAGCCGAATCACCACGCTTAGTTGTATCAAGTTGACCAATTTAACAAGCTGACTCAACAAGTCTTGTTGAGACCCGACTGAGTCTTGCTCGCCAATGAGTCTCCATGAGACTTGGCAAGAAATCTTGTCTGGATGGCTGAGTTTTGAGTCAAGCCATCAAGTTTTACAGCCATGCACATAGTAAACATCCTCAAAGTGTGGAAGAGATTGAATAAACCTCCACCACACTGGAACTCATCTTGTTAGTCTCAAGTCTCAATTATAATTGCTAGACACTCTAACTTGATATTATTGGGAGTGGGACTCACATGTGTAGGCTTAAGTAGCCTTTTATTGCCAGATGCGTGTGTGGAGGTATTTTGGTCTTTTGCCTAAGCAAGTAAAAAAAGAAAAGGAAAAAAGAAGAAGAAGAGTATTTTGCATTGAGAGAGCTAAGCAGCATTTGGGAGTTTTCTTCCTTGGAGAAAAAAAATGAGAAAGAGGAGAAGAAGAGCTTTGTAGAAGAGAAGATCAAGTGATTTCTATTATCAAAACCTTCACATTCAGGTTTGTGAGGATCAAGAGTTGTGTTGAGAATTTTCTACAATTCATAGCTGGTGAGATATATATATATATATATATATATATATATATATATGTTGCTTGTTCTTTCTTTATCATTTATAGCTGAGATATCCAAAAGAGGTCTCTTGATAATTGTACTTCAATTATTTTGATTATAGTAAATCTGTGATGAACTAAGTTATGTGGTTTTTCCCTTCACATCTTAATAAAATCTTGATTTCCTTGTTTGATGATGTACTTGTTTATGTCAGAAGTGATTTTCATATATTAAATATTTTATATCGTTAATCCAATTGATTTGCATATAGTAGGACAAGTTGTGTAATCTTCCAACAGAAATAAACATAGAAATTGGGGTAATCATGTCTATCTGAACAGGCAGATATCCTGTTGCTGGCCAATTGAACTAGGATTGAGAGCTGCTCTAGGTCTGCTCAAATGGACGATCAAGGGAGATGGATTTTGGATTGCAACAAATTTTCAGATTAGAGCAGGGGATGAATTTATTCCAATCTAACTTGATTGAGAAATGGATGTCACTGATCAAGATCTTCCCCACCCCATCTGCCAAACATTAGCTGAACCCAACAGGAAGGGAATGAACTTGTAGCTTTCCACCTGACTGACTCACCTTCCCTTGTAGTTCATGTGGCCTGTCCAACAAGGGTATCAGTTCAATTGTTCGGTGGGCTGTATTCCCTGTGTTCCGTGATTAAGAAAGAACGTATTGGTGGGCTACACTGACCAGTGGACCGATCAGTTCTGAAATTATGGGTTTAGATTGTTTAAAAGGGAGTTATTTGATACTCTGGCAGAAGATAATGCTTGATGCACAGGTGCTTAGAATTGTTAATGTGCCACGTGACTAACTGATGTAGAGTGGTCGTAGACTTATTCTAGCTCAGATGAACTTAAAAAAAAGCCCAGATGGAAGCGGATGTAATCCATCAATTCTACGCCCAGTCTTATAGGGGCATGATGTAACTGGGCCCTGACTTGTCCGGATCAGAGAAATTCGTTCCGAATTGAGAAAAATTACCATTCAAAGCGCAAACCATGAATCAACCCTTAAGTTTTGATTCGAAATGAGTTACGGGACTGCACTGACTTATGAGTTTTGACTAAAAGTTCGTTTTGATGCCAATCGTCCAATAAATGTTCAACAAGCTAATGGAGAGATAGTCAAATAAGGTAAAGTTTTAATTCATGGTACACTTAAACTGGGACCCATAATTTGGACAGTATGTCATTTATGCAATTCCTATGTGATTTCTAAGCTCTCGTGCATGATCCATCCACTCTGCCGGAGTATCAAATTTCTCTCTCGTTTGGATGAGGTATGGGTGGACTAGGGGTTGTAGGTACCTATACTCTCCTATTCATGCCCATGGATCCAAACCGTCCAATAAGCAAGCCACTTCCTTGACGAGCCACGCTAAAAAAATGCACTTTAGAATTTGGAGCCTATCTGATGGGGTCAGTTTTGGGACCATTAAAGGAACTTAGAGCAACAGTCGAGCAAAAATGTTCACGTACAAAGGTTGAAAACAATAGAAAACTCTGATACTCTGGCACGGAGTGATGGATGATACGCAGGTACATAGATATTGCACAGCTAGCATTCAATCAATTCACATTCGACTGTCCAAATTACGGGTCCCAGTTTAGATACTGAAAAATACGCTCATGTGAACATCTCAATATCTGATTGGTGGAAATTTAATCGAACGGTTAAGAATGACTGGGCTTGTCTAAGAGCTCATAAGTCTGGCCCGAAGTTAGCCCGACCATGCTCAAACCCAGCCTGACCTGTTTAAAATTTCAAGGGCATTTTTGTCAATTTAATGTATGACTAGGCACATGTAAGATGTAACAAATAGCCTAGGGTGCAACTCAGGCAGGTTGGGTCAGGTTGAAGGTCAACCGAGCCAGACCAAAGCTTAAGAAGTCCCAACCTCCAACCTCACCCAACCTGTATTCCTACCCAAGGTGCCCAACTTGAATTACCCTATTCTATATCCAACACAACCTCATCCAATCCAACCAGACCCAAATACATGTGATCATTACCAACCCGACCTAACCCCACCCAAATTTGCTGAACCCAGACCCAACCCAAAATACGAGTTCTAATAATTGAGCCTTTTTCTTCAATACAGGGTTTTAAAATGGAGTAATTGGGACAATTGGACAGTCATACTCATCCAATGGATGGAGTTGTGATAATTGAATTGAACCATTGCCCTTCCTGGAGGGAGCAATTCTGATCTTCTGATCAATGGCCTGTAAATGGTTTAAGAAAAATTCAGCAATGATTCAATTTACAAGAATTGCATGGGATCTCAATAAAAACTGTCAGCACTACTTGTATGGACTCCGCAGGTATGGTTCACTGTGCTAGGCTGTCAATGGGTCGGGTTTGGGTCAAAGAGCATTTACATGGTTGGGCCCACTTGATGGATGGATTAGATCGCACGCACATGTCCCACTTTGATGCACGGTTGGTGTGTAAAGAGGCTCTCTTGTGCTTCAATTGACAGAACAACCAGTATGTGTTAGATATGTATAATATTACTATTGAAAACTAACTAGACTCAAATCAATCCATGGCTACAACCAAAACTTAATCGGTCCAGAAGGTGAGACCTAACTTGATCCAATTTCTTAATGTGTCCAAAAATGGGACCCAATGACGTAGGACAATTAACCACTTACTCTAAAAGCTCGAACTAATAGAACATGGCGAATTAATCTCCTTATCTTATAACACCCTGAGCGTGCCCCTGCATCCCATAGGCCACCACGAATAAGCCCAGTGTAAAAATGCTCCCGCATTACCCAGACAAGCTAAAATCATGTTGGGTCCATACGGTGCCCGTTGACGGCCACATGAGAACATGCCTTGGCCCAAAATCAAGCTGGTCCAAGCATCCAATGACCACCCATGCATGTTAAACATCTTTCCTAACCATCCACATGCCCACCACCTGATGAGTGGACCTGCCCAATTTTTTGCCAACCATGTTCATGGCAGTGTCACATGGTGAACAGTCGTTATCTCCTACAAGTATGCAATGTGGGCATGTGCAGAGCACTTTCATCTTTATGGTATCACAACTTACAACCACAAACAAACCACCATTGATGAGAAAACATTATCCAACTCAAGCAAAGCATATTAACAATATACAGGAAGAAGCTATTTATACATGGAAATCAGGTCCTAAGATTCCTTACCTTTTGTGATCATCATGGAATCATGTTTCTGCGAGAAGTCCAAAATAAACATGTCCTTTCACCTATAGATTAAACATCACCTTGATGGCATTACCGCCACGAGCGCTGGTTTCAAAGGCCTCTTCAACCTCCTTTTGAGAGAACCCAAACCGGTGGGTTATTAAAGGTTTCACGTCAATCTTCCCAGATCTTATAAACTCGAGACAAATTGGCCAAGTGTTCTTATAGCGGAAAACGCCAATGATGTCCACTTCTCTGCCACCAAACAGACCCAGGCATACAAAATCCACATATTTAATAAGAGTTATTTTAAGATGTTTGATTGAAGGAAACTCTGTTTTCCCTTTTGTTTGTTTGACCCAGAAATGGTGGAGGTTGGTCCCACCTTTCAGTCTTAGCAATTGATCTGGTGTGCCCCATTCGTAGGCTGGGAAATGCCCTTATATGCCCCATATCAGATAAGCCAAGTCACTAAATGAAAATAAACAGTGACCACAAATGGCTGACATTTAGCGGCAGCCCAATTGGATGACCATGATTGTCTGATGGGGGAGATTTTTAGGATGTTTCACAGCTCACTGTGTGAATTATTTGTATCACCAAGAGGTGGGCCAGGCATGTACAGTTTGTTGGGAAGATCTTAAATTTCCTCAATGTAGTAAACGGCTAGTATGCTATTGGTACAATGCCAAAGACCATCATGGGAAGAAAGCAAAGTCACGGAAGATAAGATACCTTGTAGCAGCTGGAGTGAGAGGAACAGTCATCTCAGTGTGACCCATCCCCACAAGGCAAACCTTGCCGCCTGCATGAGTAGCCTTCAGAGCTGTTGACATGGTTTTGTTCAAGCCAGCACAATCCAAGGTCACATCAACTACTGCCCCCATAGCCTTCTGTATTTGAACCACTTCCTGATCTATGTCCTGTAAAGGAGCCAATGGTGAAAAAGGCCTCGAGGGTATAATAATATTAAGAATTTTCAAGGATGGCGATGCACTTCTTCTAATGTAGGGTGCATTTGGATGCACTATCAAAATACCTTGCAATTTTTAGTATAAAAATTAAAGTGAAAACAACCAAATTGAAATTTTCTTGTGATTCATTCTTAAGGTCTGGGCTCCAAAAAGCCATTTTTCTTACTTCAAGTTGGATTTGAGAGGGCATATAAATACAATTTGGGGGGCACTTCTTCACTGTCATGTTACAGACATCATCATCATCATCATCATTATAATTCATGATTAATCAGTCAAATTTCGTGCACGATATCATGAAAGTTCATGATGTTTAGTGCACCTAAACACACCCTAAATCAAATCTTCACAATAACTTTGCATCCCATTGCAGCCTTAGATCACGATATGAAATTTAATAAAATGAGGAAATCTACAAATAAGAAGGACAGTATGATCCATCATCATAAACCCAAGACTGCTGCCATAAGACCCATAACACCGCAAACTCATCCTAATAAACCAATAAGCAGACTCTAGTAGTTAATTAGAAGTAAATAAGCAAAGTAATATTCAGATTGATGCATGATTTCTTGGAGACCCCAACTAACTTAATAACAAAACCAGATGATAAAAAAGGAATACAGAAGCAATTTACTAAGAAAAGCTTAGGCCTATTTGGAATGTCCTCCAAATGCAAAGAGGAGCATCTGTGCAATGTAAGACTCATCACACTTTCATTTTCATTTTCGGATCCATTTTGCACATGGGTGTCTTTAGCACATCCCATCATCTACAATTTGTGGAATTTCATAAATGGCCACTTCCAGAAAATGTGCATGGGCCAGGCCACATTCAACTCCATTCTCATGAAGGGGTACAACCAAATAGGCACTTCATCATCAATGCCTCATCCCAAATAATTGGGGTCGGCTTAATAGGCCCTTATAGTTGGAAATAAAATAGCAACTACAGAACTACAAACTATTTATGACACAAAAGGAGAAAAGAAAGCAATAGGTAAAAAACCTGAATATTTGTAGAAACTTTAACAGACTGATCTGCACCAAGTTCCTTAGCAACAGATAGACGATAATCATCCACATCCACCATAACAATTTTGGGAGCTCCAAAAGCACGGGCCGCAAGCATAGTAACAAGGCCAATTGGACCAGCCCCCATGATCAGCACATTTGTTTCTGGACCCAAATGTGCACGGCGACAAGCATGGACCCCAACACTAAGTGGCTCACACATTGCCCCTTCCTCTAAGCTCATATTATCAGGCAGCTTGAAACACAGATCAGCAGGATGCACTACCTGTCCAAAAAAAAAAAAAAAAAAATGAAGAGAAAAGAAAAAATGAATGCATATAACTAAAATAGTTTAAGAAATGATAAACATTGTGTTCTACCCTTACAAAACACATGACATGCCAATCATATTCAATGATATGATTACTTTTGTATTTGGCTTATGTAAACAGTATCAGAGTAATCTAATGATATGCAGAGAAGATGTGAGCCTTATTCATCTATGCAGACTAACCTATGGATTTTTATACAAGAAGAAATCAGTCAGAGAGGAGTCAGATCTGATTGGAACGGATCTGATCATCAGAGTGCTTGAAGCAAGTTTCAGGGGCAATGAATTCAACAATCAACAGCCTGGATTGATCTACTCTGATACCATGTAAACAGCAGTAGAGGAATCTACTGATATGAAGAGAAGAAGTGACTCTTATTCATATATGTGACTGTTCATATAGCATCTACAGATAAAATAGATTACTTCTACAGCTGTACACAATCTCTACAGATATGTAGAATCTACACCACTGTATATGTACAAAATCCACTAATGATTATCTCTACAACTTATATGTACTTATATGTTGTATTTAACTTAAGAGGAACATCATCACAGATTATATATGTACACTTAGATTAACTTAAATGTATTTATATGTTTCTTTCGGTGGATCTATCAATACCTGTAAATGCTAAAGGGATATATGTGATACTCCTAAGTCTAGTAGATCACACTCACACGTGTCCACCACAAAAGTGGCATGGATGTAGGTCGAACAAAGCCATTCAAGTTGTGGGTCCTATAGTGGACGGAGCCATACTCTAACTTCACATTGATTAGAAAATCCTAATCATCCATTCAGTGGCCATAAAATGGACAATTGAAAGATATTGTCCATGGTCAAATCCAAACAAATCTAGTCATTTACAAAACTTCACTCACTAGGACTGCTTGAATTAAAAGACAGTCCTTTGTTTTGTCCAACCTTCAAATTGCGGATTTTTTCACCAAGTCTCGCACTCGACTAGGCATGGGTTCTTTTTGGGCAAATTCTCGTTTCTTGACCTCTCATTTGTTCGAGTTTGAGGTAAGCATCATATCATGTATCATGATGATTAGGATTGTTGGATCAAAGCCAAATTTGGAATACACACCATCAACTGTGGGGTCCACAATTTAGATGGTCCTGATTGAGTATTTGTATGCTACATGTACAGTGGATGTGTGCATAAATGTAAAAAATCAATCATCGATGAATGAAAAGGTTGAGTACTGAAACATCACCCATCACCATATCAACATGTCCACAACCAAAGAACTAATCAGCATAAAAATTCAGGATGACAAGAACCTCATTCGCAAGGGAGCCATGAACGGGAGGGGTGGCAAAGAACTTCATATCTCGGCAGAGATTGTAGCGGCCACCCTTGCAGTGATTGCAGTGCGAGCAGCTGATGCCGGGCTCCAAAGCAACACGGTCACCCACAACCAGAGACTTCACCTCACTCCCCACTTCTGCTATAATCCCAGCACATTCATGGCCGATCACCATGGGCTCTTTCACAACAAAACCTGCCATACTCATACTCTAAAACAGAGAATCCAAAACAATCAGCAACAGAGGGAATTCAATCCTGGTAAAACTACATGCCCCATGTTTCAAATTGAGAAATTCAATAATATATTTTTTTTTCTTGGATATACCTTGAGGAAGTGAACATCACTGCCACAGATACCGACTGCTTTCATACGAACCCTGACATCATGGGGGCCTAACATACAAGATGAAAATCAAGACACACTAGTAAAAGGAAATGGCCAAATGAGAAGAAATTGAAGAGATTGAATAGACGAGCATAATTGAGTTCTGATGCAACAGGCCTGTGTTCCAGTAATCCAGACCGTTGATCCCATGGACCCAACTAGGATGCATGAGGGATGTTAGAATTGTGGAATAACTTGAATTTCTCAAGCATGATTTTTTATCACTCACACAGACTAGACTGTCTCTAGCAGCTCAACTAACGAGCAAGAGAGTCGAGCATGCATTTTTTATTTTCTTTTGGTAATTATCTCTAAATCCTGTATGGGATGCCTCAAAAAAAACCTCTCGCATCAGAAGATCCTAATCCTTTGATTGGTGGCCTCTCACATAGCAATGGTCCCAAGTAAAGGTGATGATCGGATGAATAACATCTTCCGATTAGAAAGATATTCGGACCACCCACATCAGATGAACTGTCTTGATCTCCGGATCATGACTCCAAGGTGAAATTGGCGCGTCAGGATGCTAAGTGAGTTCCTGATGCATCAGAACGATTATAGTTGCTAGAGAGAGAGAGAGAGAGAGAGAGAACCGAGAGGGGGGAGTTTGAAAGGTTGGATTTTGAGAGTGTCGCGAGCGACGAGCCAAGCTGCCATGTTTTCTGTTTCTCCTTCTCCTCCTTTCCCCATCTCTCTTCTGCTCTCTCTCTCTCTCTCTCTCTCTCTCTCTGAGTGTGGGCTAATAGCTTTGGAGGGGAGGACTCGCATGAATTAGCGAGGGAGTGGATTTTACAGCAGAGTGAGTTATTTGATAATCTCGCAGAGCGTGGAGGGTGATACTCAGGCGCTCATATCTAACATAAATTTGAACCACCCAAATTGTAAAGCCGATGTAGATACATGTTAAAAAATAAAAATAAATCTGGTTAAACCATTATAAACCTCTCTGTCTCTGGTTGACATACATTTGCTTGTTGGATTCCGAATTTTGGCTCATTTTCCTTTTAACCGTCCATTAATTTCTGTCAATCTATTAGTTATGGCATTATAAGGGTGTAAATTTGGGATTATGATCAACCAAAACTGCTGCTCATGATTTAGACAGTTAAAAATATGTCAATTTTAATTAGCGTGTATAATTTCTTAGTGCCTGCCTATTAACCGTTGCTATCCCAGCATGAAATTTTACTTTTCGTCTTGCTTGGAGCTTTAAAAAAAGATTTTATTTTTCAAAATAATCTTAGAGAAAAACTTTCATGGCTTGTCTGGGTGTATTTCAGGAGAATTGAATTATATTATATATTTTTTAAGCAGTAATTACATTTTACGTGAATTTGTAATTGAAGGGATGGTACGTAATAACATCCAACGTAGCAACTTTTGGATATGAAACTTTTTGGGTCCCACCATGATGTATGTGTTTTATCTACTCTGTCCATTCATTTGGCCAGATCATTCTAGAGCATGCCTCCTAAAATGATACAGATCCAAAGCTCAAGTGGACCACATTATGGGAAGAACATTTAAATGGTTAGCATTCAATCTCCACTATTTTATGTAGTGTGGTCCATTTGATTTTTGAATATGCCTCATTTCTAGTCTCATGCTCTATAATTATCCGTACTAATGAATAGATGGAGTGGATATAATTCATATATCATGGTGGGGGCCACCAAGCTTTTTGGCTTCGAATTATTATGAAATCTGATATTGGGCAGCTCATCTTCGCTTTCAAAGTTGCTGTTTGATGTATGCATTTAATATTGATTAGAAAATAAATTATATTAATATACATATAATTACATCATACATCAAACCAAACCGGCCTTTGTACGCTGGGAAAGTGTTTGGCAATTAGGATTTACTGAGAAAGAGCCATGCCATGGCATCAGATAAATTCAAGCTTACCATGCAAATTATTATTATTATCTGGATGTACTTTGATTGTAATAATATTATTATCTAGTAATCCAACTAGTAGATTCATGAATATTTATTGGACGGTTAAAACTGAAAAATATACAATGGTCTTATTTTGAAAAATAAGTGTCTACGAATCGGATGTTAAGATAATTCGACCATATCTAATTTTTAGAACGTGACTCATGAGCAGTATTTTCACAAGTTAGTCGATTAGTTTGAGTAAATGCATGCCACGTGTATTATTTCTACGTTCCTGCGTATTAAGTGTCATACGCAGCTGGAGTAGCAAATAACTCCATCTGATCTTATCCGCTTTTGGCATATGCGGCGAGCACGTTTCTGGGTCCAACAAGGACGCGAATTGACTGAAACCCCGGAAAGTTCCTGTGGGTGGAAGCGCGTGGAACCACCAAGTGTCCGTGTGACATCCACACCGTCCATCAATTTCTCCAGCTCATGTTAGGACATGACCCCAAAAATGAGAAAAATACAAGACTCTAGTGTGCCAGACGACAGGAAACAGTATAGAAAGAAACACCAACCGTTGAAAGCTTTCCAAGGTCCGCCGTGATGTTTAATGGTAGGAATTTCCATCCCTACAATCCTACCATGCAACGCACTCAAGTTGTATCTACCTCATTTTTTGGGACCGTGTCCTAAGCACGAGATGGAGATTTGATGGACCATGTGGATGATATTACCTGGACATTGCGGTGGGCCCCACATGAATTCTACTCAGGGAAGAAGTTTGGGAGGGAACATAGGCTATTCACAACAGACACGAATTGGGCATTGTCCTGCTCGTTATGAAAAGAAGGGTGTGGCTGTCTTATCTCTAAGAGAAATCTACCATCCAATTAAATTTACATAGGCTATACAGGACACTACCAATTCTTCTCCATTTGCGTCACAGGTTAATACTATTGCCTTCTCATGTTGATGAGATAATGTGACCTTTTTCATTCTTCCATCCATTTAAAGGCAGCACATTATATGTAGAGAGTCATCCTTTTTAAATGATTTTTCAACCATGGTCCAGCCATGATTAAATTCCTGAGATGTACCGTCAGGATCCAATATTTACTGTGTTAGGTGGAATTCTGAAGGTAGGAGCTACCACTGTATTATAATATGAAATTTTTGGTTGGCCTTGCTGTCCGTAAGGTTTTGTACAATTTCTTTTTTGTAATTTTTTGTAAATATTCACTATAGGAATTGCTGTTTGAGATGGTAATTCACCAAAGTACTCTTATATATTATTTTTCTTTATGAAAGTAAGAAAGTAAAAAATAAATAAAATTCTATGGGTCGTATGGTATGTGTAAGACATCCAACCTGTCAAACACATGCCCCATCCATGATAACCGCACAAACCAAAATAAAAAATAAAAAAATCTGATTAAATCATTGGATGGGTTGCACATGAATTTTGTTATTTTCAAGTGATATATATATATATATATATATATATATATATATATATATATATATATATATATATATATATATATATATATATTCATGGTGTAGCTCACCTTATGTTTAAACCGATCAATATTTTTTTGTTATTATAAACATTATGATGGATTACATCCATTGAACGAGTTGGATATCATAAAACTATCACACGAGCCCACCATTTTCTAAATTACCGCCTCCAAAAAAACTATACACAATAGGCATTATGGTAATTTCACTGCTGGAAAAGTACAGACAATAAGGGCATTTATTTGATAAAATTATAATTTCTGACCAATTTTAATCCATACTTTTTTAATCCCACTGTGATGCTTGTAAGAAATCCCATTTTGCTAAATTACGTTAGGATATGGGCCTAAAAATGAGGCAGATCCAAAACGCAAGTGGGCAGCACGACAGGAAATAGTGTGGAGTGAATGTCCACCATTGAAACACTCAGAGGGCCACAGAAGTTTTGTATCAGGCAAAACTAAGGCTAATATTTTGGTTTTTCAGTTCATCCCAATAGGAATCACAGTGTACCCCAAGAGGTTTCAATGGTTGGCATTTCCCTGCACTTTTTTGTGTAATGCGGCTCACTTTAGTTTTGGATCTGCCTCAACTTTGAGTCAAATGTCCTAACATGATCCGGCAAAATGTCATGGTGGGCCCCACCTAGCTTCCTGTCCCAAGAGGTTTCTGGAAAGGCTTTCCAGGCAATCTCTAATTATCTGGTGGGCCACAGCGTGAATTTGGAGGCTGCTAGGTGCTTTTCGGTTGTTTGCATGGTATGGCCCTCTTGACAACTGAATCCTCGTGAATTTTAGAGCCTTATAATCTCGGGGTAAGAAGAACTGCGTTGGAAGGTTGTATGCCATGAACAAGTCTCAGTGGGTCCCATCTGTCGGTGGCTGTAGAAGATGAGGCCTTCTAAAGATTGCACCAGAAGAAAACCTCCATCTGAGTGTGAATCAATGCACGAGGCTGCCCCCCTTCCCTCCTGAAGAACATGTTAATTTGTGACTCACTACACTAGGGGTGCAAATCAGGCAGTGGGATGTTAGGTTGGATTTTGAGGGTCTAACCCAATCCAAACTCAAAGAGGAACCAACCCAGCAACCCAAGCAAATCCCAAAATAGACAACCCAAGGTGACCAACCACAACCCAATCCCAATTCCTCTATAATCTTTAACGTACATCCCCATTTAAAATCATTCGGGTAGCTGCTCGGCTCATCAGCAGCTGTCTACCGGGTAGAGATAAATGCCTTGACACCCGCCCGCCCAAAGCTCCCCCCTCTGATTAGGTGGGTTCCACCAGGCCTAGTTAGCATTATTCAAAAATGGATTTTCTATAACACGCCCCCCCTCTTTACTTGTTATCAGATCACGTGGAGACTACTACAGCCATTGGATTTGGAGTCATGTCCCTGGTGTTCCAAACCATATCTCTGAAAAGAGAACTAACTACTGGCAGCTGCCTCAGAAATCTTTAAGATTGGACAATCATGGACCTTCCATCATGGTACTAAACAGTTGATTAGGAGAGTGCCGCACGTATTCAAAGGAATGCCTCATTATAAACGGTTTGGATCATCAAAGCATGAACCCAGTCCACTCATCAGCCCAACGGTTCCTCTCAAAGAGACAAATGTACAGACTCAACATACAAGCGAAGTCCAGCTGATTAGCTGGCCAGGTTGAGTTTTGGGCCAGAGCATAAACAGAGTGGCCCACCTCCGCATTTTTCTTCAAAAGGAATTCCGAAGTAAGAATCAATTGGCAACCCAAAACTCGCATAATGCTGCTGCTTCTCTTTTTTTCTTTTTTCTTTTTTATAATTTTTTTTTTTTTTCGTTTTTTTCCACTGGGCTCTCTGTAACAAGGGGATTGTGTCTGTGTTTCCCCCACCATTGGGTTGGATCCACTTTGACTATTGAAAATCATGTGATCAACTGAATCCAACGGTGGTGGAAACACAGATATGGCTTCACACAGTAATAGACTTCCTTTTCTGATCTCACACCCATCCCTTACATAGTTTACACAAAAACAGAAAAAGAAAAAAAAGAAAAGGAAAGAAAAATTAAATAGAAGAAGAATACAATGACGGGTGGGCAGTATAAAGTGCAAAATGACACCATGACATGAACTACGCCGTCGACCACTTCCAAACTTTCAACTCCCCTCTCCCATCCCCTGTGAAGAATAAGCCCCCAGGACCTGTTTGGATAGCCCGTACTTCCTCCTCCGAAAACATTTTTCCCCTTTCGCTAAACCTAAAGAACATAAAAACAGCACGTAAAATTCTCAATTTCAATAACAACAACAATAATAATCCATAAGAGGCAGGACATGCAATCAAAACAAATAAATGGATTAAAATAAATCTTACGATGGCAGGTCATAGAGGCGGACGCTCTTGTCACTGCATGAGCACAAAAGCACAGGTCTGTCCTGCATATCATGCATCCCGCAGAGGGCGACGACACCCTGTCATATAAGCAAGCCGACCAATTAACAACTTTAATTTCAAAATCTCCAAACGCTTGAAGACTCACAAAAAATACAGGTGTAGATGGAAATCAACATGACATTCATCATCATCATCTTAGCCTTTATTCCAGAATCAATAGGATACTAACAACAAAAGTCTCCTTTGCATTTTCAATAATCAGCCAGTTTACTGGCGGCAGCAAGAATAAACTATGGTGGGCTGGGAAGGGACTTGAATATAGCGCACTTCTTCGTATAGTCAAATATAAAGAGTGAAAGCTGGGGCCACCCCTCCCTCCCTCTTTTCAACATCTTATTTTGAAAATAAGAAACTAGTATAATTGATGTAGGATAACTAACCATTTGCTCTAAAAGCTCGAACTGATAGAGTATGACAAATCAATCCCTTTATCTCATAGCCTAGGCCCCACATCCCATGGATTAGGTCCTCGGCCGAACCCTCGTAGGCCCCACATCACATGGGTTCCACCTCACACAAGTCACCCGCCTCACACAGGCCGCCCATCTCGAGAGTACTACAGGCCACCCCACTCGAGCTCAGTGTGAAAATGTCCCTGCATTATTCATCCCCGGTGAGGAGTCTCAAACACAAGACCTCCTGCTCTGATGCCATTTTGATGCAGGACAACTAACCACTTGCTCTAAAAGCTCGAACTAATAGAGCAAGGCGAATCAATCCCTTTATCTGATAGCCTATGCCCCACGTCCCATGGGTTAGGTCCTCGGCCTAACCCCCCTCGTAAGCCCCACATCACATGGGTTCCGCCTCACACGGGCCGCCCACCTCAAGTGTGCCCCTGCATCCCACAGGCCATTCCACTCGAGCCTAGTGTGAAAATGCCCCAAATGATTTGGCAACTCTGCATCCCTTAATTTCTATTGTAATGGAATGTGGATTTTGCTTTTTCAAAAAGGTGCAAGGTGTAAAAATGCTATCCAGCTTTCGTGAATGACAGTCTTTTCTCAAACCGCAACCTAGTTCAAATGTTGCGCACACATCAACAACTCTTTTGAAACAAGTGGGCTTGATGATATATGGAAATGCATTATGCTAGAGTCTCTATCTGGAAATGAGTACACTTATGGGGTATTAGAGTTATGCCTTTGCTTCTCCTGCACCTTAGCGATATGGGACTGGACATGGAACACCTGAATGGACCAAAATTAGGTATGTGGAAAATCCTGGAATGTCAATTCTAGGAACAAAGTAGTGCTGTGCCCCTAGAAGGTATCGAAGTCAGGGAAGAGTCACATCATTAGAGCCGGATTCCTCTATGTTGGGGGGCTGGCATTACATTATGGGTAATTGTATTCCCTGTGGCTTGTTATGGTTGGTCTAATGTTTGTTATGCTGGAGGGGAGAAGGAAATGGGAACAGATATAGAAATCTAAGGGAGTAAGCCCCCACTCCGTCAATTAGGTTTGAGTGAATGAGCCACTGCCTTTGTTTAATAGGGGATAGGGAATGGGATTGCTAATCTACCTTCGGTAATAGAGCGAGAAAAAGAGTACAATAAAGAATATCTAGATGGGATATGTGCTTGATGATATGGAAATGCATTATGCTAGAAACGAATGTAGTAAACGTGTCTTGATAGAGCATGGTACAAAAGCTCAAAAATCGACTCAACTCAATGTCTAGAAGGGTCGGAGCTGCCTGAAGACTCGACAAAGTCTTTACTTGACTCGAGTTGATATTTTAATAATTAAATTTAAAGTATTTGGTGTGATGATTTATATATTTATTTTGAAAGGCTAAGTATATAGATAACACAAGAAGTGCAACTGCACTGTATGATTTGCTGGCGGCAGGTTCTTGCTCTCTCATGAGGTTGGGTGTGGAATCCTGCTGCATGCATTTGATTTTAAATTTTTTTTTGTAACTCAAAACACTTGAATGGACGAGTGACTCAGCAGAGTCACGCTTAGCTGTGTCAAGTCAACCAATTTCTCAAGCTGACTCAATGAGTCTTGTCGAGACCCAACTGAGTGCCTCGCTCACAAGTGAGTTTCCACAAGACGGTGCTTGAAATCTTGTTGAGTTGACTTGGCTGAGTTTCAAGTCAAACCATTGAGTTTTACAACCATGCGCATGCTAACATCCTCAAGAGTGTGCAAGAGATTGAATAAACATCCAACACTCCACAACTCGTCTTTTTAATCCTAACTTCTTGACACTCCAACTTGATGCAGGGCTTCAACATGAAACAAGCAGAGAAATTTGGGTTATCATGTCTGTCTGAAAAAGGCAATCAGCTATCCTGTTGCTGGCTGAGTGAACTAGGACTGCAAGGAGCTGCTCCAAGTATGCTCCAATGGATGATCAAGGGATGTGGATTTTGGATAGCAACAATTTTCACATTCCAGTATATACTTTCCTTGAATCTATTAGTTGCACGATGACACTTTGGGGAATTGTACAAGCATATACTGATTCTAGCAGAAGAGGAGCCCAACTAAGAATTGTTAAGGGAAGAAACGATGTCAAGATCACATGGATCAACCCCTTGCACCAATGCTCTGACCATTTTCTATGGCATCAACTTCCGTAATCCATAATTCAGTTATTTATTCCAATCCGGGATGACTCAGGAGATTGATTAAGATGTGATACACAGTTATACAATATGGGTTAAAGAGCATAGTTGGAGCAGGAGTTTTTCTGTTTCACTGCTGTTAAAAGACAGGATCTGGTTTTCGGTGGGCATTCTCAGTGGTATATGGGCTGAATAGTCCAAGCCGTCGACCACAGTTTTGGGAAGAGCTGAATGAGAGTTGTAACCAATGGAAATTGCCTTGGTGTGTAGATGGTGATTTCAATGTTGTTAGATTCTTGTTTGAGAAATCAAACAGTGGCCAGATCACCCATAGCATGAAGTTTCCAGTTGGATTGTAAGAAATGAGATGGTTAGTTTGCCGATGGGAGAGGTGAAATACACTCGGACAAATGGACAAGCAAAGGTCATCAAGTCAAAATTGAACCGATTCTGGTTTCTTCAGATTGGGTTGAGAAATTCCCATTGGTGCATTGAACAAGTTTGCCTAGGCCAAGGTCCAATCATTGCCCGATTATTTTGGAGGTGGAACAGAAAGAATGGGGTCTGCGTCCTTTCTGGTTTGGGCTTGCATGGCTAGAGGAGGAATTCTCAAAGTTGGTAAGGGAGTGTTGGTCGTCTTTCTCGATTCAAGGTTATGCCAGCTTCTCTTTGTTTCAAAAACTTAGGGTTCAAAGGGAAGATCAGTGTGTGGAGGACATTCAGGCGTTAGGCATTAAAGAAGAGGGGGGATTATCGGAAGAAGAAATAGCATTGAGGGAAACTTACAATGCAAAATACAATGCTCAGCTAGGAGAGGAGGAAATTAAATCAAAGCAAAGTTCCAGCGTGACTTGGTTGAAAGAAGGAGACAAAAAGTGGGTAAAGCAAAGTTGTGCGCACATCAATAGTAAACTTCTATAAGAATCTTCTTACCGAGGAAGGGAGGGAAAGACCAAGGCTGGATAAATTACGGTTTGATTCTATTTCAAAGGTGGTGGATTTGCTGGAAAAACCATTTTCAGAGGAGGAAATCAAGGTGGCAATTAATGCACTAGGCAGTGATAAAGCTCCAACTCCAGATGGGCTCCCGATTGTGTTTTATTAAAAGTTCAGGGAGATGGTAAAGAGTGACTTATAGCTTTCATAAATGAATTTTGCAATAAGACAGTTGGGTGCTTACTTTTATTGCTGTCATTCCCAAGGAGGAGCAAAATGCTTGCGGGATTTTAGGCCAAACAGTCTTCTGGGGGATCCTTACAAAGTATTAGCAAAAATATTGGCTTCCAAATTCCAAGTGGTGCCGGTTGAGGTGATTTCAGAATCCCAAGGGCCTTTTGTGGCGGGGAGACAAATTGTGGATTGCACCTTAATTGCACATGAATGCATTAACTTTTGTCATAGGGAAGTGAAGAAAGGTGTAATCTGTAAGTTAGAAATTGAAAAGGCTTAGGACCATGTAGATTGGAAGTTTCTCAACTACATGTTGGGCCTGCTAGGGTGTGGGAATAAATGGAGAAAGTTAGATCCAAACACGCGTGAAATCGGCTAAATTTTTTATTTTGGTAAATGGTTACTTGTGTGGTCATAGGGCTGTTAGAAGGATTTCGGGTGGATAAAATCAGAGTTCCAAACATCTCATATATAGTATATCGACAACACAATTCTCTTTTGTAGTGCAGATGAGTCGAAGGTGGATAACTTACGGAAAATTATCACATGCTTTAAGGTGGTTTCAGGTTTAAAGGTGAATATTAGTAAAAGCAAGTTACTAGGAATTGGGTCTTTCTAAGGAAGAAGTGAGCAAGTTTGCAATAATTTTGTGTTGTACGACAGGCTCATTCCCTTTTCTTATCTCGAACTCCCTCCCTGCATAGGGAAACCAGCCAAACATCTTTGGGATAAAGCTATCGAGAGATACAAAAGAACACTGTCACAATGGAAGAGAATGCATCTTTTTCTAGGTGGCAGGTTAACATTTATCAAGGTGGCAATGTCCAAAATAGCGATTTATTTCATGTCTCTGTTCAAATGTCTGAAACATGTGATTGATGGCAAGAAGCAAAAGAAAAACATAAGCTTCATCTTAATGAAGTGGGAGGACGTATGTAAACATTTCGATAAAGGGGGAGCCAACCTAAGTTAAGGGTTTATGAATTCGGTATTGCTAGGGAAATGGATCTGGAGATTTGATGTGGAAGAGGACAACTATTGATGAGAAGTGATTGGTAGAAAGTATGGGGTTCAAGAAGGAAGTAGACGGATTAGGCCTCATCACTAAACAGGGCTATGGCGATGTGAAAGGCGGTGGATTTGTTGAGGGTGAACTTTATGGAGGGGTGGGGTTTTCTTTGGGAGATGAAGGAATTTGGTGGATGAAGAGGTGGAATCCCATCCAATCCTCAACAATTCAGCTCCTTTGCCTCATCAAATCCATCAAAGAAACTTCCATGTATGTAGTCCAGGAAAACTGATTCACAGGGAAACTCTGGTTCCCGATTTTAAGACATCAACAGATGCAAAAAATTTCCTGCTGATTCTGATGCAACATGATCCGACTGAATGAGCAATTTGGTTTATTTCTCCAAGTTGTTTTATCTTATATGCACATAGCTGGAAAAAATGATTGCTTCAAAAGCAACAACTCTGAAATGTCTCCAACAAACTTTTCAATGGGAGGGCTAGAGATGAAATTGTCTATTTTTTGTGTGTTGTCTTATAGCAACCATTCATCATGATATTTCTATTTCTAAAACTCATGTGGACCCTTAACTTAGACAACTCACCTCAAGGCATTCCGTAACGGTAACGATGGCCAAAACGGCCCTAACCGTTACCTTTACGATACAAGTCGTAACGGCTATTACAGTCCCAATAATGGCGGTTACAGTCTCTTTTTTTTTTTTTGAAGAACAAACTCGAAAAACCTATATATGCCCCATAACATTGAATTTTTTTTTAAAAAACCTGTATCCACTCTGTAATAGACTATTACAAGGTTGTTACGGCCTTTACGAGGGGAGTAACAGGCCGTTTACGATGGTTATAGGTCTTCTTTTTTTTCATAATGGTTGTTACGACTGTTATGACCCCGTAATGTGTAATAGTTGCCAGTGTTACCGTCCTATACATGGTGTTCCGTAAAGGCAGTAACGGGGCCGTAAAGGCCGTTACATAAAGGTAATGGTGGCAACCGTTACATGTTACGGGGTCATAACAGCCGTAACAGCCGTTATGGAAAAAATGACTTGTAATTGCCGTTAACAGCACGTTAGATCCCTTATAAAGGCCATAATGGCCCCATAATGGTCTATTGCGAGACATGTATAGGATTTTCATACTTTTTAATCAACATTATAGGGTAGATATAGGTGTTTCGGGGTTTTTTCAATAAATTAAAAAAATAAAAAAGAGAGACCGTAACGGCCGTTACAGGGCCGTATCGTAAAAGTAACGGTGGTGGCCGTTACGGCCACCGTTACCATTACGGAACACCTTGGTCCTATAACGACCTTTACGGCACACCATGACCTACCTAATATGGGTTACCTGGACTTATTAACCCAGTCATTCAAGGAGGTCTTTTATTATCTGAAACTTGCAAAATTTCATCCAACTCCCCTTACCCAATTAAACCCCTACTTGCATCTGAACTTCAGCCCAAAATCTAAACAAAAAAACCCTTTTGAGCCCAAATTATTGGACTTGGGACTATCCAAGAGGTGTGGGACACATCCTGGCCTAGGCCTGAGGTCCACACCCCTTCTACTCTCTGGAGGCACCCCTGGGGCACAAAAAAAAAAAAACAAAAAAACAAAAAAAAAGTAAAAATAAAATCCAAGAGTTCGTAGGGAGATCCATTTTGAAGGTTCTCTCTAGAACACAAACAGTTTGCCCATATCCCAGGGAGCTCCCCTAGCATTGACCTTCACTTTCAGCCTCCAATTTCTCAGGCTTCTGATGTCCATTTTCTTTGATCCAAGGGTCCATTTTAAAGCCCTTCGAGTCAGCTCTTCAATGGGCCTAATTTTGGCTCAATCCAATCTCACTCAATAATGAGCGGGAAACTGATAAGTGTGAAGGAATCGATTGATCATAGCAGAATTGAGAATTGACTCATCGTAACGTCCCGAACTTTTCAATACCCGAGTATAGAAAGTTCTCGAGTGTTACCATGAAATTTAACTTATTATGTACATGTGTATGATACCAATCTAGATCTAGCTATCCTAACCTTACATCTATTCTCCAACACAAATCTAACCGTTGGGAATAATTTCTATTTATAGATCAAGCTATTTAACCGTTGATTTTAAGATAGGATCATCATATACCTAAATATTCTCACTTGTCTATCATAACCAACCGCTTAGTCAAATATGCACTACTATATAGAGACATCTAACCGTCCACTTTGATTTTGGACCACCCGATCGTAGTAAACTAGCTACTTGATCTCTACATCCACTCGTACACATATCAAGTTAAGATTCTGATCCGTTCATCTTGTTCATCACCTATGAATATGCTTAACCCACCATCAGAACTACAATTTGAGAAACTTACACATATGAACAAGACATTCGAATCTAACGATACATATGTTCTACCCTCTAATCACTCCAAAAACCCACCTTGTGTTCTTCCATTTACAAAACTGATCGTACAGATACCTATATATACTGTTAGAGTACCAACCATTAAGTCTTCATATTTTAACATGTCATCCGACCATCCATTATGTTGGTTGATATATGTACGTTCCCTTAGTTAATTTGGTGAATAATTCTTTATTCATAATGATTTAGATATAAGTTCTTTTGTAAGAATTACTTAAAAACGTGCCCATAACCATGCAGAACCGTTAGATTTCTCAGAACTCTCATATCAGCAATAATTATAAAAATGTCATTAACCTATACCCTTGAATTCTAGATCACATGGTTCTCATGATCCGTTTGATGTGAAATTTTATAACATGCTTATGCATCATAAATTAACCATACACGTCAAATTTCAACTTTTAGATTATTATAAAAGTGGCCCAATTAACAAATCAACCCCTTAATCGTTGATTTTGTTGTTCGTCGAGTGAAGAAAGGTCACGGGTAGTCGTAGTAGGATATTTCCCTTCATATGAAGGACTTGGATTGTCCATCATATGGACCAAGTGTGAAATATGAAGACCCCACTTTGGTAGGTTTTTCTTTAGGCGCGAAGTTATACTTTCAAGGCTTATCAACTCCTTATAAATCTGGATCTTCCAATTTAACCACTTCCTTCCGTCCATCTTAACTCAAATTTGGACCACAATTTGTCCTCATATGACTACGAGGTTACACAAAATTTATGCCCCGATCCCCCGATCTATGATCGTACACCGTTGAAGGTTGAAGCCAGTTCATTCCTTTTGGTACAAAAGGTTAAATTTTATATTTAAGCTTTTTTCACCATCGATCAACCACTAAATTTTGTCCAACCGTTTGTCTATCCTGACTACACATTTCCCCCAAAATTGGGCCCTGATCATTAAGTGTGGATCGTTAATTGAGATCAAGTTCGTTTTGGCACCCGTTAGGAGAATTTTCAAGATAGGTCAATCTAAATTTCGGATCACCAAGAAAATCACATACTCCGGCTCTATTCGACGACCCTGACACAATGGACGCATTAGATTTAAAGAAAGATCGCCAGAAAAGGAAAAATTGGAGAAACCCAATCCAAGTGGGATGTGAAACATATCCCTATCAAAAGGCCAATCCTTTTAAAAAAGGGTGTACATCTCCTCTCACACACCCACCTCCCAAACGTCCAGGGATAAGGAAAAAGAGAGAGAAAGAGAGTGTAAAATCCTAAATTTTCATGGCCAAAATTTATACTCGTGTTCAAGAAAACCGGGTGTTAATAATGTATAAATTGGATGCTTTAAAAATTGCACCTTATTATTATTATTATTCATTTAGATCGCATCAAATTACATTCATGAAGGTAACCATTCACGAGAATAAAATCGACTGTATTTATTATTTTATCAAAGTAAAAGAATTCAACAAATTATCAAATGTCTCCTCAATGGGAGCTTATTACATTATCGAGTTTGCAACGGAAATATAATTATCAAATGCCTCCTCAATGGGAGCTTATTATATTATCGAGTTCGTAGCGAAAATATAAAACTAAATCATGAAACTATCTTCTTATTCATTCAGTATAATCTTCCATAGGAAGATAGTCCTATAGGTTTTCAGTCTGTACATCACCTGCATCATCTGTATGGTTGGAGAGGGTTAATACTCTACCCATAGTAATGGTTATCCTTTAAGATTAACAATAATTTAAGAGATTCATAAAGTAATGTAAGGGTTCTGATACGTCCCGTACTCCACCACTACGAGAGATATCAGCATGCGCAACCAATATATATATGAATACATGCCTAGCAGAGTGTGTGGCTCATCATACGTAGTGATCATCACAATGTAGAATATAATTCATAGAAAACCCGGCTAGCCCCCCGCATTCTCACACTACGGAGATTCGCCGGCATGTCTAATGCTACCGTGGATTTACGTGAACACCTCGAAGCGGCACAACACGAGTCGGATGAATTATGTGACACGATTTGTTCGTGGAACGACTATTTGCGACGTCCAGTCCCAGAAGTGATGTAAAACGCATTGTGAATTACTTACATCGATTTGTGCACCACTACTCAAACCCATGGAATTACGCGTCGACCAAGAGGGTCTCTATCAAGAGCGCATTGCATCCATGATAAAATATTTGACTCACTAGTTATGTAATTCGCATGGGTTTAGGTGGTGATGCACAAATCGATGTAAGTAATTCACAATGCGTGTTACAACACTTCTGGGATTGGATGTCACAAATAGTCGCTCCATGAACAAATCGTGTCACGTAATTCATCCGACTCATGTGTTGTGCCACTTCGAGGTGTGCACGTAAATCCACGGTAGCGTTAGACATGCCGGCAAATCTCTGTAGTGTGAGAATGCGGAGGGCTAGCCGGGTTTTCTATGAATTATATTCCACATTGTGATGATCACTACGTATGATGAACCGCACACACTCTGCTAGGCATGCATTCATATATATATTGGTTGCGCATACTGATACCTCTCGTAGTGGTAGAGTACGGGACGTATCAGAACCCTTATATTACTTTATGAATCTCTTGAATTATTGTTAATCTTAAAGGATAACCATCACTACGAGTAGGGCATTGACCCTCTTCAACCGTACAGATGATGCAGGTGATGTACAGATTGAAGACCTAGAGGATTATCTCCCTATGGAAGATTATACTGAATAAATAAGAAGATAGTTTCATGATTTAGTTTTATATTTCCGCTACGAACTCGATAATATAATAAGCTCCCATTGAGGAGGCATTTGATAATTATATTTCCGCTGCGAACTCGATAATGTAATAAGCTCCCATTGAGGAGGCATTTGATAATTTGTTGAATTCTTTTACTCTGATGAAATAATAAATACAATCGATTTTATTCTCGTGAATGGTTACCTTCATGAATGTAATTGGATGTGATCTAAATGAAAAATAATAATAATAATAATAATGTGAGATTTTTAAAGCATCCAATTTATACATTATTAACACCCGGTTTTCTCGGACACGAATATAAACTCTAGCCGTGAAATTTTGGGATGTTACTCTCTCTCTCTCTCTCTCTCTCTCTCTCTCTCTCTCTCTCTCCTTAGACATTTGGGAGGTGGGCGTGTGAGTGGAGAGGAGAGGAGATGCACACCCCCTTTTAAAAGGAGTGGGCGTGTGAGAGGGGTGTGTTTCACATCCCACTTGGATTGGGTTTCTGCAATTTTTCCTTTTCTGACGATCTTTCTTTAAATCTAATGCATCCATTGTGTTAGAGTCGTCGAATAGAGCTGAGGTATGTGATTTTCTTGGTGATCCTAAATTTAGATTAGCCTATCTTGAAAATTCTCATAACGGGTGCCAAAACGAACTTGATCTCAATTAACGATTCACACTTAATGATCAGGGCGCAATTTTGGGAGAAATGTGTAGTCAAGATAGGCAAATGGTTGGACAAATTTTGGTGGTTGATCGATGCTAGAAAAGGCCTAAATATAAAATTTCACCTTTTGTACTAAAAGGAAGGAACTGACTTCAACCTTCAACGGCGTATGATCACAGATCGGGGCCTAAATTTCGTATAACCTCGTAGTCATATGAGAACAAATTGTGGTCCAAATTTGAGTTGCGATGGACGGAAGGAAGTAGTTAAATTGGAAGATCCAGATTTATAAGGAGTTGATAAGCCTCGAAAGGATAACTTCGTGCCTAAGGAAAAACCTACCAAATGGGGTCTTCATATTTCACACTTGGTCCATATGATGGACAATCCAAGTCCTTCATATAAAGAGAAATATCCTACTACGACTACCCATGACCTTTCTTCACTCGACGGACACCAAAATCAACGATTAAGGGGTTGATTTATCAATTGGGCCGCTTTTATAATAATCTAAAAGTTAAAATTTGACATGTATGGTTAATTTATGATGCATAGGCATAGTATAAAATTTCACATGAAACGGATCATGAGAACCATGTAATCTAGAATTCAAGGGTATAGGTTAATGACATTTTCGTAATTATTGCTGATATGAGAGTTTTGGAAAATCTAACGGTTCTACATGGTTATAGGCACCTTTCTAAGTAATTCTTACAAAAGAACTTATATCTAAATCATTATGAATAAGGAATTATTCACCAAATTAACTAAGGGAACGTACATATATCAACCAACATAATGGATGGTCGGATGACATGTTAAAATATGAAGACTTCATGGTTGGTACTCTAACAGTGTATATAGGTATTATGTACGATCAGTTTTGTAAATGGAAGAACACAAGGTGGGTTTCTGGAGTGATTAGGGGGTAGAACATGTGTATCATTAGATTCGAGTGTCTTATTCATATGTGTAAGTTTCTCAGATTGTAGTTCTGATGGTGGATTAAGCATATTCATAGGTGATGAACAAGATAAACGGATCAGAATCTCAACTTGATGTGTGTACAAGCGGATGTAGAGATTAAGAAGCTAGTTTACTACGATTGGGTAGTCCAAAATCAAAGTGGCAGTTAGATGTCTCTATATAGCAGTGCATATTTGACTAAGCGGTTGGTTATGATGGACAAGTGAGAATATTTAGATATATGATGATCCTATCTTAAAATCAACGATCAGATAGCTTGATCTATGAATGGAGATTATTCCCAACGGTCAGATTCGTGTTGGAGAATAAATATAAGGTTAGGATAGCTAGATTGGTATCGTACACATATACATAAAAATTAAATTTCATGGTAACACTTGAGAACTTTCAATACTCGGGTATTGAAAAGTTCGGAGTGTTACAATCTACCCTCCTTAAACAAAATTTTATTCTCGAAATTTAATTAGTTGTACTATTTACACTGATTCATTTGATTTAATTTTTCACTATACTCCTCGTGAGGTGGATATATATATATATATCTTGGTGTGCGTATAATTGGCTATATGAAATCGAGACACTACACCCAACTTCCAGACCTAACATCCCCCTTACCTTTAGGAATTCAATACCAAACTAGAACCATAACTTAGTCCATAATTAAGTCATCTTTCAAACGAGCCATAGATAAACCAAACCAACTCCCAAGCACCAAGATCTGATAAAAATTACCATTATCGAAAAGCATGCATGTTTATATCATGCAGGAAACAAATAAAAATTACCATTATGTCCTTGCAAGGAAATTAAAATTTTTATAAAAAAAAAAAAAAAAAAATCCATTTCCCATTGACCCTTTGACCCCATTTTTATCAAAACACCTTTTAAGACTCTTATTTAGAGCTTAAGCTACCATCTTTTTGCAAAAGTAACCCCCCTAACTAACTAACTTTCCCAAAGCACTAGGATCTTTGCAAGTATCATAATCATATCATTCAATCTCCAGACCACTAGAAGCCTCCTTTAACCTTTACACTAGCCTAACTGCCTCCCAACTCATCAGAATTTACACCGAACCACTTAATCAACAACCCATGCCATGCCAGCTGTCAACCATCCATGAACTTTGCAACCCTTCAAAAAGGCCCACCTCTTTTTTCCTAATTAAAACCTTACCCCTCAAAACCTCTATAAATAGGGCCTCTTTTTCTCCACAAAAGGGTTCTTAACTCCTAAAATTCTCTTAAGTACTAGAGCCCCTAAGGGTATGTTTGGATACATGGAATATGTAGAATCTGAGGTTAAAAAAATGAGAAAATAACAATTTATGCAATGATGATTTCCATGAGAACCCTGGCATCCCAAATCGGTTATGTAACAGCCATCACATAATGGTAAAAATCACAACTGGTATGCATTATGGGGGCTGAAACAATCGTAACGGCCATTACACACACAAAAAAACAAAAAAGACCCGTAACGGCCTGGCAACGGTCTAGAAATAGTTTTTTTTTTTACCAAAAAGAGAGAGAGAGAGAGAGAGAGAGAGAGAGAGAGAGAGAGTTGTAACGACCGATACGAGAGTTGTAGTAGTCGTTACAACCAATATTGTAACAGTAACAGTGGTGGCCGTTATGGCCACCATTTCTGTTATGGAACACCTTCATGAGAATTAGTGAAACATGGAATCCAATTTTCAATTCTTGTTTGGATAGTAAGTGGAAATCTCATATTCTTCTCACAATACTCACTTTGTTTCTTATGCCAATAATCTAAAATATAGAAAAGTGTAATGATTGTTTGGTGGAATCCACCTTTTTCCTCATCATGCAAACAATACCAATCGTCACATCAGAAGGAAAATCCGTTTTCCTTTTCATTGTTTGGGATGGAATCCATGGTTTCCAATCATGGCCTAAAGAGAAAATAGTCCCAACCATTGTTGTCAAATGCAATGGCATATGCCCATATTGTGGATTAGATCGCACATGACATCATGGCATATGCGATCCTGGCAAGAATAACATGGCTTACTTTGATATGCGACCAATATGCAATTGCACATGCGAGTATGTGATCGCATATTGCATATGCACATACTTCCCAACAGTTAGAAATATGACCGTTGGGAGCAATTTTTTATTTTTTATTTTTTAGGCACTTTTGCCCATAAACAGGCACTCATATCCCCTCCATTTTCACTATTCTTTACTCCAAAGCTCTAAATCTCTCATTTCTCTCTTACTCTAATCTCTCTATAACTATTTCAAGTATGTTTATTTTTTATACTTTGGAAGTTATGCTTGTTTTTTTTCAATTGTATTTGTAAATTAAGTTGTAACTTGTAACTAGTAGGTTGTTTCAAGTTATCCATTTATCAATAAAATGTTCATGTTCAGAGCTTTTAATAATTAATTCTCTCTTAATGTAGCTTGTTGATTTTTTGTTAAAATTTATGTAAATATAATAAAAGTAATTAAATATATAACTTAATGAAACACTCAAACTACAATGAAATAAGTAAAATAACCTAATCCAATCATGTGTACTAATTAGGAAAGTATTCCCCCTTTTTTTCCAATTTTTCCCATTTTCGATTTTTTTTTTATATTTTTCAAAAAAAAAAAAAGTGATGGCATATGCAATTATGCGATCGCATATGCGATTGCATGAGACTATATGCGATTTGACAAAATTAGTCCCAACACTAAAAAAAATTTGCAACTTAGAACCATGGAGAATTTGGAGAACTTAGGTTTGGAAATTAAGAGCTTGGGTAGCTGTTCCACCTGTGACAAAGGAGTACAGTACAGCTCTACTCCTAGGACAAGTGATGGCTCTGGTAACCTCCTATATAGGAACTATTCCACTGCTCCTCCTCCCAATTCTCTACAAAGCCAAGCAAGACAAGACCCACTTTGGTGGACAACTACATATTCAACCAAAGTGGACAAACTCAAGCTTAAAAGTCCAATTCAAATTGAAGACCAAGAAGTCAAAGTATTGGAGAACAATGGATCATCAACTGATTCGCCACATTCCTTTCTTTCTTTGTATTCTTCTTTCAGCCCTTCTGGCTTCCGTTTCAATTTTCTTTTGCTCTTCGAGCAAATTCAACCATGTGCAAAAAAATGCAATTTTTGGAATCTTAGTTCTCTTAAGTAGAGTATTTTGCATGTGGAGAAGATTGACCAACTTCCTTCTCCGTAACCAAGGTACTTGGAATCATGAATGAAGACCATCTAGGAGTCAATTCTACAAAGGTGAAGGGATCAACACCTCTTGACTTTTGGGGAATAACATAATTTTCTCAACAAGGATTCTAGCCATCCTAGAAATGCATTCTTAATCAGCTCATGGAGACTTAAAACCGGCTCTACCTTCTGGTAGAGTTTCCCTTCCGTCAACACTTAAGAACAATACATTGAGGATTAAAATTTCCCAAATGACCATAACAGTTACTTCGATAAGATTTGCATATTTATACATGCCTATAGTGTCAATAGCAAGATATTGAGGACTAAAATTTCAACTGCTCCTTTTCCTGACATTTCAGAACTAAATAAAATAAAATAAAAAAATGCAATATCAACGTAACATAAGCAAATGGCAACATAAACAACATACATGTTCTTCGTTATGTGTGTAAGTCACTTCCAAGTTGCCAGTTTCTGTAGCTGCCCAAACCTGCACAAGTAAAAGAAATGGAATGGAAAGTTAATTGATAGCAGCAGTGCATGGGCAACATTGGAAATACCAACCAAACTTACCTTTATTGTTTTGTCCAAAGAACAAGATAATAAAAACTGATCCCAGCAAAGAACTGACATAACAACTGATGTGTGATCTGTCAGAGTATGAATGCATTGTAGAGTCCCAAGGTCCCATACCTGAAAAAAAGTTCAATAGTTTATAGTAGAGATAAATGCATGCTGACGATATCTCAAAAAAGGAAAAAAGAAATACAAAATAAAAATAGTGAAAACTATAAGAAGCACCACACCTATCAATTCCATTCTACACAATGTACATGTTCCACAAAGAATCAAAGAATTAGGCACATCTAGATCCATGTACACAACATATGACCAAAAATGAAAAAGAGAACTGCTGAAGACTCTAAAAGAAACACGGCCAGAAGAGTTTTTCCGCCTGCCACAATGTGCATGGCTGCAGCATGGATGATACAGCTTTGCCTTGCTAATTGGGCCATAAATTTTATCATATAAGGCAAGACACATTTACAAAGGCTCAAACAGGAAAAACCAGGTGGTTTAAACATAGCCCATAAGTGAGAGGACCAAAAAAAAAAAAAAATTAATTAAATAAATAAATAAAAGCTCTTCAGGGGATGAGGATCTACTGACAAATTCTTAGGTAGCTCGTACTAATCACCAACCTTAGCCTTAAGAGGACAGGACCTCCTACAGATATCCATTACTAGATAGTTTAAATGCGAAATAAGAAAATTGGCATCTTGAAATAATTCTGGCCTCCATGATCTCAAACTTACAGATCTTGACATGACAAAGCAAAAACACAATAGCCATGTACAGAAACTTATACGATACATCTTTGCAGCAACTCATTGATTACAACCAGTGTTTTAAATAGCTACGCTATGTAGCGTATAGCTTATGGTACATAGCTCATCAAAATATATTAAGTTGTGTGTAGCCTACGCTGCATGATAATTTGCATACGGTACACGCTACATAGACTACACTACACGCTACGTCGCTTACATTATGAGTTATTTTTCACTATAACGTTCAAAACAATTAAGGTTTTCAATGATTTGTTACATTTTCTATTTTCAATAAAAATTAATTAAATATTTTCAATGATTATAGTAAAATAAAATAAGTAACAATATTAAATCAGTCCCTTGCTCTTTCTTTACCTTTATACTTAATCATTGCCATTTCCTATTGCTTTAAGTTTCGTTTGGTCACACTAAATATCATGAAATTTTGTTAAATTTCATTGCTAATCAGTCTAATTTACTGCAAAATATCATGAAATTGGTGCAACCAAGTGCAACCTTGAATGAAAATCTAGAAGGGGTGAATGTTACACTACATGCTATTCTCTATTTATTTTTTTCTTCTTTTTTTGAAGATAGGGTGTCCCCACCTCTTTTTGAAGTGAGACTAATCCCTGTGGATACAGGCAATCACCCACAACCACGTGTATCAGGTAAAGCCAAGGAGGGGAATCGAACCCTCGCCTATAGGGAGCAAACCTCTATTTAAAACATTGATTACAACAGCAGCCATTTAGACATTTTCAAGAAATGAGAGAACAAAGTCCCTAAATAAGTGGATGAAATTCTTTTAGGATAGCTCCTTGTTTATCTCAAAATTCTTTTGATCATCATAATCATAGCCTTTTAATATATTTGGGGAAGAAAAGCATCATAGCTTTGTCCCAGCTATTTGGTTAGCTTTATGGATCCTATTTGGCCAATCATAATTGAAATACAAATTGCCATGATCTCTTGGCAAAAGTTCTATGGCCAGCCGTCCACCAGACATCAATCCTATTCCTTTACTTGGGTTGGGGCCAAAAGGTGAATTGCCTTTTTCTTTTTTTAATGATAAGGTGAAACGCTTCATGGCAGAATTTCTAGCTAATTTTTTTAATAAGCCAAAATTTTGGTTAAACATTTTGATTATTGAATACGTACATTTCAATCAGTATTCAACAGTCACTCACTCTATCAAAATATAACTAAAGCCAAAGCAGTATAATTCTGTTCTGAACTGATATTTACTTGCACAAGTGTTCCAAACAAAAATGAAGCTTAATGATGATTAATTTCCTACCAAACCACTCTTTTGAGAACATCATACACATATATGGTAAGCAAAACTTACTTTGATTGTATGGTCCATGGAACTAGAATAAAGTTTCCCAGCTCCGACAACTAATGACATGACTGCAAGGCCATGACCAATAAGAGAAGCAGCTGGCTCAAAGCAATTTCCAACAGCATTGAATGTCCATGCCAATATACTTCCACCCTGGAGCAAGAAAAGGAATGTATATGATTTTATACCTAAAGAACGATTATATAAAATCAATATAGGATATGCATGGAGCAAGAAAAGAAAAGAAATAAAAGTTTCAAATAAGAGAGAACATAGCAACATGTTATGCAGGACAAATAAACATATACTGAAACGGATAAAAAGTTTCTACCTGTGTTCCGGCAAACAGCATATCATTACTAGCAACTAGAGCATAGACTTGTCCAACAGGTCCACTGAGGCTTAGCTCTGTGTTAGATTGGGTGTGCCATGCCTGTACAAACAACAACATGAGCAAAATCAAGCAAGAAAAATTCCCCTCATGGCAATGTTTTAAAAACCGGACAGGACCAGATTATCAAACCAGGTTGGACCGAACCAGAAACAAAAACAGTCCAGTTCACTTAAAACTTGGGTCGATAGGAACTAAAAAGTTTCTTAAAAGTTTGTACAATTACACCAGTTGAAAGTCAAACCCACGAATTCCCTTTATCATATCAAATGCCAAAGGTGTCATCCACTGCACCAAAGGCATTTTGGTTGTTTATTTTTCTTGTTCTTTGATTCTATTAATTGGACTTTGCACAGATGTCCCATGTTGGAATGGGGTTGGACTTGCAGTCAGACCAAACCACCAACATAAACAGTCTGGTTTACAAAACATTGCCTTAGATGAGCTAACGAAATCAAAACAAAGCAAACCAAAATCACACCAATTGCCATTCAAAATTTCCAGTCCTCCCTTCCTAGCTATTTTGGCAAGCAAGAGTATTTTACCTTGACAACACTTGGAAGACCAACAAAAATCCACGGGCCTTCGCTAATCAAGCACCCAATCTCACCTCCCAGATTAACCACTCCAATACACTATTAACAACAACAACAACAACAAAAAAAAAAACAGCATGAATATAATTCAATGAAAACTACCAATAAATCCAAATGAGTAATGTAATCCATGATGTAGAGAGCAAGTATTGAAACATCCTCTTCACTGCATGAAATTGGAAGCATGGCCCACCCGTCCCTGGTCCAAACAATTCATCAGGTGGACCACACCAACGAAATATTGCAGAACAGGACAATCTAACTCATGGGATCATCTCAATTGTACAATCACTAGTCTATAAATTGAGACTTGAAAAATATTTAACGGTACAAACTCTGCCACTTAAACAAGCAAGATCATCCAATTTACGCTATATTCGACAAGTGGCCCATCCAAAGTGGGACCCACCCAACGATGAGTCCAAGACTACTAAAGTTCAATTATCATACAGTTGACAGGTAATTGAAAACCAGTTCAAATACAATACAGTTGACGGGTAATTGAAAACCAGTTCAAATACAATGTTCGATAAACAAGCAGCATTCTTACCTGCCCAGTCTGACAATCCCAAACCCGAACAGATTCATCCTTGCTTCCCGTATACAACTTGTCCGACCCGGATGGAAGTGCAATTCCAATAACGCCCTGGACCAAAATAATGCCTCCAATCTCACAATCAGACCCAGAAAATCCAATAAGAAAACGCCCGAAAGAAACCAAGTAGTTACGAGAACGACAACCTTCTGGTGCCCTTCGAGCAGCGTCAAGAACGTGAAAGACTCCCCGATGAACCAGGTATGCAAGTACTTGCAGCTTTCACCGTAGCTGCACTTCCCAGCAATCCAGTAACTGCAGACCTTCTCAATGGCCCTCGGTTTTCCCAAAGCCCCGCCGCGGCCTCGCCCGCGGCCCCACTTCGAAGAAGCGCCCCGGTAGTTAGGGTTAGCAGAATAATTACGGTTAGGGTTAGCAGAATAATTAGGGTTAGGGTTTCTGCGGGTGAATGGGGCAGGATCTGAGGATTGGAAACTTCGAGGATCGTCAGGGTGATATTGTTGGGTTCGCTTCGGCGGCAAATTGGTGTGAAGGAAGGGGCAGGGAAGGCGGTAGCATCGGCCTGATTGCCACTGGTAGCAGACCTTTGGCTGAGATCGATCTGATGGTGGGCCCAGGCGACTGAAGATTCGCTTGTTGCCGTCTGATGATGTATCGAAATCCATGGATTTGTACTGAGATTCGAAAGGAGAAATTTTATTTTATTTTTTGAGAGAGAGAGGGGCGTCGATCGATATAAAGAGGAGGGTTTTGGAGGTTTACGATGGTTAAGTACAGGGAGGGCGAGTCACCTGACAGGCAACTTCCCTGTTCGGAACGGACGCGGATTGCGTGGCGATACGGACACCACTGACCTCCGTGGTGGCAGGACTCTGTGGGGTCCACTATGATGTATTTATCTCATCCACGCTGACCATCCGTCTTGAGATCTCATTTTAGCGTATGTTCCAAAAATTGAAGTATATCCAAAGTTCGAGTGGACCACACCACAGAAAAAGGTGGGGATGGTGACGTCCACCGTTGAATCTTTCCCAGGGACCTGATGGTTATTTGTCATGTAACATGTTCGTAAGGTCACACATACCTGGATGAGGAAAATTACAAATATCAGAACGGACGTGGAGTTCCTACGAAAGCTTCCGCATGGAGTTACTGCACAGTTCGGGTCCACTGTGATGTTTATGAGAAATCTAACCCTTCCCTCCATTTTTTGAACTTATTTTAGGACGTGTGACAAAAAATTAGGAGGATCCAAAACTCAACTGGCCATACAAGATGAAACAGTGGGGAAAGGAATTCTTATGGTTGAAACCTTTTGCAGCTACTCCTTGATGTTTATATGTCATCCAAACCGTTTATGAGGTCATTTTGACGGGATGAAGTGAAAAAACGGAAATCTTAGGCCCATACGGAACTTTTGTGGGGGATTGGAGAGGATTAGAGGGGGTTTCAAACCCCCATGGTTGTTTGGCGGGATAAAGCAACTGGGGATTGCCAATCCAGGGGTTTCCAATCCCCTCTTTGAGGGGTTTGTAGTCCAAGGTGAGAGCTTGGATTACACCTAAAATCATTTGAATAGTTGCGGTATAAATGTATGTCACCGTACACTATCATTCTACGGGCACATGGCCCACTAACGATGATCGACCGCCCAAACATTGTTCATGTAGATCAGCACTGTCCAATGATGATCAGGACCGCCCAAACATTGTCCATATCAATCAACGATTAAAAATCGTTGGTTAGTCACTCAACTGATCTTGTGCTTGCGGTCATCTCGAGACTTGGAATTTCATCACTTTTAGGCAAAACATATATTTTAGCGGGCTTATCACAACCATAGTGTCAAAAATTATATATCTCACTAATCGGGGATATTAAAGTTGATTTAGTAATTAAATTCAAACCCCGTGAATATACCATGTATAGGTATTTTTGAATTAAAGTTGATTCACACTCAAGGGTACCAACCACACCGAGAGGATTGCCAATCCAGGGGTTTATGAGGTCATTTTGACGGGATGAAGTGAAAAAACGGAAATCTTAGGCCCATACGGAACTTTTGTGGCCATATGAATATTTCAACGGTGAACACTAAATCCCTACTGTTTCCTCTCTTGTGGCCCATTTGAGTTTTGGATCACCTTATTTATATTGAATGTCCTAAATTGATATTGAAAACCGGATGTACGGGTTGGATTTCTAACAAACATCACAATGGGCCCCACCCGGAATCCCTGCGCAGGAACTTCTGCTCTAGGCTTTCGCTGGAAATCCGCGTCCTGCTCGGTACATAGATCGGAGACGCTGGCCATGTTACGTCCGGACGTGTATTGCGTACTTACTCTGTGGCCCCCACTGTGATGTCTGTATTTTATCGCGGTCTACCCAGGACGCGGATTGCATAATGATTAACTCACTATGATTTATATATTTTATCTAATCCGTTCATCCATTTCAACGAATAATTTGAGGGCTCGGGCCTAAAAACGAATTACATCCAAATCTCAAGTGGACGTCACCATGGGAAATAGTGTGAATAGAAATTCTACCGCCGAAAAGTTTTTAGGGGCCACAGAAGTTTTGGATCGATCTGTTACTTATGTTTTCTCCTTATCCATCTTTGTGTGATCCTATGAAAAGATTAGATGACAAATAAACATCACTGTGGGCCCTTTCAATAGTGAAAGTCATTATTTTCACTGTTTCTTGTAGTGTGTTACACTTGAGCTTTAGGCATGTTCCAATTTTCAGCTCAAAATGAGCTGTAAAATCGGATGGACAGCATGGATAACACACAAACATTCACGTTAGGCTCAACTGAGTTTACTCAGTATGATAGAAGCATACCAAGTAACTCATTATGCAATCCGATTTATTCTACCTATTTTTCCAGCTCATACTGTTCAAAACTTTGTGGGGCCACAAGAGTTTTAGATGAAGCTGAGAATTGTTTTTTCCCTTCCTCCGGACCGTGTGACCACATGAACAAGTTGGATGGCAAATAAACATCCATGTGTGGGTTATCACCGTGGGAGTTGAGAAGATTTCAGCCGTGAATGCCATTATCTCCATTCTTTTAATTGGTGTGGCTCACTTGAGCTTTGAATGTGATACAATTATAGTTTAATTATAGTTAAGTGAATAAAATGATATGATAAAACAAATGGACAGTATAGATATGGCACATATTTACTGTAGGCCTGCAGAATTACTTAGCACACAGCACTCTAATTATCATGCGATTATCAAATATATGGTTATAAAGAAATGCGCCAAATACACGAAGATCTTCCAATTTGAGAGGTTCGGGGAGAATGGTCCATCGACGATGGAGGTGTCAGATCATTGAGTTGGATAAACTAACCATGGGCCTCGCATCCATAAACTAATGGGAATTCCCCGGATCCATTACCCCTAATTGTGGGGCTCACAGTGATGCATGTCTTAAATCCACACCGTCCAACCATTTTGAAAGCTCATTTTATGGCATAATTCCAAAACCGAAGCTAGCCCAAGTCTTAGGTCGACCACACCACAGGAAACAGTTGTTATTGAATCCTCACTATTGAAAACATCATGGATTCCACTAAAATGTTTATTTTCCATCCAACCTTCTGATAAGGTCACAAAGACATAGAAAAATAGATCACACAAATATCAGCTTGATCTAAAGCTATTGTAGCCCATAGAAAGTTTTTAATGCTCAATTACATTTGCTTCCTGTACTATGGTCCAGCTGAGATTTGGATCTGCGTCATTTCTTGGATCATATCATAAAAGGAGCTTTTAATACGGAAGGACGGCGTGGATGTAGTCACATACATCACAGTATCACAGTGGCCCAACGGTCAGGGGTCCACGGAAGCCGCGTCCCCGTCACGAAGTCGAGTTTCAACGGCGTTTGGGCTTCGTGCTTTTCGTAAATATCGGCTTGGGCGTGGGCTTGGGCTTGGCTTCTTACTGAATGTCTGGTACGGATGAAACCTCCCAAAGGGAGCAAATTAGGTACGGCCTTACCATGGCCCCACCTTGATGTATTTATTCTGCATGCCGTCTATCCATTCTTTCAAATCATTCTAGAGAATGGACCCAAAAGCTAAGAAGATCCAAATCTCATCTGACCTGTTGACAACCAGTTTACAAGGTCATACAAACCAGGATGAAAGGAAAAATCAAATAAAAGTTTGCTCTAAAACTTGTGTGGTTCATAAAAAGTTTTTAATGGTCAATCACCACCGTTCGCTATGATGGTCTACATCTCATGTGGATCTATTTCATTTTTAGATTAAGGGATTTTGACCATACTGACATCCTTGCACGATCAATTTCTCGAAAGAGGTTTGACCTTTCAAATATCCTGAGGGTAGCTTCTAACAATTCTTGAGAAAATTTTTATACCAGATTGCTCTTGTTCTTGGTTCATTAGTTCCGCGGGTTTTGATTGAATAAGAAGTTATGTCCTATTTAATGTTGAGAAAGTGATGTGGACGGAAGCCTTTTTGGGCGTAGGCAAGGCCCAACTCGTAGGGCTCACATTGATGTATGTATATAATCCATGCCGCCCATCCTTTTTGTCGTGTCATTTTAGGGTCAGGGCCCAAATATTAGCCTGATCCAGATATCGCGTGAGCCATATAATAGAAAATAATGGTAATAATGGCATCCGCTATTGAAATTTTACAAGCTCACTGTGATGTTTGTTAGAAGCGGACACTGCCAAAGTCAGGACTTTTTGGGCCCATGACGAATTGCCTAACAAAGTGGACAGAACGAATCACCCATTGTGGGCATCGACTCCTATTATTTAAAAATAATCAAATTATTAATTACATTAACCTGACAACCACGAGCCTTACTACATTACAACCATGACCCTTACCATGTGATATAGGTATGAGTTGTGGTTGTCATGTTATATGTGTTGTGGTTGTAATTTGGTAAGGGTTGAGGTTGTTATGTTATATGTATCATGGTTGTATGTAACGTGTGGAGTTCGTGGTTATAAGGGTCAAGGTTATTATGTTATAAGGATCATGTCGTGATTTATGTGTCTAATCCAATCCGTCCATTGGATTTAAAATTTAATTTAATGTTATTGGCCAAAAAATGAGTTACATCCAAAAATTATATGTCCCCCAAAAGGGTTTCAATAATAGGTTTTCAATTTCACTGCTTTTTATGATGTGGTCCACATGAGCCTTTGCTATGCCTCATTTTTGGTCCACATATATATTTTAT